>NW_027117448.1:0-623079 GCF_038381095.1 Phyllosticta capitalensis | reverse complement strand
GCGCTTTGGATGGATGGTGTCGTGTGGGACTGTATGTAGTGTTTTACGTTTGAATGCAAAAGTTGAATTGTATATCAAAAGCATTCGCAAATGTCTCGTCTCCCCTTTCGACCACTTGTTCAAGAGACACCTGGCAATAATATCACATCACACACATCATCTGCTCACACCTACGAACCCATGTCATGATCAATCCACGTCCATTCGATTAGATATGCAAAAAAGAGGTCTTGCTCTGCTGGAACGCTAAGATATAACTTTCAAGAGCACAAAAGAAAAAATGATGAAATAAGGGAAAGGAAAGGAGAAAAAAAGGAGACCAGACCAGACCAGCAACTCCAACTCCCACGCGCCAGATGCACCAACCACCCACCCAACAACGCATACACTCCATACGCGCGCTGAACCATGAATTTGAAGCGATGATACGAGAACAGAAGATAGTAAAACGGGTAGTGGTGGAGAAGAGGGGAAGGGGGGCGAGGAGTAAAGGTTGAGGAAACGACCAGACCAAGGGAATCTTGCTACCGCACAGGACAAGGAGATAGGAGAGAGAAGAGAGAAGGGAAAGAAATGGGAAAAAGAGACACAAAAAGGAGACCCAGAGACCCAGAGCTGCCTGCCCATGCGCTTGCTTGCCTGCCTGCACCGTCACTACAGAAACGCCACCGACCTGATTTTGATGAGCGCGCCACTGCGGCCGAAAGTGCCGGGGACTGCGCCATCGCTGTCATCGCTGTCGTTGTCATCGTCGCCGTAATCGTGCAGGTCGTCAAGCTTCGTGCCCAAGTCGTTCATAAACCCACCCCCGCCCCCAGCGAAGTGTCCATGCCGTGCGTCGCGCAGCCAATCGTCGTCGTCGTCGTCGTCCTCACCACTCTCTTCCACCACGACGCCAAGGGCGGAGGTCCAACCTACAAAAAACTGTTCCTGGTGCCGTTCGAAAGTTTGCGCATCGACGAGCGGAAGCTGCCCGCGGCGCTGCCTAGTCCACCCAGCCCCTTGAGGTGAGGTGGCGGCTGCAGCTCGCTCAGCATTTCGGCGTAGCTGTCACGTCGACTGCCGGCGTCGCTTCCTCCTGCAGGGCGTTCTGGCGTTGGTACACCGAGCTGGCTGCGACGCTCAAGGCGCAGACCTTTCCAGCCCTCGAGTTCGCGCTCGACACGGAGCTTCTCCTCGCGCACTTGAGAGAGCTCGCGTTCGGCGCGTTTGGCCGCAAGCTGATGGGCCGAATCCGAGGTTTGTAGCTCGTCGATGGATGAGAGGAGGGATTGGATCTTGTCGCGCGACTTTTGGAGGTCGTCGGAGAGCATTGCGCTTTGCTTCTCACGTCGATCAATTTGATTTTGGAGGTCCTTTACGGTGCGGTCGATACTACGAGCCGCGCGTGATTCGGAGGACCGAACGGCATGGGCTTCTTCGAGAGACTTTTCGAGCTATGGGAAACAATTAGCTACATGCAGAGACTAGTGTGAATGGATTGCTTACCTCTTGGATACGACCGTGAAGATACTTAACATCCTGGCTGGCGGATGAAAAGCCCTTGGTCTCAAGGTCGATAAGGCGGAGCTGGAGGTCCTTAGCCTTTTTCTCCAAGCTGCCCTTTTCTTTGTGAAGTTGGACATTGGCCTCGCGCTCGGCCACAATGTCCTTTTGAAGCTCCTGTGTCAAGGCCTCTGCGCGACGCATCTTGCCCACGGCAGCAGCGGCAATGTCTTCTTGCTGAGCGAGGCCGCTCTTGAGCTCAAGCAGCTCTCGGTCCATTTCTGCGGCGTTGCGCAAGCTAGGACTCTCGCTGTGGGCGAGTTCCTCAAGACGATGAGCCGCGTCAGCCAGGCGAGCCTCGAGACTCTTCTTTTCCAGCAAGGCAGAATCGCGCTCGGCAGCAACGTCATCTACCGAAGTGCGCAGAGTGCGGACCTGGGACAAGAGGCTCACAATCTTGCTCTGGGCCTCGTTGTGGGCATTTACGGCCTCGTCTCTGGAGTTTCCGAGATCTTGGAGGGTGATCTCCAGGCGGGCCTTCTCTTTCGCCCAAGTAGAGCTGTTCAGGACTTCATCGTCCCACTTGCTGCGAAGCTCCTCGATTTCTTCGTGCAAGCGACCATTCTCTTCCCTGACGCGAATGACGTTTTGTCTTTCAAACTCCAACTCTTGAGTGACGCTGGAAAGCTCGGCTGAGTACTTCTTCCTCGTCTGTTCCATGTTGGTCTCCGTGTCTTCAATGTCCATGGCTCGTTGGTTGCGGTAGTCCTCCAACTCGTTCTGCAACCTCTTCTTGGCCTGAAGTGCGCCTTCCAGATCTGCAGACAGATCCTCGATGCGCTCCTCGTACTTTTGAGCAGACGTCTGGAGGTCCTCGATCAAACCGTCCATCTGTTTTCTCTCCGCCATTATGCTGGCACATTGCTCCTCGGCCTCGCGGGCTTGTGTTTTGGCGAATTGTTCGGCGCGGCTAGCTTTGAGCACCGCAATTTCGGCCTGCTCAAGCTTGCTAAAGTATTCGTCCGCGCGACTCTTGTACAAGTTGAGACTGGACGTGACGTCGAGCAACTTTGATTGCTCATTGTCCAATCTCACATGCAAGTCGCTAAACTCCTGCAGCAGCTGAGCGTGGTTGGCAGCCTCCTGCTCACGCTCATATTGGATGTCGGTCAGCTCGGAACGCGCATCTCGAAGCTCGACCTCCAACTCACGCTTCGCCTGCTTGACATCGTCAAACGCAACTTTTGCGTCTGCGAGCTCCGTCACAATGCCATTGTGCGACTGGAGAAGTGACTTCCGGTTTTGCTCTTGCGAATTGAGTAGGTCGTAGAGCTCCTCGTGGGATTTGGTTTGGACTTCCTTGAGCGATAGCTGGCCAGTGCGGAGGCTGTTTTCCAGAGCAGAAACCTTCTTTGCAGAGTCATCGAGCATGTCGTGTAGTCTGAAATTCTCCCGCTCCAGTTTCTGCACACGACGCAAGCTCGGGCTCTCGTCCTCCCAGCGCTTGGTCGGAGATCGTTCGAGCTGACCTTGCAGATGTTTGTTCCTCAGCTCAGACATTTGGAGCTGATTCTGCAGAAGCTCGACTTCCGAGGCAAGATCCATGTTCTTCTTCTGGGTGACGGTGTCGGTGGTCCTATCTGAGCGCACAGACTCGGCGTTGCTCATTTGACGCTGAAATGGCGGAGTGCCAACAGGGGTGCTGAAAGCACTGAACGGTCTCCTGTTCTCCATCTTGCTATCCAAGTCTTTGCGGAAAATCGAAGGATTACGGGAGTTGGCTTGGTTGAGCTGGTTCTGGTTCATTTCTTCAAGAAGAGCGCGCTTGTTGCTCGAGTGGCGCGCGTCCAGATCACTCAGCTCGCCATCATACCGCTCTCGAAGCTCTTCTACCAGAATCTCAGCATGAATTGCCCGCTCGTTAGCTTGACGTAGGGCCAGCTGAGTTTGGTCGAGCTCTTTGGCAAGATCAATGGCCCTGTCGATGTCAGCCTTTGCGGACTCGTACGTCACAGGCTCGTCGCCGGATCCCTCAGGATCGAACACCTTCCGAAGCAGTAGCAGTTGACTTCTAGTCTCTTCGAGTTCTGCGTTCGCATTATCAAGGGCAGACTGGATCGTGCGGATGTTTGCTTGAGCCTGAGTCCTGAGCTGACGCTCCGTCTCAAGCTTGCGGTTCGAGTCGGCAAGCTGAAGGTTCGCGGTCGAAGCTGCCTTCTCTGCATTGCGGCTGGCCATTTGCTCGCGTGTGACTTCGTGGTTGACGTCTTCCAGACCGAGAGAGAGCTTTTCCTTTTGCTTCTCGAGGGAGTTGATCGTGAGCTGCGCGTCCTCGACTTGGCGATGCAGCTTCTTGTTCTCTTCCTCCAGCTTGGTTTTCTCGCTGGACAGCTGCGTGATGCGGGTCCTCTGAGTGTCACCAGCTCGCGAGTTGGAACGGGCAATGTCGAGGTTCTTTTGCTGAATCTTGTTGAGCAGCGCTTTGTTATCGTTCTCTGAAGCTGAGAGCCGGCCTTTGATTGTGACCAGCTCTCGCTCGAGCCTTTCCTTGTACTGGTCGTTGTAGGCCCTGTAGGTGTCGGACTCGGAGATCATTTGCGTCAGGCCTTGGACCTCGCTGGACAGACGATCGCATTCCACCTTCAACTCTTCTGCCTCGTTCTCCTTGACATCGAGCTGTTTGCGCAACACAGCTTGCCGCTCGTTGGCAAGGCGGACAACATTTGCTTCAGCAGATGCTTCGGCTTCAAGTTTTGCCTCTTGCAATTCCAAAAACTTTTGGCGCAAGCTGCGAAGCTCCTCCTGATACTCTTTGCGCTCTTTTTCTGCAATTGTCCGGGATTCGGTGGCACGTCGAAGGACATCTTGTTGGACGTACATCTCTTTCTCGATGTTGATCTTGGCTTCTTTCAATCCATCAAATTCCTTCTTGAGTGCATTGAACTTGTGGTCGCTAAGCATCTGGACGTCATCACGGGATTGTCTCTCGCGGCTGAGGTCAGACTGAACTTGGTAGAGTTCCTGTTTGAGGTCCTCCATCTGCTTTCGCAGATACTTGCGCTCCTCGACAGCATCGGCATCTTCGGAGAGCTTGGCCTCGAGCATCGTTTTGGCATCCGCGGCTTCTCGCTCGAGTTGAGCCTTGGCAGACTGCATGGCCTCCATCTCTGCCTTGACTTCCCGCAGCTGAGACTGGATGCTATCATGGCGAGTCGACAGCGTCTTCCGCTCAGCCTCTAGCCTTTGGCGGTCAGACTCGTGCTCTCGGTTCTCCGACTTGAGCATGGCAAGCTCACTGTCCTTGCGTCGGACAAGATCTTCGTAGCTAGTGGCACTGTTTGACAAATCCGACATCTGCTTCCGAATTTCGCGGTTCTCGTCGACAAGGTCTTTGATTTGTTTCTTGGCAGAGTTGAGGTCGCGCGTAGCTGTCGCAAGCTTGACGTCCAGGTCCTGGTCGTTCTTGAGCATTTTCGCTTCGAGGTCTTTCAGCTTTCGCTCCTTCAATCCGAGATGGCTGTTGAGCATATTGACTTCTTGCTGCAGCTTTTCCTCGGCGGCGGTCGTTTGATTGCGGGAGCTTTCCAAATCGGTAACCTGAAGTTCGAGCTCGGTGATTCTGTTGAACAGGTCTTGCTTCTCCGTCTCCAGAGCACCGATGAATTCACCGGCTTGCTCAAGCTCCTGACGCCACTGCTCGGCTTGATCCTCCGTTTGCTTCTTCGCGATCATCAACGCCGACAGCTGCGACTCGAGATTTTCGGAGTCGGCCTCAGCTTCGGCAAGCCTTTCAGTGAGCTCCGCTTCGCGTTCTTGAAGGCGCTTGAAAATCTCTTCCTTGTCCAATGCCAAAGCTCGCTCACTTTCAAGAGTCTCCTGGATGCGTTGTACTTCAGTCTCAGCACGACGCCGCTCTTCTTCTACTCGTTGGCGCTCGGATGCCTCGTCACGTCTCTGATTCTCGAGTTGTTGAATCATTTCATCGCGCTTCTTGACTTCCTGTGCCTGTCGAGTTGCACCCAGCATTGGTCGCATGCGAACAAAGAGCTTCCACCATGGGTTATCCTGCAGATCAAGATAGACTTGGAAGTTGTGATGAATAACGCGAGTGGCCTCTGCTCGGTAGAGACGTTTGTGTGCAATGCGCCTCTGGACATATCCGCGTGCAACTGACTGGAAACCACCAACAATCTTGCTGATTAGGGCATCGCGTTGCTCTTCCAACTCGGCCAAGACACCGGCACGGAAAAAGACCTTGGTCAAACCGACGCGATAGAACGAACGGTCCATGTTGAGCTTCTCCAAAATCATCCTGGCCGCAGTCTGCCCCTCCAGATATTCTTTTGGTATATCGCGGCAGAGAATCTCGTATCGTTGGCGGAACTCGGCAAATGTCAGTCTGTTGGGGAATCCAGTGCGAGCTATCCTGATGCCTTCCAAGACACCATTACAGCGAAGCTGGTCTAGAACGAGCGGGGCGCTAAAGACTTTTGGACGTTTTTTGTGATTCGGCAAGATACAGCGGACGAAGTGCGGGTGTGTCGAATGCAACTGTCCCATGAGCTTGGACAGATTCTCCTTGTGCTTTTGTGCGACAGTCCTGAAAAGGCCCTTCTTGACCAGACTCCGCGTAGCACCGGAATCCTCATCAGTTTCCGCGCAATCTGCGAACAGGGAAGAGACATGTCTATCGCTTGACTGAGCGAGCAGACGCGTCACATTGTCGTTCATGGGATCCTTGTTCTTTTCCAACCAACCGCTGGTAGAATATTCCACCTCGGCAGCGTAGTGGGTAAGAATGAAACCATCTGTCATAATGGAGCGTCTGTACTTTGGCGTTTTGCGGTCCCAGAGTTGATGCAACTTTTCGGTGAAAGACTTGTCGGTGGCCTTGGGCATCACCGAGTCTTCATCCAAACACGAGAAAATACCAATCGGATTTGACAGTTCGATGAGGTCGATGGTGGGTTGGAGGTCGCGTCCAAAATCGATAAATTTCCATTCGATTTGTTCTCTGGCATATTCCTCTTGCTCCAAGACGAACATGTGGTGGTTGAAGAATTGCTGCAACTTCTCATTGGTGTAGTTGATGCACAGCTGTTCGAAGCTATTCTCCTCAAAGATTTCGAAACCAGCGATATCAAGCACACCAATGAAGTGGGAGTCGTCGGCACCGTTTCCGGTCAACTCGAGCTGCCGGTTGATTCGGCTGACCAGGTCACCGAAGCCTCGTTCATAGATGCCCTTTGCTAGTGCGTCGAGCGCGAGCCGGACCTGATCAGGCGTCTGTGTTTTCACCACCCATTCTCTGCCCGCTTTGACACGGGGGTGCAACAAGGCTTTGATGAATTGTTCTCCAGGAATTCCCAAAAGGCGACAGACTTTTCTTGCTTGCTCCTCAGAGTCGGAATCCAGTGCAGCCTGGTCGCCGCGCAAGCTTTCTTTGACAACGGTGATGTTTCCGAGATGGAGTACGGCGGCAACCGTTTTAAGGATCATCTTTTGCTCTTTGTCCGAGAAATTCATAATGTGAAAAGCCTCGATCAGTGAATTCCATTCCTCGACGTCCGAAACGCCAGTAATGGTGTCGTTGCCGTTTCTCGTGTAGTCGAAATCCTCAAAGTCCAGTCCGTTCAACATGAACTCCTGCTTCATTTGCGAATCTGCTCCGCGAAGAAGCTGGTAGAAGACGTGGTAGTTTCGCTCGTTGGAGTTCAACCGGACGACTCTTGATTTCTCCAGGAGGTACCAATCGATGTAGGCACCAGCGATCTGGCCAGCGCGCGTGAACTCGATTCTGATGAACTTGCCAAATCTCGACGAGTTGTGATTCCGGACGGTCTGAGCATTGCCAAAAGCTTCGAGAATTGGATTGGCGCGGAGAATCTGCTCCGAAAGATTTGACAGATGACGGCTACCGGACTTGACTCTTGGGGTATCGGTCGTGGCGACAGCAGCCAGATACTGAATGACCTTTTTGGTGTTTTCCGTCTTGCCAGCACCAGATTCACCGGTGACAAGAATGCTTTGATTCTTGCCTTCGTCGACCAGGTTGCGGAACGCTTCATCGGCCATGGCGAAAATATGAGGCTTGGTATCCTCCCGAGTCCGTCCCCGATACATGTTGACATATTCCCGGGAGTATATCGGAAGGGGGCAGTACGGGTTGATGGTGACCAAGAACAGCCCCGAGTACGTCTTTTACTTGTTAAAGATGCATAGCAAATGCCAGACGAAGTACTTACGTATATCAGGTCCGCTTGATATCTCATGTGGAGATTGTGGATGACCGAAGGCTCGTTCAAGTGCGTCAACTCTGCCATGTCGTCGGCCTTGTCGAATTTGGCAGGATTGACTTTGTCAACACTGTCGCTATCGACGGTTTGTTGCTGCGTTAAAATTAGCCATTGCCTGCACTGCATGCCGTCTAGGGACCTACATTTCCACCGTCACACTCTACTAGCAGCTGGTTGTCATCCAGCTCTTCCACTACCCATCCTCGCACAAACGCCTTGTCCTGGTCTTTGAGCCAGACGTATCTCTTGCCCGAAAAGTCATTTTCGCCTTCAATGCCGCGCACCAGCTGCGGCGCGTTTTGCATTTCGTCCGACTTGATGAATTTTTGGGCAAAAGTTCCGCCAGCAGTCGCATTTTGTCGTTGTGAGTTTGAGCGCAGACGCGTCGTATTACTTCTTGCGGGTATCAATGCATTTGTGGAGTGGTTTCGGGAATGGGCTGGAGGTTGCGAAGGCGGCGGCGAAAGCGAGGAGAAGTTCATTGATTGAGGTCTAGAGGTATTCGAGGTAGGAGTCGGGGATGGTGAAGAAGAGCCTCTGTTGAAAGGGCTGGCGCGCCATCGTGGGCCGTTTTGCGCGGGGGCGCTCATGGTCGCGCAGCAAGGTCAAGGTGCTCAGTCGAAGAGGGTATCAAACGGAAATGGCATGCCGCGAGCAGGCGGAAGAGAAGCAGCGAAGAAAGGCACCTGTTGAGTATGTACAGCGCATGGATTGGGGTGGTCGCAGATGGATTGAGAGGGGTTGGAGAGAGGCGGGCGTCTATCTGATGTGTTGTTTACCGTCTGCCAGTCTGGCAACCCGGGGCAACAACTAACCCCAGCCGCATATGTACCATCCCGATGCGGTTAGCGTGGCTTCGCCTGCGGGTCGATCAAATGATTGGCCCATCCGCCGACATTTTCCCATGAAGAGCGGCTTTGCCTTTGCCTTGCGTGCCAGTTCGAGCACCTAAACTCCGCGCAACATCTCGTCGCCCGTCGGCCTCCCACCACTCGACATCTTCTCGCCGCCGCTGTCATCTACTGTACCCATCTGGTATTGTTCTTCGGCGCCTTCAGCTTCGTCGCCGCGCGTCTCAACCGCCTTCCAAGCTTGCGCCGCGCGAGGGCGACACTGTCTGCTCTGTCTGCTCCGCTTTCGCCGCCCCCTCTGCATGACCAGAACGCATCCTCACTCCTCCTCTTTGGTTGGACAGTCTTGCGCCTCTGCTACTCATGCATTATCGGCGTCTCAGATCATCCATCTCAGTTGATTGCCTTCGTGACTTGTAGCTGCTAACGCGCAGACGCACTCGAGAATCAATATTCAACCTGCCATGGCCAACTGGCCGCCTCCTCCACCGTCTGCGCCGCCTCATGGCCTGCCATTTCACCCAGGCTATCCGGCGCAGAATGGCCAGTCGATGCCGAGCAATGGCGCCTCTTTCCAAAACCTGCCGCACTTTCCGCCGCAGACTTCGCAGCCGACTCCCAACGCTCTTGCCTTTCAGCAAAACGCGTCGTTTCCGCCCGTCAACCTCGCGGACATAGATCCTGCCCACGTCGCTGCTGTAGTCCAGCAAATGTTCAACGGGAGAGGGCAGTTTCCTCTTCCCCCGCCCCCTCCGCAATCGGGATTTCCACCGGTGCCGCCTCCTCCAATCCCATTTGGTTTTCCACCGCCTGCAAACCTTCCGGTGCCGATCCCACCGCAGCAAATGCAAACGCCGCTCGCTCCCGCAAACCACCACCCATTACCCAACACTCCAGTTCCCAATAACCGAGTCATGGAGATTGCCAACGGTGACAAGGAGGAAGGTGAGCTCAGTGATGAGCCGGAGCCAAGCGGACGCGTCGCCGACTCGCGTCACTCGCTTTCTGCTCCACACGGCCGAACGCGCGATGATCGCTCTGCTGCTGGAGGTGACTTTTACCGCCCTGGAAAGGATGGAGTTGCGCCAATCGGTTCTGATTCCCTCTGGACGCGCAACAACAGACCTGTCGAGCATGTTCGGACTGACATGGAGCATGATGCAGGCTTTGACAGATATTCGTCGAGTACAAGGCCTCGATCGCCCCGTTTGTCAACGTACGGAGACGCGTACTCGTCGACGAAGTCGAGAGGCAATGATTCGCGTCGCCAAAGCCGGACCGACCAGTGGCGTCGTACATCCGGCCAGCACGAGTATGCTTCGCAGCAACACAGAAACGGTACCGACTCGCGACCTGATGAGCAGCCTCGTCAAAAAGCTGCACCTGGCGTGCAATCCAGCGGGACTGATTCTGCGCCGGCACAAAGCAACAAGCAACAAGCCGAGCACTTTCTAAGAGTGTTGAGTGCTTGCGGCTTCAGTCTCAATGACGTGAAAATCAACTCTGCTCTTGACCCCGAAGCCCTCGAAGATGTTTGGCACTCTTTGGGTCTACCTGTCAACACAGTAGAATCCGCAAAGGCCCAAGCTGGACTCCCACATCCGCCACCAAAACAGATCGACACATCAAGCAGAGCCGCAAACGTCAGTCTGCCAGCCAAGCCGCCAGCAAAAGCACCTGAGACCAAGTTTACCGCGGCGCCTCCAGCTCCTCTCCCGCGACCTGTTGTCCCTCCAGCTCAAGGGTCACAAAAGCCCGAGGAGAAAACTACAGTAGGTACCTCGGTGAGTAGTCGGAACAGCAATGCGAGCGTCGCGTCTCCACCCGCCGATCGCGCGGCGTACATAGCACGCTTAATGGCGGCCAAGAAGAACACAAGTGCGTCTGCAAACAAGACGGCGACTTCGGCAGCGACTCCGGCTCCTGCACCCGAAAGTAGAACAGCTGCTGCTGTTTCCACTCAGCCAACACCAGGCCAAACTTCTGCGGCTAAAGTTGCTTCCAATACTGCCACTCCCAGTCAGAGTATGCTCAGTCAGACGGCTCCACTTCCGTCCATGGCAAGTCCGGCTGCTCAAAGTCAACCACCTGCCGCTCCGACAACACAGACATCCACATCACAGATAAGTTCGGATCACCCTGCTCAAAGTGCTGCTCCGTCGAATTTCGCGACATCCGGGGCACCTTCAACGTCACAACAATCAGTAGAGCAAAAGGAACCTTCAGCCGTGGACCCCGCCGTTCTTGCGGCCCAGAAAAAGCAAGCACAAAATGAGCTTGTCAGAAAAAGGATTGAACAGCTCAAACTGCAGCGTTCAAAGGCAGATGCTGAAGAAGCAGCACGTGCAAAAGCTCAGGCTGCGGTGGCTTCAGCCATGCCAAATTTGCGTGGAGGTCCGGCGGCGACTGGAGCTGCTCTCTCGCAGCAAATGCGCGCTTCAGCGAATCTCCCTGCCAGGCCTGCGCCATTGCAAACCGCTACGCCCATGGAAATGGCGAAGACGCCTGTGCAGGATGCCCAAGCGCCTCCTTCGGCTGCCTCTCCTGCTGGCGGAATCCCTGGCTTGATGTTGACTGCGCCCTCCGTCTCTCAGCCTTTCATTCCAGCATCAAGCACCCCTGTATCGGCCGGTACCCCTGCCAAAGGTCGAAAGCGTCCCGTCGCTGCCGACTTTGACGATGTGAAGCCAGCAACGCCATCGGCCTTTAAGAGGCCCTTTGGGCAAAGCCGCTACGAAACTGGTACCGAGATGATGATCATCGAAGTCAGTGATGATGAAGGTAGCATCGACGATACCAATGAAGCTGATTACCAGCTGCAGCATCCATCTCGAGTCCCGACGCAGCCGCAGCTAGATTCGTCGAAACAAAATGCCACCCCTGGTCATTATACACCAACCGCGATAGATCTTCCGCGACCAGGGTTCGGCCGCGTCAATTCTGCGCAACCTACTCCT
This sequence comes from Phyllosticta capitalensis, assembly GCF_038381095.1. NCBI lineage: Eukaryota > Fungi > Ascomycota > Dothideomycetes > Botryosphaeriales > Phyllostictaceae > Phyllosticta > Phyllosticta capitalensis. The sequence goes on along the minus strand of NW_027117448.1, from coordinate 611,490 downwards.
TCAGCTTCACAAACACCAGGCTCAATTGCCCATGCCGATTCTCTGCGCCGGAAAGAGGAGGAAATTGCTCTTCTGAAGAGGAAACTCGAGGAGCGTCAGCGCAACCTTAAGTCTAAGAACCAGCCGAGCAGAACTGGGACTCCGGTCAACTCCGGACCAGCCACGCAAGTCTCGACCCCAGCGCGGGTGGCAAGTCCCGTCACTGCTCCTGGCTCGGCGAATGGGGCTGCGCCGTCGACCATGAGTCCCCTCACAAGGGCACTGGCAGACCCTCCACCTGCTGCGGGAGTCCGGGAGCGTAGCGGCTCGCTGCTCGTTGACAGCAGTGCCAACGGTTCACCAGCTCCATCAGACTGGAAGACGCGTAGAAGGGCCGAGATAGAGTCCGGTCTGACTGCGTACGATGCCGACATGAGTAAAAATATGAGCAGGCTTGAACAACTGCGGAGGGAAATGGAGCAGTTGGAGGAGGAAAATCGAAGACGACAGAAGGAGAAGAACGATCTTGCGAACGAGCTCGAAGGCCTTGGTATCGACACCGAAGGAATGGCGCACGAGGAGCTTCAGGCGAAGAAAGATGAGATCATGCTGCAAAAGGAAGAGGAGAATCGGGAAGCCGAAGCAGCCGCAACTCAAGACGTTCAAGAACAGGAGACAGTTCCTGCTGAGCCACTGGACACTACGGGAGAAAATTCCCTTGCGGCTACTGTTGAGAACGTCGTTGAAGAAAATTTACTCGCCGCAAGTCCTGCAATCGAACAGTCTCAAGCCCCGGGGAAGGAGCCTGTCCAAGATACTGAAGATCGCCCTGACTCCGCGCCCTCGGATACGAAGATGTCAGAGGGCGAATCTGAGGATGAGCCTGACAAGACCGACGCTGAGATGGACATGTCCGACAGCGAAGTCGAAGGATCTGCTGCGCAAGAACCTCGAGAGTCTACTGAGAGCGGCGAGGTCTCTGAAGACTACGAACCCGAGCAACCGACGGAAACCAAGCAACTCGAAGAGGGCGAGGACTCCGAAGACTTTTACTCTCCAGAGCCTGTTCCTCGCGCTCCAACTCCCGAAGGCGCGGATGAGGCGATGGACATTGCCAGCAACTCCTCATCCGACGAATCCAGCGACGAGGACGAGGAAGAGTACACGCCACCAGATACTGCCCCTGCTCTGGAAGAGCATACGTCGCCGCAGACGACTACTGCGCAACCTGTCCAAGGCCATGTCTTGACCAATGGCGACGATGCTTCGTCGGAAGCCATGGATGAGGGTGAGGACGATGATTATGAACCTTCCGATGCTCTCCCAGCAACGGCCCAGGCTCCGTCTGCTTCCTCGCCCTCTGAGGGTTCCGAGTCCAAACTTGAAGTGGAGAACCCGTCATCACGGATTCTACGCCTTTCGGCTTCAAAGTCTGGCTCTGAAGCTCCATCGCAGACCCCCGAGGTGACAATCATTGCTGACGATGTTGCTCCAGAGCTGCAGTCGCGACCTGCTGAACAGACTCGCGACAGTGCCCAGGTATGTAGCTCTGTCTTGGAGGCTCTGTAACTAACTCTAGGGTAGGCTCCCTCTGTCAGTGACATCAAGAAGCAAGCGTTCTTCACCCCCTACGACAGCCCTCTCAAGATGTTCAAGGCCTATCGCTACCACCCAGCTTATACAGACAATGTTTCTGGTGGATTCAAGTCGCTAACGTATAGCCATGATATCGATCCCATGAAGCCAATCTGCCCATTCGAAGCAGCAGGGGGAATTTGCAACGATCCCGAGTGCGACGGGCAGCATTTTCGCGGCATGGGTATTAGCGGTGCGTCACAATGAGTTTTCATTGTCTCCACTTTACCTTGCCCCCGTCCACCAGCTGATATGAGGCTTGCTCACCCTACAGAAGACAAGATTCTCCTACAACTCGGGATCGTGAATCCCGGGCGGACTCAAGAAGACCAAGATCTGTGGCGGGCTGGTCTGAGGCAGATTCTCAAAAGCCTGCGTGAACAAGGCGTCAAGAGCGGCGAAGCCGTTGCAAAAGCCATCGCCGACTACCGCCGCGAATTTCTCCGGGATCCCACTCGAGTGCTCAACCTCTAGAGTGCTCAATCTCTCAAATCGAGGGCCAATGCTTCGGGATCATGCCTGTGCTTTGCCATCCCAGCGAACACGAGTTCGACTGTTGGCTCGCCGTCGTGGTCTACTGAGATGTTGAGTCCCGATTTGCCGTGACATGCTCTCTGAAGATATCGGCTCTTCTTTTCCTCGACTGCCTTTGATCCCCTATTCTTTACGACTTTTACGTTTGACCACCATCCCAGATGATGGCGGCAAAGACTTCGAAGAGAGAAGAAAACAAAAATCAGATTCAAGACGAATGGTCTTTTCAGCATGGAGGCATTGAACAAGGCGTAAAGTGGCGGATTGCGAGCAGCGAGATACCCTCTTGCATTGGCAAGGCGTTTATCGTGTGCCATCACACGGACTTTGACTTTCGGCCTTTTACTCTCTGGACGCGCGCACCTAATCGGACTTGCGCCTGATGTTGATGTTCGGTAAAAAAAAAAAAAGCAAGGCATATCGGAGGACGGCTTGCAAAAAAAGGAAGGCATTGGACGGACATAGGTAGTAGTCGTCTACATTCTTAGGCTCGTAGAAATCGAGCTCGGTCGTAGAAATGAAGCTCCTGGTAATTACAAAGCAAATCCCCCGATGCCGGTCTCGGTCTGCTTCTAGGTGTTGGTTGAAAGAGATAACCATGAGCATATAGGATTTCCATTTACGGCCATCAGGTAGCTTATCCGAACCACAAAAATGGAAATCGTTGACGCTATTTTCCTACTCATGGCATGGTGGGCAACTGTGCCGATTGGTCCGCTCACATCCCCGCGTCGACGACCTACCCCACGCCCCGCCTTCAACGACCCACTGCTTGCGTCTTTCGCGATGATACGACGCACCATGGCGCTGAAGGAAGATATAAGACGGCGCTGGCCACGGTAGAAATCTTTGATGTCCCCCTCCAGCCTTCTGCCAAACTTCGCCTAACAGACAGTTCAATGGCTTCTCCGCCAACTACATCAGCTCCCTTTTCCGTCAATGGAAAGACAGCAATCATCACGGGGGCTGGGTCAGGTGCGTGAGCCATCTTACTCTTGGTTCCACACTGACAATCTCAGGCATTGGTCTCTGCTTCGCCGAACTGCTCCTCTCCAAAAACTGCAACGTCGTCATAGCCGACCTCTCCCTACGCCCGGAAGCGCAATCTCTCGTCTCCAAATACAGTGACGCCTCCAAGTCTCCCCGCGCGGTTTTTGTCAAGACCGACGTGCGCGAATGGTCAGCACTCCAGCGCATGTTCGACGAGACGTTGCGCCTCTTTGGCGACTTCGACATCCTGTGTCCCGGTGCCGGCATCTACGAGCCGCACTGGAGCAACTTCTGGCACCCGCCCGGCCACCCTGAGGCGCGCGACCCGGCTGACGGCGGGCGCTACGCCCTGGTGGACATCAACATCACGCACCCGATCCGCGCGACGCAGCTCGCCCTGTCCTACTGGCTGCACCCACGGCCCGTATCCGTCACCCGCGGTGACGGCAAGACGGCGACCGTCACGCCGGCCAAAGCATCGCCCCTGAACCCCAAGCGCGTCGTGCACATCAGCAGCGTCGCGGGCCAGTCGCCCAGCCTGGCGAATCCCATGTACATTGCGAGCAAGCACGCCATCTCGGGCTTCACCCGCTGCCTGGGCCCGCTGGAGCCGGCGACGGGCATCCGCGTCAACGCCGTCGCGCCCGGCGTCATCAAGACGCCCCTGTGGACCGAGCACCCCGAAAAGATGGTGTACACCGAGGGCGAGGACGACCAGGGCTGGGTGGACCCGTCCGAGGTGGCGACGGCGATGCTGCGGCTGCTCGAGGACGAGGTTTTGGGCCTGGGGGCGGTGCTTGAGGTGGGCAAGGGGAACACGCGCGTCGTGACGGCGTTTAATGATCCTGGTCCCAATCGCGATCCGAAGAAGGGATTGGTGCCGAAGCATGTTGCCAAGGGCTTGGAGAATGTGTTTGGTTGGCTGGCGGAGGATGGGTGGGGGAGGCCGAAGTTGTAGATGTAGAGGGAGTGGTTTGTAGATGGTTTGGAGACTGGTGTGGGCGTTGTTGATGTCACTAAACTATGCAGACTGTCATTTTTGACTCGAATGCTTTTGATCGGATTCTCTTACTCGGCTATCTAGGTCGAGCCCCTGACTTACACAGCGATGCCTGGCTAACCAAAGATGGGATTCAGAGCTGCAACTTACCAAGTCCGAAGACTACAAGCAAACTAGAGGAGCAATCAAGCCCTTTTCGAAATTGTTGCGGGCGAAGCGGCGGTACGCGAGAGGATAGCTCCTGGGAGCTTGTGGATAGGTGCTGCACTGGTCGAAATTCGACGTGGTGTCAACGATCGATCCAGCAGGGAACACGCTTGGTCGATCGACATCCAAGGGAAAGGAGACAAGGGCGAGATGAAGCACGCGGACCGAGCAATGCGAGGCGCATGGGGCTCGGTTTGGGGCTTTTAGGGACTCTTCATGGTCTTGAGCAGTGATAGCCTGCAAACTCCGCTTTCAGATTCTGTCGGTGAAGCTCTCAAGGAGTCATCGTTGTCGGTACGCGTACTGGTGAGTTAAGAGCCAAATTCCAGCAGATGCGCGGACAGGGAGCGGTCGCACTCACCAACAGACTTCGAAAGATCTGTCGCAGCCTTGAAGTGAAGTTGCAGGGAGTCATCGTGGCCCTCTAGCGTGAATGTTACAGAGCGGGTGTACGCCTCAACGGACGCCGTCAGGGAGCAGTCGTAGTCCTCAACAGAGGCCTTGGAGAGGTGTTGTGGTGTCGAAGTGAAGCGACAGGGAGTTGCCATGATCCAGCAGACCGGCGCCAGGAAGCGGTCGCAGTCTTGCGTGGGTGCTTTCAAGGACCTTTCATGGTCAATGAGCTGTATAATCCGTGCGATTCGCCGACTTCAAGTCATGCTAGTAGTACGTCTCGTAATCTTGCACTGATGTTCTCAAGATCGTCGCGATCTCGGCACGAAATATCTAGGGAGTGCCCGTCATCTTCCAGTGGCACTTGTAGAAAAACATTATGTTTTGGAGCTAGCGTCCAAAACAGCTCCCATAGTGTTGGTGTTCTTGGTGTTGAGTGGCCTGGCTAAACTCCCCCCTGAAAGACTTCCCCCTGAAAGACACACATGTTCTGGACTCTCCGATCAGACTTCGGTCAGACTTGGCATTTGCTAATGTCGAGGTCGCAGTTTTCATGATCGCTGTTGTGGTTTCGTAGCCTGGAGTGTCGTTGTTGTACTGCGAGAGCTCTCCGTATACACAGATCGCATTATGCCCTCGCACTGTGGCATATCTCCACACCCACTCTATACGTGACGACTCTTTTGGACCAAGGCCCAAGGGGTTGACGATAATCAATGAGAGCTGCATGTGTATTCCAGACTTTCTCTTATTATGGGTCAGAGTATTAGCCATGAATGACGAGAGCTCCCTGCGCGCCTGCTCGCGTCACATGTTCGCGCGGTTACATATCTTCACATCCAACGTATACGTAATTACTTGATTAGGCCGTAGCCTGGAAAAGAGTTCAAAACAGCGAGAGCTGCCCGTATAGACTGCTCGTTTTGGCTCTGTAGCCTAGAGTTGAGCTCGAAATGGCGAGAGCTTCCCGTGAATGTGACCACTTCATGACGCTCGTGAACAACATATAATCCCTCCCACCCTTCAACCACCTCTCCTCTTCAACCTCTTCCCGTAACTACGACAACTCCTCATCGCCTCCTCCTCGAGCACTAGTCAAGTACCCCATCTCCGCTCAAGAAACGATCTCGGCGCCCACCCTTCCACTGCCTTCTTTTCAACCTCTTCCTCGCGTCAATACCCACGAAAGCTCCTCATAATCCCCTCGATTACCCTCATCACCTTCTTGCACACCACATCTCCGCTCACAATTCGATCTCGGCGCACAGCGATGGCCTCGTCTTCGTCTGACGAGGATGGTTTCCCGCAGTACGAGAACGCCGATGTGCAAATTATGCTCAGTCCAATCCGTGTTCTGCGTCTCCACTCTGATGTCTTGAAGGGCACGTCCAGTGTCTTCAAGCAGCTTTTGACCAACGAGAATGCTGCGGTTCTTTCCAACAAGACCAAGGCCGCCGGGTTCAGACTTCGCCACCACATCGAGCTCGTCGGCGCCACACCTGAGCTTATTGGCCGTCTCAGAGCAATTGTAAGGCACCGAGTATTCGACATGTTCCCAAGCTCTTACTAACCCTGGACGCAGAGGCTGGACACCAAAGGACGTACGATTGACGACGGTGGACCTCGCGCCAACATGGCCCTGGACGGCAACGGCAGGGACCCATCCTGCCACATTCTGGACGACTGGTACAACGTCATGGCTGCCATCTATGGCCAGAAAATCGAGATTGGAAGCGCAGAGGACGGCCTTTTTTCCCTGCTCAAACGAACCGACAACATCATCGGCATTTGCAGTCATTTGAAGCTCAAAAAGAGCATTGTCTTCTCTCCCGTTGAAGTGGCTCTCCTGAACACGAACCAATACCTCTGGGACGCCATCCAAGGAGCCCCAATCGAATGGCTTGACGTTGCCGTGAGCCTGCAGTCCGTTCCCATGTTCCGGGAAACCGTGATCCACCTGGTCGGTCAGTGGGACCGCCTCAGCTCGAACGACAAGAACACGCTGCCTCGGAAGGTCTACGAGCTGTGCCATCGCAAGGCCGAAAAGTTCAAGCAGCACAAGAAGACCATCGAGAACAAGATTCTCGAGTACAGGCCGAAGGAGATAAGCTACACCAAGGGCGAAGATCCTGCACTCGGTAAAAGGAACCTGCAGCCCAAAATCTTCAACTGGATTGCGTTCTCGGGCCTCCAGCTCTGGCTCATGAAGGCCTTTCGTGATGGCAAGGGGGTCGATGGCCCGGATGGTGGATTCGACCTGTTCTCTCGCCTCTTTGCTGGCCACGAGGAATACTACGATAGAGAGGACCAGACGCGGTACGTGGGTGTTTCGCAATCTGGCAGGGCTGTGGTCACTCAGTGGATCGACGATATGAAGAAAGACCTCAAGAAGATGGTCGCAAGCACCATGACCAGCTCTCTTCGCATGGACACTCGCAGCAACAAGATCGACTACTTTTCTTGCTTTGAGGTCGAACTCAGGCACTGTCCCTGGGTCGAAGAGGATGCGGGACCCCAGTATGATGACGATGTGGACTTGGGCGACCTTGAGGAGGACATGAGCGATGAAGAGATGTTTGACGAGGACTAGGATGGCGATTTACTTGAGCGAACACAGGGAGGTCTCGGGATCGGCTGCTTGCGGGTTCGATGTTCGATGGCCTGGTACGGCACAAGCGACAGAAAAAAGACAACGAAAATTATGACCCAAAGTAAACGACACATCTGGGAATTGGGTAGCATGGGACAGAAGCCTCGGCTCTCAGGTAGTCTTATGCAGCAGAATGCCAACTCCTAGACTCCAATTTCAAAAGCGCCTTGAGGTATAGTACCGGCTTAAGCCTTCAATTGCTTGGCCTGCTCTTCATTCATCCATGAGAATTGTATCAGCCGGGTATGTCTTTGCTCTCTCAAATGCCTCTCATGTCGCGCATTGACCCCGAACCCACATCGACCTCACGCTTTATTTAGGATCATCGAAGCCCTCGGGAAACTTTCTCGGGCCCGGAGGAACTAAGACAAGGCACCATGTTAGCTCACGCTTTCACAATCACCGATTCATGCCAGCTCCATTATTTCCTCAAGCAGCTCTTGTCTTGTCTTGTTTCAAGGATCGCGCTCCACTCGTGGGACTCACTGGGGTAGTTGTGAGGAATCATGGGCCTGCCGGGCTCGTCGCCGAAGAATCTCCTGATGGGAGGCGCAACGATGGGAATGATGGGAGCAGAGCCGCCGAGCACAATGGACCAGGTAATAGCGGGCTTCTCGTGGAAGGCCCAGCGCATGTAGCGGACGGGCTGAGCCCAGAAGTAGGGCTTGGACATGGCGGACAATTCGTTGAGGACGAACTGAAGTGAGCAGCAAAGAAGGCGCGATGGCGTGGGGAGCTCAATGGACAGCAGATGGGAGCTTGGAGGTCGGTGCTGATTGAGGTGTCGTTGATTGGAGAGGGCGGAGGAGGGCGGCGGAGGTTTGGATCTTCCGCCAGAGCTCGGGGACGGGGACCTGAGCTCCACGTCTTGGCGCGTTGCGTATGCACCGCATCGGATACGTTTCCCCTACAGCTCCACCTCACAACGTCGCCCATCCTCTGCCCGCACAATGAGGTGGTTATTCTCGCTACTGTTACTTGGCTTGCTGGGCCTCGCCCAAGCATTGAGCTACACTGGCAACCGCCTGCTCGTTGTCCTCGAGGAGGCCGCTGAGAAGGACAAGTATTCGACCTTTTGGGCCGATCTGACCTGTAAATGCTCCCCGCGCATTCTTTCATGGCTTCAAAAATCGCTGACCACTCTGCCTACTGCAACAGCTCGCGGCTTCTCCCTCACCTTTTCCTCGCCCAAAGACGAAAAGCTCGCGCTGTTCAAGCACGGCGAGCGCGCCTTCGACCATGTCATTTTGCTCCCGCCCAAGTCTAAGGGCCTTGGTCCCAACCTGAGCCCTCAAACGATTGTCGAATTCATCAATGCCGAAGGAAACATCCTCATGGCTCTGTCCGGCGAGTCTGCCACTCCGACTGCGATTCAGTCGCTGCTCCTCGAGTTTGACATCCACCTGTCGCCCGACAGGAATTCCCTTGTTTTGGACCACTTCAACTACGACAAGGTTTCGGCCGCCGACAAGCACGACGTCCTTGTCCTCGACAGGCCTCAGGAGTACAAGAAGGGCGTCAAGAGCTTCTTCGGTGGAGATGGCGTGGTCGCCGTTCCCCGCGCAGTCGGCCAAGTCTTGGGCAACGAGAACCCCATGTTGGCCCCGATTCTTAGCGCCCCGGATACCGCCTACCCCTACAACCCCAAGGAAGAGGCCGAGGGCGTCGATGATCCATTTGCCGTTGGCACGCAATTGACTCTCGTCACCGCGTTCCAGGCCCGCAACTCTGCAAGATTCACCGTCTTGGGAAGCGTTGAAATGCTGCAAAACCAATGGTTTGACGCGAGCGTCAAGCGTGGTGGCAAAGAGGAGAAGGCGGCCAACAGGGAATTCGCCAAGCAAATCACGGCTTGGACGTTCAAGGAGGTCGGCGTTTTGAAGGTTGGCCGTCTCCAGCATTGGCTGAATGAGGGCGCTGTTAAGGGCGGCATCAATGAGACCGGTCTTGATGTCCCCGAGCACAACCCCAAGATTTACAGGATCAAGAACGATGTGGTAAGTTGTGTCAAGAGAATCGGCATGGATGTAAACTCACAGTACGCAGTCTTTCGAGATTGAACTTTCCGAGTGGGACCACGACCACTTTATCCCCTTCGTCCCTCCCGCGTCCGACGTCATCCAGCTGGAATTCACCATGCTGTCTCCTTTCCACCGTCTCCCGCTGAAGCTTCTCGCGCCCTCGCCGACCCACCCCGACTCCTCCATCTTCGCCACCAACTTCAAGCTCCCCGACCAACACGGCATCTTCAACTTCCGCGTCAACTACAAGCGCCCCTTCCTGACCACCGTCGACGAGAAGAGAGAGGTCACCGTCAGGCACTTTGCGCACGACGAGTATGCGAGGTCATGGGCGATCAGCGGTGCATGGCCCTGGATCGCGGGTATTTGGGTCACGGTGGCTGGTTGGTTGGCCTTTGTTGCACTTTGGCTGTATAGTGCTCCTAGTGACAAGGGCAAGAAGACGCAGTAAGCTGTGTCAGGATGAGTTTTATAGATGCATGTAGTGCCGTCTAGATTTTGGATGATATGATTAGGTAGAGAACGGAAAAGGGTAAAAAGTCCTTTCATCGCTCGTCTTGCAATCAAAACCTCATATACTGAAGGAAGGGGACTAGTGAACCTATGATGTGCCTTTGAAGTTTGAAGAGTGCAATTCTAACATGTTTCTAGCGCCTTGGGCGCAACCAAAAATACAGCGAAACTGCAAACTCGCGGACTTGCTGTGACACTAGAACAGAGCGCGCACAACCACTACTCACTCAGTATAAATGCGGACTTTGTGCGCAACCGTGGGTTTTCGCACGCAATAATAGACTTCCCATATTTTCGTAGCGTCCGCGGATCTCGCGGGAGAATGGAAATCTCTAGAACTATGAGGTTCCTCCCGAAAATGCACATTTCGTCCCTTTCGAGCGGAATTGAGGACTTCCGGGCGCAACTGGTGACTTTCGCCACATTGTATCGTCAGATGCTCGAGATAACCTTATTACTAATTGAAGAATGTTCTCCTTCCACGCACAGCACAAGACTTTTTGATAGCTTAAAGCTTGTTCACTCTCGCTATTGAGTCTGGACGGTGGTGAAGGACTTATTCGGCGGACGCTTTTTGTTGTCGCTGTTAAGTGTTTCTTCTTCAGCCGGTTGACGCATCTCTTGAGCAATACAATATGGTCGACGAGGATGACAAAGTGCCCCGAGAGGTCAACCGCCTGCGACAAGCCGAGACTAAAGACCTCAAATCATGAAAAAAGCTGGCAGGTTTGACATGTTTGCAGCCGATTCAAACTCCTCGATCATCCCCAAGCAAAGATTACCCGTTCGAGAGTCTTCACTCAATAGATGCGACGTTTGAAGCTGGACAGCCAGCTGCGAGAGCCAAAGCCAAAAATTCCCTAATCCGGCGAGCATCCTCAATAGATGCTACGTCTGAAGTTGGACTTAGCTTCCTGGAAAAGTTGCCTGATTCGGCGCCGCTCTCAATAGAATGCGACGTTCGAAGCTGGACTTAGCTCCCAGGACTTTCCAAAAGATGGCCCGTTTGGGAAGCCTTTCTCAATAGATGCTACGTTCGAAGTTGATCGCAACCGACCTATCACGGGCTGGAGTGGAAAGTTTCCTGTTTAAGCGCCGCGCTCAATAGAGTGTAGGTACGTTTGAAGATAGAGCAGGTCGATTGACAATTTCACTTCAGCGAGCTCAGCTCTTGAGTTTTGGTACCTGCCCCTGAACCCTCCAGGCTCTGCAACGTGTCACTCGTTCGCCAGACGTTTGAAGTTGCATCTGGATCTAACGACTACAAGTCCTCCTCTGGCGGCCGCTACAGGCACTCCAGCCGTAGACGAGTGACCCGTTGGCCAGACGTCCGACGTTGAGCTCGGCCTATAGCACTTCCTCTTTCGGCTTTCCACCACTTCGGATTGCGCTCAATCATGGAGGCGAGCGCTTACGCTTACACTGCCATCACCAACAGTGCTCAGCAAAAGCTACCCTGCTCCCTAGCCAATCACACACTCCACCTCTCCAATCATCCACCCATCACCCATCCATCATCCAGCCGCACGTGGAGCAGCCGGAACAACACAACAGCGAAGACGCAGCTTGGCTGGGTGCCTCGCGCCGACTTCGCACACGACCGGCCAAGAGTGGTGGTGTCTGCGGGGTGGGGAAGGGAGGGGAGGGACATGAGGGACATGACACTTCATCATTCCACATATCCGCCTGTCCGGAAAGATGCACGCATGACGACGTTCAGGCGTGATGTGGTGACGCCTGGCGACAAACCGGAGACAAGGTGCTTGATTCAAGGCACCCTCTTCGCACCCGTGGGGAAAGAGCGGCGCGGCGACATCCACCACCGCCCATCATAGGCAGGCAGGCGGTGAGACTCGCCACTTTCCAAGTCTATCGACTTTGCAAGATCGGCGGCTCGTCACATCTCAGGAGACAGCGAGGGCAGTGCACGTAGTTGACGAGAGGACTTCACCCTGAGCATAGTCCCAGATCGTGACACACTTCGACGCCTTTCTCTCTTCCGTCACCCACCGCTGCCACGACAGCAAACACCTTCAGTAAAAAATCTCAATAAGTCTAACTAGCCGGCTATACAGACGTGAAGAGCGCTAAAATCGTACATGTATTCGTATCTTGACAGTCGTTAAAGAACTTTTTTGAGCCAAAAGGAAAAAGAAAAGAAAAGACGTAGATCGTAATATGAAATGGGTATACAAGGAGACTGCTCGCTTGTTAGCCATGGACTTGTGCCGGAGATGCTGGCTGGTGGCTTACTGAAGAAGATTCCGAAAACGCCTCGGCGCGAAGAACTCCAATGGGAAGAAGGCAGTCCAAGCTGCTTTCTGCGGCCGCGATCGGACGGGTTGGGCGGAGGAGATCCTGAGATTTTCAGACATCAGAGTGAAACAGTGTTGCTTTGCTCGCTCGCTCGCTCGCCGCTCACTGCAGGCCAGCCATCGGGTCGACCTCATCAGGAGGCGTGAGCAGGCCGCCCTCGCCCATGACAGCGCCCATGCCGGGCTCCTGGCCCTCTTCGCCCAGCAGGAACGTCATGACAATCTCAGCAACCCACTTTGCGTCGTCGTCGCGCTGAATCATGTCCTGGGCCGCTGCCATCATCTGCGGGTCCCAGTGCTCGCCAAAGACCTTGACCGTCTCGGCGTTGACGAAGCGGTCGAACTCAAAGTGGCCCTGCAGCGTGAAGACGCGGCCGGGCTGGTGCATGCCCTGGACGTGGCAGAGGGCGCTGCTGCCAATGAGCACCCAGTCGGGAGGCAGCATCTCGGCGCCCACGCCGCCGCCGCCGCCGTAGCCTCCAGCCGCGGCGCGCTTCTTCTGCTGGCGCTGCTTCTGGCCGGGCAGCACGACGTGGTCGGCGTGGACAAACTGCAGCTGCATCACCAGCTCGTCGGCCTTCCTGGCCGAGGGCAGGTGGTGAACGTCGACGGGGAATGCGGCGAGGAATTCGGTCGTGATGCGGACGGGCTGGACGCCGACCTCCCATCCGGCGGGGGACTTCTCGACGAAGCCGCCAAAGGGCTCGAGGAGCGCCTGGCACAGGATCTGGTGGCCGAAGCACGATCCGTAGAAGCGAACGTGAGGGTGGTTGGCGTAGACGTCCTGGATAAAGGCGCGCAGGCGGTCGATCCAAGGTTGAGACTCGTAGACGGAGGATGCTTTAATTCAAGACGTGTCTGTTTAGTTTAGCTTTATGATTCTGAGCCGGGTTGGCACTTACCGGATCCCGAGATGACAATGGCGTCGAGCTCCGCGGGGTTGGGTGGGTATTCGCCTAGGACGACGTTGTAGGCGCTCCACTTGAGGTCAGGAGTGGGAGTCTTGTGCGAAGACGAGGCGGCAAGGCGCTGGGCCGCGGCCGAAAGTTCATGTTGGAAGATGTCGCTGTAGAGGCCGCGCTTGTTGTGTACAGCAGGCACCGTAGGGTCGGTGTTGAAGGCGGCAATGTTGAAGTTCCTCTGGGCAATCATTTTGGTGGCGAGAAAGGAAGGGGTATCAGACTTTGCTGGAACAAGGCGCTAAGTAAAACAGAAGGAACAGCAGACAGGCGAAAGGCAGAAGGACAGAGGAGAGAGGCAGACGACTCTGGCTTTTGAACCCGTCGAAATTGCAAGCTGGAACTTGGTGGAGTAGTGTTTCCGCCGTTTAGTCCGACGCATCCTTCTCTTGCCATTACGAGACAATATCTCTAGTCTGGCCGAACATCGCACCTCGCTTCCGTCTTCTCCCGATGATCCAGAGCATCATGGCCTGCCTTTGTCCCTACCAGCGTAGAGCTGAATCTCAGCTGCAGGCGCCTTTTGGTTGTTTCCGAGTATTTGTAACGCCCACTATCTTGAACAGATCTGATAAACAACAAGATGCACTCATTCCCTGACCTTTTGTGGTTCTTGATAGGGTCGGCTGGGGGCAAAAGTCCGGAGATCGGCCATTATGTGGGGCCCCAAAGTCCGACAACGGTTGTGCTCGCTGCGACTTCATTCGCCCAGGACTGTAGACGTGTCCAGAGAAGCGTCATAGCGACGGGTGGATCGTTGACGTACTTTGCAATTTGGAGAAGGTTACAGAAATGCACCTCTTCTGAGTGGCGGTCAGCGTCGTGGCAATGAAGCACGGTCCCCAATTAGAAAAGCTGTTGCCACAGAGAAAAGAAAGAGATCTTGTTGATTGTTTTCCCGAAAAGGCAATACCTAAATCCGTGGCAGTGCTCGCCTCGCCGAGGCGGGGAAAGGGAAGAAGAAAAGAAGAAGAAAAAAGCGAAGGCTCGATTCCCATTGGACGCTGAGCTCGGAAATAGGAAAGTGAAGTAGGGGGATTGCCGTCCCATCCCCATTGACCTCCATTGATTTTCGCCCTTACCGCTTCACTGATCCAGTGGTGCTCCCACCGTCAACCACGAGGTTTTGGCCCGTGAAGTGGCTTCCAGCTCTGCTGCAGAGAAAGACGACCGTGGCAGCAAAGTCCTCACTCTTACCCAACCTGCCATTGGGCTTTGTCTTGCCCAGATTTTCCTCGCCGCCAAGGTTCTTGATCAGATCGGCAGCCAATTCGGTGTAGAAGAAGCCCGGAGAGATGGCGTTGGCCAGGACATTGCGTGGACCCAGCTCGACAGCGAGGGATTTGACAAGGTGAATGACTCCAGCCTTTGACACAGCATAGGGAAAAGTACCGTCGTCACCAGTCAGAGTGACTGCAATTCCACCGACGGAAGCTGTCACGATGAGACGTGAAGGGTCCGCAGGCGTGGCTGCCTTGGTAAGGAGTGGGGTGAATCTGAAATGGTCAGGAAACGTAGATATTAAATTTCTTACAGAGAAACTTACTTTTGCGCAGAAAAGAAGACGGCCTTGAGGTTCAGGTCCATGATCTGGTCATACTGGCTCTCGGGGGTCTTGTCGAAGGGTCCGTTGTGAATCACTCCGGCATTGAGCAGCAGAATGTCAACGTGATCCGTTGTCTTGGCAATCTCATCAACGAGCTGCTGGATGCCCTCAGTGGTCGAAGAGTCTGCTGGAACGGAAATGATCTCGGCATCGGGACGCTTGTTTGGGACTTGAGCAAGGGCATCGCTGGCCTCCTTGAGTCCAGTAGCGCTGCGGGATGAAATGTAGACCTTGGAAGCGCCTGCTTGAAGGATGCCTGAGGCAGCAGCAAGGCCAAGTCCTCGGGAGGCTCCAGTGACGACGGCGACCTTGCCGTCCAGAGAGAAGATGTTTTTGAAGTCGAACAGGTTTGCCGCCGAAGCCATTTTGATGAGTGTTGCGATGAGGAGGTTGATTGGAAGTTGACAGTTGCAAGTTGAGGTTCGCAGGTCCGAGTCGGTTCAAGATTGTAGGTGGGTAGCTTCTTGCGCTTTTATGGTAGCTGCAATGGCTCGCTCTGCCGCTGAATTGAGTGAGTACTGAAGTAGCTGTTGTCGGACTTTAGTTAGCTCCGTTCTTGTCCTACTTTAAGATCGCGTTTTCAAAGGATGACATCAGCGAACCGGTTGGAAGGCTCCCGTTCTCCGTTTTATCTCCAGTTCTTTAAATGCGCCCGCGTCAATGATGGGTTAGAGAGAATCACAAACGCCGGATGCACGTCCGGGCTCTCAATGCCGTCTGACAAGCTACTTTGCTGCCCAACACCAAGCTCGAGTCGTCGACAACGTTAAGCACTTAGAGCGTCTGCGAAAGATCGATCGAAACTACAGAATCCAAGTGGAATCTTGTCTAAAACTCATTAATTCATGAAATCATAAGGATACATACTAAACATTAGGTGGTGCGAGCGAGCAGCCGCTCTATTAACCCCTCAACACGGCCATTACCTCCAACAATCAATCTCTCCATCTGCCGCTTGCGCGACTCTCCCAGCTCAGTCCTGTGCACCGCTTTTTCGACTTGTCCGTCTTTCGAAATCGCGATCCGCGCTGCGCTCCCATCTTTCCACAGAATGTTGATCTCTCTTCCAGCAGCATCTGTAGTCTTGATGTCGACGATACCCAGCTCGCCGGCCTTGAGTCGAGTATCATTTTCGCTGTCGCCGTCCGTGGGCAGGCGAGCATCTTTGCGCAACTTCGAAACAGCGTTCAAACGAAGATGATAAGATACCAGCTCTTTCCGCAACTCGCGAACCAGAGTATGCAAACTCTGTGCAGGCCCAGGCTTTGGCGGACCTTGGTCATCTGCCGAATGAGACGGCTCTGGGAGATATTTCGCGCTAAGAGCCTTGAGTGGGATGCATGGGGGAATCGTGTGTTTGTGGATCCGAAGGGCGTCGCTCGTAGGAGAAGCCTTGTTTAAAAGGAGATAGTAGGGGTCGATAGGTTGGCCTTTGACATGAACATCGATGCAAACACCGAGAATTTTGCCTTTGTCCACAGCACAAGGGTCTGGGTCTTGAACTCGAAAGGCGGTAGCTCCCGCGCATCTGCGATAGAGGCTCTCAAGGTTGCGGTTTTGTTGTCTTTTGCAAATATCTACAGCTTTAGAGGTAGGTGACGATGGGGACTGGTCTCTAGTCTTCGCGCGCTGGATTCGGTCGATGGTGTGTTGGGAAGAGAGGAGGGTTGCAGTGAGAGCGGAGCGGCGGCGTTCCAGAGCCTCAACTGGAAACGATGAGCGAGAGACCCACGCGTCGAGATTAAGAAGAGCAGTTACCTTGTTCGCGTAAATAGGTAATGTCGTTGTCAAGCTGCGAGTCGGGTATGACGGAAGTCATGGTGCTAGTACAGCGAGGCCGAGACGAGAGCCAGCGTATCGGTGCGAAGAAAGTGGTGCAGATTGTAGGCCCAGGCGCAGACGGAGGACAGGAATGAGATCCAGGCGATGGCGGCGATGAGGAGCGAAGCCAGCGATTGGACTTGTTGTTTGCGGTCGGGATGGGGCGTGTCGGAATTGAGGTCAAAGGAAACGCGCAATCCCGTGCGCATCTTGGCGGCGGACGGAGGATTGGCTCGAGACGGCGCCGAATAAGGGGACCACCAACTGGAGTGAAGGCCGTGAGAAGCTCCCTTGGAGCCTTTGTGTGCTTCTTCAACCTCAAGAAAGAGAGACTGAGAGTTGGATTTGGGCCTCGTCAGAACCTGAATCTTCACCGCTCTCACCCCCGGACCTCCACGCCTCTTGCCCGCCCTGTCCGGCCCTGTCCTCCACTCTTCGACTACAATTGTCCGTCAGCGCCGCCCCAGAGTGGACACGTTCCGCTTTTGGTGAGGGAGCTCCAGCACCAGACAAAACCCGCCACAGCTTCAGCTTCAGCTTCAGATTGTTCCAACTACTGCTACATGGATGCCTACCACACCAGGTGATTCTTCTTCGCGCCCGTTCTATTTCCCCGGAGTCCACAGTCTGTCCGATACGGCCAACCTCCTGCCTCTCCACGTCGCCAACCAACACCAAAACTCCGTAAGCCAACAGCGACCCAATTCGCGACAAGACCTCGAGCTGAACGACGTACCTTCATCAAGCCAATCCGGACAGCGCCGCCATCTTCCGC
Organism: Phyllosticta capitalensis; assembly: GCF_038381095.1. Lineage (NCBI taxonomy): Eukaryota > Fungi > Ascomycota > Dothideomycetes > Botryosphaeriales > Phyllostictaceae > Phyllosticta > Phyllosticta capitalensis. The sequence continues at coordinate 594,092 of NW_027117448.1, read as the reverse complement.
GCATCCGAACCGACGACCTGGGAACTAGCTCTGTCCTTGCTTCTGACGACCCCGACCTTGATTCTCCGACCAGCGACATTCAGATGTCCCGTCGAAAGAGCAAATCCCCCAATCCAATCCGACCTGCGAGCTCAAGAGACGACTCGATTGATTCTACAAGAAGCAACGGCCATGCGACCGGCGCAATGGAAAACTTGCTCGAACACCGTCGGAAGCATGCCGCCGCGGACGACAACTCGCCGCAGTCCCAGGTTGCTACATACATGAATACAACTACGTTCAGTCTGGATGAAGATCCGGCAGTCGGGGTAGCGCAGGACCACGGCGCGTCCAAGGGCTTCAGCGAGCTCCCCAAAAAGGACCAGAGGAATTTCCTTCTCCTGGTCCTCCTCTACTTCTTGCAGGGCATCCCGACAGGCTTGGCTTCGGGATCCGTACCATTCCTCCTCAAGTCCCATCTTTCTTACAGCCAAATCGGTGTTTTCTCTCTCGCTTCGTACCCGTACTCCCTGAAGCTCCTCTGGAGTCCCATCGTTGATGCAATTTGGAGCCCCAAGGTCGGCCGGAGAAAGAGCTGGATTCTCCCCATCCAAACCCTGTCTGGCTTCGGCATGCTTTGGCTCGGTAGCAGAGCTGAGCGCATGATGGAGCAGGCCGGTGCAGATGGCGGAGCGGGCATTTGGGCATTTACTTGGTGGTGGTTCTTCCTTGTCTTCATGTGCTCCACCCAGGACATTGCAGTCGACGGTAAGCCGCAACTTTGGTTGTATTCTGCACCACGCTAATGTACCCTAGGCTGGGCCCTGACACTCCTTTCAAACGAAAACCTCTCTTACGCGTCCACGGCGCAGACAGTTGGTCTCACGGCTGGTCAATTCTTGTCCTACACCGTGTTCCTTGCGTTCAACTCGCCGGATTTTGCCAACAAATGGTTTCGCTCGACCCCGAAGCCTGAGGGTGTGATGACCCTGGGCGGGTATTTGACTTTTTGGGGTTGGGCATACCTAGCCGTCACCTTTGCTCTCGCGGTCCTCAAGCGCGAGGAGAAGACGAAAAACAACGACGGGATTTTGGAAGTCTACAAGGTCATGGGTGGCATCTTGAAACTCAAGAACATCCAAACCTTTATCATTGTCCACTTGATCGCAAAGATTGGCTTCCAGGCCAACGACGCCGTCACCAATCTCAAGCTACTGGACAAGGGGTTTAGCCAAGAGGACATGGCGCTCACGGTCCTCATTGACTTTCCTTTTGAGATTTCCCTTGGCTATTATGCAGGAAAATGGTCCCAAGAATACCCGCCCATGCAGCTGTGGTGCTGGGCATTTGTCGGCCGCCTCGCGGCTGCCGCGTTTGCCCAATTCGTCGTCATGATTTTCCCAGCCGGCGGGGTGACAACATGGTACCTGCTGACCGTCATCGTGGAGCACGTGTTCTCGACTTTTATGAGTACAGTAATGTTCGTTGCGATTTCGGCCTTCCACGCCAAGATTGCCGATCCGGTCATCGGTGGTACCTACATGACGCTGCTCGCTACGTAAGTGTTGCATCTCCACGTTTTGTTTACGGGCGTTTGCTGATGAATATCGAATTCCGAACAGTGTCTCGAACCTGGGTGGTACGTTCCCCCGCTTCTTCATCTTGAAGTTTGTGGACCTGTTCACGTCAGCCACGTGCGTGCCGCCGAGCTCGCCTCCAGCGGACAAGAGCAATGCCATCACGCAGGCCTTTTCGTGCGTGGCCGAGTCCGAAAAGCATCGATGTATCGAAGGGGGCGGAAGCTGCAATGTAGAACACGACGGTTACTACATCGTAAACGTGCTCTGCATCATTGTGGGAGCGGTAACCTTCTGGAGCTTCATCAAGCCAGCAGCTCTGAAGCTCAACTCTTTGCCTCTTCGGGCATGGAGGATTGCGGAGGGGTCTGCCACAGCGTACCGGTAGACAGATTTACTTTGTAACCTTGATTGTTAGCGCAGCCTTTAGACTCGCCATGGTGTACAGGACAGGACGGAGCCAATAGAGGGGTTGGATAGCTTCAGAGCAAGAGTTCCTGGTTGACTTTTTTGTGTAGTTGAGGGACGGTAGCTTCGGTTTCCGGTTTACGCTTTCGGGACGAAGCATAGAAAGCTGGGGAAAAGCAAAATAGCCGTGGGAGGATTTTGGGTTTATCCAGTGGTTGCAGCGCGCACAACATGTGAAGAAGAAAAAGACACGGGCTGGTGTTGAATGGCTTGAAGCTTGCCGGGAAATGTTTCAGCAGCGTGCGTAGCGTGGCAGCCGATGTCATTCGCCGAATCGGGCGTTTGAGGGTACCAGGCCTAGCAGCAGGGGATGGTGTCAGTGGCCATAGCTTCACGACAGCGGAAGTGGGATGCCGCGATGATGGTACTCTATGCGGGCAGTACATGTAGTTAGATGGTTACTTGGCGACCATGATGGAGATCCGCGAGCGGCGTGCAATGTGAGACTGCTGTGGCCACCGGTCCAGGCCCGGGTGCAGACAAAGCAGAGAGCTCTCGTAGATGGATTACAGTTGCCGCAGAGAGCAGCGAAGACGTCGGCGCGCGGGCCGATATTCGACGATAGCAACGTCGTCGACCCACAATTGCCCTCTCCCTCATCGATTACGCCGTCAGCCCGCGATGCTGAAGTAATGCCGGCGTTCTGGATTTGGGCGCGCTCTTGAGGTAGGTATATAATCTCTCGCGAGCCCAAGGGGGAGACAGGGTCCTGTAGACTGTAGAACTACTATATCACCAACCAACCCTATCACTATCAACCCGGTCTCGGACAACTTTAGGTAAGCCTGCCGCCGTGGCGTCACTTTTTCTCTCCCAACCATCTTGACACGAACGCCCATTTAACGATCGCGTCCGCCCGCTGAGACGTCCACTTTCCCTCTTCCATCACCTCGCTCAAGTCCGCAGTCCCGAAGCTAATCGCACCTCGATCCAGCTACTTCTTTGTCAATCCTCCTTCAACCTTCAACCACATCTTCAAAAATGGCTTTCGCTGGCAAGGTTCGCGTTCAAGCGCCCGCTCCCGACTTCAAGGCCACCGCTGTTGTCGACGGTGCCTTTGAGGGTTAGTCTGCCTCCTGTCAAACTTGGCGCCAGGGTCCGGCGAGCTCGAGCTAACCCACCACGCCCGCTACAGAAATCTCCCTCTCCGACTACACCTCCAAGGGCCAATGGCTCATCCTCGCCTTCATCCCCATGGCCTGGACCTTCGTCTGCCCCACTGAGATCATTGCCTTCTCCGACGCCGCCGCCGAGTTCCAGAAGCGTGGTGTCTCCGTTGCCTTTGCCTCGACCGACTCCGAGTACTCCCTCCTCGCCTGGAGCACCGTGAGCCGCAAGGACGGTGGTCTCGGCTCCATCAACATCCCCCTCATCTCGGACAAGAACCACTCCCTCAGCAAGGACTACGGCGTTCTCCTCGAGAACGAGGGTGTCGCGCTCCGTGGCCTCTTCCTGATCGACCCCAAGGGCATCGTTCGCCAGGTACGTGGAACAAACGGCCCTGTCCTACCGACTCGGCAGCAATGCAGTCGCAAGTCTCAGAAGTGTGCATGAGGCTGATGTTTCGATTGTAGATCACCGTCAACGACCTCCCCGTCGGCCGCAGCGTTGACGAGTCCATCCGTCTTGTCGACGCCTTCCAGTTCACCGAGAAGTACGGCGAGGTAAGCTACTCAACACCACTACCATGCGTCACACATAGCCTAATCACGCAATAGGTCTGCCCCGCCAACTGGAACCCCGGCCAGGAGACCATCAAGGCCGACCCCGTTGGCCAGAAGGAGTACCTCGACAAGAAGTACGGCGGCGATGCGATGACCCAGTAAACAAAACCCTTGATACCAAGCCGGGAGGTAGATGTGTAGCGATTTGATTGCCGTGCGTGCCCGGCGCACGGCGAATAGACGGAACGTTATAACGCTTCTTTGACTGTTGACACGCACGCTTCGTCTTTGCGAGGATGCTTTCGTTGCAATTCTCTGCTACCTGGGCGGGCAGTCTGCTTGCTTGCGTCTGCCCCGTCTACTTTGATCGCGGATACCATTAGTGCGTAGATATAGAGCAAAATGTTAGTAGCTCATGATGGGCACGTTAATGACCAATCATCAATTGACCGAGAGCTTCGGGCCATTTACTCGTGTTGTTGCTGTGACGAGAAGCTGCGTCGGCAACGTCTTAATCGGTGCAGTGTTCCTGGTTGATGGACCCCTGGATGTGTCTTTGGTGGACTCCGGTAGAACAATGACGAAATTGACAGGGAGAACGCATGTTGTAAAGGAACCAAACGTTGAGCAGCTCCAGGTTGGTCAATTCAACAATCATCCATTGTTTTTGAGATGTCATCAATACCAACTTTGGGTCGTGGTTGATCCGCGTCGACAGCTTGCCGCCAACCTCGTCTCGGTGTTCGCTCGTCCTTCGGCCAGACTCTAACACAACCTCACTCAACACGACCCACCCATGTAAAAATCGAATCGGTGTCGGATGCGCACTATGAAATGGAACCGCGCATCCCATCACTCCTCCTCGATGACACCTTTTCGATAGACCGGCTTCCACCAGAACAGTTGCCCTTCCCTCTAGGGGCCTTCCAAACACCGCAGCAACATGGCTCGCAGGCGCTGCCATCGACGCGCCCTTCCAGACCGGCCCCCGTAGAGCCCAGTGCGCCCTCTGCAAACATTTCGCTGAGGGACATTTACAATCCTGGGGCAAAGGATGTACACCACGGCCATGGCCACGCCGTCTTCAACGGCCAACTCTCGAGGGCCCTCTCCTGCCAGCCTGCGCCCGACTCGCAGCCCCCTTCATCGGCCCAGCCGCCGTCTGAACCGCGTCCGAGTCGGCCTCACCAGCATGCCGCGCGCCCTCCAAAGTCGGTTCCTCTCGCCGAGGTCCTGAACAGCACCATCACGCCGCCTGCCGACTCTGTGCAGCACCCCAGCGCGACGGCCTCGCACTTTAGCGGTTCGGTCTCGGATCTGCTCCTCTCGCCCCCGGCCGCGGCCAAGTATGCGTCGCCTACAGTTCTGCCAAGGAAGAGGAGGAAGATGGATGTGGGTAGCGAGATGTTCACACTGCCAAAGCCGGAGGCGATGAAGAAGAGGCGGCCGAGGATACCGCCGCTGCTGCAGGGACTACATCAGCCTCCGCCCGACGCTGGGTTGTTCCCGCCCATTACAAGCGAAAGAGTCGGCGCGGACAGGAATAGGGAGGTCAGCAAGGAGGGGGCACGCGTCATCCATGAGCCGCCGCCTGCGCAACCGGCTGCTGAGAAGCAGAAGGAAGCGATTCCGGATACTGAAAGGGCTGTGCAGGGCGCGAGCCTTGACAAGGAAAAGGACCAGCCAGAGCCTGGTAACTCGGGTGCGCAAAAGAAGCCTGGCAAGCCTGCTCCCAAGGTCAAGCGCAAGAGGTGGACGGAGCAGGAGACGACGCATCTGCTAAAGGGCGTCGCCAAGTTTGGCATTGGGAACTGGAAGAGGATTCTCGAATGCGACGAGTACTCGTTCAACGAGAGGACGGCCGTCGATCTCAAAGACCGGTTCCGCACTTGCTGCCCTGATGAGTATCGCAAGTTGAAGGCGCCCGCATCGACGACGACGGAGAGAGAGAAGCGCCTGTCCAAGAAGCTATCTGACCCTTCATTGAAAGATGGCCAGGGGAAAGAGAATCAGTCTTCGGAGCATGCCAAGAATGATGCCAACGCGGTGGCATTGACTGTTGTCAACCAGGACGGCCCTCTTTCAGCTTCGTGGCCGCTCGCCAAGGTCACTGCGGGCAAGAAGCGGGGGCCCAAAGTGCACCGCAAAGGCTCGCAGGAACTTGCGTCAATTGGCATCGAAGCCCCGTTCACCAAGAACACACGGCGAGAGCCGCGCAAGTTCAGTGACGAGGAAGACGACGCGTTGCTGCGCGGCGTCGACAAGCATGGCCCGAAATGGCACCTGATCAAAAATGACGAAGGCTTGGGGCTGGCACATCGACATCCAACCGACCTGCGTGATCGGTATCGCAACAAGTGGCCGGAGCGGTACAAGAATGCGGGATACAAGATTAATGGCAAGGAAAAGGGCAAGCCGCTTTCGGACGAGGCCAACGACGGGGTTGACGACACGGAGAAGGACAAGGCGATGACAGAACCGGCGTCAAGTTTGCAGCAGCGGGAAGAACATCATGCTCCAGCCGCCGCCGTCGTGACGACAAACGAGCAACCGCACTTCAACCTGACTGCTCCTTCGTCGTCATCCCGTCCCCGCGCCTCGGACCTCAAGGCCCTCCTTTCAAACTTTCCATTCCACGAACCTTTCTCCGAAGACGACGACTTTACGACCGATCTCCCCCTCGAGGGCGAATGCAGCCCCGTCATCCTGAGCAGAGAGATTTTCTCGTACGCCAATCCTACCAACGGAGGCGGTCAGTTGCAACCGTCGCAGCAGCAACAGCAGCCGCCGTACGACTCGACGATGAGCGGCTCTTGTGGGACCGCCACAAACGACCACATCAACCCGCTCGACACGCTCAAAACCTCGCAGCGCCACGCCGCCGCCAACACGGCCTCAACCAACCACAACCTGCCGCCCCTATGGCTGCCGGCCCCGCTCACCACTGCTGCCGCGGCTGGGGCTGGCGGAGGTCCTTGTGCGAGCAACACCACCACCTCCTCCACCACCTCCGCTGACCCGAATTCTGCCGTCCGGACTGCGAACAGGTCCACCACCAACGGGACAGCAGCCATGTCCACCGCTTCATCTGCTTCTTCTTCTGCTCCTCTGGCTACAAACGCGACGACAGCGGCCGGTGGTCCACCCGTCGGCGCCGTCAGCCTCCCCGGCCCGGCTGATTTGCTTATGGGGCTCGACCTCGATGGCCGCAACGACGCCATGGCCATGGGACACGGCTCGAGCTGGTTCAACCTCTTTGATTAGCGTTGTGCTCTGATTTGCTTGTAGGTCTGTATCGTTGAACAGGAACGACAGCTGTTAAAAAATACTATACCACTACCACCAGGCAGGCGCTTTGGGGCCTTGTGCTTGTCGCTCTCCCCCGATGCCTCTTTGTCCGTCTTTTCTTCTCCTTATTTCGCCATCATGCTCGCCGTGACATACACATGCACACCTACCCTCCTCAGTATACGTCGTCCTCCCATCTCCCATGGAAGACTCGTTTGTCACTGGAGGCACATCAAACCCCCCTACTTCATCACGCCAACTATCTAGACTTTTTTGACCAAATGCTAGGGTGTCCGTCCGGTCTGTGGACGGGTGCTGGCTGTGCGTGTGTGGGACATGTTGTTCGTGTGTTGTAGAAGTTGAAATAATAATTTTGGAGATGAGATGATGGATGCTTGTATTGATTGAAGATGAAGAGGCATCAGCCTCGTTCGTGTGCCTTGCTTGTGCCAATCTTTAATCAAAGTCCCCCAGAATTTACATATATGTAGAAGAGTCATCTTCAAGCAGGGAGGAGGAGTCAAGTCGCCTCATTTTCAGAGCCTGCTCAATGCTCCCCCAAAAGACTTGGCCAAACGTTTATGACCTCCCTCCCTTGAAAACATTGGACGGCTAGCGAGCTAGCTAGCTAGCTCTAGGTATCCAATGTCATTGTCGGGAGGCATTCGAGCACGTACAGTACGTCCTGCACCGCAGCGCCTCACACACGCCACGGACGGCTCTAGAGAGAGTCGCCATTGCCAATTGTCATTTCCTTTTTCCGGACCCACTACAGCGAGTGAGTGCCCCCTTCAGTCGTCAGATCGGATCGTCGGATCGTCGGATCGTCAGGAGAGTTCTCGCAAGGGGGAACACGGGGGGAAGTAGCGTCGAGGTGACGACAAATCATCATACGCAGCCAGCCAGCCAGCCAGGACCACCATACAGTTGTTGTAGTAGTCAAGACTCAAGAAGAGCGCCGCCCGCCGCCCGCCGCCGGCTTGAGAGAGAAAGAAACGAAAGGCTAGAAAGAGCGAAAAACGGGCAGAAACAATATATATACAACAGACGACGAGGGCAAATCAATCAATCAATCAATCCAGCGACGACAGATGATGAATTCTTCCTTGGTTGGTTCCACCGTTTACCTCTCAAAGGAAAAACAAGTGAAAAACAAGTAAATACAAAAACTACCAACCCAGCCAGCCAGCCAGCCACCCCTGATATGCACATACACATGTACCCAAGAATTTGATTTTGCAGTGCAGCTTAAACCAGCGACCAACGACGAGGTAGTGAAATCGCCGGTAGCGGGCAGTGAGATGGGGTAAAAATCTCAAAGACGACGCAAAATGCCCCAAAAAAAAATTTCCAAGTTGTTGAGATATGCTTGCCCGACATTGAAGAAGATGTCTTTGAATTTTTGTATAAGAAATGAGGTTCCGAGTCTAGAGAAGAAAGATGGCAAAATTGTTGTTTTGAAAAAAATAATGCGGCACAGGGGGGTTCTGCAACTGACTGTCTGACAAATTGTCAAACGACAATTGTCCAACTAGGTATGGGGCGGGATGGTGCTTGAATGCTGCTCCCGGTAGATTGCATACTCAAGACTCGGGGCGCATTCGACAAGTTGACCTGTCCTCTCATATGTCCCCAAAGTCAAACATCGCAGTCAAGCCGTGCGGCATGGCACCCAAGGAGTGGATCAAACACCTTCCCACACTCCGACTTAGGACATTCAAGCACTCAAAAGGTGTGGCATCAGGGAGCATTCAAGAAGTGCCAACTCCACACTGTCAAACAACAAAGATAATGTGGCATGAAGAATAATTTCACCTTGATTCAACAAACAAGACATACACCTGCACCTACGCCTAGCCTACCCAGCCCCCCGACCTGACCTGCTGTGCCCCCGCCATCCATCCCATTGACGTCCTTACCTTACACTCCAAATGCTACACTACACACCCATGGCATGGTGGGTGTTATCGAAAGAAAGAAAGAAACTAACAAAAAACAACAAGGAATAGAGGAGGAAGACGAGAGTGAAGAGTTGGCAACAACCTACGTACGCACCGCAGCAGACAACAGGACAAGATGATGCAATAGTTATGGATGATGATTGAACAAACGACAATTATAGCAACATTTTTCTGTTTTTTAAAAAAGAAGTGAAAAAAAGGACGCGACGCATGCAGCTAGGGAGTCATCAGACCTACGCTCTACTGCTTCGTCGCCTCCCTAGGCTCGCTGGCCGGCCTCGGCTTGCCCTTATCCTCCTTCTCGACGCTCTCCTCCTTCTTCTTGTCGTCGCTGACCGGGACAGCCAGGGGCTCCTGGCGCGCGCCGTCCGCCGGCGGCTTCTCAATCGTCTCCGGGTTTTGGCCCTGGACGTCGGGGTGCGGCGGCGCGACGCCACCACCTGCGCCTGAGGACTCCTTGTTGACATCGTTGCCTTGCTGGTCGACGAGGCGCGTCCGCGTCTCGTAGCGTGTCTTGAAGCTGACCTTGCCCTCCAGCGCCTTGACCTGCTCCTCGTTAAGGATGTTGCCGTTCTCGTCGCGGTACTCGACCTTTTCGTCCACCACTTGGCCGTCGACGGGGGGTGGCGGGCTCATGACGGGCTCCTTCTTTTCGCCCTGCGGTACTTCGACGACTTGAGGTTGAGGCGCGGCCGATGCAGGGGCGCCTGTCTCGGAGGGCTTGGGGACCCAGAGCGGGCCGTATTGGTCGTACTGCAGCACGTTAGAAAAGGAAATTTAAATCATAATGATGATTACTTACCCGGTCGTGGAAAGTGTTGCAGTCCCAGTCCCACTTGTCAAACAGCTTGGCCGACTTGCAGTGGTCCTTGGTCCAGGGGTTTCCATAAGTCAGAGGAGCGTAGATGGTGAAGACGACGATGCTAGCAGCAAGGAAAAGAACGGCACCAGTCTGACCAATTACGGGGCGCTCCTTCAATCCGAGGCCAGAGAAGCGGTTGGTGACAAAGTCGTAGGTCAGCGCCAACCCCATAATGGCGAAGTAGAGCGCCGGGAAGTAGTGGTGTAGGAACAGCTGGCGCTGCATGAGGTAGAAGGGGAAGTAGTGGAAGAACCATCCCAAAAGAATCATGCCGACTTCGTAGTCAAAGCGCTTGATGGTCGTGTTGCTGTAGTCTTTGTATCCACGCTGCCAACGAATGACAGCAAGGCCCTTGAAGATGATGTAAAAGACCACAGCAGCGGTCGATGTCCACCAGATTAAGGGGTTACCAATCAGGTAGATTTGACGGTTGTTTTGTCCCCAGAAGTTGATACCACGTTGTAGGATTGGCCAAGAAGGAGGACGCGAGTCCCAAGCATGCGATTCAACAAGACCGGCATTCGTCTTCCACATGACCTTCTGGAGCTCCCAGAACTTGCCGAAGAATCCAGGGTTCTTGTAGTTGACCTTTTCGGCATCGGCACCAAGCTTGGGGTGCACGTTTTGCTCAATGTACCAAATGCTGTTGGGAAGAGTTCCGCCCCTCGCACATGTGACCTCTTGCTGCTCGTAACCCCAGTCTGGAAGTTTGACCTTGTGCGAGAAGAGGGTGCAGCCAGTCATGATGTGAACAAGCTTGAACTTGGTCTCAATGGTTCGCAGTCGCTTCTTGGCCTGTTCACCATCGGACATCCAGGGGACAATCTCGACCTTGAACAAATCGTTTGCGTCTCCCTCGAAGCCTTCGTAACCATACGCAGATACCTCATTCTGCCAATCAGCTTCGGTAACCGGGGCACGAACGTCGTGAGAGTGGACACGGCGATCGGTGGTAACGTGGTAGAGCTTGATGATGGAGCCATCCTCGACCCAGGCAGGGTCCAAAGCATCCCAGGCAGTGGGGCCAGGAATGGACCTGTTGTTGGGAAGCATTGGCTGAGTCTGGTTCTCGATGAGGAACAGGTTGTTCTCGTCCTTGTGGGGATACAGAGTAATCTGCTGCTGGTTGCTTCCTCCAGGATACATGTGCGGGTGGGAGTGCAGGTAGCCTCCCTGAGTGGCATGGTGGCGAATCGAGACTCGGCTTCCAAAGGCGATATCGGCAGGAACCTCAGCCATTTGCTTGGTGTTGAGCGTGGCCTGGAATTCGGCGGACATGAAACCGTCGCCCTCGCCCGGGTTAACAAGGCAGATGAAATGAATCGCAAACATGCCAACGTAAAAGGCAATTGGAATCACAATCAGACAGAAGACGCGCGCAAAGAGGTGCTTGAACCAGAGGCGCGGCGTGACGTGCTGCGGGTCGCCCAAAAGAACCCACATCTGGACGGCAGTCAAACTGCCCACCCATGCGATTGTAAACAGACCAACCCATTTTACGCTGACAGTTGCGCCGAGACCAAGACCAGTAAGTGCGAGATAGGTCCACCAGGCGGGCTTGAAGGCTTTCGAGGGGCCTTGCTCGTGCTGGTTAACAAAAGATGCCCAGCAAAGTGCGGTAAATGCCGTGAAGATGACCAGAGGAGAGTCGAGCAGAATCAGACGAGATTGGGTGACGAAACCGTTTTCTGGAACTTGTCAGCCGCGCATTCTGCAAAGCCGCGTCATCGTATCCCCTACCGAAAATGAGCAGACCAGCCCCAAACGCCGCAATGTTGGATTTGCAGCCGAAAGACTTGAGAGTCAAAAACATGGTCGGAATCGTCAAGACACCCATGATTGCTGGAAGCAGGCGCATAGCAACGTATGGAACGCCAGGTTCAATGTAGTCCTTTCCAATGTCCTTAAAGTCGAACTCGCCGTCGAATCCGGCCAACCATCCGGCCAGTGTTAAGAGGAGTTTCGCAAGCGGAGGATGTACGTCCATGAAGAACTTGCCCTTGATGTATTTCGATGCGAAGCCACCAAAGCTGCGAGGCCGCGGTCAGTCGTGGTCTTTTTAGAAATCGCAAGGCTGAACTTACTGGACTTCGTCGAATACAACGCTGCCGGGCTGGTAGATTCTGAATAGCCTGACGCCTGCGGCGACAAGCGTGAGGACACCAAGCAGCTGCCAGTCCGAGGCGGGAAGCTTGGTGAGATCGTTGTCCTTGACGCCTTCGGAGGCATAGCTGCGCGACTTGACTTTGCCATTGCCGTTGGCCGAGGGCGACTTGCTCCGGCCGCGGGGCGGCGTGTCTGCTTTGAGGTAGCCCTTTTCTGCTCCCATGACGTTGGTCGGATTGGAAGCTCAGAGATTGAGTTATAGTTGAGGCTGAACCGAAACGACAAGCATGCTACGGCTTGGCGGTGGCAGCTAGGAGAGGGGAGCGGTTGTGGTGGATGTCGCAGCCGTCGAGTTGTCGGGCGCGCTCGACGGGAGAAAAAGAGGTGAAAAGAGGGACAAGAATGTTGAAGAAGGACACTTGGCCGCGCGGAGGAGTCGCGATGGAGGGACGCGAGCCTTCAGCTGCTAGGGGTGGAGAGTTGTCTTTGGGCGAATGGGGCCCTTGCTTTTGAGCTCCACAAGGGAGGCCACCTTGCGCGTCCCACCACGTCCGTCCGAGTCGTCCAAAAAAATAGTAATGGCCGCCGCGGCCCAGCAACTTGACGAGCGGGGGCGTAAGGTATCGTTGCAGTCGATTAGAGAGGGGGCGTCTGCATGTGAAATCGGCCGGTGACGTTGACAAGCGGTTGTTGTTTTTTTGTTTGGCGCGTTGAAACAATGGCAGGAGAGAAAGGCGTTTGTTTTTTCCATTCCAGCATGATTCCTGGTAGGGCGACAATGGTCTCTGAAGCAAACAAGGCACCAAGGCATTTAACAACTACGCGGGCGGACAGCGGACCACGGACTCCCGAATCCCGACCCCGATCCCGACGCTAGCGCCGGCCCGCGGCTTCGATGCCGCCTGCAGCATCGACTGCAACCATGGCAGCCATCTCACGAGCCCATCTTTCATCCCACCGTCAACATCACCCTCGACGCGCCCGCCAGCTCAGCTACTCCCCTCCGCTAGCTGCGCTTCCCCGCTCCCCGCTCTGCCCCAGCCGTTGGCTGATCCCGCCTCGTCATGGACGCCAATGCCAAGGAGTCCGCCATCCTCGATGCCGTGCGCAAACCGCCCGAGGGCGTAATTCTACCTCCCATCGCGGTTCGCGGAGTTCTCGAAAAGACTGCTGGCTACGTAGTCCGCAACGGGACCGTCTTTGAAGAACGTATCCGATCCAAGGATCCCAGCAGCAACAAGTTTTCTTTCCTCGACCCCAAAGACGAATACCACCCATACTACAGATGGCGTGTCGAGGAGATCAAGGCCGGCCGCGGAACCGACGTGTCGGCAGGTCGTGTTGGCGAGAATGGTGTCCCGCAGGCGCCAGTACCTCAAGGACCCAAGGAACCGCCCGAGTTCCACTTCTCTGCACGTATGCCAAACATTAACGCGCAGGATTTGGATGTCATCAAACTAACGGCTCTCTTCGCCGCCAAGAATGGTCGCTCCTTCTCCACCGCCCTCGCTCAAAAGGAAGCCAGCAACTACCAATTCGATTTCTTGCGACCGCAGCACAGTCTCTACCAGTTCTTCAACCGCTTGGTTGAACAGTACAAATTGCTTCTTGACGGCGAAGGCGAGCAGCAGCGCAAGGCACAATTGCAGGAGAATGTCAAGAACAAGTTCAACATGTTGGAAAAGGCAAAGGCCCGCGCCGAATGGGTCAGGTACCAGGAACAGCAAAAGCAAAAGAAGGAGCAGGAGGAACAACAGGAAAAGATTGCCTATGCCGAGATTGACTGGCACGACTTTGTCGTCGTAGAGACGGTTCTCTTCACCGAGGCTGACGACCAGACTGACCTCCCCCCGCCCACTTCTCTCGCCGACCTGCAATCTGCTTCGCTCGAGCAAAAAGCTGCCATGTCTCTCCGCCCGTCCAACATGCGCATCGAAGAAGCCATGCCCGACGAAGACTTCTCCCAGTGGAACAACACGCCCACTGTCCACACGCTGCAGCCGCCGCAGCTGCCAGTCCATCCTGCACCGCCAGTCCCAATGGCAGCCGCATACCCCATGGCGCCCCCACAAGAAGACGAAGAGGAGCGTCTCATTCGCCAGAGACAGGAAGAGAGGGAGCGTGCAAAGCAGGCTCAGGCCGCTGCCAAGGCTGCCCCGTCACAGATGCGGATCAGGAGTGACTACGTCCCTCGCGCTCAGGCGAAGCGCAACACCGGCCAGACGACCAAATGCAGCATCTGTGGCCAAATGATTCCCCTTGACGAAATTGATCAGCACATGAGGAGTAAGTACTAACCAATCTTGGCCGTGATGGTTTCTGACCTTGTCTAGTCGAAATGCTTGACCCGCGCTGGAAGGAGCAAAAGGCCAAGGCTGACGCACGATACTCGACAACCAACCTCTCCACGCAAGATGTGGCAGACAACCTCAAGCGCTTGGCAAGTCAACGTGACGACATTTTCGACCCCATGACTGGCGCCCGCATCAGTCCCGAAGAAGAGGCTAGGAGGAAGCGGGTTGCTTCTGGCTCGTACGATGGCCAATCGGCTCCTACCCAGAACTTGCCCCTGGAGGAGCAGATCAGACAGATTCATCAAAAGTACAGGCAGTGAGCAAAAGGCGGTTTTTGGGTTCGCATGGACGGAGGCGTTGAAGGCACGGGGGTTCGTTGCGGGTATTCTAGATGCTTTTTGAACTTTAGGCTAACGAGGCCACTGCGGATAGTGTACGTCGGCTTCAAAAAGGTGCTTTGCAAATACCACGGATCGCAGTTGTCAAAGATGCAAAGAAATAAAATGGTCTTGATGTCAGATCTTAACTCCGCCACGCACGTTACCTCCGCGCGCTAGTGCGCGAGCTCTTTTAGGTGCCCATGACATAAACTGCTGCGACCTCCGCCACATCTTGTCGCAATTCCGCCCCAACCTCACAACCCTGCCATTTCACGACTACTTCTCTGTCGACATGGCTTCCGTTGCAACAGACACGGCGACACAGGCGCGATCATTGGTAAGTCCAGCAAGTGCCCGACCGCGACGAGCAACTGTGACTCCAGCCGTCATCTTTTCGCGCCCAAGCTTCCCAGACGTCATTGAAATTAGAACTCTGCAAACTTCTATTCTCTCGGTGCTCTCCAGCTAACCCAGACTTCGCGACAGTACCGCTCCCTTCTCCGTCAGGC
Organism: Phyllosticta capitalensis; assembly: GCF_038381095.1. Classification (NCBI taxonomy): domain Eukaryota; kingdom Fungi; phylum Ascomycota; class Dothideomycetes; order Botryosphaeriales; family Phyllostictaceae; genus Phyllosticta; species Phyllosticta capitalensis. The sequence goes on along the minus strand of NW_027117448.1, from coordinate 579,004 downwards.
TCGCCAGTTCGCTGCCTACAACTTCCGCGAATACGCATTACGCCGAACCAAGGACGCTTTCCGCGAAAACCAAAAGTTGAAAGACGAGCGCGCAATACAAGAGGCGATACAAAAGGGTCTGAAGGAGCTTCAAGTACTGAAGGTACGCATTTCTGCGGTTTTATGCCAGGAGCTTCCACATTTTTTTGAGGATGCGGATGGTGCAAAAAGAGCCACGGGAGCATGAGGCTACACGTCGAGACGACCGGCGAGATGAGAGTGAGAGCCGACGGCATCCGGCATCATGAAAGATTTGCCGCATCGCTGCATCGCAACAGACTTGGACCCGGCGTGTTGGCCACCATGCTTGTCAATGAGCAAATGTCTGAACCACGACTGATCGTTTCCATCACAGAGACAAACCATCGTCAGTCAATTTTTCCAGTTCGACCGGTTAGTAGTAGAGGGCGGCAAGGCCGGCAAGCAAACTGGCAAAGATGGGGGGATTGTGAGGCAAAAGGATACGGGGTATGTCTTCCCGCGCTCCAAACTGATAGCGCATGTCACTGCCGCCGTGAACAGTCGCTGACCAAACAAACAGATGGGACTGAAGTTGGACATGAGCAAGCGGGCCTTGAATAAAGGGCACCTGATTTCTACATCCCCAAGGCACCGATTTTCTGGAGAGTGTGCCTTTCGACGGAGCTCGGTTCATGCGCAGGGTTTGTTGACCTCACCAATGCGGACTGTATCAACATGGTTCAGCTGGACGGCGCGGGAGTATATAGGTTTTTGATTAATACATGCATGGAAAAAGTCCTCTCTCTCTTATATTCCTCGAAATCTAAAGTGAAGCCATTGCTTAAAAGTGCCTCTCTGAAGACAGGCGTTTCTTTGGCCGCGCGGAGAGCTGAGTCAGGGCGCAATGCACGGGCCCTCGTCGCAGCCTTCGAGCCGCGAGGCCGAACCGCAACAACATCTCCAACGACACGTGCAATCAACTCCGAGTTGCGCCCACCACCCATCTCGCTCCAGCGCATCAGCAGCCATTATTTTGCTCGGTTTGCATCTCTTACGTCACCCAACACCGCGCCCAAAGAGGCCCCACTACTCCTCTGCGTTCAGCAAATGGCGCCAGTAAGTCTCGCCCTCTCCATCTCGCTCCTTCCTTCCCTTGCCTCTCTTGCCGTGCCGAGGGACATGGCGCGCAATGGTCGTCGACCTAAATCTGGCTCTACCTGGATCGGCTTTCCTCCTCTGGACTGGACTGGATGCTTTTGCCCTGGCTACATATCGTTACGCGCGCCAGCTTTGAATGCGCAGTCATTTGCTTTTGCGCCATCTGTTCAAAAGTCAACATTTCACCGTCTCTTCTCTCTCCCTTGTTGAGCATCAACTTTCCTGGAACGTGCCATTTCTGTGGTCCCGAATTTCCTCAGTCTGCTGTCTGCTGGCGTGGCTATTAAAGTCGTGTGATTCCACGTCAACTTGTCACGCGCCCTGCATTGCAAGACACCACGCCGTCTCTTAGTTGAGAAGCGGCCCATCATCTGCAGAAATGGTACGTGGACTCGAAAGTCAAGCGGATAGTTGCCTCGAGTGATGGCCTTTGCAACACTCACTCGAGGCCGGCATGGAAATACCGCGATTCGCGGACTGTTACTGTTGCTCGTCGTCTTCCTGTTCAAGTTCCCGGTTTGGGTGCTTTGTTGAGTCGACTTCCTTGCAACAACCACCCCGGACCAACACAGTTTCCTCCAATTCGTCTTTCATCTGGACACTGCAGCCCTCCTGGAGCATTGCCAGAATGAGCAAAGATGGAGAATTCCGGTCCTATCCTGTTCAAATCGCCGGATGGATCAGATTTTTCCAGATTGAGAGCAAGCCATTGCGATGAGCCCTCGTCCCTCGAGCAGATTTTACGGCCAAAATACAGTTGCATGCGTATGCTAACTTTTCACAGTTCCGGCCAAGCGGTCGTTCCAACCGCTCAGGTCGTACCCAAATCGATCATGACGTGTTTGAGGGCTTGCCAATTCGTCAGTGGCGACTGGTAGACACCGTAATCGACCCGTCAACCGCTGCAATTCAAGAGGCACAGTCAAAAGACGGATGGCCGGAACCTCCGATGCCGCGTGAATCAAACCAACTTCCTGAGCATTCTCAATTATTACTTCGTGCAGCTCGTGCAGGCACACTGTACAAACTTCCCACCCCACCCGAGGAGGAAGAAAAGGAAAAGGAGGGCGAGGAGGGCGAAGAGCCAAAAGAAGCGCGCGTTGGCTTCGTTGCCAAGAAATGGTCACAAGTTCCGCGAAATGTCGAAGAGCCCGAACGAGAGTATCTTGCGAAGCGTCGCAAAGGCCTTCCCTCTGCATATACTGGAAGCACCACCAATGGAGCATCCTCAAATGTCCCTATGCGAGAAACCAAGGTCAAGCGGACTGACGCCGATGGAAGCATCCATGTCTACAAGGTGCTAGTGCCAGAAGGACACCGGGTTGAAGGCGAGATTGTCGAAGAAGACGTCGAGATGAAAGAGGCTGCCCCTGAGGAAGCTACTCCTGGCACTGTAGTCGAGGGCGTTGGTGTAGTAAACTCAGAAGGCGTTGTGGTAGCCAACGACCTCCTGCAATCCACACCTCCGCGCCGACGTCCCCCGCCACCTCGCAGAAAGCCCAAGAAGGGCCCCGGTCGAGGTCGCAAGAAGGTCATGTTCCAGCCCGGCGAGTCTGGCACTGGCACAGCATCAGGCACCGAAGGCGGCGAGGGTGGCGAGCCGCGCATCAAGCAAGAAGGCACACCAGCGACTGGCGAAGACACGCCTATGCACGAAGGTGATGAAGAAGGCGAGGACGATGGCAGCGAAAGTGAAGACGATCGCGACGAAGGCGAAATGTCACCTACCCCCGCTGTGGCCAACACCCCGAAACCTGAAGACAGTGCCGCCCCCGCTCCCTCAAATGACAATCAGGATCAACAACAACCCACTCCCACCGCTGCTACTGCCGAACAAGTCGTTCCCTTGAAGCGCCCTGCCGATGCCCTGGAAGCTGAACAAGCTGAACTGCGCGGTCAATCCAGCTCCCCCGACTTACCCCTGGCTTCCTCCGCCCAAGTTGGCGCGTCAGGCAGTGGTCAGGGCTCTGCGTCCGCGTCGCGTCAGGAGTCACGCGCCATGGAAACAGAAACCGCAACCCCGCCGCCAGCCAAGAGGGCCAAAAGTCGCAGTACGAGCGAAAAGGCCGACAATCAAGCACCAGATCAACCCCAAGGTGACGCTCAACCCCAAGAGACGACAGAGGGCACAAATGGCGGCGTCGGGGAGGAGAAGGCTGAGACGAGCAATGAGCCGACTCAAGATCAAGGCGTACAAGATGTGAAGATGGAAGAGGTCGAAGGCGAACAGACGTCTGTGCAGCCGCCCGCCGAAGCTCAGGAACCTACCCAGGCGCAGAATGAAGACGTTGCGGCGGGCGAGGGCGAAGGTGGCATTAAGGAGACGACCGAGACTACTGAATTGCCTGCTGCACCTGCAACCGAGCCTGAGGCACCGTCCGAACCAGAAGTTGCAACCACGACCGAGCAGCCGCCTCCCGCCGAAGGGGAAAGCGAGGGCGCAGAAAATGGAAGCGCTGCCGGGCAGCAGCAGCAAGAACAAGCCTCGAAGCCAGAGAAGGAAGGTCACCACGACGAGGTCGATCTCTTCGGCAGCCTCGAAGCGCAGCTGGAGCGCGACAGCAACAGCCGGGGTTAGCCGCTCCGTCGTCGCAACGTCTGCCACTGCTTCTTCGAGCACAACGACTCTGAAGACGAAGGTTCCCCTGCGGATGAAGGAGATGTTGGTGGCGCGGTAGGAGGGGAGAATGTGCCCAACCAGCTTCATGCGGCAAATCAAGCGGCGCCACTGCAAGGCAGCTTACCAACAGCCGCGCAGTACCAGTGGGCTTTTTGGTCCTCGCCTACCCCCCAACAGACCTGGGAAGAGCACGAATACCTGGACAGGCGCCGGAGGGAATATTACTCGTATTGGCCGTGGTGGTAGCAATGGAATCAAAAAGTTTTGGCTGCCTGCTGTTGGTTGGGGCTTGACTCAGATCGGAGTGTTTGGGATCTTTGGGACGTTGCTGACTCGGGAGTCGTGGTCGCGTCTTCTGCTTGCTGCTTGGATGGATGGATGGACGGAACGGCAGGAGGGTGGATAGAGATGGTGGGATGGGGAAAGGAGAGGCGGTTTCTTTTCTTTCGTTCTCTCCGCATGGCTGTCGCTCGCGCTTTAATCTCGTATTAGGTAGTCAATACACACATATCCGTACTGTCTTGTGTACATGCCTCTTTGCACGGAGTATCACAGGCACACCATCCAGCCGCTACGTATACCTAGTACGTACGATGGGACAAAGCAGGTGATTGCTGGGCTTGCTCGACGTCTTTGTAAACGGGCACTCAGGGGCAGATTTGTCAATGTTTCACTAAATGAATTGTATCGATGGCAAGTGGTGTTTGTAGCAGATAGGTCTGATGTATTTGAATGAGTGTGTCTGCTGTTTGTGTGATTGTATAGTAGTGATCTCTCAGTCGTGTGGTGGAGGAGAAGAAGCTCAAAAGAGAGTGTGTGAGAGATAAACCGAAATTGAGCAGCGACCAAAAAAAAATCGAGATGAAGAACAACCGCGACGCCAACAGCCCAAGAGCAAGTGTGTGCGAGGTGGTCATCGTACCGAAGCGCGAGACAAAACGCCTACTCTACTGCTTGTTGTCGGGTTTTTTCCAGTTATCGCCCCAGTGGAAGTAGCGGCAAGACGGGCAGTAGCACTTGTTGTCCGCATAATTCGAGATGAATTTGTCAAAGCCTGTCGGGTCTCGGTCTCGGTATCTCTTGTCCTCGGCGAACAACTTCACCATTTGAACGAATTCAGAGTGAAGACGCTGAAGCCATTCGTTCTCATCTCGCTCGTTGCGAAACCAACAACGCCCACGTTCTTCAAATGTTGTCAGTAATTGAGAATGTCCTCGATAAGCCGGGGGTAACGCGTCCGGGCTTCGTACGCTTCCGGAAAATTCCAATAAAATCGATCGTACTTGGGGACGCAGGCCTTGACCAGCAGCTTGTGGAGGGGGAAGTCTCCCTTGTAGCCTGCTTGAGGCTCCTCTTCATCGGGCACAGTCTCCAAGATCTCCAGAACCAGACGTGGCATTCCACACGGGTTAGTCTCCACTTCGTGACGCAGGTCCATTTCGATTTTGTTGACTGCAAATTTTTCCAGCGCCCCGATCTCGTGCTTGCGCGCAAAGGCGTACACATTGGTGTTGAACAAGATTCTTTGTTCGTATTCTTTTCTGCTTGGAATAGGGCTGCGTCTGTAGGGTTCATCGTATGTCATGTTGTAGATGAAATCCAGACCGCAGTACACGATGGCCGGATGGGTATCGTGGATTTTGATGGTTTGGCGCGCAGGATCCTGCACGTAAATTCAGTCAGCGGGAGTTTTGAGGTGATGGTTTATTTGCACACATACACCTGAGTCTTGAAGCAAGGATTGAATCGTTTTTTCGAAGAAGGGGCTTGCTGCACAGAGGACATGCCTGTGAACGAGGTGCTGATTGCCAGAATCGTCGACGAGAGTCAAGTCCGAAAACTTGCTGGAGTTGGAATAACTGTCATCTGGCAATCAGCGAATTCTGCCGGTAATAAAGGTAATCACTACAGAAGGTATGTCTGACCCTCCCATATATCGAAACGGCTTTGGCGGTTCGCCTCTATCCCAGCGCAATGGATCGCCTCTGTCGGATACGTCTTCGTCGAGTTCGTCTTCGTCGAGTTCGTCTTCGTCGAATCCATTTTCGTGGGCAGGAAGGAGAGGCTTGGCCCCTTGCAACATTTCATTCAAAACGCCAGGCAAGGTTTCATCCATTTTGAATGGGTTCAACGATACACCGATTTGATTTCGTCTGGGTGCTGGTGTTGCAGGCTACCTCGGGGGCAGGAGACAGAACTTAATACCACCAGCAATGTTGTCTACATCACAGCGCTGGCGCCACCCCAAACACGTTCACCCACTCCATTAGCTACACTCATCAGCGCACTTTCCAATGGAACCCCCTGACTTACCGCGACTCGTTGCCACCAAAACTGCCTCATTTTTGGCTGACTGACATCGAATTGTCCCCCTTCTATCACTGTCTTTTGCAACTAGAGGAGCGGCTTTTACCATGGTTGGTTGCCTCGAATCAGTTGAAGGTGGTATGTGTTGGCTTTTGGCGCCAAGGGTAAGTCATCTCGGAGATGGTCGATGGGTTTCCACATTTCCACGCCGGCTAGTTTCACTTAATTGGCCAATGTGTGTGACGGATCAAACGGTAACGGCAGCAGCGGTCTTTGTAATGGAAAGCTCTGATTTATTCTAAGGAGTGTATCTGCTGTCTATTTGATCTCAGAGCAGTGGCCTCTTAGTTGTAAGGCGGGAGTCCAAAAGAGCGTGTGAAATCAAACCCGAAATGGAGCAGAAACCAGGAAAATCAAAGGAGAGGAAACCACCATTTGAACCAAAGGTAAAAGGCTTCAAAAAAGGCGTGCAAGACAACCACTTGACACTGAAGTGTCAGAGCCAGAACTCCGATGACCTGTTGTATTCTTCCAAAATCCTTCTTGTCTGCTGGTCTTGCGTCGAGACCCTCGAGTCGCCCCAGTGGAGATAGCGGCAAGCCATGCACCTGCAGAGTTTGTCCGAAAAGCCCTTGATTAGGCCGTGAAACTCGGCCTGATTTCGCTCTCGGAATTCCCTGTGCTGCAAGAAGAGAGTGACTCTCCTTGAACACCAGAGCTGACTCTCTGAGTAAATAGGACCGGTGATCATGGTTCTTCCTTGGTTATGGCGACATTCAAAGTGTACGAAGTTCATGAGAATCTCCACGGCGTGGTGGAAGAGCCACGGATAGCGCACGCGGAACGCGGTGGGTGACTCCTCCTCTTCCAAGAAGGGTTGGATTCTGTTCGCGCAGGCGATGGCCATCATTGTTTGTAGACCGCAGACGATGTATTCTGGCCCTTTTTTTTTGCTCCTCGCCCGCGGTTTCTTCGCGAAATTTGTCACACATATTTCTCAGAAGTTCCGGAAACTGCTTCGGGAAGTAGATTGCTTCATACACCAGATCCGGGGCGATTTTTTCCAGGGCCTTTTGCTCCAACTCTTGGATACAGTACGCGCGCGCGAAGTCGTAAACCATCGTGTTGTGGAGTATGCGTGGGCGGGCGTCTGCGCCTTTGTCTGGGGATCGTTTGGACAGATACTCGCAGGTGCAGGATGGCTCGGTGTATGACCTGTGGTAGATGTAGTAGATAGCCTGTTTTACAACCGCTGGATGGTGAGTGAAGATGTTCATGTTCAGTGCCGTGGTATCGACCTGTACAGCGGATTTCAATCGTCAGCGGAAGCCACATGTGGAGAATGCCCCCTTGGGTGATGGGACGCGCGGTTCTTCCAGACTTACTCTCCTATGACGGATCTTCTCCTGACGGATCTTCTCCTGACGGATCTTCTCCTGACGGATCTTCTCTAATTGCTCTATCTCGAATCCCAGAGCGTAACTTGTGGCACAGAGTATAGCTTTCTGCAACTTATACTGCTGGCCGTCGGACAGAGTGATGGTCATGTCCGAGTACTTGGCATCATCGAAGACGCTATAATTCTAGCATGAGCGACCTTTTCACTACCACACGAATTGCAGCTTGCAAGGGCCCACTAACTATTTCATGAACCTGTACGGCTGGTACTCCTGTTGTGATACGATTCCCATCAGACTGGGCAGTCCGTGTTGTACCCACATGTCTTTGTCATCTTCTTTTGGTGCGTCTTCCGGGGGTATGAACACAGTTCGTTTCGAGACTGGGTGAAAGGTCTCATTCTCCATCTTGGACAAAAGGTCTAAGAGAATCATTGACATCCGGGACTGCGGTGAAAGTCTTGCGAGGAGCAACACCACCTTAAACTTATCGTAGCGTCTGTCTACAGCCCTGATTAATCGCAGCTCTTGCCACAAGAGAAACATCCACAGCAAACCTCCTCTTGTTCTGCTACCGGCTTGCCTCATTGTCTTGTATCCCTCGTCGAGAGACTCTACCTTGCAGCACGGTTGGCTGCCTTGAATCGTCGAAATGCGGTATGCGTTGGCTTCTGGCGTCAGGGGTAAGTCATCTCGGAGATGGTCGATGGGGTTCCATGGCGGCGAGACGACAGCGTATAACTCTGGAAAACCAGGCCCTGGAGTTATCAGAAACGTCCAAGTTCCAACTTGGCAGCATTCCAACTTGGCAGCAATCAGCAGTAGAATCACCTCAAACGCGACGTCGAAAGTCCTGGCGGCTCTTTAAACGCGGCCCTTCGACTGTTGGATCGATCAGTGACGCCAGTCTTGCCGCGTGTTGATCCGCGGAGACTACTTTTGGAGTTGGGCTGACAGAAGCACCAAGGGTTCAACTGCCCACCACTCACACGTCTTTTGCTCAGATGTGAAGCGCCGGAGCAAAAGCAAGGCCGGCATGCGAAGCACAGGGAGGGTCCTCTGGTGCCTGATAGACACCACTGCAGCAACACTTGGAAGAGCATAGAAATTCGAAGACAGCATCATAGAGAAGAGGCAGGCTTCCACAGTCTCTCTTCCAAATGCTTGTCGAGTGTGGTGTGGTATCTGGTGTTGGTCAGCTCCACCGACCAACTCCGAGTGCTAAACCAACCCCCTGTTGGCCAACACCAACAACGCCCTGCCCAGCCGCTCGATTGATTAAGGCATCCACTCATGGCCTTTGAAACAAGAGAGGCTTCTCCAAATGCATCAGGAGATGGCTAGCTCTGCCATGTGCTTCCTGTTCATAAGTCGCCCGAACACATCTTCGAGCGGTTGTCGTAATGATAAGGGCGACAGGCGTATCGTAGACTCAACTGCATGTGAGGGAGCTGAGGTGGCAAAGATGTCGTTGCATGTAGCAGAAGAAACGCTCTTGATACTTAAAGCAAAAGGCACCGCTCAAGAGGAATTGTGAGTCGTTGCTTGTCCAAGGCGCATTCAGCTCAAGTCGAAACTGATCGCTTCAACACCACCGACTCAGAACAACTGACGCGTCTTTCTGGCAAAGCCCAAAATGGCTGCTCCCGGCACAAACAATCCAGCCTATCCAGAGAGATATGGGCAACCCCGACCGCCACGCACTGAACCTCCTGGGGTAGCCGTGGCCCAAGCCCGCCTCGATCATCTGCGCGAGTGCGTCTCTCGACCCCAGCCTGGCGCAAGAAATCGCACTGACGAGAGCGTATCAGGTCCTTCACGCCCGACGCTCCCTTCGATTTGACCATCATATATGCCAATCACAGGTGTGCTCTAGCGCACAAAGACGTCCTTAAAGCACACAGCTCGGTGTTGGCACGCGAGATCAACGAGCTGACCCCCTCCGACAATCCTTGCCTCGACATGAGGCACGTCGCCCCAGACATTTTGTTGCAGGCTATCACCTTCATGTACCACACAGATTCGGACATCGACCTGGGCCCTCGGACCACCGATGACGCGAACGACGTTGGCATCGACCGCAGGCCGCGCATTCGCTTCACCGCCGACCTCTATCTCTTTGCGGACAGGTACCGCATGGAGCTGCTAAAGGCAAGGGCCCTCGAGCAAACGTCCCGAGACATGATTCTCCAAGCCAAATACTTCCCAGAGGACTTCCCGATGCTGATAGATCATGTGTTCGGACCACCTTGGAACAAAGAGCCGACGACGTTGCTCAAACAAACGCCGCAGGTCATTCGCGCGCTGTACCTCCTTCCGAATGAAAATAGACGGGATCTCTGGGCGATTTTGGAGCCAGGGATGAGGCGCAATTGGGAGACTCTCGGCTTTGGGCAAGTTGCGGTCTACCCGAGTGAAGAGTTTTGGTGGGCTTGCGTGCGTGTGGAAGAGGAAGGAGCATTTGATCAAGCACTTCGGGGACTACTGGCCAGACTGGGCTGATGGTGACTGTAGTTGATTTGGGTTGCCGGCGTCAGGAAGACGAAAGTCTTTGCGAGGCCGCCGTCTACTCATCTGTCAGTCTGTTGGAATCTCCTCCTTTTGTTCTGACCACCCACCCCTTTTCTTTCCTTCCAGTCCCCTGCATACACACGCTCTTTCAAGTTCCGTTTCCTCTCGGCATCTCTTCCACGTCCCACGAACACGAGACCAATTTAGAAACACGTAAACAGCAGACACACTCTTTGAAATATACCAGACCTCTCTGCTGCCACAAGCGCAACACTGCTCTCGACCAAGTGAGCGCCATCACGCATCCAGCAGCGCATCGCTGCCATGCTCAACAAAGGCGAAATTGTTGAGATTCGCCAATCTGATGGCGAGAAACGAGAGCGAGGTGCCACAGTGTCCTTCCAGACCCAAGGGAATAGGAAAGACCGCCAGAGTCTATCACAATGGGTCGAAAGTAAAGTGGGTGTCATATATTGTGGGAGATGTTAAGTAGGTAGATGCAAGATACTCACATCTGAAAGTGAGACAGTTTGTAAAAGTCAGAAATGACCACCGACGCCTCCCGCTATGCCGTCCGTCCCAGTACGTACAACTGTGATATATTGCAGACCCATATCCAATCCCTGAAGTTTGATCCAGTCCAGTAAACGCCTGCTGTACGCCAATCTCTATGAAACGATTCGAAAGTATTTGCGTGAATCCCGAAAGTGTGGGCCAGGTCCTTGTTGTGGAATGGGCGTCAAAGCTCACTCCATAATCTTCTTCCATCCGTCGCGGACGACGAATCTCTTGCCGTCGTCTGTGAGGCCGATTCTAAAGCGTTCCCACCTGGCATCCTGTCCGGCGCCAATTACCAACAACTCGTAGTCGTTGAGCCAGCCGATGACGCCCTTGGGCGGACGTCCGCCGGCTACACCTTGAATCGGGGTGTTCCAATTCAGAGTTTTGGCGCCAGGTGCGGCCGATGCACTTCCCGCAACCGCAGAAGTGTTGATATTGCGTCTTGTGTGCGTCGCCCATAGTTCTGGCTCTTCACCAATCTCGAATGCCGTCTTGGCGGAGCTGTACGTGTCCGAAAAGAGGGTTGGGAGTAACGGGATTTTGCCCAAAATGCCCCATTTTGAGCCCGCAGCCTGCGGATCTGCCGCGCCATTACCAGATTCTAGGGCGCCGGAGAAGTCGCTACTGATACTGCTAGGACGACGCGGGGTGCTCGGGTCGGAAGATGAGGTCGAATTGCGTGGACCTGGCAGGTCGAATATGTGCAAGGTGCCTTTGTCCGAGGTGACGGCCAGGAAGGCGTTGGTAGGAGAAAGCGCAATCGAGAAGATGGTCGCGGCGTCGATCCCGCGCCTAAACTCGCCGAGCCTAGCACAACTGCCGACGGACCACAGGCGGATAAGCGTGCCCTGTTCGGACGCGGTCGCGATGATGGTGCCGTCAGGACTCAGGGAGAGGGCGCGCAGCGCTGACGAGTGGGCGGGGATGATGCTCACGTTGCGCGTCGCGAGCTCTACAACCTGAACCTGGCCCGGGGTGCGGCCAGGAAAGACCAGAATATCGTTGCCCAGACAACAAAGACCAAAAGGGTTGTTGCTTGTCTCAAACTCTTTGATTTTCTCCGGCGGCGAAGAGAACTTGTAGAGGTGGACGCTGTTGAGCAGCACGGCGACGATGTAGGTGCGCGTCAGACGGATGCGCTGGACCGGGGTGCGCTGCTCGAGCGTGAAGACTGCCTTGTGTTTGCTCTCGTCCCAGATGATGACCTGGAAGAGGTCAGCGAGGTTGTCTGGATGGCTGCGGAGAGACATACCTTGTTCTGGGCGTATTTGGGACTCTTGCCGCCGCCGACGAGGGCGAGGTAGTTCATCTTGCCGAGCATCTCCGCGCATCCCAGACCTTGGCCGAGGTCGCGGGCCTTGAGGCACTCGCAGGCGGGGGCGCTGTAGACGCGGAAGCCATTTTCTAGGGCGACGGAGAAGCACGAAAAGTCCTGGTTGAAGGCGACGGAGAGGGCGGTGGGACAGGGAGAATCGTCAATGGCGGCGCGGGTGTTCATGACGAAGTTGTCGGAGAGCTGTAGAGCGCACAAGCCAAGGAACGTGCATGGAGCGCGCGGCGATGGCGTGGAGAAGGCTTGGCCTAGGCCTGTTGTGGTTGGGCGCGGGGGTTGAGGTTGTTCCGGCGCCGTCGCGGCATCCCTGCGGCTTCCCGGACGGACCCTTTGGAAATTAGGGGGGAAGGAGGCGCCGACTCGTCCACCTCCACGCCTTTCCATCACCAACCACACCTCCACGGCCAACTCCTTCCCGCCCAGCCCCAATTGTCTCCCTCTTGACCATCACCACCCTCAATCGCAGCCGACAGTCGCTCGCTCGCTCAGTGCAGTCCTCGGCTCATTGACATTCCTCTCTTCGATTCCCCCCATTCCTCCATTCGGGCCAGCTCATGTCATCGCCCAGCATGAACGCCGTACGACTATCCCTGCTCTCCACCGGGAGCTCTCTCTCTCCCAACATACAGAATCCGTGTCGCTGACGTCTGTGCCATCCAGATCAAGATCCGCAGAAAGAAGAATGTCAAGAAGGGTATCCAGTTCTGCCTGATGGTCTGTGGTGCATCGGGCACCGGTACGTCTGCCCGCGTCGCATCTATCCATGCTCCGTCTCGACCAGCTTCTGACACGCTCTCGCGCCTTTAGGTCGCACCACCTTTGTCAACACCCTCTGCGGCCAGAATGTCCTCCAACACAAGGACGTCGACGACCCGACCAATGCCCACATCGAGGAAGGTGTCCGGATAAAGCCAATCACTGTCGGTCCGTGCCCATCGCGTCCCGCCCCTGCTGCTCCCCCTTCGAATGATTCCCGCTAAGCGCATCCAACAGAGCTCGACGAGGAGGGCAGCCGCATTTCCCTCACCATCGTTGACACGCCCGGCTTCGGCGACCAGATTGACAATGAGGCCAGCTTTTCCGAAATCGTCGGCTACCTCGAGCGCCAGTACGATGACATTTTGGCCGAAGAGTCGCGCATCAAGCGTAACCCTCGTTTCCGCGACAATCGCGTCCACGTCCTTCTCTACTTCATCACCCCCACCGGACACGGGTAGGTTGGCTGCACCCCGCGTGCTAGCGCGTTGCTAACCTCGTGCTTAGTCTGCGCGAGCTCGACATTGAATTGATGAAGCGCCTCTCCCCTCGCGTCAACGTCATCCCCGTCATTGGCAAGGCCGACTCGTTCACCCCTGCGGAGCTCGCCGAGTTCAAGAAACTCGTCATGGAAGACATTGAACACTACCGCATTCCCATCTACAACTTCCCGTACGACGTCGAAGAGGACGACGAGGACACCGTCGAAGAGAACGCTGAATTGAGGGGACTGCTGCCGTTTGCCGTCGTTGGCTCCGAGGACTTTGTTGAGGCGGGTGGTAAGAAGATCCGCGCGAGGCAATACCCTTGGGGTATCGTCGAGGTTGAGAACCCTCGGCACTCGGATTTCCTGGCCGTTAGGAGCGCTCTTCTGCACAGCCATCTGGCAGATCTCAAGGAAATCACCCACGACTTCCTCTACGAAAACTACCGTACCGAGAAGCTGTCCAAGAGCGTGGAGGGCGGTGCTGCTGCGTATGTTTCCAAAGGTCCTTGTTTTGATGCAATTATTAACAGCATTCCTCAGCGATTCGTCCATGAACCCCGAAGACCTGGCCTCCCAATCCGTCCGCTTGAAGGAAGAGCAACTGCGCCGCGAGGAGGAGAAACTCCGCGAAATCGAAGTCAAGGTGCAACGGGAAATTCAGGAGAAGCGGCAGGAGCTTCTGGCTCGCGAGAGCCAGCTCAAGGAGATCGAGGCACGGATGCACCGAGAGCAGAGCCAGGCGCTCAGTACATCCGAAGTCGACGTCACCGAGGAGGCCTAAGCGGCAATGTGCGAGTTGTAATGCGAGGGGTATACCAACACTGGCTTTTTCTTTGGCTTTGGAGCCGCAGCACTACTCATTTGAGGCTCGGTGTTCTCTTGAACACGACAAAACTTTTCTAACGCAGCGGAAGGAGCAAGGGGCAGCTTTTTCATCAGGATTTCTCATCTTCATCTACTCTTTCATCGGGAGAGGAGGGTGGTCTTCCACTTGCTTATCACGCGTCTATTAGCAGAAACGCTGGTCCTTCCTTTCCTGTTTCATATGTCGGCATTCGTCCAGCCTCCTTTTTCTCCACGCCAACATAGACACACACACACATCAAGACTCCCTACTACACGCGGGGTTTGTGTCGCTGTCTGCTTTGTTTCTCCTTTTTGTTAACCTTCTCAAACTATTCCCCGACTTTTCTTCCCCCTTAGTTCAACATGTAGTTAGTTACTAATTCGCTTGGAGCTACCTCGACGTCGTCCTGCCCTGTGTGAGTGAGCCCCAGCCGTGTCCGTTTTGTTTGACGAGCGGGTCGCCCCATTTCCCGCTTGGTCGTCCAGCCTCCCTCGACCAAACCTCTTGGTTTTAACCTGGACGTTTTTGACTGGGCCCGTTGTCGGCAAAATGTAGGCTGAACGCGTTTTGATATCGTGAGCGACGTGCCTGGCCTAGACCGACCTCTCTTGTTACTGGTTGGCTGGCGTGACTGGACCCTGTGCGGCTAGGTACTGCGCTGGCTCGAGGCTGGGCTAGTCTCCTCCATTCCCGTCTGCGTTCCTCGAGCACGGCCCCACAACAAACCAATGGAAACCAAAACTGAACCTCAAATGTACCTCCCAACAAGCTAGCCTTCCTACCTACCTACCTGTCTACCCGCCTGGCTTCCACCCTCAGTAGCCGACATACAGAGCAGCGCGCGGCATTGGGTAGGGCTGTCTACTGTCTGTGTGGGGCTGCCGGTTTGCCTGCCCGGTTGTTGTTGTTGTTATCGATGTGAGTGAGTCAACGTCGTCGCTACTCAGTGCTTTTGTTGTTTGTTTACCATGTTCCTGATGGAGGTGCTTCCTTTGGGGCTCTTGGGGTCTTGTTATTTGTGCATGGCTCGGTAGCTCTTGTCTGTCTGTCGCGACGGTCAATGGTTTGGTTTGGACTTGTCTGGTCTGGTCTGGTTGAGCAGCGAAATACCGGGGAATTTAGCAGTCACTTAGTCGGCCGGGCTGTCTGGATGGCAGAAGTAGTCTCACACATTGACGTCGGTCTTGGGAGCTAGACGCCCACAGCACGACCACCGCACCCAAGCGAGCAAGCAAGCACGCAGTCTCGTCCGGCCGTGCAGTCAGTCAAAGAGATTGAAAGTGAAAGGTGAAGTCGTATCCATATCGCGACAAGGTAAATGAAACCCCCACCCATCCTATCCCACCATCCCATCCATCTCTTCTTCTTCTCCTTCTTTTCCGAACCCGTTGATCTAATAAGAGACTCGTTTTTCCGTTTATGTACAAGACGTGATCATAACAACAGCGACAAGAATGGCAGACGCAACGTGGCCGACGCGACACGGCGCGACGCTTTGCTTTCCTCGGGTGACGGTCTTTGCTCGCTCGCTGGCTCCGCTGGGTCTTTTCGCCAAGCCTGGTTGATGGTGGGAGTCGAGGACCGGAGAGGAAACGACGACGGACGCGCCGCGTCGGGTTGGGAGAATGGCAGCGAAGAGAATCCAATACGTGCGTGGGGTCGTAAGTAGGTCAGCGGTATAGAACAGGCGGGTGGTAGAATGGGAATGGCAACGTGACAAGAGAGGAAAGATCATAAGCCGAGAATGCAAAGGAGAGGGAGAGGACGGGAGGGTGGTGGTGGTGGTGGTGGCGATGAAGAAGAAAATGGTCTGTGAAGGTGGAAAGTGGGAGAGTCGAAGTAGAGGTGAGGAAGTTGCGGTGATTAGGGGGTCCTCGGGGACCGCCCGCCCATACTTAGGAGATTTTGGGGGGCGTTTTGCGCACATTGGGACGGCGTGGCAAGACGATGGAAGAGAAGAGCTGGAGAGATCGGTTTGAGGTAGAATGGACAGAAAGATGGAGATGTTGAGTGGAAACGTGGTCGTCTTGATAGATGAGGATGTGAGGGGGCGAGTCGGAGCGGCCGAGGCTGCATGAAACAAATGACCAGTGCTTCGGATTTTTTTTCGAGACGCAAAGATCGAGAGTCGTGACATTATTTCAGCTGCGAGTCCTGGAATCTGTCGCATGGTTGTCTTCTGTGTCGTCTGTAGGTGTCGTCTTCGTCGTTTTCTCATCCAAGATCAACCCTGCAGCGCCCAGCTGAACCAACATCGTCTCATCGGCGACGGATTTATTGCTTCAGCTGCGCACCGAGGCCCTTGAGAAAAGAACACGCGTCCGCCATCTCCTGGCCCACGGCCTCCATCTCTGTCGGTGGACCATTGTGGTCGGTAAACAGCAGGCGCTGAATGGCCGCATCGCCAACCAAGCCGGCGCCCTTGTACGCCTTCTCCCACGTCGGCGAGCCCTCTTCTTTCTTGGTGTTAGGATCCAGCTCAGTGATGAACGAGACCCAATACGCGTGCACCTGCTTGCGCGCGGCGTCGTGGTGCTCGTCCGTCTTGGGCGGCTTGGTGCCGTCGGCGTTTTCAGAGGGCCCGTACCAGATGGCATCCGTCTCGGAGGTGTGCGTCGCGGCTCCCACATCCCAACGGTAGGCCCAGATGGGCTGCTTTTCGTTTTCGCGCGCTGATGCTACGAAGAGGTTGGGGCATGCGTAACGAATATCGCCATAGAGCCGCGCTGCAAATTCCCGGTATTTCTTGTCCTTCAGGAAACCCTTGTACCTGTCAAGGGTGTGAATCTTGTCCAGATCCTTCTCGGTGAGGCCTGGGTATTGCGCTTGCACGAACTCGTCTCCCGCCTTTTGAGAATTGATGGAGTTGGGGGTGAAGCCGAGACCGTCGAACCCGTCATTGCCAATGAGGAGTGGCTTGTTGATGGTGGGTTTGTCGAAATATGTCCAAGGGTTCTCTTTGATGAGCCCGTCGTCGACAGCCGGACTGTACATGAAGAGAGGTTTGCCCTTGCCACCAGGGAAGGGGAGGATGAGGTTGCGAATTCCCTCTTGCATCTCCTTCGTATCTTTTCTGCGCATACAAGCCAGTTTGTCGCTGTCCTTGTCGCACTTGACGGCCTTGGCGATCTCGTCGTACTGATACTGGCCGTCTTTCTTGTTGTAAATGGCAGGCCAGGCAGCCGATGAGGTGATAGCTCCGGCAACCAAATTTTGCGTGTCCGGGTCGATGAGATGGTGAATGACACACCCTCCACCAGCACTGGAACCTCCAATGACAATGTGGTCCTTGTTCCCCCCAAAACTCTCAATATGATCTTTCACCCAATGCAGTGCCTTGGCCTGATCCTTGAGACCGTTGTTGTTGCTCCAGTGATTTTTGCCCTCGCCCTTCTTGTCGACAGGCTCTCCGTTGAGAAATCCGTACGCCGCCACGCGGTAAGTCAAGGTGACAACAATCATCCTCTTGTCGCTTCTCGTAACCAAGCTCGTACCATTGGGAGCTTGCCCCTGGTTGCTGAAGCCGCCGCCTTGGATGTAGAAGAAGACTGCAAGCTTGGCATCAGGTTTGGCGTCTGATGGAGCATAAACATTGAGGTAGAGGCAATCTTCCGAATGTCCTGAATCTTTGGATTCGTTTTCTACGCCAATGCATGCTGGCCGTCGCTGTAGAACTCAGTACCAGCCTTCACTTTGAGACTCTTGGCCAAACATACCGTGTCTGCTTGATATTCTTTGTTTTCAATGTCGATGTCTGCGGGTGCGGCGAACCGGAGATCTTTTTCTGGATTGGCCGCATAGTGCACCCCCAGCCACTGAGTCACGCCATTTTTCAGAGGCGTCCCCTTGTATGAAGCGTAGTTCAGTTTGACCAGTGGGTCAACAGCGAGAGCCTGAAGCCCGAAAAAGGCAAGCCCCGAGAGCAACGAGGCTCGCATCTTGCGAAGTGGTGTTTTCTTTCTGATGTGTTTCGAGCGAATGTAAGGCTAGAGTCTCTACCAACGAGAAGGAGAGCTCCAGTGAGATTTTTCTCAATTCGGCGACCGCTTGCTCACTGACGCGCCAGCGCAAGTTTAGGCCGGACCAGAGGTGGAACGTGAATGAACGACTTGGACCAACAGCGGAGCGGGCGACGACCGCGTGGACAAACGATTGTAAATGCGTTTAGAAGATGGAAAAGAGTCAAATGGAAGCGACAGGCATTGCACGCGCGGGAGTTAAAAGAAGGTTGGGTATCCGCGGTGACGAAACGCGGCTTTTTACTGCGACGTGATGGAGACCAGTCCAAAGCCGAATCCCCAGGAGGCGGCGGCTCTTTTGTTGAAGCGAATGATGAGAGATAGGAGAACAAGCCACTGCCAGCTGCCAGATGGTCTTTTGATGAGAGGTTGAGTCAAGGAGCTGAAAGACGACGATCCGTATAGAAGTGGTAGAAGAGGCGGGGTGCTGAACTCTCCTGACAAAGTTGACCGATCTCCCATAGCCACCATGGAGTAAGCCACATAGCGACCGTGGAATCGCGGGTAGCTGCCGTCATAGAGATTAACGCAGATAATGGCAATGACGGGGAAGTCCCGCCCATACCAAGAGAACGAGGTGATGTTGCAATGTTGCGATCTGGGAGCTGCAGGTCGGGTAAAATGACAGGGCAAGGCATAGGAGCTGCAATCCTCGTAGGGACTATTTTTGTTCTTGCCCTGAACGCGCTTGATGCTGCCTTGAACGGTGAATTTGGGGACCACTTCTGGGCGGATGCTTAACCTTAGAGGCTCTTGGCTGCGATCGCCGGCAACGTACCCCGGAGAAGATTCCCCAACGATGCAGCTCTTTAGTGGATGATGCGCATCTCCAGTCCCTGTAAGAGTCTTAATAAAAGCGGTTAGTGTGGGCGTCGGGGAACTGCCGCATGGTAGTTGTTTCCATCCCGACCTCAACATGTGTCCAGAAAACAGTTTGCGGGTATCCAAGCGCAACCAGATGGTTGATTCCCGAAACCATTCCGTGGGACACCATCGCGCGAGGCATTTGCTCTCCACGGAAACCGGAGGCAACGGAGGTCGTTGGTCGACCAAAGAACGACGTTCAGTCATGCGGTTCGGAACTGTAAAACGCTCCGCGGTTTGGCACCTTGTCAGTTCGCAGGGCTGGGGAACCATGTCCGAAACTCGACCAACGCATCGTATATAGGACGTGCTCCTGATGTTCAACTTGGCATCGAAGCTTAGGCCGAAGGGTGCTTCCGACGAGTGCTAGAACAATTCTAGCGCCGACTCAACTCGGATACACTCAGGGCGAATCCGATACTTTTCGGATGCACCTCTGAGGATGGGAACTGGCAAGCAACGACGAAAAGTGGCATGGCTTGAGCACTTTTAAGGTTATTTTAAGAGCTCAAAAACTAGCGGGGCGAATCAAGCAGAGCCCAAAAGCATTACCTGCCACCCGAGCGGTTCCTCTGTGCAGCCCGATAGAGCGACGAGGGTGTAGCTGACATTTGGTGCTGCATTTGGCAGATGGCGGAGTCAGATGAAGAAGTCACCTGCCATATGATTTGAAGCCATATGCGCCCAAGGTTGCAAGGAATATCTTCAACAACCTGGTGGAACCAACCGTTGTGGAAAATCGTTGCGGGCGAGGCGCAGGTACGCGAGACGGGCGACCGGAGCCAAGTGAGCTTGTTGAGCTTTCTCTCGAGTCCTCAGGAACATGGAGAATTCTGTTGGTGTGTTGTCGCCGAGCGCCGGGACAAGAGGCGGGAATCGAAGTTCGAGAAGAAAGATGGTCGAGGTTGTGTCTTGGGAGGTGGTCGGAGAGGCCCCATGACGCTGATTGGCCGGCGGGAGTAGTCATCGGCCCGCTCTGCCCGCCATGGAAGACGCGCTGCTTCTCTCGCGACGCGTCCACAGCTGCACTTGGTCCGGCCTTACGACATCCGTCGACCTGCTCTGCGCGTCTCAGCCATTTCACCCAACGTGCGAAGATGAGCGCATGAAGCTCTGGATCCCACAAGACTCTGCCAGCTCCCCATACTTCCGCCATTCCCACACGGCCACCCACGCGCGAAACATCAGCTCGTCGACGCAGCGCGCGCGCTGTAGCCCACCATGTACATCAAGCAGATTATCATACAGGGCTTCAAGAGGTGCGGGTGCTCTCTGCAATGTGCAAGGCTGAAGCTAATTGGTCCCCAGCTACAAGGAGCAGACGGTCATTGAGCCCTTCTCGTCCAAGCACAATGTCATCGTCGGTCGCAATGGCTCGGGCAAGAGCAACTTCTTCGCCGCCATCCGCTTCGTCCTGGGCGATGCCTACACTCAGATGGGTCGCGAAGAGAGACAGGCCCTGCTTCACGTAAAATGACCACACAATCGCACTACATTCAATTGCTGACAGCTGAATAGGAAGGTTCCGGCTCTGCCGTCATGTCCGCGTACGTAGAAGTCATTTTTGACAACAGCGACGACCGTCTCCACACCGGAAAGCCCGAAGTCATCCTCCGACGTACAATCGGTCTCAAAAAGGACGAATACTCGCTCGATCGCAAGAACGCCACCAAGTCTGATGTCCTGAATCTTCTCGAGTCTGCTGGATTCTCGCGCTCCAACCCATACTACATTGTGCCCCAAGGTCGTGTCACGGCTCTGACAAACATGAAGGATACGGAGCGGTTGAATCTGTTGAAAGAGGTCGCGGGTACTCAAGTGTACGAGGCAAGGCGCGCGGAAAGTTTGAAGATTATGCAGGAGACGGATAACAAGCGCTCCAAGATTGACGACCTCCTCGCGTACATCCGGGAGCGTTTGGGTGAACTTGAAGAAGAGAAGGAGGAGTTGCGGGCCTACCAAGAAAAGGACCGCGAACGCCGATGCCTGGAGTACACCATCTACCACCGGGAGCAGGAGGAGATTGCCAGAGTCTTGGAATCCATGGATGAGCAAAGAGACAGAGGTGTCGAGGAGACGGACGACAACCGAGAACGATTTGTCCAGAATGAGCAGCAAATCGCCGAGATTGATGCTCAAATCGCCGAGCTCAAGCAGCAGGTTGAGTTTCTCAAAGTCGACAAGCGACAGCTTGAAGACGAGAGGAGAGAAGCAGCGCGAGACAAGGCCAAAATTGAACTTGAACTTAACGAATTGACCGAGGGACAGTCGGCTGCCAAACAAGCCAAAAACCGGCATGACACGGAACTCCGCCAGATTCAAGCGCAAATTCAACAGCGCGAGCAGGAACTTGCGCAGATCATGCCACAATACAACCAAATGAAGCAGCAAGAAGCAACTCTTCGCAACCAGCTCGCAGAATCCGAGGGAATACGACAACGACTTCTTGCAAAACAAGGTCGCTCATCACAGTTCCGCTCAAAGCGCGAGAGGGACGACTGGCTCCGCAAGGAAATTGAAGAAGTCAACGTTTCGTTGGCTACCCGCAAAGCAATCGCAATGCAGACCACCGAAGAAATACAGGAATTGGAGTCTGAAATCCAGGGACTCGAAACTAAAATTGCTGACCTCCGCTCCCGCATCGAGAACAGAGGAGACAACATGCAAAACATTTCCGAGGAGTCGCAAAAAGCAAAGGACGAGCGCGACCAGCTCTCGGATCAACGAAAGGAGCTTTGGCGTGAAGAGGCCAGACTGGATACCATGACTAGCAATGCCAAGTCGGAGCTGGACCGAGCGGAGCGCAAGCTGTCGCACATGATGGACCACAACACTAGCAGGGGTCTCGCTGCCGTCCGCAGAATCAAGCAAAAGTACAACCTTGAGGGTGTCGATGGCACTCTGGCAGAGCTCTTCGAGGTCTCGGACAGATACAAGACTGCTGTTGAAGTGACAGCTGGAAACAGTCTTTTCCACTACGTTGTCGACAACGAGGAGACAGCAACCCGCGTCCTTGAGATCCTTAACAAGGAAAAGGCAGGTCGGGTAACCTTTATGCCCCTGAACCGACTCCGATCGAAACCCGCCAACATTCCCAAGGCTAGCGACGCCATTCACATGATCTCAAAGCTCGAATTCGACCCCAAATACGAGGCTGCATTCAACCATGTTTTCGGCAAGACAATCATCTGTCCTAATTTGCAAGTAGCATCTCAGTATGCCCGCAGCCACGGAATTGGCGCTATTACTCCTGAGGGAGATCGTGCCGACAAAAAGGGTGCCCTCACTGGTGGTTTCTATGACCCTCGTTCGTCACGCATTGATGGCGTCAGGAGTGTGGCCAAATGGCGGGCCGAGTTTGAAACCCACAAAGCACGATTGGCTGAGCTGAGGAGTCTCAGCGAACAAAAGGACCAGGAAATCACTCGTGCAATGAGCGAATTGACCAAGATTGAGCAACGGCGCCAGCAGCTCGAGAACAGCTACGGTCCCATGAGGCAGGAGCTTCGTGGCAAGATGGCAGACCTCCAAAACAAGAGGGAAGCTCTTGAGACGAAGAAACGGTCGCTCGAGAATATTGAAGCCAATGTGCGGGAATTGGGAGAGCAGCAAGAAGCCTACGAGGCCGAATTGGCATCGGACTTTAAGAAAGCCCTTTCGCAGGCAGAAGAACGACAATTGGAGTCGCTTGCTGGTCCGATCCAAGACTTGCGCAAGCAGCTGTCGGAGCTCAGCACGACTCGCGCGGAGCTTGAGGTGCAAAAGACTACCATCGAATCACAGCTGCGGGAAAACCTCCGGCCGCGTTTGGATCAGCTCAATTCATTTGACGCAGAAACCGGAACCGACTCGGCAGGTGGCAGCGCTTCTCGACTCAAAGATTGCCAGCGGGACCTCAAGCGGGTGAACAAGGCCTTTGAAAGTGTCGAGCAAAAACTTGAAGAGAACGAGCGCAACATTGAGCAGACCAAGTCTCAATTGCTTGAGCTGGAGAAGAGCAAGGCCGAGAAGCTGCAGGAGCAGGAAGAGGTCTCCCGGGCTCTTGAGCGCCACCAAAAACGCATGGAAAAGAGCATGGCCAAGAAGGCGTTGCTCAACAGCAAGCACCAGGAGTGTCAAAGGAACATTCGCGACCTTGGCGTTCTACCAGATGAGGCCTTTGACAAATATCAAAACTTGGAGTCGAACAAGGCTCTGAAGCGTCTTCACAAGATCAACGAAGCCCTCAAGAAATACTCCCATGTCAACAAGAAGGCGTTTGAGCAGTATGCCAACTTCACCAAACAGCGCGACACCCTGATGAAGCGTCGCGCTGAGCTCGACTCGAGTCAGAAGTCCATCAATGATCTTGTCGAAGTGCTCGATCAGCGGAAAGATGAGGCCATTGAGCGGACCTTCAAGCAAGTTAGCCGTGAATTCGCCATTGTCTTTGAGAAGCTCGTGCCGCCGGGCAAGGGTCGCTTGATCATTCAAAGAAAGAGCGACAGCCAAGCCAGAGCTGCTGCAGGGGAAGAGGACAGCGAAGATGAGGAAAGGAGACAGAGCGTCGAGAATTACACTGGTGTCGGCATCAGTGTCAGCTTCAACTCGAAGCATGATGAGCAGCAGAGGATCCAGCAATTGAGTGGTGGACAAAAGAGTAAGTTGTGAAATCTTCTTCTCGGAAACAAGCTCACCAGGACAGGCCTTTGCGCTTTGGCTCTCGTCTTCGCCATCCAAAAGTGTGACCCGGCTCCCTTTTACCTGTTTGATGAAATCGACGCCAACCTCGACGCCCAATACCGAACTGCCGTGGCAGGCATGCTTCAAACACTATCCGAGGATGCCGAAAACGGCGGCCAATTCATCTGTACCACGTTCCGTCCTGAAATGGTCATGGTGGCTGAGAAGTGCTACGGTGTTAGCTACACCAACAAGACGAGTAGCATCGACGTTGTTGACCGCGAAACCGCCATGAAGTTCATCGAGGGACAACAGAAGCCGGGTGCGTAAAAATTCTAATCGAGATGTGGAGGAGTAGTGTTGTCTGTCCCATGAGTGCATTCTTCGTTCAGGGTCCAGGCACGGTTGTTTTTGCATTGCAATTTTCGGCGTTAGATAGGCAACGGAGTTCCGCGCATGAGGTTCAACGGTCTGGTCCGGGCTGAGGTGGTAAGATCTGCGGCAGGGATTCAACGGAGATCTTCAGCGGGGGCTTGCTAACGCAATCATCCATTCCAATGACGAATTGTTCCTACATTCTCTTGAATTGTGTCTTTTCTCTGAGCACGCTATCGTCGGCTGCGCGCTCCAACACGCCATGTTGGCCACGGACATGGCCGTATCAAGCGGTTTCTCCAACGTGGGGCTCGCCGCGCGTGCGGGCAAGAGGATACGGCGACGGCTACACGGGCCGAACGGTTGCTCGGGTATAAAGCATGCCTTGACGGCAAAGTGACGTCTTGCGGCTACTTTCTCGGTCTCTAGTCCAGCTCACATTGCTTTTGGGAGGTTATCTGACACCTAGCATTCGGTCCCAGCATTGAACAATCAAACCGTCATCCAGTCGACAACCAACGTTGCATCCATAAAGTCCCGAGCTCCGACTCACCATGGCGAAGCGGCCAAATTTCCTCGTCATCCTCGCCGACGACCTAGGCTTCAGCGACGTGGGATGCTACGGCGGCGAGATCCAGACGCCAAACATTGACGCGCTGGCGAGCGAGGCGGCCGGGACTCGCTTTACCAACTACCATGTGGCGTCCATGTGTTCGCCGACTAGGAGCATGCTAATGACTGGTACTGACAACCACATCGCTGGGCTGGGGTCGCTTGCTGAACTCATTCGCGCGTCGCCCGCCCATCAGGGCAAGCCGGGGCATGAGGGGCATTTGAATGATCGTGTTGTGGCCCTGCCCGAGTTGTTGACAGATGGCGGTTATTACACTGTCATGGCTGGTAAGACTGACCGATAATGTGAATTTATTTGAAACCAAACTCATCTTTTTGAATAGGCAAGTGGCATTTGGGTTTGAAGAAGCAGTATAGCCCGCAAGCAAGAGGCTTCAAGCGGTCCTTTGCTCTGTTGCCAGGCGCTGCCAATCACTACGGTAAGTATCTTTCAGGGGTGATAGGCACAGAAGCAAACTAATCAAATGGTGACAGGCTATGAACCGCAATATCAAGACCCCATCAACGAGCCCGGTCCCTTCTTCGACTCCGTAGTGACAGCCCTCCACATGGAAGACTCAGAGTACGTCCCTGAGCTGCCCTCCGACTTTTACTCCTCCGACCACTACGGCACCAAACTCATCGAGTACCTCTCCAACCGCGCCCCTGAGGACGAGGGCAAGCCATTCTTCGCGTATCTGCCCTTCTCAGCGCCGCACTGGCCGCTGCAAGCGCCTAAGGAATCCATCGACAAGTACCGCGGCTTCTACGACGACGGCCCCGCGGCCCTGCGCCTTCGCCGCCTAGAGAGCCTCAAAAAGCTTGGCCTGATCGACCCCAGCATCAAACCGCACGACGTCGTCACCGTCCTCGGCGATCCGGCCGAATGGGAAGACATGGACGCGGCGACGCGCGCCAAATCCGCGCGCGCCATGGAGGCCTACGCCGGCATGGTCGACCGCATGGACTGGAACATTGGCCGGGTAATCTCGCACCTCAAGCAAACAGGCGAATACGACAACACGTACATCATCTTCCAGTCCGACAATGGCGCCGAAGGCGCCTCGATCGAGGCGCGCCCTGTCCTCGGCGACAAGATCCTCGAGCACCTGGCCAGGTACTACGACAACAGCCTCGCCAACATTGGCAACCGCGATTCGTTCGTATGGTACGGCACACGCTGGGCACAGGCTGCAACGGCGCCTTCTCGCCTGCACAAGCGCTTCTCGACCGAGGGCGGCTGCCGCGTGCCGCTCATCTTGAAGCCGGCCGCGGGCCCAGCAACGTCGACGCCGCCCGCCCCCGGTGGCAAGATCTGCCACGCCTTCTGCTCCGTCATGGACGTCGTGCCGACGTTCCTCGAGCTGGCTGGGCTGCAGCACCCCGGGGCGGAGTACAAGGGCCGCCAACTCGCGCCTCTGCGCGGCGCCAGCTGGGCGCGCTTCATCGCTGCCCTGCGCGCCAACCCGGACACGCTCGTCAAGGAGGCGCTGCACCCGGCCGACTACGTCATGGGCTTCGAGGTGGCCGGCAGCGCGGGCTTGATCAAGGGCCGCCACAAGCTCACGTACGTCCCGTTCCCCAAGGGCCCGCAGCGCTGGGAGCTGTTTGATTTGAAGGAGGATCCGGGCGAGACGAGGGACTTGCGCGAAGAGAGACCGCAGTTGTATGAGGAGTTGTTGGGCGAGTGGGAAAGGTATAAGAAGGAGGTGGGGGTCGTGGGCCTGGCGGGAGACCTCGACGGCATTGCGGCTGATGAGGATAAGTTTGAGGATTCGACGCAGTGGACGCGGTGGATTGGGAAGAAGGATATTCCGCCAGAGCTGGTCGGGAAGGTGCCGTCGTAGAGCGTGCTGCAAGGTGCTTGAACCTCGAGAGTCATCCAGCCTCAGGGGGTTGGGTCTGTGTGTAAGTAGATGTGTCCACTTCTCGGGCGCGTTGCAAGCATAGAACATGGGGTGGAGTCGTTAAGTCTCAGTCACAGCCAAGCCGCAGTAAAGCGAAGCCTTGAATTGAAAACGAGCCTTGCATTCATAGTTCCATTCTCTTCTTCCCCATCCCCTTGACATATCCGCCTCTCGATTGTTCCTTGGTCCTATCCTTCTTTCGCCTGGTCCTGCCAATTCCGCCAATCCTTGGCTTCGAAGCAAGCGTCTGCGCCCTTCGCGGGCCATGAGAAATGCAGCAAGCTTTGCCAGATTCTCCCTCCTTCCTACTTCCAGGTTGCGCCTTTGTTTCGAAAGTAGTGCGAGCGCAGCAAGAGTCTGCTGAACGCTAGTTCCAACACCTTTGAAAACATCCTCAGTGAGTTTTGGCTTTATCGGAACTCGCGGTTCGATGAAGTCGGAGAAACTTTCGGAAGTTATACGTACCCGTGCCTAATAGTAAACTCACTGAAGTGAGGCACCCAGCGTGTGGTGGTAACCCACCGCTATTAGGCACGGGTAGGTGACTCAGTGAATCTCTGAGTGCTTCCTCTTAAGAGGAACCCTTTCAACAACCATATAAGGCAATCTCATGACGCGGTGGCAGCAAGCCCTACCTATGAGATAAACAGTCAGTCCCTTATTCTCTCGTCGTTGCCGCTCTGTCGGGAAGTCTTACATTTGCGCCCCGTATCAACCTTGACCAGCGCATTGGCGACGTCCTCCCTGAAGGCGCTGAAGGTAGCCATCAGATTGCCAAACATGGGCTGAACGAGGAGGCCGGGCAGGTGGATGGCCGACATGCACGACAAGAATTCTCTCATCCTCAGGCTTGTGTCCGTGTCTGGCAGCGCCTCGTATATTCTCTTGACGATGAATGGGGCCATGCCGTGGCAGAACACTCCCTTAGACAGCCAGAGCCTGACCAAGCGTCTGTATGCCAGCTCTTGCAGACCGGGCACGCAGTATATAGCGCCGATAATATACACTTCAGTGTGCATCATCAGGAGCTGGAGGCCGTAGAGGCGCGGGATGCTGTAGTCTCCGACGTAGAGATACTCGAGGAGCGCATTGATGGCGGCCGGGTCGTCGTTAACCATCTCAATCACGTTCGTATGCGTCTCCTGCAGCCGGTCAGTAAGTATGCTGTCTCCGTTGTTAACAGGGAGGCTCACCTTGAAGTTGCTCATGACGGCGTGGACAAAGAACTCGCAACCCTTTACGACAACGGCCTTGTGGACGGTCCATTCCCTAGCATTGGAGGCGCGCATTGTGAGGTCGGAGAGAGTGCCGCGTTGGAAGTCCCTGAACGTGCGTGCGCGTCAGTGCGATGTGCAGTCCTGCTTTTTGTGCCTGAACCTACGAGTAATGGCCAATGCCATGGAAGGTTTCGATCTTTCCTCTCGTGTCGTCTTCGTCGCCCACTTGGGTCAAGAAAGCAAATTCTTGTGGGTGCCGACTCATCAGAACCTCTACCTTCGGCTGGCGAAGTGACCCCTCGCGAAGGGGATCCATGTCGATAGAAACGGCACGCCAGGAAACTGCGACTTCGGTGAATGGAGAGTTGGAAAGTTGAGATCACGAATAGGTGGAGCTCTGAGGTTGAGGTGGCAAGGTGCTTGATTGCCTTGGTTATAAGCGAGAGATGAATGCACAGCGCAGCCTCTACTATGGAAAGAGCTTAAAGCCGCAAACACCGATAATGCAAAACCAAACCGAGTCTACAAGTCGTGTGTCGTGTGTCTATCAATGAGGCTGGAACTACTTGGTTTCAACGGTGGCTTAACTATATGTGAACTATAGCCGTGGGCAAAAGCTACTGTGGTCTGCCCTGTGCTCAAGCTTCCAGCATCTTCTGACATTGCAACTCATTTCCTTGTCACGTTTCCTCGATTGCGAAATTCCTGCGAACTCTTCCATCCCTCAAAGCCGTGAAGCAAAGCAAGCCTCGGCGTGAAGCACGACAAGGCCATCGAACAAGTAACCTTTCCTATCTGTACCATCTCGATTCACTGCCGATGTCCTGGAGCGGCAGTCAAGCAGATCTGAGATCGTTCTCACAATGTTGGCCTTCAAGAAGTCAGTTCCAACTTCTCAATTTCATGTGATGGAGGGGTTGACTCTTACATCGAGCCCGCTCGGTTCCACATTTGTCGTCGTTCTTGACCATTGACTTGGCGATATCAATGCTGAAGGCTTCGAAGTCGGCCATCACTTCGACAAATTCCCTGTTCAGAAGCAGGCCGCGAAGATGGACAGCAGCCATGTCGGCAATGAAGCACCTGATCTGTTTGTCGCTCACTAGCGTGGAGTTGTAGACTCTCCTGGCCACATCATTGAAGATTGGGCAAGGGCACCATGCAGTGAACCAGTATTTGACGAACCGTCGATAGGCAAGATCCTGTAGCCCCGGGATAACATAGATTTGTCCGATGATGTAGACTTCGAGATGTTGCAGTAGGACCTCG
Source organism: Phyllosticta capitalensis (assembly GCF_038381095.1). Taxonomy (NCBI): domain Eukaryota; kingdom Fungi; phylum Ascomycota; class Dothideomycetes; order Botryosphaeriales; family Phyllostictaceae; genus Phyllosticta; species Phyllosticta capitalensis. Next base: position 550,102 of record NW_027117448.1, on the reverse strand, counting down.
GGCTTCCGTGGAGTGTCCTCGACGATGCTGTAATCCTCGACATACAGATATTCCAGCAGCGCCTTGACGGCAGCGGGATCGTCATTTGGCATCTCAACGACGTTTCTTCGAGACTCCTAAGACTTATTAGTCGCCGTGTACGATGACTCCTTGAGCGCTTGGAAGTACCCTGAAGCTTCCACTGAGGGCATTCTTGAAGAACTCGCAAGTCTTTGTCACAATCAATTTGTGAACTTTCCATTCAGCTCCATCTCGATCGCGAACAATGACGTCAGAGTGAACTCCAGTCTCCAAGGCACTGAGAATTGTCAGTATGGCGCAAGCGGAGATTTCTGTTTCCAAACCTACTGGTAGTAGCCCACTTTCCTGAAAGACGCTGTATTGCCATACTTGATCTCCACATCCTTCACGTCGTCCATGTATTCAAGCTCCACTGGGTTCCTACACTGTCTTTGGGTCTCTTCTGGCTGAGGTTGCGGTTTCTGTAATGGTTGCTGCAAGGCCGCTGCTGGCGCGACCCCTGTCTGGATGGACTGGGGTTGAGCCTGAGCGTTTTGTTGCTGAGCAAGCTGTGGCTGTTGATGCATGAAGTACTGAGGCGCGACGTGTGGAGGCATCACGTATTGCGGTGGCTGACTATATCGAGGCTGTCCGAACTGGGGTTGAGCGTATGGCGGCGGAACGTATAGCGGTTGAGCGTACGGCGGCTGACCGTTCTGAGGCGGGGCTGGCAGTAGTGGCACCAGCCCAGAGGCCTGTGGCTGATTCATAGCGATAGGTGGTGGTGAGGCGGAGAGGCAAGGTGCAGGAGTTGAGGATGGAGGAGGTTGAGGTTTTGTGCGCGTCGCAAACGCAGAATGAGAAGGAGCCACGCGCGCCTGCCCGATACGCAGACCACTCCCCTCACAGATGCGCAAGAAAGAGACAGTCAGCTGACAGACAAAGTGCTCTTGCCAGACGGCTTCTTTCCCACCATCAAGACCGTCGAGGAAAGAGGGTCCCGATGACTCCCTGGCAAGCTGGAAGTTTCTCCTGCCTCATTCCCCTAGTCTTTCACCTGCACTACTCCAAGCAGCCCCAAGAAGCACGCACGGTACCTGACTGCATCGCCTACTGGGACATAGAATCCTCACTCACAGCGAAGCAACCCCTGAAACCGACGTTTGATCCGTTTCGCAAACAACCTCCTGGCTTTTCGGCATCTCACACTGTCCGCGAGCTCGTCATGTCAGAGTCACCAGCAGAGATGTCCGATGGCCCTTGTGAACGCATGATTGTTCTCGACGAAGTTTCAAACACTTTGGCGGCGAGCGTTCCACGTCCCGACTTGAAGACGTTCCTTCACACGTAAGTCTTGAAGCACAAAACCTCCTCGTACGCCCTGCTAATTCATCAAGCATTCTAAAATCGCAGGACTATTCGGACCTCAAGATCTCGCTGAAAAATGGCAAAGAGTATCTTGTTCACAAGGCTATTGTTTCCCAGAGCTGCAGTACTTTCCAGGACCTCCTCGTACAAGAGGCGGAGGTGAATCGCATAACGGGGCTTGATGTTGGTTGATCATAACGCGAGGTGAAGGTCATCTTGACTGATGACGGCCAGAAACAATCTGAAGGCAACCGAATCGACGAGATCCGATTGGATGCCCCTCCAAACGCCTGCTATGCGCTCATCGAATACCTCTATACGCGAGATTACGACTTTGACTCGGTCGAGGACAATCAAATACAGGTCTTCTTTCATCTTGATGTCTTCCTGGTCGCCATGGAATACAAAGTGGACGGTCTGAAGCACCTCGCGGAGCTTCGGTTCAACAAGGCGTTGCGCTCCGAACACCCCGATGGCTGGTCAATCTGCGATCTGGTCACAAAGGTCTACGATACCCCTTCTGAGCCTGAGTACGAAGGGTTGAAAGTGGCCGTCTCCATGTACTGTGCCGCGCATATGCCGGTCCTTTTCTCAGATCAACAATTCCGAAGCCAGCTTTCTGCAGTGCCGGAATTTGGCAACGATTTCGGCGAGGCGACGACAAATATCGATGGCAACGTTTTGAATTGTGCTTGTGACTGGAATCCCAATTGACGCCTGTTGGTGGACACAGGGGGTGTTCGTAGTTGTCGGATTCAGGAGTCAGGGGGGAGGATGGGGGTTGATTGTTGATGAGCCATCCATAAGGACGCAGTTTTTCTTTGGATAGGATTGGGATAGCAGTCTATGGAGATAGTCACAATGACAGGATAGAATCAAACTCCTGACTTGACACAACATGAAAGACTGATTATTTGTTGTGAAGCAGACAATTGATGACAAGCCAAGCCACGGCGATTTCAAGGCACTGATGACGATCAATCGTTCCTTGGGCACACATGACGTGAACTCATTTAGCAGCCCTTTGTAAAGAGAAACCGAAAGCTTTTCAACTACTCCGCAGTACTGCATTCGATAGCAAGGATGCCGCAGTGATGCAATGCGCCAGAACGCCGCTCATGGTGGTAGACTAGCCCCCGGCCAAACGAAGACCTGAATGGCTGCTTGAACGCAAAGTTTGATTTGGCCGCCTCCGACCAATTTCGAGTGCCGCTTCTGACTGGTGCACCAACTACTGCTTGTACCCTTTCCAACAATTCCAACCAGACGACTCCAACAAGACGACTAGTATCCGGTTCCTGTCCAAGAATTATGCAGACTGATGCGCTGTGGAGCTTTGAAGGGTGGTCCGGTTCTGGCGGAGAGTCCGCCGAATGATGATCAAGGCCAACCATGATTGCGGTCGATTCAATAGGACGTTTCGAAGGGACGTGATCATCGCTTGCGTGACCTTCTGGTGATATAGTCACAGCCATGGCCTTGTCAATGATTAGCGGTAGACTCTTCAGTTTTGCAGGCGTTGTCATAATTCTTACAGTCGATGCGCTCCTGGCCCTGAAGCACTCCCTGCGCGATGCCTCTTCTGAATGCAGGGTACTCGACCATCACATTTAGAAACTTCTTCATCACGAGAAGGCCGTGGATATGAGCAAAGGACACGTCGAGCAGAAAATCTCTGATCCTGCGGTCGCTCTCAGGTGTGCTTTCGTAGATGCGTTTGACAATGGGGACGACCATGTAGCAGCCCGGCTCAATGCACACCATCATTCTGACGATATGGCTGAATGCCAGGTCCTTGAGGTCGGGCATGTTGTATATCTCGCCGATAATGTAGACCTCAACGTGGAACATGAGGATGTAGTTTAATTCGGCAGCACGGATGATGTTGTAGTCTTTCGCGTAGATGTATTCCAGCAGAGCCCTCACCGCTGCAGGATCATCGTTGGGAAGTTCGATCACGCCGGTCTCAGCTTCCTAAAGATAGTCAGTACCCTGGACTCTTACGGATGAAGGAGAAGTAGATGACGAGTCCGAGGTGTGATACCTTGAAACCGCCCTTGATCGCGTTGGCAAAGAACTCGCACTCTGAGCACACAATGATTTTGTGGACCTGCCAGCGTCTGCCTGCCCTGTCAACAATGGTGAGGTCGGAGTATTGGCCGGACTGCAGATAGCTGCGATGATTCAGTAAGAGGCAATTACTGGATTTGTTGTGGCCAGACGTACGAGTAGTTGCCACGATTTTCAAGACGCGGTTCAACATCCAAGAGTGGCGCGGAAGAGACTTGACCGTCGGAGCACTCATCAACCGCCTGTGTTGAGAGGCTCTGGTCATCGCGCTGTTTCTCCTCATCCATGGCTTGAAGACAGCGTGCAAACTGGCAATGACATTGAGCGCTCCAAATTTCAAGGTGGTGATGTTGCGATGTTGCGAGGTCGAGAGGTTGCAAGGTTGCGAGGTGAAGAAGTGTGGGAAGAAAGTGTGTCGCCCAACGACCCAAATCGACACGGCGCACTTGAGCATGTGCGAAGGCCTTACTAAGCGACTCAGCTTTTTGCAAGCAACCAAAATTCTGAGCAGTCTTGGAAGTGTTAAAATCAGCCTGGCTATTGTTCAAGTGATGTTTACGTAAGCAACAGCGCTGCCCCCTGAAACCCCTGATCCCCTGATTGGAAATGAACAACAGACACGCATCGAACTGAAGATTCTGAGACGGCCAGCTCTACTCTTTCAGTCCCCTTCATCACAGCCATCACTAACAGAGTCAGTAAGTCCAAATGGAATATCTTCAAATGTCTCAAAGCTTGTCGATTGAGATTGACGAGGGTTTCCAAAGGACTCCGCCCCCAAAAGACCTGGTTTCTAGTCAGCGGAATTTTCAAGGCTCACGGAGGGGGAAATATAGCCTCCACGCACGCGATGACTCATTCCAATCGTCCTCATCCTTCCACATCGCATTTGCGACGCTGTCGTAAAAGTCCTCCACCTCCTCCGGCAGGGATAGAAATCGGAGTCTGGAAGCAAATCAACAAAACGCTGGATGCTGTTCTCAACGAGTCTTTACCTATTTGCATGTTCTGGCTATGAGAGTCTCTGCTAGAACGTCCCGGTAAGCCCGTATGACACATTGCCGTCGAAGTGCCGCAAGCACAGGAAGCTTCGCCTCCTTTTCTCAGCGTCAGCGGCCAGAAAAGAGGTTTTTGTGTCGAGCTAGGATTTCCCACCTTGAATTGGCCGCTCAGCGCCTTTTCAAAGATCTCGCAGCGCTTGCAAACGTCTTCAGAGACACGCAACTCTTTGTCATCTGACAAGCGGATGACTACCTTTGACTTGTTTTGTTTGCTAGAGCGCCTTAGAAAAACCTGCTTTCCAACACGTTTACTGAGACTTACTCGCAGAGCAGTGCGTCCAACTCATTTTGTCTTTCCACTGCGTAATAAGCCAAGGCAGTGGCATGCAAATGTCATTCATCTTATCATCAGAAGAGGACGACATAGACGTTGCGCAGGACATTTGGAGCCTGTCAAGCCAGTGGAGAAATTTTGAATGCGCGCTAAGACCCTTAGTGTGTTGTACACAAAGGGTTCGGGGCGAACAAGCAAATTGATCATGTCCAGCAGAAACGCAAACTCAAACACTTGACCCAAGAGGAGTAGTTAGAAGGTGGAATCAAATTAGGAAAGTCTCATTCAATATGCAAGCAAAGGATCCATCCATCAAAGGATCTTTGTGCCGTAGCATCTCAGGAAGCTTCCAAGCAGCACTCGATCGATGGCCTGCTTCCCAGGGCTTGCTTTATTCCAGGTGATAGCAACCTGAAATTCAAAATCAAAATCGAACCATCCAGAAACCAGGAAAATCAAAACTGTCCATCCATGTCCGGACCCCTTTTTTGTGACCCAACTGCTCGCATATATCTCATCGCACCCATGGCACCTCCCCAGTCCCCGTTTTTGGTCTCAGTCGCAAAATTTGATGTCCAGTCGAACTCGCAATATCTGTCTCTCGTTCCCATCAGTATTTGGTGTCGTAAATCCTGGTATGTCGAGCTGCAAGTGGCAGCCGTTTGGTGCGCACGCTCAGGTCTTTCCCTCAGCCTTGTCCCTGCAGGAGACGCCTGCGATTCCGGTCAGCTCTCATGTACGTAATGTGTATTGAAAGCAATCTTACACTTGGAAACCTGTTTGCGATCCAGATGCAGAATCGCTTTGCCCAGGTCTTCGGCGAAGGCGGGAATGCTCGCCATCTTGTCAGTGAAGTCAGGGTCTTGCAGCAAGCCGGAAAGATGGATCACTGAAGCCATGGCGATGCTGGTCTTCATCTTGCAGCTGGGAACCACCTCCGGAATCGACTCGTAGATTCTCTCCACGCAGAGAGGGATTGCCGCGGCAGGGCAGAGTGACTTGTCAGTTGCAATGATCTTGTGGAAGGCGGCGCGGGCAATGGCCTTGAGACCTGTGACTCCGTAGATTTCGCCGATGATGTAGGCGTCGAGGTGAAGCATGACGGTGTCAAGGCTCTTGCTGCCGTAGGGGTTGGAGTAGTCGTCCGTGTACAGGTACTCGATGAGCGTCTTCAGGGCAGCGGGACTGTCGTTGTTCATCTCAATGAGGTGGGAGACAGATTCCTGTTCGCGGTCAGTCTCGCTCAATCAGGAAGTGAAGATGAAAAGATCTCAAAGTACCTTGAATCCGCCCTCAACTGCCTTTGCAAAGAAGTCGCAGCGAGTACAGACAATGTGCTTGTGAACACGGTACTCCTTGCCATCCTTGTCGCGGATGGTGAGGTCGGAGTAGGCTCCCGTCTCCAAGTTGCTGAGTCAAGTCAGTAGGTTTCAAAGTGAGGTGATCTGAGCCGGTACGCACGACAAGATGGTCTTTTGGATATTTGGGCCGTCCGGCTGGCCGGCGGTCTTCTCGAGATTGTTTGCATCCATGTCTGTAGGGTCGTTGGCCAGGGCTTTGCGTCTCTTAGGTGAGCGGGTGTTGTTGGTGGGAGGAGCTGGGCGCTTGACGTTGGGGTTGGCTTTATACTCCATAGCGCGCGGAGCCTTCCTGCCGTCTTCTTTAGGAACTGAGGCGAGAAGTCTTTGAAGCGAGAAGCGCAATCCCCTTTCTGGAGTATGCATGTCTAGATCCCAGTCCGCCATTTCTAGTAGTGATGGTTTGTTGAAAAGTTGTGGCGCCGAGAGGTGGTCGAGGCATTTAAATACACTAAGTCCACCGCAGTACGTGCAAGGAAGGATCAACAACGCGTCGCGACTGCCTTGGTTACATAAGTTGCCTGAGCTGCTAAAAAATACTAAGTCCATTGCGGTGCGCGCAAGGAGGTATCGACAACATGTCGCGACTGCCTTAGTGACAAAGATTGCCTGAGCTGTTGAAATATACCAAGTCCACTATAGTTCGTGCAAGAAAAACTCGACGACTCCTTGCAACTATTTTGGTAGTCTGAAGCCACTGAGCTATCTAAATACACCAAGCCCACCACGGTGCGCAAGAAAGACTCAACGGCTCCTCGAAACTACCTCATCGCCCACATTTACCAAACATTAGATTCTTCGCGCATTGATTCCTATGTCAGATTTAAGTTGAAGTGTTCAGTCCATTTGCGTGAGGATGACAACGAGCAAACAGAATGAGTACATCACAAATATCATCCCTGGAAAACATAGACGGAGATGGATTATTTTGAAGAGACGGCGGAGTGTTACCATTGGAAGTATTAGTTGGTAACGCCACCATGTCTTCAGTATCAACGCGAATTTCCATGCGATCGTTCCTCTCGCCCGTAGTAGCATCTCTTGGAGAATTAGCCAGTGTACCCGCGTCGCCAACTATCTTCTCCCATTTCTGTGGTCGAATTGTCATCGGACCAGTGTCATCCCTCCCGTTCTGTTCCACCAGACAACAAGATTCCCTGCAACTGACCGAAATTGCAACGCTTCCAGTGCCTCTCCTCATCCAACAGCCAGAGCTTTCACTCTGCACCACACTTGCGGTCAATTCAGAAACCATTTCCATACCTCGTAGCTCCGCTGGCACTCCAAACACTCGAGAAAGTCTTCATCAAAGTCGTTTGGAACGTGATCCTCGTGACAATTGACGTTCGGGCACCTGAAAACGGTGTTCTTGCGATCAGGGCAGGAGTGGCGTTGGGCGACATCAAGCTGGCCTTGGACACGGGCGAGCTCGGCGTCACGACGCTTCAGGTTGTCAGAAGCTTGCTGCAGGGTAGCTTTGGTCGTGCTCAGCGATTGCTCAAGCTGACGACGAGCGCCCTCGGATTTCTTGAGCGCAGCCCGAGTCGCCTCCAACGCCTTCTCAGATTCCTCGAGAGCCTCAGCATGACTTTTCTTCTGCTGAACTGCTGCCGCCTTGGCGATGTCGAAAGCGAAAGTGTTGAAGCGACCCAGCAAAACCGGGAACTCGTCGCTTTGCGTCAAGACTTGCAGATTCTCGGCGCACTTGGTCGTCAAGAGCTCGCGAGCCCAGATATGCGCGCTCGAAGCTTTGTGGTACGCCAGCTCCACTCCCTTTGGAAGCATGTCGATCAGGTTGAGACATTCGTGCATCAGGGCCTTCTCAAAACGCTCCTTTGCAATGGTTTGCAATGAGGGCAAGCGGTACTTGTCACTGATCAGGAAGATCTGCAGGTGACGTAGAGTTTTGTCCGACTCGTCTGCTGAAATGATCTCGCCGTAGTCGCCAATGTAGAGAAACTGCAACATCGCTCTCACCGCGGTCGGTGGGTCTAAGAGCATTTCGACCACATTCGATTGGTCGCCCTGGCTCTTGTCAGCACATGCAAACCTTGAGAATTGGTGCGTATGGAAGTGGCCTACCTGGGGAATGTTCGAGACAGCATGACGGAAGAAGTCGGCTCCTCTGCACACAACGGCCTTGTGCACACGCACAATCGCGCCATTGCTGAGCTTGACAGCTAGATCGGAGTACTCTCCAGAAGTGAACATTCTTGAAACATCAGCTGTGATCTTTGCTTTGAGGGCATTGAGCCTACCTGTTGTATTCCAGCTTGAGAGAAGTTGGCGCCGCCGCGATTGCAGGCGTAGGCGCTGCCGACATAACTGGCGGCGGCTCTGCGACCTCTGACTGCTGCATGGTGCGAGACCTCAGAGAAAGTGACGTGCCCGCCGCCGCGAACGCTGGCGCAGGCGCAGGCGCCGCCGACAGAGCCGGCGGCTCTGCATACTTCGACCGCAGCATGTTGCCCGAGCTTGGAGACCCTCAGATGCTGGTGTTGAAGCGATGCGCGGAGAGAGATCTTGAGGAGATGTTTGGGCTGAGGTTTGGGAAGGAATTTTGAAGAGGTTGGTGGAGTGTGGGTGCGGGCACTCTCGCGAAGGTAGAAGAAGGAAGGCACTCGGCGCCCGCTGCTGCCTCAACTCGTCCATCGCACCTTCCAAGCTCGTCGCGTGAGTCGCTGTCTTGCACATGGCAGCCATACATAGGTCAGGGGGTGATGATAAACAAAGAACAATCAACGTGCACCTCACCTCAAAGCGTGGATGCACTTTTTTTGGGGGTTGCAGAGCAAGGCGCATCTGTCTCTATTTTGGCATTGGAAACAAAATCAAAATACGCTGTGGCAGATGTGGGCTAATGCATGGAGACTCTCGGAAATAATGACTGAATGTCGAAGGAGCTGGAACCGCACAATGCAAGAAGTCAAATCCATTGTTCTTTGACACTCTTTGTGTCTGAATCGAAAGCTTTCAGCGCGCGTCCAGGCGCATATTGATTCAGAGAAGACCCGCGACTCCGCACGCTGCGAAGACCACCTCGGTATTCTCGAGCTTTCCCGTAACTGTCTCATCGTGTCTTGCCTTGTGGCCCCTTCTCCCCCGAATGCCAAATTCTCTCCCCAATCTCATCCGTCAAAATTGAAGCACCCCTCCTCGGCCAAGTGCGCCTTGAAATCATCGATCGTGACAAAGGCCAAGTTGCACTTGCAGATGCGGAAGACCAAGTCCTTGAAGGGTATGTTACGACCATGCTTGCAGTGCACCTGTGACCAAAAGCAGAAGGATGTCGTCCAGCGGTCGTATCGCTGCCTACAGTTGCCACATCGAAGTGGTATGTACGTCCGCGCTCGGTTGCGTACCGCGTGGAAGAACTGCCGGCAGGTTTCGTAGATGCCAAGGTCCTTGGAAAGTTTCTCGGCTTTATCAACGTGCAAGACGTTTACCGACTTGAAGATGGAGTACTGCCGGCTTAGCTCGTGAAAGACATCGTTGGGGATCTCGGCGGATGGCGTATGGTATTTGTATCCGGCCAGGTTCAAGAGGCCGGCGAGTCGTACGTATTGAAAGCGTGTTATAGAAGCCAGTCGAGCGCTCTTGATGGGATCGTCCGCAAGCCGCATGCAGATGTCCTTCTCGGTCATGTAGATGATGTTGTCTGGGCGGTTGGCGATGGGCGTGCCTCCGGGCTTTCCCAAGAGCTTGAAAACATCAAACTTGTCGCTGTTTGTCTGCGTCTGCGGGTCTGCCGCTACATCGACTTGTAAGCAATGCAATTTCGTGTTTGAAAGGTTTCACTAACCGTCTGCATTGGAGGACGAGGTTGAAGGGTCGGCTTCAGTCATCTCCGGAAACTGAGGGAACGCTGGCCAGTTGCGGCGTTGATCAGCGCGGATGATGGTGTAGATGGCCGAGGGTGAGGGCTATCGTCTGCTTTGGGTCGGTTTGATTTCCGGAGAAAGATGCCCAGGAGGTATCATCCATGGATGGTGAAGATGGCAAGACGCAAAGTCAACGGCGGCTGACAAAGATGGAGATTTCATCGCGCAAGAGTTGCGCGGACATTTTGCTTTCACCTTCGCTCATCTTCCCGTCGCATACTTGGTGTGCCTGATTTTAGAGTCGCATCCTATTCACCGTTTGGAGAAGAGCTAAGCAGTCTTCCAACCACTGTCTCCAGTCCACCGAGCTGAAGCTCTTCTTGCTCGGTCTGAAAGCAACTATCGTTCTCACCAAGTCCGACCCGGATGCCTTGTGATGCTCGACTTAAACCCTCCAAACTCGATCCAACCAAGTATTTGAACTGCCGTGCCGCCTGATCATCTTGTTAGTTCAGTAACGTGGGTTGCAAGGCCTTGGAGCCCACAGATCCCATCGTCCATCGAGCTGCTCAATCGTGCGGCATCCTAGCTCCAGAGCTCATGTGGGGGGCTCATCCGGTGGGCCCCTTTGCCATCCCTCCAGCACTCTCAGGTACTCCCTCATTTCCACCACGACCTGCTTCAAGTCCTCAATGTGATCATGCTGAAAGAATACGATGAACTTCTTGACTGCTGCTTCACGTTCCGCTTTGTCCCAGGGTGTATCCTCTTCTTCATCCGATTCCTGCGTGATGATGGACAAAAGAGTTCTTTCTTCCCATTCCTGCGTGATGACGGACCAAAGGCTTCTGAACCCCTCGATTTGATCTTCGGCCGAAGACTTCGACCAGGCTTCTCTCTCACTGACCGTTGCATAATTGTTTGACTTGTCGATGAACGGCTCCAGGTCGTTCTCCAGATAGTGGCTGATTGAAGGCATTTTTTCTTGAAGCCTCATCAGGCACTTTGTGCCCATGGACAAGCTTCTGTCGATCATGTTGAGTCTGTGAAGGCGGGTGGCGTCTTTGGTATCGAGGCTGATCTTCTTAGCAGGAAATGGAAGCATGTTTCCGATAGTTTCGACAATATCAGCGTGTCCCTCTTGCATGAGTCTAGAGAGGTTGCGCGGTGCCCGTAAAAGGCCTCCGATGGCAGTCCGAAGCAAGTGGTCGTAGACTCCTTGCAAGTCGCCGTCGAGGAGAAGATCCCTGATGACGGTGTGGATTGGCTGGTCTAGGACAGTGGCAAAGACTTCCAGATCATTCAAGTACGGCCTTGACCGCCGCTTGTTTACCAGGAGAACGTCGGTTCCATGTTTGGTCATGTTGTGGATGAAGATGGTTGGACTTCGGAGGATTTCTTCGAGATTCGTGAGGAGTGCGAGGAAGTAATCGTGCTTCATGATGTGGTACTCCTGGGCGCAGACTCTACGCATCGTGGGATGGATGTTGTCGGACATACTTCCTATGACCAGGGTCAGCTTTGGGTGATCGAGTTGGATGTCTGACAAACCTCGAGCATGGATGTGGAATATTGTGGGCAATGGCGCTGACGAAGAAGACGTTGACGTCAAAGTGGGTGACGAAAGAAATCGCTGATGCCGAGAATCTCTGTTGCTAAGTCAGAGCACGTACAGACGGGGAGTGTTCAAGCGCTTGATACCTTGAAGATAGAGAGAATTCTTCTCCTGATGGAAAGTCACAAGGAGCATTCAAGCGCTTGTGTCCAAGTGTGTGACAACTTGAAGCTGAGCCCAGGTTGGGATTGAATTTCTTTGTCGCCTACTGTGGCTGTGGCGTGTCACGGATTGTGTTGTTTGCCTCCAGATGATCTACAAAAGTACAAAAACAATAGACAACAAAGCGAAAATGTTTTACAGCTTGGACCCGAGGGAAGACCTGACATCCACTTCTGTTTTATGGGACCAAAAGTGCCATTAATAGACTAGGTATGGTCGTTGACTCCAGACTCAGAGTGTTATCGACGTCACAAAGACGCCATTATCCTTCGTAGGGTTTCGCGCCCTACCTCTCAGCCTGTAGCATCTTGATCGTTTCCACCAGAGACTCATGTAGCCATAAGGGCACTCTCAATCTTCGTAGGGCTTGCCATCAATGACCTCTCCATGCAAGAACTTGAGGATCTCCCTCATGGCGAGGTCACGGTTAGCCTCCTGCTTGAGCTCGTGGATCTTGTTGAAGTAGGTATCCTCCAAGAGGCTCTGCTTGGCCTCTTCACCCTTCTTGAGGGTCTTGCCCACCTTTTTCCAAGCGTCCAGCTCCTTCTCAAGTCGCACAATGTCTTGATTGAGCTTGGCGGTTGAGGCCTCGATGGCGACACGCTCGGCCTTGATAGCGTCGTACCTCTCGACCTTCTGACGAACCCTCTCCTCTGCAGCCTCGGCCTGCTATCCTCGTCAGTAAATCATCGTGAGGCGCTTTGTTCCGGCTTTACCTCGCGCTCAAGCTCGGCGATCTCGGCCATGATCTTTTTGTATTCTTCGGCTTCCTCTGGAGCGACGGACGAAGGCACCTTGGGCGACGAAGACTCGGGGGGTGAGCGTGCGGACGACATGGCGTTCTGCCTTAGTCAGATGGGGACATGGGTCTCTCACGATACGGATGGATGACCTACCTCTGATTCCAAGTGAAGGCGGGCGTTGGAATCGGTGGACGACATAGCTTGTGATATCCGACGAGTGTCTGAAGGCAAAGGTGATGGGCAGAGGAGATGGGGGTTAGGTGGTGGATGTTGAAAAGTGTTCGTCCAAGATCCCCGGCAGCTTGAGGTTTGTGGTCGAGCGTTCTAAAGGACTGAGAGTGCTGGGTAAATGATTCTTCGAAGTTGGGATCTGACCGTAAATTGGGCTGCGCCCAATCATGCAAAAACCTTGGGTCCACGTGGAGAGGCTTGTGGATTGCGATGGCTGGAGTCGACGATGATGGGTGAAGGAAAGGGCTCCGGGCTGGCTTTAGGAGGCGATGGCTGCAGCTGACAAAGATGGGCGGGTGCGGCAGAGGAAATAAGAGAGAACTAGGTAGATTCAAAGAAGCATGGAAGAACGACGGGGGCGTAGATCATCCAAGACGATTCACTTCACATTCACAAAAAGAGTAATTCGGTCGCCTGTGACACCATCCATTCTTGTTTCCGCCTACTGCGGCATCCGTTTAATCCACCCGAAGAAGAAAGCCTCAACCGAAGTTGAGATCGAGGCCGGCTTCGCTGCAAGCTTTGCTGATGAGCGCAAGGCTCACCCTTCCGTGTAGCTCCCTGTCGATTTCTTGCATTCGCTGTCCTCCGGCAGGCCAGAGCACGTCACGCTTGACCTCAATGGCTTCCTTGATGGCCTTGACTACCTTCTCCCAAGCCCACACTCTGTCCTGAGCATCCTTGAGACGTGCCTCGTTGGTCTCCAGCAGGCTCTTTTGCTTGGCGTAGTCGCGCGCTTCAGACTTGAGTTGATCGAGCTCGGTGGTGGCACTTTCAATCTGCGTGATGTATTAGCCCATGGTCATAAGACATGAATCCAGAGCCTTACCTTCTTGTTGACTTGGCGAATCTTGCGAACAAGATCGTCCACGCGCTCTTGGTCCGCCTCTTGCTGGCGGCGTTTCTCAACCTACGATCAAGTCAGATAGATAGAAATGAAGCCAAAAACATCATACGAACATCGTCATTGTCTCCTTCGTCGTCAGAGTCGCCCATCTTGCCAATGTGTCTTCGCAGCGATGGCGAGGACATGGTGGTTGTGGATGATTGGGCGGATTGGATGTTGGATGTTGCAGGATAACTTGACGAGTGTGGGTTAGAGGGCGAAGTACAAATCTCGGAGTGCGCGCGGAGCTGGGTTTCGATATGGCGCTGAAAGTGAAGTGAAGTGAATGGTTCGCCTTGTGACAAGGAGCGTGTGACAAGCCAAAGACACTACGAGCCCTAGAGCTTTGCGCACCAATCCAAGAGCCTCCGCCCCAGCTTTACTTGTCCTGCGTCTGTCGTCCCCGAGCCAACACTTCCGACTTTCGACCTGCAGAGGCTTGTCGTCCGGCGGCTTGAAATACTCACGGTTTGGCGGATATTTCGCCTCTCTCTCACCCGAATCACTACGCGCCAACATCCTCAGCTTTTGCACCAGAAATCCGCCAGGAGCCTCGCGCGTCTTCACCTCTTGGCCTCACTCGAGCGTAGGCAGCGCTCACACGACAGACCACCGTCATCCAACTCCCGTCTTTGACCTCTCGAGCCAATCTTCGTTGACCACTTGAGCACTGTCAAGGTACAACACAAGGTAAGATGGATGATCTGCCGCGTACTCATACGTATGCTAATGCATGATCGCCTGGTTGACAGTATGGGCCACGCCGAGTCAATCGACGAGAGGACCAAGGTCGTATATTGCCGGACTACGAAAAGATTCGTGTGTGCCGAAGACAAGGCAACCAAGCGCAGGGCATGGTACTTCAAGATCTCTCGTCAGACGGCGCCGTCGAGCGCCATTTTCGATTGCATGGTCGGCGGAAAATCGTCTCCCCAGCACCTCAAAGATACTACGTTTGTCGAATACTTCGGATACCTCAACGAGCTTTCGCGGGACACGGTCAATTGGCACACCCGCGCATGCCCCGACCTCAGTCGACTCTGGGATGAGTTGTTCCTGGATGCCAAGGATCCTGAACCTCCCAAGGATGACAAAGATGATGCCGAAGATCAAAAGACCATGCAAGAAGAAGAATGCCGGGCTGATCCCTTGGAATTCCTTCGCCACTCGAAGGGGGACGTCCCAGACCATGTTCTGCCCATCATCAGAGCGGAATTCGAAGCCATCTGGGAGCTCGAGCTGCCAATGAAAGAGCTCGAGGCCATCTGCCTTCAAATGCGCGCGTTCAAGACGTCGGAATATGAGAATACAAGGCTGTTCTGGACTTGGTGCCAGGGCTCTCGCACCCGCACCAAGAAGCGTGAGAAGAAGGACGAGAAGAAGGACAAGAAGAAGGACGAGAAGAAGGACGAGAAGAAGGTTGACAAGAAGGACGAGAGAAAACCCGAAAACTCCCTCAAGCCGACGCCCGCAAACCGAGCTGGAAAGAGAATCATCCCTCGAAATCCAAAGGCAAGCTAACATCATCAAAACACGAGTCTTGGATTCTGACTTGTCATTTGTAGCGATCGACCATGGCCACGGATCTGCAGAACCAGATCAAGGAGCTCGAGACCCAGCTCGCCGCGGCTGAAGCCCAGCACGTGTCCATCATCGCATCTGTTGAAGAAGCCGAAAGCAAGGAGCATACTCTGAAGAATGAATCTGCGGCAGTCGAGCAAAAAAACAAGAAGGTGCACGAGGAGCTCAACGTCATGACGAAGACTGAGGAGGAAGTTCGCGCGTCATACGAACAGATCGACATGAAGGATTACGTCAAGCTCTGCAAGCTCAAGACGCACATGGAGCGCTCTGCGGCGTTCATCGAGAAGGAGATTGAGGACGGCACCATCAAGAACAAGGACCATGTGCGGGCGCTCATCGACGAACTAAGGCAACTCTGGGAAAATGGAAATGGCCACGAAGCTGGACCTCCCAAAGATATCCACGATGCCGTTATGTCCAAGCTAGATAAGATCGAAAAGGATATCGCCAACAGGGGGGTCAATCTGCCTATTCGACTTGGACATCCATGATGGCGGGATAGAGCATCTGTGGGGAAGGCTTTTGACGAAGGTGCGGCTGAGGATGGAGATGGATTTCCTTGGATATCCATGATGCAGATGGAAGAATTAAAGAGGATGGTCTCTCAGATGCATATGGATGATGGTTTCATTCAGAAAATGACACTGTGCATCATCATATAATTGCGAATGACTTCTTTCGACCTCTTGGACTGACGAAACTCAAGCGGCCTTCACGTGTGAGCTCCATGTCTTTGTAACCCTCAAAATGCTCGAGGAGATTTATTTGATCTTTCAGAAGCCTAGTTGAGATCTATAACGACCTTCGATCACTCCTCATGGACCTGGAGAAGCTCCTGAAAGGCCCGACCTTGCAGATACTTCAAGCAGAGGTGTCCTTGATCAATCGGCATGTGGAAAAGACCTGCAAGCATTCATCTACGATTCGATCTCAATTGCTGCCGTTGACCCTGGAGAATGGGAAAACACACCATTCGCTGATCGGCAAGCGAGCTACAAGAGAGTGGTCCGACTATCACAGAGGAATGGAAGGGCGAACAGAAGACCGAGACTGTTGGGTGGCTGCTCGCAAGTTCCGGGGCTCGAATGCTTCCTGTGGATTCGCGTCGAAGACTTGGTCCTGTGAGCGCGAGCGGCTTGAATGCTCCACGGCTGCACGCGTTTTGAGATGAAAATTTTCAAGTGCTTCCAGTCCAGCCGCAACCTGAAACTCTACGAACAAGGCTTGGTAGACTCTAGACGTCATTCAAGCCATCAACCATAGAAAGCTCCGGCCCATGAAGCAACAGCACGCGTCTTTCGGCACCAATCCAAGAGTAATCACCTTCTCCCATTCGACGAGCGCTAGTACTACGCAAACCCCTTTTTTATCCATCAGCCCTCTCTGTGGGACCTCTCCCGCGATGCCTTTTCCACTTCAGTACTTTTGAGACTCCTTGAAAGCTGATCCAAATGCCCAGCGCCTCGCTTGCATATCAATTTCGCGATGCCAACTGCTTCTGTCCTCGCACAATTTGAAGGTGCTCTGCGGTGCATTACTCGACGCGCTCAAGCCTGACTTGTTCAGGTAAACCGTCTCTCCATGCTGCCAACTTGTTGCGATAGCGCTCGAGGTGTATGTTGATACGCGCAACGTGCTCGACGTGTTTCAAAGAAAAGTACGTGATGAACTTCTTGAGGGCTTCTTTGTGCTTCTCCTCGTCGAAATCTTCGTGCTTCTGGTCACCGGTCGATTTGACGGTGGTCCAGAAAACTTCTAGTCTCTGACGGATCGCCGCGGTGTCTTGCGGGGCAATATTCCACTGCGCCAGTTCGGTGGCTGTCAGATTCCGCTGTGGCATCGCTAGAAAAGGGCCAAGAATATCCTGCTGATGCTGCTTGATGGACTCCAGCTCTCTGAGCAATCTTTCGATGCAGTTGGCGCCGCGTTCCAAGCTATCGCGAATGCTGTGGTCCTCGTCGTAGAGATGAAAGTCTGAAGTGTCGAGGTCCTGAAACTCGAATGGCTGCCTCATCATTTGAAGCGTGCTGCTAATGTCGTAAACTGACTTTCCTACGGGTGATCGGAGGCCTTGGACCGACCTGATGGCTTCTTGGATCGCAAACGCTCCAACGCAGCGGTAGGCAGCACCCGCGTTATCATAAAGCAGGCGATCCATGGTGTACAGCTCGAGGGGCATTTCCTCTTCGTTTGGAACAATGTCGTCCAAGCACAAAGACGTAGGAAGACGCTTGATCGTCATGGTGGCCCTGGTAGAGGAGTCAATCAATTCGACGAGACTTTTGTGAAGGGCTCTTGTGACGACGTCGAGGTTCGCGAGGACCAAACGACAGTGGTTGTGTGACTGAATCAAGTTGTTGGCGACGGCGGCGACGGAGGTCTTGGTGAATTCCGGGCACGATGAATTGGATTGACTGTCAAGTACGACCCCTTCTGCTGTCAGACTCCCAACAAGCTCGTCAAAAATCGACCCGATCCTGGTGGAGGAGAATGACGATTCCGATGGCTTGTTCATGGCCGCGGTCGACTTCAGGCGCTGGAAAGCACAAGCGTGATCTTCGGTAACAACGCGATGTTTTGTTATTGAAGATTTGGATCGTGATTTTGGCGATCAGAGCTGGCTACGCTCAGAAGGAAGGCAACGAACAGATCGCTGTGGCATAATTCGTCAACCCCAAGGAAAGCTCTTTTGGTGTTTTATTACGTACCTGATTGGTGTCTGGCTAGCAGCTCAAACCCCGCATGAAAAGTCCGTTGGCAAGTCTGTTGGTGTTGCGCAAGAGATCGTGGGGCTTTAGGTAAATATTGGACAGTGTGAGGTCGCAAGGTGAATATCCTTCAGTGATGGGCGTGGACAGAAGACGAAGTTCGTGCAAGACAGTTGGCGGCTTCCACAGTGCACCAAAAATTGCGAGTCGGGTCGTCGGGGAAGGTCGCTTGGGGACGAGGAGCGTTGGCGTTGAAAGAGACGGAGCGTCGTCCCACGCGCCGAGTTATTTCACGCGCACCCAGTGGGAGTTCTTCCAACGAAAACAGCGACCAAACCCTCTTCTCTTCTGGCGCGTCGATTCACCACACCTGTGAAAGCCCCCGCTTTACTTTTCTTCCGCAGCGAGGGTCAACCAAAGCTCTTCGACTCGCCGCCGCTCATCCTCGACCATCGCGCAGGCCTCACCATCTACCACTCATCCTCCAACCCCAATCGCCCAGGATGCCTGCTCACGCTATCAACGCCGTTGAAAAGCCGGCCACTCGCAAGTTCTGGCGCTCGCTCATCAACAAGCTGAAGCCTACCAAGAAGCGTGACTGCACCTGCGCCGTTTGCCTCTACCGCGATGCAGTCAACATGGGCGTTGTGAGTCCACTGTGTAGAGTCGTCTCCTGCGCTAATGATCCCAGCCCAAAATGACTACGATGTCACCCGCCGAGCAGTACTACTATGCTGAGCAGGGCTTGCAGGTTCGGAAGGCCATGCTTGAAGTACATACTCCGACTCCCAATGCGCGAAGGGTCGCTGACGTAGTATCCAGGCGAGGACGTACCCGGAGCTCAGATATCTCCAAGCACTCGATGGATATATCCAGGCGATGTTCGCGGTCCACGAGCAGAGGGCCGAGGCCAACTACCTTGCGAGGGATGTCGTGATGGTCAGAGCGATGTACGCCCCCATCATGGGAATGCGACGTTGAAGCGGTCGAGGTGGGGCCCGCCATGCGCAAAGCTTGCCTTGGATGGCTCTCGACACATTGAATGGAGGCAAACATGAGGGCGAGACATGGGAAAGATCAAAATCGACGAAGCAATCGCAACGGCCAACAAGGTCAACGGCAGGGAATATCTGCAAAGCGTTTGAGCTTCTTCAATGAGTAAACCGTGGAAACTTCGAGACCGTAGTGATAGTGGTTCAGAAATTCAACAGCATGGTTCCTCGCAATGCCCATTCGCATGCCTGAACTTGTAATGCAAGTCTCTCACCTTGTTGACACTCATATTGAATGGCCGGCGGAGGGAAATATCTGTCTTGCGCGGAGCACCGGCTTCGACATGCTTCATCCCAATGTCCTCGAGGGTGCACTGATGATACCAGGAATATCCGCCCATGGCGTGTCCTTGGTCAATCCGTGCTAGAAAACGAAGCTCGAGGAAAATAGCGTGCGGCGCCGCGTGCAAGTCTATCTGAACCTTCACGTCAGCGACGCACCATATTCATCGGATCCATTGAGCCCACGGTATCGGCGTTTGATGCTTGCCTGGGGGATTTGAGAGCGTGGTGAATCGTCCGTGCCGTCCGTCATGACCCGTCGAGACGCTTTGGGGAGTAACACAACGGCTCTCCATCATCGTCAGCACACCGGTCAAGTCGAAGTCGCTCTTGCTCACTGCTCGCCCGATTTCTCGCATCGCTCAACCACCAGAAAGGTGTCGCCAAGTCGTGGACACGTTTGGATGTAGAGGGACGCGCGCCGCGGTATTCCGGGAACGACAGACATGTCAGCTCACAGGCCTAGTGCCAAAAGCTTCATGATCACAAAGGAAGAGCTTCAAGAGATAAGGGGACTCCATATCATCAGTCAAGAGAAGAGGGTTGCATTCAAAGTGCGCATGGTTATAGTGAGGAGGTTTCGTGGCAGTTCCATTTGAGTTGACGCCTTCGGCAGTGGCTGGGCGAGTGGCTGGCGGCCCGCTGCGCCACAACGTGGCCGAGGGGCACTCCAAACCGAACCATTGGTCGCCGCCAACCAACAGCCTCCAACAATCAGACCTTCTCCGAATAGCTTCTTTCCAGATGCCTCATCAGAGCACGCCGGCGCTCGAAATCAATGTGGGACCTGTGCCACATATACTCACTCGACCTGATCGAGCTGATTGGAAACTCCAGCCCCCTCCAAGACCAGTCCCTTCCGGCAAGATAAAGGAGCGTCATCCAGCTACAGCGTAGAAGACATGTGGAAATGCTCTCAATGCGTATCGCTTTGTCGCAGCCGTATTCGGAGGGTACGGATACGAAAGAGCGGGCTCTCTCTTTGCCCTGTGGAAAACAGCAGCTGCCGGCCTTCTCCAATTCAGCGGGAAACCCAAAGAATTCGTCAAGCGTCTTGTGCAATCCTACTAGATGATTTTGCTGCGTCAACCACCGGTCGATAATACTCCTTTCAGAAAGCGAGACCCGCCGCCAGTATTTGCGCTCAACCGTTCCCATGCCGAGCTTGGCGAGGGCAAAGGGTATGCGGACTTTGAGAAGCTTTCGCAGCGGACCAGTGGTGACTTCGAAGAACTTTATAGCCAGAATTATTTTATGTAGTTCTGGCGGGTCTCTCCCTGGTTGTTTGTTTCCTCTTGGAGAAGGTCCAAGATTAAGTAGATCGCACAAGTTGTTATAGTGTGGGTCCATTCCCAGTTTTCTGGTCAAGTATGCGTCTTCACTCCTGTCGTATCGAGGACAGTAGCAAAATTGGCCGTGATCTTTGATGTGAGCTTTTGCGAAGCGGCGCTCAAGAATGGTGTCGAGAATGTCTTCAAAGAACAGAGCGAAGGTCGATGGGAACATTGATAGTTCCTGATGATGGATAAGCATACAGCAGTGGAGTCATAAGGAATACTGACCTCTTTGGTATAGGACTCCTCAGCATAGTCCGATTCAGTATCGTCCATGTTGTCTTGATATCTGGCGATGATGGCCGACGTCTTTTGCTGACGAGTGGTGGATCAAAAAACAAGGTTCTGGGCCACGAGTATTTATACTGCATCGGCTGGTGCAGGACAGCGCTTAGCCCTCTTTCCCCAACAACCATGCTTTCCGGTACACTATCAACCGCATGACCCCTTGGTTCCTCTTGTCAAGCGGGAACCAAAAGCAAGATCCAAGATAATCCTGGCGCAGCAAAGACCCCAAAAGAAGCAGCATGACGTCCGAAAGACCCGCATTCAATGGATTCAAACTCAAATCGTTTTTCTCGGATCATCGAAATTGTTTACGGGCAAACCTACGGTGGGTGACGAAAGTAATGTCAACGCCCAACTCAAGGATTGAAAAGGCTTTGATGCTTGACGTGTACCCCGCGGCCTTGGCATCAATTCGAAGCGTGGGTGTAAAGGGAGCATTCGAGTGCCTTACTGCCTAAAGACTTGGATATTTGAGCTTCAAGCAGAATAGCTCCGGGGAGCATTCAAGTACCCCGCCCCGCCTTGGGGTCTCTCCATTTGTTTTGCGGCTCTCTGTCGGTGTGCTACAGCTTGATTACCCAGGGTCGCCATTTCCGACTCCCGAGCAGCTGCCAAAGCTCATGTCGAAGCTTCCCTACTACAGCGTGCAGGTGGTGTTGCTACAGGCCTGTGGCGCCAGTTCCTGGGCAGCGGAGTACTTCTATCACCAAGGCATCCTCCAATCTCTCCCTGTAATTTACTGGAAAGACATGCAGACGAAACGGTAGAAGTAAATGATGTTGAAGTTTCGAGGAATACTTACTTCTCCAGAAGTCTCCATCTTGTCTTGATGCAAAGTGATGATGTTAGTGGGCTTCCACTGATAAGTGAGAATCAGGGTTGCAAGCAACGCAACGCAACGCAATATCGTCGTCGATTGCGTTGCGTTGCTCTGGGCAATAGCTGATAGTGATTGCGTTGCTTGGAATTGCTCAATATAGGTCTTGATTGCGTTGATTGCCTTTATTGCTTAGTTGCTTAGATCTCTAAAAATTACCCTTTTCGGTAGGTGCTCCCCTGTAGGTGACATAAGGGGATAACTAATAATACCTAAAATCTAGTCTAAATTGAGTCTATAGCTAATCAAGTCTTATTTAGTTGTATACTTCATTATATAGGTAATAGAAGGTATAGGATTGAGCTGATTCGCGCCTAAAACCTACCCCTAATTACCTAATCTGGTAATTCTGGGCAACTCAGCAATTAGAGCAACGAAGGCAACGCAACATCACCTCCATATTAATTGATTGCCCAATTTGGTAAGGTCTGATTGCGTTGCGTTGCGTTGCGTTGCGCAATAATATTGAGCAATTAGAGCAACTGGTTGCGTTGCTTGCAACCCTGGTGAGAATTTCTTGCAGGCAATGGCACTGAATCGAGAGCGAGGTCCTGAGCCACGAGTATTTGTGCTTAAGGGTGTCGCGCAGGAAAATGGTTTGTCCTCAACAAGGATGCATCTGAGGGACGTTGACGATCAGATGATCCAAAGTCCAAAGCGAATGAGTTGATTGCCATGCTGCAGGGTGATGGAACTTGTTGTCCTGGGTCCATCGTGTTGGATGTCCGACGATGTCAACGAAATTTGGCCCAGAAACCTTTCGCCGGTCGCTTTACCGAAGCCCCGACCGCTGCGCGATAAAGCCGTGGACAGGGGATGATCAAGACCCTTCTGGATGAGAACTCGATGTGCAGGTCCTGGATATTCCGAACACAATAAGGAATAGTGGCCAAATCTGTGTCTGTTCTTTCGGAGCTGACTGTCGGCTCCACTTCCACGAAAAGACTCGGTTCCGCCGGCGGTTGCTGTTCCAAACGTGAAAGTACTTCATTCAAGGGTATATCGTTACTTAAGTATGCGTCCGTTCTTCTGCGAGGCTGCCACGCAGCGTCTGCCTCTGCCGATTTGCAGCCCCCGGGATCCGCCCACTCTGGACCAACTTCGAACCCCCAACGCTTATGCAAAGAAATAAGAAAAGAAAACATCGTCAAGGCAATCATTCCTCATCGCCCATGTTCTGCCGAGGCTTCTGGAACGTAAAGACCTTGCCCCACCTGAAGGCAAGCAAATCGGCCGTGGTTTGCTTGACGTTGACCCAATTTTCAGCCACAATCTCTCGAGTAGGCTTCTGGAAGATGAGATCAATCTCCTCGAGTGTTTTGTCCTTTGTTTCTGGCATGAACAGCATTTGATAGCATAGTCCCAGAATTGCAATGCCGCCGTAGAATCCCAAGGTCAAGCCAATTCTGTCGAACCAAATTAGCTGCATGTCATCCAAGAGACTATTTATATCGACTCGCCTGGTCATAGCTGCCATCATGCGCGAAAAATTATAGGTTACGATGAAGGAGCAAAGGAAGAGCAAAGACGCGGAGGTGGTCATGCCGTAGGACCGCAAATAGGTGGGATAGACCTCGGAGGGGACCACTATGGAACAGAGGGTTAGTTTCTTTCCTTTATCGCGTCTATAGAAGAGAGAATGGAAGGAAAGTAACGTATGAATGGTCTTATGGGGATTGGGACGGGAGTTGTTGGAGTGGTGGGAGAATGTTGAGGCAAATTCGGGTGATGGTTTTTATTCTTTTTCCCTTTTTTTTTTTTTTTTTTTTTGGCGCGACTTACCCCAAGTCAGACAGGCGTAACTGCCAAAGAAGCCATTGTAGAGGATGATACCAGTGAGGTACATTCCCTGCTGTCCCATCAATGTCTTCATTTCGTAACTGACGCCGACCAGGATCAGGCCGATGAAAAAGCACGGAAGCATCGTCATAGCCCAGAAGCGACGGCCGGCTCTCTCCATGTAGAAGACAGCTGGAATAGTGCCAATAAGCAATGCGCCGCCGCCAACCAGCGACATGTAGTTTGCCTGGATGTCGTCGAAACCGATTTGGGACATGAGGACCTAAGGCATGTTAATCTATCTGAACTAGCGACACCATATCCCGTGCTTACCGAAAGATAGTACATGACAGCATTGATTCCGGTGAGCTGTCCCAGCACTGTAGAGGATATTAGCATCATTCTGGTTTGCCCTGACTTTGAGGATAAACTAGGATTCCGGATGGGGGATTCAAAGAGTGAGCGCATTGACCACCCACTCCTCTTTCAAACTTACTGATCATGATGTTGGCGTAGACCAACGCCCTCCTGGCACGGGGGTTTGTGAAGAAATCCATCCAAGGGAAGCGCTTGTTGCTGGCGCCGTTCGCAATCTCGGCATCCTCCTCTTCTTGGGACGCCTTCATGACGAAGAACTCCTCGCGAGCGTCGGACGTCTCGATTCCGCGAATGCGCTTCCACACTTTGAAGGCTTCAAGAGTCTTTCCCTTGTGCATCAGGAAACGAGGGGATTCCGGTAAGAAGAGCATA
This sequence comes from Phyllosticta capitalensis, assembly GCF_038381095.1. NCBI lineage: Eukaryota > Fungi > Ascomycota > Dothideomycetes > Botryosphaeriales > Phyllostictaceae > Phyllosticta > Phyllosticta capitalensis. The sequence continues at coordinate 525,859 of NW_027117448.1, read as the reverse complement.
CTGTTGACCAGTTAGTGTCATTCGCCGAAAGTGTCTAGGAAACTTACCCGATCAGCATGATTGTGGAGAAGACCAGGGACGATCCCAAGATGTAGCGCCAGTTGCCCTCAACTTTGATAAACATGGCTGCGACAGCATAACCAAGGACCTCACCCAGCGCAATGTTCAATTGGTACAAACTGACCAAGTTTCCTCTGAGGCGGCGTTCGACAGTCTCAGCAACATAACTGCCGAAGTCAGCGAAATACCATGTTATGACTCCAAGTTCCTTACACAGGCACTGTGCCACCCTCGAGACCAACGCCAATGCCAAGAATCAGACGAGCGGTAATGATCATTCCAAAGTTCATTGAGCCAGCGCAGAGAGCTCCACCGATAGTGTAGAAGATGCAAGAGATGATGATGGACATTTTACGACCGAAGTATTCGTTTGACGGGGAGAGGATAAGAGCACCTGCGACGGCACCGAGAGGCATTCCGGCATTTACGAGGGAGTTTTGCGAGTCAGAGAGTCCAAGATCCTCAGGAAGGAAAAGGTTCGCTCCAGAGATCAAGGACTGGTCGAGACCGCTCAGTAAACCTACCCAGAAAGGTCAGTCAATTGTTGTCTGGGTTGAAAGAGAGAGAAAGACGTACCGCCCATGGACGCGAATATCACGAGGAGCACCGTGAATAACTTCGGATTAGAGAATTGAATGTCAAAGAATCCCTTGCGATACCCTTCGGCCCTGTGTTCCTCTTCCAGTTGGTTGATCAGGGCGTCAACCTCCCAGCTGCCTTTCTTGGCCATTTCGAGCGCAGCCTTCTCGTCGGCGACATGAGGAATGCTTCCAGCGCGCACCGCATCTTCAATTTGCGCATCTTGGGTCACTGCGGCTTTTTCGACGTGCGCCGCATCAGTCTCCAAGACCTTGTCGGAGGTTTTGAGGTCGGCCATGGTGAATTCGAGATTGCAAGAGACAATGGCAGTGTATCACTGCCGGGGTATCAAAAAGAGAAGACTCAATGGCAGTGGAAAGGTCCCTTCGTTCCTGGCGGACATTGCAGCTCTTTATGCTGGCGCAAAAAATCCTGGTGACACAAGTTTGCCCCGCTATACGGCTGACTCTGGAGTACTGGGGACGACCGATAAAGGCCCCGGGCCGATTATTTGGGACAGTGCCCCGGGTCCTGGGACGTCAGGACTGGGGCTAGCTCCGGAGAAGCAGGTAGAGTGCCATGAAGAACGCAAGGTCCTCTTGTCGAGGCTTGCCCCCGTTTGTCAACACTGAATCCGTGCTGGCGCTAGCGCCCCACAACGACGCCTATGACGGGCCAGGACCACAGAGTCTTTGCCTCTCTTTCAAAGTTTGATCAGAGCAATGGTCGCGAGGGTGCCATGCGGCGTGGTGGCGGAATGCCTGAGGGGTCTTGACCACGGCTCAACCTGCCAGTAACTGCAACGGTGCCGATACGCGTGACTGCTGCCCGACATACGGCTCTACAGCATCGCTGAGTCGTATCCGACCGTGCCAATACCGGACCGGCCAGGCTTTCTTGGGAACTCTTGCAAACGCACTGATCGGCGCGCCAAGGGGGCGAAGCGTTGAGGAGACACTTGGCCAACACTGCCAATGCAAACCACCATCTCGCAAGTATCTGTCAGTGATAGCAACAGAAATTTCAGGAGGCAAGGCGCCGGGAAAAAGAGTGGATGAAGGAAAAGTCCGGGTTGGAGAGGCCTCGACCCCAGGCCCCACCTTCAGACCGGGGCGAAATGCGCGCAGCGAGTGTGAGAGTGGAGCATTCCCCGGGGCACATTTTTTCGCGAAGTGCGGGCGCCCCCCATCCCTTTCCACATTTTCTCCGGGCCCCCGCGCTTGCTTCCATGCACCATTCCGCTTTTGGACGACGACGACGAGTGTGCTCACGATGTCTTGGAGATTTATCCGGACACCAACGATGGACCAAAGACGACTCGACTTCAGCATAAACTCAAAGAATCAGCCTTACCCGCCCCTAAGAAGATCGCCAAGCAGGCTTTCCGCAGCCACTTACCCTGAGCGCGGTGCTTCTGTGCCTTCTAGAAGCCCGTCATCCTTGGATCGTTCCAGGGATACCTCGTGGTCGCAATACAGCGCCCTGAGCCGTGAAAATGGCCAAACGGCTGTCCCAAAGCAAACTGGTCGATCTTTTTGCGCGTTTCCATCAATTCTTTTGGTGTTGATACTTTCAAATGCCCTCCGCACTCACGTGACTTTGCCCCGTGGGGAATCTGCATCGACCAGCTGGGGAATTTGTGGTCCCCCTGCCGCTCATCACCAGTGCGGACCACGCTGTTGTCAAGCGACATATACCGTTCACGCCTTCTTCAAACAGACCTCTCGCCAACATCACACCATGTATCGCAAAGAATTCGACGACTTCACGCCTCCCACGGCCAAGAGTCAGACGGCCGAGCTTTGACCGCCATCCTGCACGACGGCGGTTGATGCCGACCGGTGGTTTTCGGGGCTTTGCCTCGAAACGGGTCACCTCCACGAAAACCCCCGGTCCCCGCCTCCCACGATTTCCGACGTGCCCATGGGGACGGGGAATACGCACGACTAGCCAAAGCCCAGAAATGACGCCTTGGATACGTCTGCGACTTACGACGACAGCAGGTTTTGACTTTGACGCTCCGGCTCGACCGTTCCAAGTTGCGACCTTGCATTCGCGGCGATTTCTCGATTTCGAGCAAAATTTTCCTCGATGGCGCCGTGAGAAGTCGGAACTTGGAATCCGCTCTGCTGTCTTTGCGACACGGCCACCGTGCCTTGCGCTTGGACCTGACTCGCGCCCAAAGGACCAATTGAAACTGGACAACACTTGCCAAACACGACGCACTGGCGGACGGACTCTGTGAAAGTAACGCTCTGGTCGAATGCCCGTGGTCAACATTATTGCCGCATCACCGCGTCATCGCTCCCAAGTCTTCTGCTGCAGATCTGTACTTCCACTCAAAACAAGTCCAGCCAAATGTCGCGCAGACAAAGCAGGTATTATTCGCAACTGCAGAGCGCAATTGGGGGCCGAATCATCTCCTTCAACGGTCTCCTCTCATGGCTTCCACACGGACAATATGTGAACAAAGTTTGTCCAGGGCCACTCCACGAATTCAACGGCCCCAAATCTCTCATCCGCTTCTTTGAACAACTTCCTCCAGTCTCCTTTGGTCCTTTCCTTTCCGTTATGAGCTGAAAGCATGGTAAGGTCCGCGAGTCTACGAGATTTTTCAGTATCTTTTTCCGGAGCACTCCTGGTGCGCGAGACTCACCTAATAAAGCGTTGAGCGTTCTCTGCTCTCGCTTGTTCAGGAACCAGCCACTCATTCACCACCACCGTGGACCCTTCCTTCATCGCTGGGATCAAGTTGCGCAGAATCTTGATGCAGTACGCGTCCGACCAGTCGTGCATGATCTTCGAAAAGAAGTAAACATCGGCGCCTTTCCACTGTTGCTCAGTAAAAAAGTCCTGCGCCTGGCACTGGACGCGCCCTTCGAGTTCCGGCGGTATTTCTTTCTTGGTGATTTCGACCGTCCCTGGCAAATCTTCAACGACGCATTTCAAGTGCCGAGTTGCTCGAGCAATGGCCATCGCAATATGCCCATGTCCTCCGCCGACATCAACCATGACAGCTCCCGGGCGATCAATCTCTTGCCATATGGATCCGTCATCCGTCGTGTTGTGCACCGCGCGGAAGGCTTTGCCAGCTCGCATGGCAATTTCGGGATTCTTTTCAAAGTGGAGAAACAGCGGATCCTTGGATTGGTACGCAAGACTGAAGCCGCATTCCGTTGGCTCTGAAACGGCTGGCCACTTCTCAATCGCATCAAGCGCCCGAGTGTGGAATTTGACAAGATCTTGAGCGACAAATCCCATAAACGACAGCCAGTACGGGTCGAGCAACGAGCGACTGATGGCATTGTGGGCGAGGACTCCAGGAGAAGGCTCCTCAAAAATTCCCAAGGTGACTGCATTGCGCAGGATGCGAGCCAATGGTTCTTCAGGGACCCCAGCCTGCTTTGCAAGGTCTGTAAAAGTCGTTCCAGTCTTCTCATTGACCTTGGGCGGAATGTCATACCGATACAGAGCTTGAAAGCTTATGTTGTCAGTTCCCTACGCCAAGGTCAGTTTCCACCAATTTCGGGCCACAGGAGTCGCAAAAGGAATGTCAACTTCCAGTTTTGGTGCTAAAGCCGCGGGCACATGGCGAGCACTCAAATGACTAGGTAGACATGCCTGTGTCTGGAGTGCATTCAAGTGCCTTGCCGCCCAAATATTTGGACAGTTGAGCTTGTAGAAGGGCAGCTTCAGGGATCATTTGAAGCACCCCTGCTCTGCCTTCAGAGTTGACATTTCCTTTGCGGCCCACTGTGGTGTCTTCAGGAAGATGAACGCTTACGCTGCTTAGTTTCTCTCGGACGTAATCCCTCGGACCGTATGCCTGCCTCAGGAACTCATTCGCTGTGTTGATTGCCCGCTCTCGGGACTCTTTGAATTGCACAACAAAGTTCTTGTGATCCGGGGCGCCAGCCGTGGTCGCCAAATTGGAAACGTCTCGCCCTGCTGCCACATGGGAGTCTAGCTTCTTCGCTTCCTCCAGAAGCTGCTCTGCAAGAGCTGTAAAAGACATGTTGGATACAACCGTATTGATTGAAACAAGGTAACAGTCAGAAAAGCGGAACGCTGAGGAAGCTTTCTTTGCTCTCCATCTGGATGCAAGCTCGACTTTATACTCATGACAACTCCCAAGACTCAAGCTTTTAGGCACAACTACCTGAACCACACAGCCATCTCGTCACACATGCTCAATGGTGAGTCAACACATGTTTCCGCACTCAACGTCAACTCAAGTTGGGCCACCATGTATGCCGCTCTACCAATCCGCGGAGTCGCCGCGGCATCAGTGTATTGAGGCGGAAAGTCTTCCGTCGCGATGTTGCTGGCTGACAAACGTCGCTCTGGCTTCAATGTCCGCCGTTGCGGATAGGGCGGCAGCGACGGACCAGCTGTGTTGGCGAGGTCGAGACGATCGAGGTAGGGCTATCCCTGCGAGACGCGAGGGGAAACTGGTGTTGATGTTTAGCGTCACGAGTTGCCCGGCAAACCGAAATGCTTCGGACGGCTTGCTAAAACTCGTGGCAGTTGCATGCTCCTCACCACCACCAGATTTTGCTCTCGTCATCCAAATGCACACAAATCTAACCCGTATTTCCCCCGCCCCAGAGCTGCCATCTCCACAGGGTTTGCGCACACTGCGCAACCGGCAAGAGCGACGGCAACGTCAATTCCGCGACAGCGCGGATGAAATTCCTCGACCTCATCTTCATCCTTGCCATCGCCTTGTCGGTCTATCAAACACTTTGCTCGGCAGCATTAGTGTAGTCTTCTTCACTGATCCCACGGGTTGCGCTCGTAGCTTTTTGCCCTTTCGATCGAAGAGGGGCTGGGAGCCTGCGGGTCCAATCGTCACTTGCGAACCCGAACGCGAGCTCCTTTCCGCACGGCCTCATCCGAAAGGTCTTTAACAGCTCGAGTGTCTTGGATGCCGTTGATGCAGGAGAACAGAATGCGGGAAAGCGCAGAATGCTTACGCCTTTCAGCAGTTGGCTCCAAGAGATACGAGTCTTGCATGGTTTACTCACACAAGCTTCAGGACGAGGCCCAAGCTGGTGCCAAAGCCGTCAGACATGGCTGCGATGTGTATGAAATGCGCTCTCAATTCACGATGCATTCAAGCGCGTGGGAGTCTGACTACTTCGCACCCCTTTGACGCCAAAGCCCCGATTCTCCTAAATTACATTACCCTGATTCTTTCCGAAAAGCTTACAAGTTGACAACGACCGACAAAGACAGAACGACAGCAAAAGCAGAGATAACGCGCTCCGACAACACATCTCCTGGACATCAATCACCCGCAATCCGGCAAAAGCTCCTTCAACAAATCTCTCCATCCATCGATACCTTTTCTTCTCATCTCCAGCTTCCTCTCTTTCTCCAGGAGCGCCCACTTCGTTGCCGCCGTACCTTGGAAGCACCAATGAAGACATCCAAACACCGCCTCTTCGCCGTGAATGCTGCAAGCATAAGCTACCGAGTCGAGGAAAGGATCAAGCTTCCAAAACAGGAGAGTACCATCCTTTTGAGTACTAACCTCGCCAGTGGCGTACGCAGGAGTCGGGAAGTAGAAACCAATGTCGCGCGCAATGTGCTCGGGATTAGTATGGCGCTTGGCCACCAGGGCCTGTTGGATGGCGGACACGCTGTTGTTCAAGGCGTCGAGGCGCCTGATCATGGACTCACAGTCATTCCCGACGGTCTGTACGGGTCCTGTCTGTCGCACCTCCGCCTGAATCCCACGGGCCTTTCGACGTTCATACAGCTGTCTTTCCCTGGCCATGGCTTGGTATACCTCCCTTGGAAGTCCCTCTTGTCTGTACCACTGTCCAAAGGTTCCGTTGATGAACTGCTCGCCCTGTTGGAGCAACAATGCAGTGTTCAAAAGACAGGGGTCAGACCGATCGAATGGCTGGTTGAGGAGACTGACCCGTAGGTACCGGCCTTCGGGGTCGTAGTGGTCGATGAAGAGTCGCAAGTTTGCCAGCTCGGCCAGGCCCATCATTTCCTCCGGCGGACGTCTGGCCTTGAGGTCCTCGTAGATGTGCTGGAGACGGTAAGCCTCGGTGAGTAGGACGTCCATTTCCTTCGCACTGTACGAGCCGTACCCGGATTCATCGCGCTTTGGCTGGCGGGTGTTGTAAATGCTTTGAAGAGTTGGGGGTGTTTCGCCTGCCATTTCCGAAAGGAGGGGACAGATTGCACGGCTTTTCCTAGTGCGTCGTCCTTGTCTCGGGCGCGAGGTGTTCCAAAAGAGATGAATGAGGACGCAACCCCAGAAGGAGCATTTGCTTTCACAAAGAAAGGAGCTCAGCAAACCAATGGCCGACGCTTTGAAGCAACACAAGACTTGGGGGAGAAATTTGGAACCCGAAGCAATCGCGAGCGAAAATTTTACGTTGAACGACGATGAAAGCAAGGATGTGGGCATCACGACATTTGTCAGCAGGCCCCCGCAGCGGCTACTTCTTGGGTCGCAACAAGTACGCCAACTGACCAAACAAGGATCAAATATCAATTTACTGTTGACCGAGGAACCTGAAAGAAAACTTCTACATTCGTGGCATAGACTTGTAGCAAGATTCAAGTAGATCGTTCGCTGGAGGATTGTAGTCAAAAGGTGGTTTGAACGTCGGCTCTGGAAATACCCTTTGAAACATTCTGGCCACATCCCAAGCAAAGTCCGTCTCTGGTGACCGGAACGATGTATTGATTTCGGTTTCTCTCACGCAGATATAGAGAGTGTCGATGGCGTCATACACGTCGAAGTAGTCCTTCTCGGGGATCTCGAGAACCATCTTCCCGTGTCGACCGTCGTGCTCGTCAACCTTCGGATGCCAGCGGCGACTGCGATTGCACACCTCTTTCTCGGTGTGACGCAGCAACAGCTCGAATGAGTCTCGCACCCCAGCACCCCAGGCTGATTGGTCTTGTTTGTTGTGGAGGAAGTTGAACCACGGCTTGGCCCATAGACAACAGAACTCACTCCGCTCAGCCGTGAACGTCTTTTCGTTGACCGGGGGCAAGTCAGACATCTCCGTCCCAAGGCCGGACCATGAGGCGCTGAGAAAGGTATTGAAGTAGTACCCTTCGCCGTCGTAAAAGCGAAGGAAATACTTGATCTTTTTGTCATGGCTTTCATTGGAGAGATGCTTGTTCTGTGGCATCTCGCGGATGAAGCGCAACCGGTAGGCTTCCTGGAGGAGCAAAGAAAGCATGTCGTCGCCATAGTCGGGCAGGCCAGCGGCGTTGAAGTTAGGATAGGCGTTGGCGTCGAAGGTCGGGACTTTATGGTCGATCGTGAGAGCGGCCACTGGGTTGCGGTTAAGGATAAAAGTCGGCGGTGCCATTTTCTGTGAGGAGCCAAGTGGAAAGTGCCAGGAAGGAAATGGAAGCGGTGAGAAGAGCAGGTAATTTGCCCTGCACGCGAAGTTAGCAAACCTTCCGAGTATTTGCATACCACGTCGACGCGTTTTGACGCGTCAACCACGAGAGATGACTTACACTTGGTGTCGGTTGGAGTTTTGGCTGACTGGTGCTCGATTTGAATGGCCAACGCTGAACGAGGGTCAGGATCTGGATCACGAAGGAGGCTGATGGCAGAAAAGTGGGAAAGATGGAGAAGGAAGAAGCAACGGGAGAGCAGAGATAGAGCGTGTAATTATACCTGCGCCAAGCTGTCCTCCAGTCGCGTCACCAGCGGCCAGTGAGATGCATGAACGAGACCCATGAACGAGACCCGTCAACAGAGGATGGCCGAGTCAGGAGTCACTCCGCACTTGCAGGCACCACAGATATTCCGCATCTCAATGTCTACTATGAATTCGCTCCAGAATCTACACTGATCATGAAGACCAGTGCAGAGCAAATGAATGCTGTGTGAACATTGCGTGTTTTGACATGGCCGACATTAGAGGCCAAGATATAGCGCTTGGGCACGTCCTGAACGCGCTTTGATGCACGACGCTTGCTTGGTCACCAGCGGAAGAAGGCATTGTCCGTCCATCTGTCCAGTGATCCATTTTCAGCTAGAGTCTTGCGCGAAGGCGCCACAATTAAGGAAGAATTGGACGGAGTGGTAAGCCATTGAATCCGTCCATGCCCCCTTTCACTTTGGCGTATTGCGCGAGTGACAAGCAAAGCATTCATGAGACACAATCCGAGGGCTTTTGCGACATCCCCGCGTGCAGATAAAGCAAGCGCACACAGTACATCTCTTCATGCGCGCGCCAAATTTAAGTTTTGACTTGAGGGTTCGGCAACGATAGGCAAAAGATTTGCCGCTGCAAGTTATCCTCTTTTGGAGACGACACCCTCAGCAGGCGAACACTTACGCGTCAAAGACGCGTCAAGGGTGAGAGGCGGACGCCATGGCGGGGGTGTTGCGGGGCAAAGATATTTTAGGAGTTGTAAAGCTTAATGTCGAGCTACTTCAAGATTCATGCGGGCCACACCAAAAATGCATGTTCCCACTGAAACCTGAGCGCTGGAAAACAAGGAAGTGATTAAAAGCAGACAGACAGTCTCAGGATGATACTTATCAACTCCCCAGCAATCTCCAAAAGACGGTAGAGAATCGCGATGTTGACCGCTCACTCGGACATTCCTGTGAACAAGTCTTGCTCTGGCTGGCTACTCCCATACAGTAGCAGTCGTTCAAGTGGTTGAAAAAAGACAGCACCGAGCTCCGAACCACCAAGGCTGCAATGGACGCGCTACTCCCAGAAAAAGTGCAAGGCAACAACATCACAGCCTACCCTCGGGCCACGGTTCCGGTGGCATCAGCACCAGCAGCAGCAGCAGGTGCCAATCACCGCTTCTTTCCACCTACGTCCGCCCAAAACCCAAAGCTCCACCGCCCCAAAAAAGAAAAAGCCAAAATCCAAAAAGAAAAAAAAAGATGGACCTGACGCGGATCGAACTCATGGTTATAGCATGCTCCAGAAGGCAGATCAGGCGTCGCGGAACACCTCTCCACCTCCCCGACCAGCACGCCACCAAGACGTACCCATGCGACACACGCCAGCGTCCTTGGTAGCCGAGCGGAACTTTGGGGGGTATAAACATGAATAAAAAGAAGAGGGGGAGGGAGGGGTGTGGAGGGAGGGCCAGAGGGGTTTGGGCCGTGTTGATTGATGTCTACGAAGATGCTGGAGCGGCGGTGGCGATGGTATTGTATTGTGCATGGGCGGTTGTTGGTGATGATGGAGGGCAAGGTGGAGGAGGGCTGGGCGCGGAAGTCTGGCGCAGTCAGCCATTAGATATTCGTCGTCATCGTCGCAGCAGCAGATAGGCGCGTCCTCTGCGCGTCTTCCATAGAACAACAGCCTCATGGCCATCTTCATTTGACTACAGACAGCACTGCACCCACACAACAGTCCTCCTCCCTCCCTACCTACCTCCGCGACTGCGACAGCCGACCACCAAACAAACAAAACACCCTGAAAATGCCGCGACCGGTCCGTCCGCCAAAGGGCGCCGCCTTGCCTGATACTGATAGCATACCGAATGTAGCCCACCAACAACAACAACAATAACACGAACTACCGCGCACATGACATGTAGCAAGCATGAACAACGCGCGCACGTCCCATCATCAAAAATGCCCAACGCCTGTCTGCACCGTCAGCTCTCTCCCGTCATGCGCGACCTCGGCAGACGTCGTCAGAGCGTTAACTCCCCAAACGAAGTCCTCGATTTTGCGCAGTCCGTATAAACTTTGGAACCAAATAAAATGAGCAGTTGTGAAAAAATTCCGTGGGTATACCCAAATGCAAAAAGGGGGGAAAAAAGATCAAGCGGTGGAGAAAGGTCCAAAAGTGCCGCCCCGCGCGGTGCGCTCCGTCGACTGTCTGGCTGCCCATTCCAGCGGTCCAGTCTGCTGTCCGGATGGCGATGTTGCGCCGTGTTGCCCAAAGTCTGGATTCAGCCGTTGCTCCGGCCTCAGGCTCGAGGTCATTTGGGGATGCTCATCTCGTAGCCCAACAAGACTTCGGTCGAGTTGCCCTCCCATCCGCGATTACCGCCGGTCGAAATCATAAACGTGCATGTGGGGTCAATGTACAGCTGGGAAATGACGCCGGTTCGGTGGCCGGGAACGATGAGGTACGGGACAGCAGAGTGCTTGGAGTCTTGGTCGTTCAGTTCGTACAGGCGCAGAATATCATACGATGCACTGTCAAAGTGTCAGCGTCCACGTGCTTTGTAGGTGGTAGACAAGTTTCAAACGTACCAGACCAAGTGTTTGCCGTTGGGCATTGCCCTGACGGCGCTAACGGCACCGGAGACAGAGGGGAATTTGAATATACGCGAAGGCTCGCGGAGGCCTTTGTGGAGGCTGTATTCGTCGACGGTGCCATTGCGACGCCCTGCGTAAATAAAGTTGCCGTCGGGCGACCAGCACGCATTCATACACCATGGAACACTACCCGTGATACGCGCAATAGGGTTTGGCTGTCTTCGATCCCAAACACGTAGCGTGCCGTCGATTGAGGCGTCCATAAAAGTGGTGTCCGACGACGGCGGTCCATCATCATGAGCCTGAGGATTTGTGGCCTGCGCGCCGTCTGAAGGATCTTCCGCATGTGGGAGGCCGTTGGGCGGAGGAGCCGAATCTCCTTCCGCTTTGGTGGCATTGGTCTGACTGCCGGTCACCAGTTGAGAAGCTCCATCGTCCAACCCTTCGGTGGCTTGCACAGGACCACCTGCGTCAGTCATGTCTACATCTCCTTGTGCGTCTTCTTCTTCAGCTTGTCGAATTTCGTTGGCGATGGCTCGCGAAAACTCGTCATCCTCGTCATCCCCGAATCCCGCAGCCGCGGTATTTGCACCTGCGGTATCGCCATTTCCGCCAAATAGAGAGTCATTGTCGTTGTCGCCGAATAGCGAGTCATTGTCTGCATCCGCATCTTGATTACCAGACGGCGGGACACCATTGGGCAACACGCCGTTTGCTAGGGGCTTAGAGTCGTTGTTCGAACTAAAGGTACCATTCGTCATCAAGGGCAAACCAGCCTCCTCTGGCACCGGGAGCGTTGAGAGTGGGCGCGGCTCAATGGCTGATATTTGTCCGCCACTAGTCTCGAACCGCCTTTTGACTTGGCCTGTGTTTAAATCCCAGTCGTTGATGGTCTTATCCCAACTACCGGATAGAACAGACTTTTCGTCTTGCGAGAGACAAAGGACAGATACGGCAGAGGTATGCTTTCGTAGCGATGTTATTCGATGGCCTTCCTGATGTCGCACAGTCTGGAGATTGATGGCGCCAGACTCGGTGCCGGACAGCAGCCATAGGGCTTGGTGGTGAACAGCAAGAGAATAAACGGGAGAAAGGCTCGTGGAGTCATCATTTGTTGCAGATGAGGATCGATCTTGTGCGCATTAGCAAACTTTCTGCAAGGTGGCTTCCCAGATTACCTGGTGAGTCTTCATTTTCCCAGTAGCTCAGCAAGACACCAGCTTTGGTCACGCTGTCCACGAATGGATGCCGTTGCGCAACGGTCAGCATTAGCTTCCCGTTCGCAGTATCCACCCAATTGAACTTGCGGATATAGCCATCGGCCCCACCACTAAATACCCATCGCATGTCTGGTGTTGCTGTTATGGTGTTGATTGAGGTACTGTGAGGAGCGGCAATTGTGGGTACTATGTCGTAGGTCGATGCAGTAAGGGCTTCTGGTCGCACCGAGGGGCGCCAGGGTAGAGTCGAGGTGGACGGAGTTGTTGAGCGGTGTGGCGAGGCTGAAGCCAGGCGTATTGTCGGCTGGGATCTGGGGGCATCCTGCGCGGAGGTCGAGCCGTTTGTTGCTAATTGTCTTCCTTCGCGCTGGGCGCGTGAAGGCGAATCTGGCGTGTCGTCTTGATCTTCGTCCTCTTCATCGCCATCCTCGTCGTCGTTGTCTCCTTCGGCATCGTCCTCGCCTTCTCCGTCACCGTCGGCATCAGCGTCAACATCGGCGTCGCCGTCCGCGTCGCCGTCGTCCATGTCCTCCATGGTCTCGTCAACGTCGTTCTCGGAGCTCGACTCTGCAGAGGAATCAGAAATTGATGCGCGAAAAGAGCTTCTAAAGCAGTACCATTCTCGTCGTCGTCTTCGAAGCTCACCATCTTGGGCGCACTTTCAGTCAAAGGCTGAGCACCGGATCGGGGGAGCTGGTGGGAGGTTCCAAAAAGTCGCGCGGGAAGCTCGACCGGGGGAAGCGTCGAAAAGGCCAAGGAGCAAGAGAATGGACGCGGACCCGAGAGACAGCAAAAAGTGGTGATGGCAGAAATAGAAGAGCGTGGTCTCCGGACAGCTAGGGCACGCGCTTGGCGTCGCGGTCCAGTACCAGCCGTCGCCTTGGGCGGTGAGCGGGGCAGCGGGCCAAGCTTCCCCGCTGCTCCACGGTCCCTGTCAATCTGTTGACCTCTCGCTCCCCACGCGAGCCATCTGCAGGTACCGTCGTCCATAACAAACCCATCTTGATTCTGATTTGTAATTCTGAGTCTCCCAGCGAGAACCGATAGCACTCAGATGTCGTCTCATGGACTGATTATTTCCGCCCGGCCTCGTCCGTATCAACTTGAGATGAGCCCCGGAAATCCTGGCGCAAGTGCATCTCCAGAAGCACGGAGCCACAAGCACTACCCAAAAGCGTTGGACAGCCTGGCTGCTTCACGCCTTCCAGAAAAATGCTTTGGACCATCCGGTTGAAGAGTGTTTGTCTGGTGTTACCCGAATTTAGTACCATGCAGGCGCCCGCGTTTGCGTCGGAAGGGTTGGTTCTGTAGGTACTGGATGGAGCTGTATGTACACTGTTGACACCAGCGGGAAAAAAAGTCATCTCAAATTCGACTGTATTGGACTATCACCCAAGAGCACCGCGTCAGCGTAGGTACATACCTCCATCTTTTCTGTAGACAGATGCCTGTGGGAAAGCCTGTGGTGATGAGAAGCCTGCAGCCAGCCACCTAGACAAGCAAGCACAAACGAAGTGGTTTGCTCGCAAAATCTCAATCATCGCCATGACGATGAATTTGTTGTTGTGGGATGGTTGAGTTGGCTTCCATTGGACCTGCCACTTTGAGGTGCTCCTTCCCGCACCGACAGCCGCTTACCTTTAATCACCGCGCGGCACATCATCCATCACCAAACTACTGCACTCGATTCTTCTCGTCTGCTCCCATTTTACTCTCATCTTCATTCTTCACCTGCTGACCATAGCGCCGCAATCGTTGAGGCATCGCAAGCTCTTTGGTCACTCCTTCACTTTGTCCAGTTTCGCACAAGCCGCTTCCACTTTTCCAAGTTGTCCTCTCGCAAGTCCAAGGCTTGAGCTTCTGATAGAGGCACCATGTCTGCCTCCGGCCATCAGAGGCCGAAGAAGCCGCTCAAGAGCTACTTCGGCGACTCCACCGAAGCGTCTGAGAGCTCCATCGGCGAGGGCTGGACTCCGGCTCCTCCCCAGCGCCGCAGCAGACCAGCAGAGCAAAGCAATCGCCCGCCCTTGATGGACAACTCCAACCGCCGCTTCATCCCAGGCCCGGAAGAGGAACCTGAGGAGGAAGAGCTCAACCCTGGACTTTCTGAGCGTTTTACGCAGCAACGACCGCAATTCGATCCATCATCGAACTTCCACGCCCCTCGCAACCGTATCCAAGCCACTTCCGATATCAAAAAATACCTGACCGACACCGAACTTTCCGTAAACGCTTCGTCGTGGCTCTCAAAGCCGGAAATCCCCACTACGGATGAGATTCTAGACGAAAATCAAGATGGCGAGGAAGAGGTTGGTTTGTTCCAAAACAAGATCGAGGGCGCATGGGATTCCAAAGAGCACTATCTCGAATCCCATTTCGAGCTCATTCGTGAGGATGCCATGTTGCCTCTTCGACAAGCCATCGGCCGCATTCGACGCGATCCCTACCATCCAGAGGAGGTGTACGGCACCACCGTCGGACTTTACGAAAAGGTTCACATTCTGGGAGTCAAGTTTTCCAACAGAGGCATCGCGGTCCAAGTCGAATTCTCTCTCAAACGTGTCGGCAAGCAAGTGCGTTGGGCGCAATCAAAGCGGCTTCTCACAGGCAGTTTGGTTGCCCTCACCACTGAAGACGACTGCTTCCGAACAATGTGTACAATGGCGACCATCGCATCAAGAACAACTCTAGATCTCGACCAAAATCCTCCCAGGATTGAGCTTTTCTTTGCTCGCGCAGAGGAACTCGAAATCGATCCTAGCATGACGTTTTTGATGGTAGAGGAGCGCTCTAGCTTCCTCGAGGCTAGCCGTTACACCTTGCGCTCACTTCAAAAGCTCATGAGAGAGCCTTTCCCGATGCAAGAGCACCTCGTTGAGGTGGAGCAGGAAGTCTCGCCTCCCAAGTACGTCGACGAGAATCCACTCACGAACTTGAAAACTGTCTTTGCGAATGGATGCCCCGAGAGGATCGACATTCTCGGAAATTGGCCCGAGGGTCTTGAGACTGAACTAGACAAGACGCAGCTGAAGTGCCTCCAACGCATGTTGACGAAGCGTCTGGCGATTGTGCAGGGTCCGCCAGGAACCGGAAAGACCCATGTTTCTGTCGTCGCCTTAAAAGTACTGCTTGAAAACATGGGCGACGGACCACCAATTATCGTTGCTTGCCATACCAATCACGCCCTCGACCAGCTGCTCCGTCATGTAGCTCAATTTGAGCCCGAGTTTGCGCGCTTGGGTGCTCGCTCAAAAGACCAGGAGGTCATCAAGAACAGGACCTTGTATGAATTGAGGCAGCAAGAGAGATTCCCCAACATCCCTGGTGGCTTGAAACTACCTGCAATCCGTCAGCACGCGGAACTTGAAAAGGAAATGAAGGAGGTGCTCGAGCCCCTAGCGATCTACAATGAGATTCTCAGCCCGCGGACACTGCTGCAGCTGGGCATCCTCAATGAGCGGCAAGTCGACTCGCTTGAGAACCCAACTAAGAAATGGGTTGAACATGGCGCAACGGAGGACGACGAGGAAAATGCGAATCCCCTCGAGCGCTGGCTCGGGCCCAGTTCTGAGCGTGTGGAGCGCAACAATGAGCTCGATGCCTTTGGATTTGACTATGAAGAGGTCGACCTTGAATGGGAACAGCTGAGAGAGATTGAAGCGGAAACCGGAGTCAAGTTCGACGATGACGAAGAAAAAGGGCTTACCGGAAGAGATTTCAAGTTGGGCGACGCGATCAGAGGCAAAGAGAAGGATCACCTCGACGATGGACAGGCTCGCCATTTGCTCAATGAGAAAACCGACATGCATCGAATCCACAAAAAGTACCGCGGCGCTGTCTACAACTACCTCAAGCGCCAGGTCAAGAGTTGTGTGTTGTCCAAGGCTCGCGAGATTGCAAAGAAGTACCAAGATGCAGCCATTCGACGGGTCCATGGATACTGGGAGGAGGACCTTTTCATCCTGAAAAAGCAAAAAATCATTGGAATGACAACGACTGGATTCAGCAAGTACCGCGCCCTCGTCTCCGCGCTCAAGCCAAAAGTTGTCCTCATCGAAGAAGCGGCGGAAACATTGGAGGCTCCTGTTGCTGTGACTTGCGTCCCCTCTCTGGAGCATCTCATCCTGGTCGGAGATCATCAGCAGCTGCGGCCTCACTGCCAGGTCAAGGATCACGAGGATGAGCCATACAACCTCAACATGTCTCTCTTTGAGCGTCTTGTCAAGAATGGCGTGGAGTTCGACACGCTGCGCAGACAACGCCGTATGATTTCCGAGGTTCGGCGCTTGCTCCAACCCATCTATGGCGACCTCATTGCCGACCATCCCATTGTCAGGGATTTGAATTATCGACCACCTGTGCCGGGAATGGGCGGCATCAATTCCTTCTTCTTTACACACGAATGGCAGGAGACCAGGGATGTGTCCATGTCGGCATGCAACAACGACGAGGCCAACATGATCATCAAGTTCTACGAGTACCTGTACTTGAACGGTATCGCTCCTGAGAACATCACGGTCTTGACATTTTACAATGGCCAGCGCAAGCTCCTTCTTCAGAAGTTGCGTTTGAATCCAAACTTCCAGGGAGCTGGCCGGTATTTCAAGGTCGTTACCGTCGACTCGTACCAAGGCGAAGAAAACGATGTCGTCATCCTGTCGCTTGTCCGTAGCAACGACTGGGGCTCCGTGGGTTTCCTCAACATCAAGAATCGCGTCTGCGTGGCCTTGTCTCGTGCTCGACGTGGCTTCTACCTCTTTGGCAACGGCGAGCTCCTCGCTTGTGAAAGCAAGATCTGGGCGCAAGTCATCACCATAATGGCAGGCAAAGCAGGTTTCAGGCTCAAGAACGAGCCTCAGATGCGGCTGGGTTATTACTTGCCTCTTATGTGTGAGAATCACGGTAGGAAGACGTTTCTCGCCGAGCCCGAAGATTTTGAGAGTCTTCACGGAGGCTGCGAGATTCGGTGCACTGAAAAGTTGCCCTGCGGCCATGCATGTCATCTCCGCTGCCACCCGTAAGTCACATTTTAATCAGCCGACTTATCCACACCCGCTAACAGTCCACAGCTTCCCTCACGACAGCGTCGTCTGCGCCCGCCCTTGCAACCGTACCCTGCCATGCGGACACCGCTGCCAGGAAATCTGCAGCGACCCATGCCAGTGCCAGATATGCGTCCGCACAACGGGCAGCTCGACCGCGTTCCTCAAGCCCGGCACGCATTTAGGTCTCGATAAGAAGGAGACGAAGCCATCACCGCCTTCACCCAAGTCCTCGCCAGGCCCTTCCCCTAGACAACGCATCGCCAGCCCCGCCGAGTACGAGGCCCCCGAGGCCGCCGGAGCATACGCAACCGCCTGGCAGCAGTTCCCGGCTAACGTCCGTCAACACGATGCCGATTTTGCGGCGGAGCGCGCCCGCGAGCATGAGCAGCGCGAGGCGGAGGCTGCGGCCGAGGCCGAGAGGGACGAGCTTGAGCGCGCGGTCGAGCGCATGGTCTTTGGCGATGCTGACAATGTGCCTCCTCCTACCCCGGCCGTTCCCTCGCCCAACCGTGTCGTCCACAGGAAGACGGGTAGCCGTGTCTGCTACACTGACACGTGGGGTTCTGCTCGTGGTCCTTCTGGTGGTCCTGGTGGTGCTGGTGGCCCTTCTGGTGGTGCCGGTGGTGCAGCTGGTGCTAGTCGCAGGGGCAACATGAACAACAGCAGCCAGAGCGAGAAGAGTCTGCTGGACTGAGGAGGGAGTGATCGGTCGTTTGGGCGGGCAGATGGATGGAAGGAGATGCCACAGTGGATCTGCAAAAGGAAATATCAACTCCAAGTCTTTGGACACGGATTCTCGAAGACTCCCCGTGGGTACATACGAAGAGCATCCAAATCTCCAAAACAGCCCAGAGTTTGAAATTTCCTTTCGCCATCCACTGTGAAGGCATTTGAATGGGCGCTTTGCTGCGTTGCTTGGGTCGTAGGTCCGTTCGATCCGCAGTGCAGTCCGTCGGTCACATACGTAGTAGCCTAGATTTCACAGTGGTGAGCTAGCTGCAACTCGTATCGCAGCTGGCACTAGGTAGAGACACAGATGAACAGACGGATAGGTCGGCGGCAGGTGGGTGAGTGCCTCGCCTCCGGCTGCGCGGGCATGGATGACTTTATCTTCTGAACATTTTCTGTCCAATTGTGAAGCATATGATGTAGGCATGTACCCACCCACACGTATCGATGACCTCCCCAGTCGCGGCGCGTATGTACAATACTCTGACTTGAGAGTTGAGAGAGCACAGATTGCCTTATGCGCGCCCTCGTGCAAAAAAAAAAAAAAAAAAAAAACCAGGGGCAAACGGGGCGGGCCGGCATTCGATTTGCTCGTCAAGTGGTCTCTGGTCTGGTCTGGTCATCAATGTATAATGTAGTGGAGCCCCGTGAGCCGCATAAGAGTAGGTAGGTGCTCTCTAGAGCTTCCAGGTCTGGTCAGGTCAGGTCTCCAATCCCGTTTTCTTCGCCACTACCTAGGTGATTTTTGCCTGTGCTGTGCTGCTGTGCTGCTGTGCTGACTACTCGGCAATCAAGGCCATGCGTACAGCAGTCGAGTCGATCTTGTACTTCTTGACCTATGTACATGTACTCAGTGGATGAGATGTCTCACACACCTAGTCCTGATGGTTGATGATGATTGATTGGGCCCTACCTACCTAGCAAATAGGTCTGTCTGTAGGTGGCAGGTCCTATAGGCCCTGCAGGCCATGAGCCTGGCTGGCATCACAACTCGCCAGTCATTCATTGATCATGTCGTGTTGTGTATAGCCACTGATTGCATTTAGTGCATTTCTCTCCTCAAGACGTCATTTGTGTCATTTTGTGCTTGCTTCCCCTTTGCTCGTCCGTCGCCCTCTTCCCTAGCACCTGAAAAGGCTCGTTTGTTCCTACGTCCACCACTCACACTACTACCCAACCACACTACCCACCCCCTTACCCCCTTCGACTTCCCGTACCCCAAAGAGAAAAGCTGGAAAAGAATACATATGCAAAAATAATACAAGCATGCATGCAAGAAGTGCCCGCTCGAAAGGAGAACAGTGCAAACCAGAGAAGAAACCCCAGACAGAAAAAAAAACAAACGCCAACGCTTGTCCAAGTTCAAAAAACCAGTTTCAGTGCTTTGCCCTTTGCTTGGTACACTTCGCTTTAGCCCCCGACTCCACACCCTGCTCATACGCCTGTTTGGAAAGATAAAAATCTCATATGCAGAAAAACCTTCAAGACCGCCCGCCCACCCGTCCCGCAATTCGCAAGAAAATGCCACCGTTCCATCCACCGCTGCTGCTACCCGCTACAAACCGCCCAATGGAGAGAACTGAAATTCGTGTACGTGTGAAAAAAAGGTTGGAAAAGGCCAGAAGAGGGAGAAAGGGCATCTCATCAAGTCGGCTCGTGTGTATCAACGTATCGACGTTCCGCGTAAAGACGCAGTGGCCAGCCAGTCTCTTCCTCGCCACTCACGCCGCCGCGCCAACCCCATCGTCAACCGCACTCTCCGCACCTTTGATTTCGTCTGCCGCGCCATCCAGCAACGACGTCGGGGGCGCCTGGCCGGCTTGCGCCAGAGCGACGTGCTCAGCAGACGGGCTGGGGAGGTTGCCGGCCGGCGAGGGCGTGCTGGCGCTGAGGCGGGCGGTCGAGATGGAGGCGCGGTTGGCCTTCTTCTTGGGCTTTGCTTTGGCGGCGTCGGCGCCGGGCAGCTGGTCGTCGGTGAAGGTTTTCCACTTGCGCCAGCCGTCGTAGTCGATGAGTGCTTGCATGCAGCCCCATTCCTTGACTTTGCGCTCCAGCCAGACGAAGTTGACGGGCTGGGGGTGAGGTTAGCTTGTCATCTCGAATGTGTGAGTGCGTTCCTTACCTTGGTCAAGAAGTCGTTGCATCCTGCTGCTAATGCCTCGTGCCTGTCGCTCTGCAACGAACTGGCCGTCAAAGCCACGATGATGACTGGGCTCTTGAAGACAACGCCTTCCGACAACTTGTCATTCTCTGTAACTCCCTCGCCGTCGCGCTCCGGACTGTCGCTGTTCTTTCTGTCGCCCATGGACAAGGGATTGCTGAAAACACCAATATTGTTCACTCTTTCCAGTCGTCTGATCTCTTTCGTGGCTTCCAAGCCGCTCATGATCGGGAGCTGGATGTCCATCAATACCAAATGAAAGCCACCTGCTCGCCACTTGGTCACTGCGTCTCGACCGTTCATGGCCGTCTGCCAGCGCACCTTTAAGCGCTTCATAAAGGCTTCGAGCAACTTCAAGTTGATGATATTGTCTTCGACGATAAGCACGTTGATTGGAGGAACCGACCCGTCGAGGAGGCCAGAAGGTAGACTGGGCATGTCAACGTTGTCGGCTTTTTGGCGCTTGCTCTTTTTTGGTTTGCGTGGGTCAGGAGATTGCACGCGCGGAGCCGGCGGCGTCGCAACTTTGGCAGGGGCTGCCTCGGGCGCTGGAGGTGTCGGTAGAGGCGGAGGATTGGGCACGGCATGCTTGGTCTCTGAAGCCGACGAATCGTGGCGCGGACGGCCAGTCCTCGGGGGCAGTTGTTGAGAGGCCGCAGCAGGTGCCGCCGGGTGGACCAATTGCGTGGGCGAGGAAGTGGGATGGCGATGATACTTGGGACGATGTGTGTGACCTCTTCGAGTACCCGGTGAAGGAAGAGGTGGCACCTGACCAGTGGTGAGAACCGCGATGGATCGATCCCGTTCTTGCGCAGCGTGTGATTGTCGACTCTCGTGGGATATCGAAGTCAGCGAACCTGGAGAGGGGACTCCCAAGTTGACTGGCATTGGCGGAAAATAGTCAGTTCCATTCTCGACGGGGCGATTGTGGTCGTCATAGTAGTGGGCGACGTGCGGCGGGTACCCATGTCGAGGCGACGGCTTTGGGGTCCTCCTCTGTGGCACGTCTATGATCAGGGCCTCGTCGACCGTCTGACCGCCAGGAAAGTAGGCATCGAGGGTGCGGCACATTTCCTCCTCGGGACCCAGAGTCCTCTCATTGTGTTTTGTTGCAGCGTCGCGGGGCACAATGCGCAGCGTGACGTCTGGCGCATCAAAGCTCTTGCCCAGCGAGTTTTTGTATTTTCCAAGAATGACGTCGCGCACGTCGTCTACCAAGTCGTCCTCCCTGATCTGGACCAGAGTGGCCGACGCGCCTGGTCGCCTCACCCAGATTTTTCGGTGTATCATGTTGGGGCTGAGGGGGCTGGCGGGATCCTGGGCAAAGTAGTCGTCTTGCGGGTTGGGTTTGGAAGGGTCCAGCAGGGTCTTGATCAGACGGGCATTCGAGTTGTGGACGAGGCTCTGGCGCCGCGGGACAGCAGGACGGGACCTGGGCAACAAAGCGTCGGGGGTGGGCAACGGTGGAGCGTCGTCGGTCTCGAGATGGATGGAGTCGTCGGCGGGAGGGTGCACAACGGAGGGCTGTTCGGAAGCCGTGGGCGTGGGCTCCTCGAGAGCGACAATGGGGGCGGTGGTGGTTTGGTCTTGTTGCGCTTGCGGAAGCGGATGGTGATGGTTTGAGGCCAAGCTTTCGGACCGGCTGGCGATCGTTTCAGCAGAGGGCTGCCGCGATTGGATGGTCCCGTCGCCGTGTCTCTCTGCGTGGTGGCCCAAGATTGGCAGCGAAAGTTGGGTTGCTTTTTCTTTTGCCGTCGTCGAAGATGTTGAGCCCTCTCGGCGGTGATGGCGAGTGCTACGAGAGGCAGGAGATGGGCGGCGTCGACCGTCGAGCACGAGGCCAGCCGTCAACGAGCGAGGGTGGTGCGGGCTGGGGGCTGGCGGTGCTAGTCCGGGTGAGAGAGGCGGTGGTGGCGGCGTCGCAACCTCTCCAGGCTCGCAGGACTGTGATGCCGTTGAGCCTCTCCTCGTGAGTTTGCTCCTCACGCTTTCGGCCAGGCGCAGCTTGAAGGGTGGCATGGGGAGAGAGGAGGAGGGATGTCAGATGTGGCTCGAGCAGCGTTTGCGCAACGAGCTCAGCGGCAGCTCAGATCATTCCGATGGAGCGACGAAGAGGGAAGTGGGGTGAGCAGATGGTGTTGAGGACCTGAGGTGAGGGACAGGGAAGCCTCGGCTGGTTGGACCTTTGAGAGCAAAGAGCAGTCGCAGTTGCAGTCGCAGACAGTCCGTTGTCTTTTCTCTGGTTGGACTATAGTTACCACATACCACGGCATGCTGCTCAGGTCTCCTATCCGGATGCCACCACAGTTCCGAGCACGTTCCTAACCACAATAGGCGCCTCTAGCGGGGCTGGCTCCCTTCGAGCCCAAGACCCACTGCTACAAATCTCCGACCACTTTTACTCACTCCAGAAAACCTACCAAGCCTCTGGTTATCGCAGCAATCCCATTCCGCGGCATGCCGAAAATACTCGACCACTCGGCTCTTTGCCCAACTCCAGTCATGTCCGAAGACTGATTTCCAGGAACCTATATTCAACATTCAATGCAGTCTCTTCATACGACGACCCAATTCAGACCGGAGATAACCCCGGTACATGGCTATTCGAACACGGCCGTCTCTGCATGACCTCCTCCGTTGACCAAATCATGCTTGGCTTTGCACAAAAGACTGGTCATGATCCAGAACTTGTCTCGGCCGCGGCTGGTTGCAGCTACCGACCACCTCCATCAGTCAATCTGAACGCAGGAGAGATCGATCATCGGGTAGTCTGACTGCTTTGTCGGGTTGACCAGAGGGTCGGATACATGGTGTTTTGTACTCGGATAGTTGCTTGGCTCAAATCTCAGTTCGTCATGCATTTTCAAAACCTCCTAGATAAACCTCCTCTCTGAGAATTAAAAAGAAGCCTTCTCTCGCTCCTCTTTGTACCAATGCTGTAGTGTCTCTGACCTTTATTCACCTCGCGGGATGCTCCTGGTCGGTGATTGATAAGATAAGACCAGGAGCTAGCCGAGACGAAGCGTCATCGCGGTGCTTACACGACCTCGTCTTTCCTCGCCGCCATTGCTCGACATGTAATCCCACTTGCAGCCTCTTCAACATCTTCACTCCACGGCCGCCAAGGTCGACACTTCCAGGAGAACCATCGGCCGCCGACTTTTGCAAGCCATCCACGCCGTCCATCTTACGCCAGCCCCATGCCCAAGAAGCGACAGCCCACCTTCAATACCAAGCCAAATTACGTGCACCCTTCGTTGGCCTCGTCGCGACCGTCCGGCTCGGGGGGCTCTCAGGCTGGTCCTTCTGCCTCGCGAAGCGTGAATGAACGGCTGAACCAGTTGCGCCGCGAACAAGCCCCAAAAGCGGGCATTCAGCAGCGCAATGAGCTGGCCGAGGGCCTTACGCAAAAGGCACTCCACCCTGCCGTGAGAAAAGTCCTCAACCTCCCCGCAGTCGCCGGCCCTAGAGTAAACACTCCGGCGAGACTTTCAAACGGGAGGCGCGTGCCGGGTCCACCTCCACCACAGAGCTGGCTGGAGGGAAATTCCCAGGGAGAAGAGTTGGAGCACGAAGCGACCTCTGGGCCACCTTCGCGCTCGGGACAGGCTCCAGCATTCTGGCCTGAACGCTTGCCCAAGGCTGGGTCTTTGGTCGATACGACTCTGAAGCATCTTGCTCGGAATTGGGATTTCATCGTGGAATATGAGCAATATCACTTGGCAACGCTACCAATACCTCTCAAGGGCCTGCTCTTGACATATATTGCTGTACATGGCCCTGCGAGTGGAGTCGGACTCGATTCTTTAAGAGTCATATTCAAAGAGGAAGATGAGCTGCCTGGCGCAACTGGTAGCGACGAGCTAAGGCACCTGGACCTGACCACTTTTATCGGCGATCGAATGTCTCTTGCAGAGTTGATCAGGTTCACGACCCGCCCAAGAGCAAAAAAAGAGGATGCTTCCGTGGCCCTTGAACGTCTCAAAATCTCTGATGAGGTTGCGGAATCTTGGGAGGAAGCAGCCGAGTCAGGGGCACCGCAAATTCCGCAAACCATGAACAATGTCCGGTTTCCATGCCTGACACACCTGTCACTTGCACATCCTCAGACGGGTTCCTGGGCACAACTTCTCTCCCTGTCAACCCATCTGCCAACGCTGACACATTTGTCTCTGGCGTACTGGCCGACGCCGACTCTGACTCCCAACGCCACAACATCTTCCATTTCGGCAGGTCATGGCCGAGTGCAGGCCGGCGGTCGACATTTTTACTCGGAACTGGATAACGACTGGCAAGAAGCATCCAACATTCTACGGCGCCTATCCCAAAACACATACTGTCTCAAGTGGCTCGACGTCTCCGGTTGCGAATGGCTGCCAGCGCTCACATGGGGCTGTCCGGATCGATACGAAAGGCTGCTGAACAGACCACGTAGCGAATCTCGCAAGAACGATGACTCGTGGGAGCTTGGTCAAGGACCGTGCGGACCAAGCTGGACGACAAGCTGGCGACAAGTATCATACATCAACGCCTACCAAGGTTGGATCCCACGAGATGTCGACTCGGTTCGGCAGCTTCCTGCCGGATTGCTAGGATGCGAGCTGTTGGGCTACCTTCGGAGTGATGAGGCCCAAAAGCTGCCAGAGAGCCCTCTCAAGGGTCCAGAGTCGGGCGTGCAGGTGAGGAAGTGGCTCGAGAAGGAAATGGAGCACAGGAAAATTGCACAAACAATCCGCTGGCTGAGAGATGTCGACGGCGGACCGTATTGTACGTTCGACCACGGTTGGAGATGGGAGCCCATGAGACCCAAGTATGCGCCAGAAGTCGGGGCAAATTGAGAAAAGGGGGTTGTGCCTACCTGTTGATAGACCAGACATGCAAGGCTGGCGGATTACTAAGATTCCATGTTGATACTAGACAAGATGAATCGATTGGTCAACGCCCACATCCGTTTTCGTATCCTGGTTGGTGTTGGACAAGACGGCGAGCCGATCCGGGGACCCCGCACAGGGATCTTCGGCTAGGCTCGGCTCGGCCCAAGCTCCATAGCTCACCTCCGCGTCTCAGTCGACAGCTACCACTCACCTGTCCATGAATCGACAACAACGGAATAGCAATGGCTCCTCTACCTCGCTCAGCATGTCTTCCCCTCTACCGAAAGCCCCATAGCAATTGTACCGCATGGACACGCGCTATCCATACAAACCGCCGCCCATGCTACCCCTCGCCCTTCCTTTGTACCCGCCCACGAACACGCCCACAACCAGCGACACTGTCCGCCATCTTCTCTTCTCGTTCAATTGCATCATACACGCCTCAATCCCACGCCTCGGCGCTCTCCATCCTCCCCAACAACGTAGATCCGTCGTCCGAACTCTTCCAATCCAACGCCGCCGCCTTCGCCGAGGCACAAGAACGCATAGCTGCTTTGCACCAAAAGGTCGCACTGGGCGGGCCCGAAAAGGCGCGCCAGAAACATGTCGAGAGGGGCAAGATGCTCGTGCGTGACCGCATCACGGCGCTGGTGGATCCCGGGACGCCTTTTCTGGAGCTGAGCGCGCTGGCGGGCGAGGGCGTGTACGAAGGCGAAGAGGTGCCGGCGGGCGGCATGGTGACGGGGCTGGCCAAGGTTGAGGGCGTTTGGTGTGTGGTTGTGGCCAATGATAGCACGTAGGTGTACTACTTGTCCGCAAAAGACGAGGTGGGGAGGAGAGGAGAGTGCTGATGGCGCGCAGTGTCAAGGGCGGAACATATTACCCCATTACGGTCAAGAAGCATTTGAGAGCGCAAGCCATTGCCCAGGAAAATCGTGAGTCTTTCCCCTTAATTTTTGAGAGCAGGTCCTGATCTGGTCTAGGTCTTCCTTGTATCTATCTTGTCGATTCTGGTGGTGCCAATCTGCCCCATCAAGCAGATGTGTTTCCAGACAAGGAGCATTTTGGGCGGATATTCTTCAACCAGGCAAACAGTAAGTCTTACAGTCACCCCAACCATCAGCTGCTTGCTAAGCATTTCAGTGTCCGCCATGGGCATCCCTCAAATCAGCGTCGTCATGGGTCCCTGCACGGCCGGCGGTGCCTATGTGCCTAGCATGTCTGATGAAAGCATCATTGTCGCCAAACAAGGCCACATCTTCCTGGCAGGGCCTCCGCTCGTCAAGGCCGCGACGGGCGAGGTCGTCAGCCATGAAGATCTGGGCGGCGGCCAGCTCCACAGCGAAGTGTCGGGCGTCACCGACTACCTGGCCGTCGACGACGCGCACGCCCTCGTCCTGGCGCGCCGCTGCATTTCCAATCTCAACTATCCCAAGGCCGAGTCCCCAGTCCCATCATCTTCATCTTCTCCTGCTACGTCCCACAAATCCTACGACGAACCCCTCTACGACCCCCTCGAACTCCCCGGCATTGTCGGCACCAACCCCCGCCTGCCCGTCCCCGCCCGCGACATCATCGCGCGCCTGGTCGACGGCAGCCGCTTCTCCGAATTCAAGCCGCTCTACGGGACGACGCTGGTGACGGGCTTCGCGCACATCCACGGGCACCGGGTCGGCATCCTGGCCAACGACGGCATCCTGTTCACCGAGGCCTCGCTCAAGGGCGCGCACTTCATCCAGCTGTGCGAGAAACGGGGCATCCCACTGCTCTTCCTGCAAAACATCAGCGGCTTCATGGTCGGGGCGGCGGCCGAGCGGGGCGGCATCGCCAAAAACGGGGCCAAGCTGGTGACGGCCGTCTCGACGGCGTCGGTGCCCAAGTTCACCGTCGTGGTGGGCGCGAGCGCCGGCGCGGGCAACTACGGCATGTGCGGGCGCGCCTACTCGCCGCGCTTCCTGTGGACGTGGCCGAACGCGCGCACGTCGGTCATGGGCGCCGAGCAGCTGGCCAGCGTCATGGAGAGCGTCGGCAAGCGCGACGAGGGCCTGCGCCAGCGCATCGAGCGCGAGAGCGAGGTGCTGTTCGGCACGGCCAGGGGGTGGGACGATGGCGTCATCAGACCTGAGATGACGAGGGGCTGCTTGGGTGTTGCGTTGGAGGTTGCCATGGGCGGTGTCAATGCGGAGGGTAAGCAGAACAGGGAGGATAGGGGACGCTGGGGCGTGTTCAGGATGTAGGTGGGTGGCTGTTGTGATGGAGGGGTGACGAGGGGGCATCAAGGGGGTCGGCAAGGGGGAAGACAGACGTCTTTTTTTTGTCGCCATTTGCATTGTAAGATGGACATGGACTCGGCTTGCGCATAGCACGGTGGAATTGATGCTTTTCCAATCCAACTCATCCATCATCATCTCAAGCTCACTTCTTGCTTGCCCACTTGAAAGTTTCGAGTCAAGATCATCTCTCACACTTTCCTCCTCCTGCCTCCCATCTTCTTTCGGCCGCTTGCCTCATCTGCAATCCAAAGCTCACAATACCATGGCCAGAGAGAGCGAGATAAAGAGAGAGGCCAATCCCAACCTCAACCTCAACCTCAACTTTTCCAACCTTCCCGCTTCTCGTCAATCGAGCCCATGACAGCCCACACTTTTCCGAACTGCACCAAATGCCTCATGCTAGAGCTCAAGAAGAGAGAATAATAATAATAATAACGCGGAGCTCGGCACCACCTCGCAAACTCATCCAACTTCCTCTTGTCGCCGTTTTTGACTTTGCCCAACAAGTGTCGATACGATGTGTGTACCTACTACCTGCTGTACAGTGTACTTACTGTACCTGCAGTAGCACCTCAATGGTTCGGAAAAGCAAAAGGAACGCCAACGCCAACGCCACCGTCCCGCCAAGTGCCGAGCAGCCCAGCCCAGCCCGCCAAGCGACGCAAGGAAAGGCAAGCGAAAGCAAGCAAAGCAAAGCAAAGCAGAGCGGACGGTTGCCAAGAAGAGCAGGGGAGGGGACGGGGGGAGCGCCGTGGCCAAGAGCTCGCCTCGCCTCTTGTGTATATCACCAGCACCCACCACAGAAAGACGTCGTTGGTTGGGTCATGGTGGAATGAGGATGTCTACCTACGTATGTCTTGTGCAACGACGACATGCACCATCAGTTCGAGACGAGCACGCACGCACGCACCCCAGACGACGGGAACGAGACGAGACGAGACGGGAACGAGCAGCCAGTCCGCCAAATGTTCGAATATGTCGGAGAGGAAGGAAGGAAGGAAGCGGCTCCATCAAAACTGAGTTTTCCAACACTTGCAGTACGTCCTCGACACGGCCACGTCTCGACACGAGGCACGCAACGCAAACCTTGAAGCTTCTCCCCCATAAAGAGGCAAAACGTCAGGGATCACTTCGGAGCCGCCCGCCGCGGCAGTGTGGAGTGTGGGGAAACCTTGTCACGCATCACCGTGTTTCGTGCGAGCGTGCGCAAAAGGCCAAGGCGCAGAGAGCGTCGAGGTTGTACATCTGCCAAGGAGAGCGCGATTTTTCTGCCGCCGATTGCATGCACATGTGCGGGTGGGTGGTGTGAGGTCGGGAGAAGTAGGAATGGGGGGAGAAGGCTATTATGGGGGGTGGGAATTGGGGGATACGGATTACGGGGACGAGGGGGTTGCGTGGAGGGATGGGATGGGATGGGATGGGACGGGGGGACAAATGAGGCGGAGGTTCTTGGTAGGTGCGTGGATATTGATGTGATTTTGAGGTTGTCGTGAGGCGGAAACAGCAACGAGATTGTTGCAAATGGGAGAAGAAAAAGCGAGGTAGGTCTCATTGTCGGCGTCGTTGGAAAAGTTGCATTTTGGTATATTGAGAAAAGCAATCGTAACATCGTCATTAGTTGAACCAACTGCTCCATCCAACTGCTCGAATTCCATCTGCCACTTCCATCCACTTCTCAATTCCCCGCAACCAACAACTAAACCGCGCCCCTCTCGCTCGGGACCCTCTCGACAAACTCGACGGCGCCCTTCTCCCTCCTCGCCGCCTCGACCAGCTCGGCGTCCTCCATCTGGGCAAAAGTGCGGCCGTTCCTGCCGATGCGCCACCACTTCATCTCGAAGAGGCGATCCAGGCCCTCGAGGCTGAGCTTGCTCGTCTCGGGCAGGAAGAAGTAGACCCACACCAGGCCAATGGCGGTGACGGCGACGAAGAAGAACATGGTGCCCGCGTTGCCCATGTCGTTGAACATGGACGGCACGGCCTTGGAGTTGCCGTACTGGTTGGCAAAGTGGACCGTCATGGCGATGGAGCCGCCGATGGCGCGCAGGCGCAGCGGGTAGATTTCAGAGTTGATGAGGTACTGCACCGAGTTCCAGCCCAGCGCCCACCCGAAGCCGCTGAAGTAGATGAAGACGATGGCGCCCAGCGCGGCGTGCTTCTGCGACGGGCTCTGCGACGTCCCCTTCTCCGAGGCGCCGTCGTCGATGGCCAGGAAGAGCGCCATGTACAGCATCGACACGAGCTGCAGCGTGATGCCGATGCCGAGCGACCGCTTGCGTCCGATGAAGTCGACCAGGAAGAGGGCGCACGTCAGCGCCGAAATGAACTTGACCAGTCCGAAGATGGCGGTTGCGAAGAGCTTCTCCGATTGCCCCGTCACGCCCATCATGCGGAAGTAGTTGGGCGCGTAGATGGTAATGCTGTTGGCGCCGCTCCATTGAGCCAGCAGTTGCGACATGAAGGACAGCATCAATCGGTAGCGGTTGGCCGGCAGCATGACGAGCTCGCGCAGCGGCCCGCTCCACGTAGTGCCCATGGTGGCCTCGGCCTCAGCCTCGATTTGCGACACAATGGCGGACAACTCGGCTTGGATGTAGGGGTGGTCCTCGGGGAGGTTGCGCAGGATGCTGAGGTTGCGGGACGCCTTTTCGTTTTGCTTGACCTTGATGAGCCAACGGGGAGATTCGGTGGCGAAGAAGCTCATGGAGAAGATGATGGCTGCAAACATGAGATGCAGCGAGTTGGGCACGACCCATTGCGCCTGGTTGTTGTCCCCCATGTGGATGGAAGAGCCCCATGATGCAAAGTAACCACTGTAATAAACGGTTAGAACATTTTGGCGCTGGGACGAAGCGTACTTACAGCATGATGCCCAAGTAGACGGAACCAGCAAAGGCGCAAACGCATGCACCACGCAGAGGTGGAAGCGAGATTTCAGCAAGGTAGGTAGGCGCAACCACAGTAGTCTGACCAATACCCACACCAGCTATGAAGCGGCCCGCGTATACCATGCCAATGCTTCCGGAGGAGGAGGCGCCTAGGTAAATGGAGATGCCCGTGACCCACACAAGACACAGCTGTCTTGTGGCCCACAAACGACCAAGCTTGTCGGTGAGGTAGAAGGCGATGATGGCGCCGAGGATGGATCCAAGCTGGACCATGGATGTAATGTTGGAAATCTTGTCTGCCTGCGTAGTCTCGCTGAGGGACGCATCGTCGAGGCCAAACTTGTGCATGAACGAGATTTGTTCAACAGTGGTTCCGGAGAGTCCCTCGTCGAGACCTCGAGCCGCGCCCATGAAGCCAAACACTGCCTTTGTCAATATAAGCAATCAAGGACGTTCAATGGCACTTACCAAACACTCCATACCAAAGACGCCAGTTGAGCGTCTCCCTGGGAATGTCCTCCAGCCCCTTCTTCCAGATTTGGTCGATCCTCATGATTGCGCTCCGGGGATGGACTCGAGGAATTGACTGACGGCGCAAGACAACTAGACCGCAATGGCACTCTAGACCAACACGCGGTGATGGGCGAGTTTAAATATGGCCGCGCGAGGCCAGCGATGGCGAAACTATGCGCGGAAATATCCAGTGCCCGCGCGCCTCCTCCCCTCCTGCCGTGCGATTTTCGTTGCGGGTGGAGCCACAGATGGAGAGTAGCTCCCGTTGTTACCCACAAGAAGGCTCTGATCCGACTCGTGCACCCCTCGGGCATGGCCGATGTGGCCGGCTAAGTTGACATGTCTCCATGACTTTGCGGGGATGTAGGGCTGAGCTGGACCAATCCAACGGGGTTACGACGTCGCCAGCGAGCCATCGTGGTCACGGGTAAGTAGCGATACCAGGCCACAGATTCGTTTGACGTTGCATGGGGCGTCCGCTGCCGAGCATCCAGCTGGGTTTGTGGCGCATGGGGAACATTCTTGGCCGGGGCTTGTTTCGATTCGCAGGGGGTTTCCGCTGCCTCTTGTCGCTGAAAAGCACGCTGAGAACCAGCTTGCGCGGGCTTGGGGGCGCGTAACGACTTGGCAGTCTGCAGTCGGTCAATCATTCTGCGAGCTGCATGAATTGTCCCGACCCCGGATTTCCATGTCTATCGAGGGCTCCGCTCTCCACTATTTTGGCCCGCCGAACGGGACAAGTCTCCGCCAAGACGTGGGGAAAATGTCTGGGCACACGACCTGGATTACTGTCAAGACGTTGAAGTATGCCTCTTTTTGACGATTCGGTGAGATATGCTTCAAGGCTCCCGGAATCTCCCTCGGACGCGAAGATTCTGGTACATGTAAATGGAAATGATTACCGGACATCGTCAGAGGCTCAGGCCATCAGCCTCAGGTCAGCCGCTCCAACCATTTGCGCCTCTTTATTCAGAGCCTCTATCTCCGCCTCCACATACGGTATGCCGCTCTGCTGGCGTTCTTCCTGCGTCAACTGCTCAATCTCACCGGGAAAGAAAATCCGCTCCACCCCGGCCATTTTTTCGCACCCGACAACGCGCTGGTAGAGGTAGTCCATGCGCTCCTTGAAGTCTTCCAAACTCATGAACAAGTCGGGCTTGATGGCGACCAAGAAGTGTCCAACGTCGGCGGGCCTTGACGGGTCGTACGGGTTGGTAACATGACCCGCAAACGCCGAGCCGGAAAAGACGCCGGAAAACACGTCCATCATGATGGACAGAGCGGAGCCCTTGGGACCGCCCATGGGAAGCATGACTCCTTGCAACGCGGCTGCAGGGTCGTCGGTGGGCTGCCCCTCGGCGTCGAGTGCCCAGTCTCGAGGTATGGCTTCTCCGCGCCTCAGGGCCTTGTAGATTTTGCCTCGAGCGGCAACACTAGGCGCCATGTCGAGGATGAAGGGCTTGGTATTGCCAGCGGGAGCGCCGCAAGCCAAGGGGGAAACACCCATCAGCTTCTCGCGACCACCCCACACGGGCAGGGCCGGGGACGAGTTGGTATAGACGAGCGTCATCATGCCCGCGTCCAGCCCCTGCTGCACCACCCAGGCTGACATGCCGAAATGGTTCGAGTGCTTGACGCTGACCATGCCGATCCCGAATTCAGAGGCCATCCGAATTGCAGCCGACATGCCCAGGTGGGCTGCTACGAATCCAAAGCCATTCTTGCCGTCGACTTGCGCCACGACCGGTGTCACCTGACTGAGGGTTGGGGCGGCTTTCCCATCCAGAACCCCTTGGCGGATTCGGGTCATGTAGGAAGGGATGCGGTTGATGCCGTGCGTGTCAACGCCTCGCAAGTCAGCGGCTACGAGGCACTGAGCGACTATTTGGGCGTTTTCTGCAGGAACTCCGTTGCCGACGAGGACATCCTGGACGAACTTTTCGGCGTCTGCGGCGCGGACGTGGATGCGCTTTGGCGGAGCCTCGGCGTCCGAAGTTGGTGGATTGGCAGTGGACATGGCGGTCAAGTAGGGTGTGAAGCCTGGAGGATGATCTCAGTTTCAATAGGTTAGAAGTGAGAATGAAGAAGAATAAGGAAGAAGAAGAGTCAATTCCCTCAGAAGAAGGGCTATGCCCGGTGACTCATCGCGACGGATGCATTGCCGAGAGAGAGCTGCAAGCCGTGTAAAAATCGCTTACCTTTTCAAAGTACATCTGCAATGGTGGAGTGTGCGGAGGCGCTGTACCGTACCCCACACAGGGGACGGCGGGGCGGTTGAATCTTTGTCAGCTCTCGAAACCCGACGCACGTGGTTGGCTGGAGTACAAAATGTTAGTCTTGAGGTTTGGCGAAATGCAAGATTGGCAACTTTTTGCATATTCCAAGAATGGCATGATCTGGACATGTACCCAGCATGTGGGAACCCTGGGGTCTGTCAGACGCCGCGTCCTAAAGTGGAGATGGTTAAGTCCGAGGGCTGCACGGCCAAGATGACGACAGCGCGTTGCAGCATCAGCTTCGCCCTCACAGACGCGAGACTGTATACTGCATAGTTATCAGCAACCATGTCGGTGCTACAGACAAACCTGTCACAACATGTCGCCCTTGTCACAGGTGCCAGCGGTGGCATTGGCAAAGCGACCTGTCTCAAGCTGGCCGAAATGGGCTGCACCATTGCCGCTCACTACAACTCCAATGTCGACGTGGCCAAGGCCCTCATCAAGAGCCTGAAAGAAAAGGGCGTCAGAGCCGAGGCCTTTCAGGCTGACTTGAACGACTATGAAGAGGTGTGTAGTCCTGATGTCTTTTCTCGTTCTCAACAAATTGACCCTTGGCAGGTTCGTCGTCTGCACAGCTCCGTAGTATCAGCTCTTGGCCATCCTTCAATTCTCTTCAACAATGGGGGAACTACGCTGTCCCAGCACGGTCTCAAATCGGCAAGCGACGTGAGCATCGAAGACTTTGAAAAGACATGGCGCTCAAACTGCGGTTCGGCCTTTCTCCTGACGCAGTTGTGTGCCCCTGCCATGGAAAACGGCGGATGGGGGCGCATCATCTTTTGCAGCAGCGTCGCCGCCTTTAACGGAGGAGTAGTTGGTCCGCACTACGCGTATGTTTTTGGCAGCCTTGTGCAGGGACATTGCTAATCTGCCGGTCAACAGATCATCCAAATCAGCCTTGCACGGCTTGATCCACTGGCTGGCGGGTGCGTACAGCCAAAAGGGAATCACCGTCAATGGAGTGGCTCCTGCTCTTATCGAAGAGACAGCGATGCTGCCCGGGAGAAACGATGAGTTGGCCAAGAGTATGTGACCGCTCCTTGGTCAACGAGAGAGAAGCTAATCAGTCGACAGAAATACCAATAGGTCGTCTCGGCAAGCCGGAAGAAATCGCAGAGACAGTCATCTGGATGGTCAAGACGGGATACGTGACGAACAAGGTCATTGGTGTTGACGGAGGATTTTTTGCTCAATAACGTGAGCGAAGGCGGAGGATTAAAAGGGTTGACGAGCGCCTGTGGAGACTGCCGAAACGACTGCGCCTTACCCTCGGCGTTGCCGACAGTCGTCGTCGCTCAACAACCAAGCTCCACAGTGTACATGCGTCAATTACGGAGACTTGGGTGTGAAGTTGGAATTTGGTAGGTTGTCGGCGCTGGCTTGTCGCAAGTGGTGCCTCTTGGCAATGGCAATGTTTCGGGGGCCGAAAAATATACAAACATTCCAACAGGTGGTTCCTCAATTGTCCAAGCGGGACGGCTGACGAGAGGTGATCAATCTGACTGAATAAAAGTCCAACCATAAAAGACGTCGAAGGATAGAAGGTGGTGAGATTGGGGCGGCCATACCGGCGAGTGCTTGGACGGTGGTGTACAACTAGAAGTAGATTGAAAATACGGAAAGGAGAGACTTGGACGCAGAATTGTGGAGAGATGGAATAATTCACATGGCGAAGCGCCCAATGGTTGTTAGGCTTTGGGTTCGGACAAGAGCTTGGCGTGGAGAAGAAGGCGGTGCAGCAAGCGGAACGAGCAGAGGGTGGTGTTGCAGTCATGGCCGTGGCACAAGTCATGGTCGTAAAGCAATTTGCTGCGCGACTGCGCAAAAGCAGTGGCGATGCAATGACATGGTTGGAAGACAAAGGGTTGTCATAAGGCAAATGGAGGACGACATGGCCTAGCCCAACATCAGCACCCGAGCTACACATCATTGGCGCATATCGGAGGGAGGCTGCCGCAGCCCCAAACCACCCGTGAGAGCAGCCCTAGACCTCTCTCAACTCCACTCGTCTTCGTCCATCCCTCTGTCCTCCGACTACATAGTCAACCTCTGCACCTTCATCGGCCGGGCGCGAGCCCATCCTTACGCCGAATCGACTGGTTTGACGCCCAACCGTCGCATAACCTCGCCGCCGACCCCGTCACCACGACTTCTCCGCTTCACGGCCACGGCCACGGCCACCACCTCGTCCGGATCCGGCCCCTAACCGTCAATCTCTACTTTTACACCTTGCGCGACATCATCCCACGCCAGCTTGCCCCGACGCCTACACCGCCGCGCCGCCCGCTACGCTGCCTTGACGCTCTCGTCGTCTGTCCATGACCGCGCCCTATACATAACCCTCTCTAAACCACGCTCGTTGGCCTTTACATTCTTATTCGATATTTGCGCCCAAAATGGCACACTACCCCAACGGTGGCCAGTACTATCGGCCTGGCTCTTCCCAGCAGGAGCAGGGCTCAGCAGGATACCAGACCGCGAGCTACGGTCGCCGGCCAAGCTACGACACCACCGACGAGGCAGCTTTTGCAATGGACGGAAGGGCACATGGCTATGGCAGTATGGGATCTGCGCCTCCGCGCCCTCCTAGGCGGGGTACTAATCCTGTGCGACAAGACCCTGAGCTCTTCATAGGAGGAGATCCAAGCGCAAACCCTCCGCTGGACGCACCGTCGACGCCTCAGAGAACGGATTTCGGGCAATATCATCCTGCGCCTCCCACTCCAAACCACCGCTCTGCTTACAATCCCCGCCAATACTCTCCTCCTGTCCAAATCCCGAATCCCCAGCAATTTGGAGGCGTCAATCGAACGCAGTATAACCCCGTTGCGTCACAGCCGACTTACAATCCAGCTGCGTATGCGGATCCAAGCCTTGGGAGGGGATCTTCAATCGCTAGCCGCGGCTACGGCCACTCGCCGACCACCTACTCGACTTCCCCGACTGCTCAGTTTCCCTCGCCATCTGCCCATCGTCCCAGCACGGCAGATCCTCATCTTTCTCCTACAACTCCTGCGTCTCGGCATGCCGGCTACACACCGCCTGCGCCGCCTCCTGTTCCTGTACCACCACATGCCGACGGGGCCATGATGCAGAGCTGGCACGATCCCTCGGCCATGGCAAGACGACCCTCTGCAGCCCAGATGCACTCTCTGCATAACAACCCGCTACCGTCTCCTCCTGTCCACCAAGGCTACCACCACGGCGCCACGAGGCACGATGAGCGGAGGTCCCCCTCGCAATACCATTCGAACCCTCTCCCTCCTACCCCCGGCGCAATCCCCCCGCAATACTCTCCCCAGAGGATGAATACCGTTGGAAGACACCCACAATCTCGGCCTCTGCCAGGTCCACCGTTGGAGGAAGAGGAACACCCCGGATATTTCGACGAGACCAACGGACTTCAGGCCCCGTACAACGAGGCGCTATTCGACGAGGTTGAAAACGCCGTCATGAATGCTGGAGGATCTCCAAGAGTTGAGCCGCCGGTCAATGGAGATCGTGGCGAACCACCCTTTTACGCTTCGCTGGCTGGAGGCCTTACTACAACGAATGGACACCCTCCGTATGAAGACTATGGCGTTGATAGTGATCCCGAGGCTGCATACGGTGTGGCCATGTTGCAGGAACAAGACAATGGCTTCTTCACGAGCTACATGCCGCAGGTCCCCGCCCAGCCCGGTCTGGAGTCTGATCAGCAAAGCGACGGTTCTTTTCCTGGTGTAGATGTCAGCACGTTTGATGGAACAGGCACCGTGGCTCTTGGTTCTTATGGCATGACCCCGACGGAATCTGCATCTAGCACTGCGTTATTGGATCGGTCTCAAAGCCAGACCCACACAATGTCTTCTTCGGGTTCCATGCGTCAGTCAGGTGAGACAAGCGACGCCGACTACGATCCTTACATGAGGGTTTCTGGAGCTGCCAGGACTGACACCTTTGGAACCGGCGGCTTTGCTGATCCTACAATGAGCAGACGTCGCAGTTACGACGAAGGTGATGAAATGAGTCTTATGAACCAAGCAGCTGGCGAGCCTCCGGACATGTTTTACCACCCTGGGATGCCGACAAGGCCTTTGCCTCCTCCACCAGTTGGCGAGCAGCAATTCCACCAGGGCTTGAACTACCAGTATGATGCGAACCGGACCCCCTATCCTCCAAGTCACGACTACATGTCCACTCCCGCGGGCGCAACCGTGCCCAGATCAACATCTCTAGTCAGCCACAGCACTACGCAGCAAACCATACCGCCCATCAGGTCCAAAACTGACGCCGAGGAACGCAGGCTGCGGAGCATGCAGATGCGGACACCTGCCCTGTATGAAAAGACTGACTCGAGCGGAGACAATTTGACCCCTCCCACTGGAAGCACCATTACCCTGGACCTTCCGGCACTTCCTGCTGGGAAACGTTTCAGCCCGAGCAAACTGACTCCTCGCGACTTTGCCAAGTGTACTGAGCCATGGGCTCTCAGTGCTGTGATTTCTTGGCTTCGCATGATGGCCGAGGGAGAGTCGGATCTCAAGGAGCACTTGATCACGGATGGTCTGGTGGCGCTCTTTACGCACAAGGTCCCGACGATGAACGTGGCAGATGCTGAAAATTTGGCTGCGCAAGTTGTTCAGGAGATGTACAGGGTTGGATCTCTCGAGCACGTCGAAGAATGGCTCAAGTTCAAGCCTGCCACGACCTCTGGTGTTATATTCCAGTTGACCGGAAGCGGCTGTTATGCGCCGAAGCTCCATGACGTCCACACTGCAGGACGATGCTACGCCCATCACTGCCAGAGAACGTTGAAGAAGATTGACCTTCGTGCACAGCCGTCAGTCAAGCAGACACCTGACTGGGCCACGTTCTACAAACTCAAAAAGGAAGACGTGGACGGGATTAACCAGAGGGAAGTGACGAGGCAAAACATGCTCCACGAAATTGTCACAACCGAAGACAATTACATGGAATCACTCAACGTGCTCCGTCTGGTATACCGCGACAGTCTGATGGGGATGCAGCCTCCCGTCATTCCCCCGAAAAAGCTCAAATGGTTCATTCGGGATGTGTTTGGAAAATTGGAGCCAGTCATTCAAGCTAATGAAGAGCACCTCCTGCCCCAACTAAAGTATCGCCAGCAAGAGCAAGGACCGTGGATTGTTGGGTTCAGCGACATCTTCCGAGAATGGATCCGCAAGGCGCGCAGTGCCTACATCGAGTATGCCGCCGCATTCCCGTATGCGACGTTTCTCATCCGCCAAGAATCCGAGAGGAACATTTTGTTCCGCAGCTTCCTTGACCAGGCGCGTGCAAACAAAATGTCCAACAAGCTCGCGTGGGACAATTACCTCAAATCTCCAATTACCCGCCTGCAGCACATTGGTTTGTTGCTGAACACGGCGCTCAAGAAGACGCCCGATGGCGAAGAGAAGAGGAATCTCCAGACGGCCATTGACGAGATTAAGGCGGTGACATTGGAGTGTGATGGAAGAGTGGCCGACATGACGCGCAAAGTCGATTTGACTGACCTGCAGACCAAGCTGATTCTGCGACCTGGCATGCAGCGCGTGGAACTTAACTTGAACCACTTGGGCCGTGAGCTGATCTACAAGGGTGACCTGCAGCGGATGGGCGGTACACGTTATACCTGGCTCGAGGTGCATGCGCTGCTCTTTGACCATTATCTGGTTCTCGCGAAGACGGTATTGCACAGGGAACCCGAGGGAGGTCCCAAGCAAGAGCGATATGACGTCTCGCGCCTGGTAAGTGCTCTATCAGTTAGTCGACTGAACTCATGCTGACAAACCCCAGCCTATTCCAATGGACTTGCTGGTTCTTGAAAGCTCAAACGACGACCCGGTCGTGAGATCATCTGTCAAGGGCGTGGCCACAGTGTCTTCAACCTCTGCGAGACCCGAATCGAGGCTCCGCGCTGGATCCAACGCAAGCCCTGCACCCCTATCACACACTTCTACAAGCTCATCCCTGAACTCCGGTCTGACGAGCTCATCGACAAGCAAGGGCATGGTCGTCAATACGGTCCTCGAGAGCCCCAAGGACGAGAAAATCATGTATCCGTTCCGGATCAAGCATCTTGGCAAAGAGGTCTACACACTCTTTGCCCCAAGCGCTCAAAATCGACAGGACTGGTGTGAGAAGATTCTCGAAGCCAAGACCAGGCATGCGGCTTCATTGTTTGTCCAAAATGCTGAGCCCTTCCGCCTTCGCGTAATGGCAGACGCAGCCTTTGCGTACGACGGTGGCTCGGCTGGTTCTTCTAGCATCACGATCAAGGGCACTCCCCTAGACCGGGCCATTGACGAAGTGGAGAAGCGCTATGCAAACACTGGCCGGCCTGGTCCCATTTGTCGAGCCAAGGTTAACTGCGCGACAGCCTTTATGCAGCCC
Organism: Phyllosticta capitalensis; assembly: GCF_038381095.1. Lineage (NCBI taxonomy): Eukaryota > Fungi > Ascomycota > Dothideomycetes > Botryosphaeriales > Phyllostictaceae > Phyllosticta > Phyllosticta capitalensis. The sequence goes on along the minus strand of NW_027117448.1, from coordinate 486,605 downwards.
AACGGCAAGTCGATGGTGGCTGTTGGAACAGACTTTGGCGTCTTCATCTCGGAGGTGGATAACCCTCGCGGCTGGGCAAGGTCGATTTCCATGTCCAAGGTCACACAAATCTCGGTGCTTGAAGAGTTTAGCATCATGTTGCTCATCGCGGACAAGGCTTTGATTGCCTACCATCTCGACCTGGTCTGCCCTGTTGGGGGTGTCCCTCCCAGCGACAGCTCACGGCGAGCGCCTCAAAAGCTGTCTGGCTCCCGCGATGTTGGCTTCTTCGCGACAGGCAAGATGAAGGACCGCACGCTGGTCTTTTACAAGAAGCGTGAAGGACTATCCTCAACCTTTAAAGTGCTCGAACCAGTCTTTCAAAAATCGACCGAAAAGAAGTCTCGTTTCCTCCGTAGCGGCCGCACCGATTTCTTCCGCGAGTACGACGACTTTTACATTCCGACCGAATGCTTCGGGCTCAACCTCTTCCACTCGTCCCTCGCAATCTCTACTTCCAAAGGTTTTGAGGTCCTCACCCTGGACAAGAAGCAGCCTTGGAGCGTGCCCGACCTCCGCCAAGCGCACGTCGCCACCATCAACCAGCGCCTGCAGAACCTCTCACCGCTGGGCATGTTCCGCCTCTCAGATGCCGAGTTCCTGCTGTGCTACGAAGAGTGCGCCGTGTACTGCAACAAGCACGGCGACGTGTCGCGCAGCGTCATCATGGAGTTTGTCGGCAAGGCGCGCTCGGCGGCGCTCTACGGGCCGTACGTGCTCCTCTTCGACCCCGACTTTGTTGAGGTGCGCAACGCGCAGAACGGCCGTCTGCGCCAGGTCATCCCCGGCCGCGACGTCAAGTGCCTCGACGACGGCGAGGGCCTGGGCGGCACGTGGGCCGCCGCGGGCGTGGCCCCGACGCCCGCCAACGGCGCCAATGGCACGGGGACTGGCATGGGCAGCGGCGGCTACCTCGATCAGAACCAGTCCGGCGCCCCCGGTGCCAGTGGTACGGGCGCGCCGCGCCGCACGGTCAAGTTGGCCATGCAGCATCCTCGCCATGAACGCTGCCAGATTGTCGTCGAGTTGCTCTTGAACGAGGGACAGCGGGATTGAGGAGCGGACGAGAAGAGGTGAGGTGAGATGGTAACGACTCGGGCTTAGGTTTGGAAAGGATGAGAGATTCGAACGCGAAAAGATGGGGGGGGGGGGGGGGGGCTTCATCATGGCGGAGGATGAGGTGGTGGTCTGCAGGATCTAGCGACCGTTTTGCGACATTTGCCTGTCGATGTCTTTGTAATCTCGTGTGCATGTTTTTTTCTTCTTTTGTTCCGTTTGAGAGGGCGTTGGGTCCTCTTTATTTCTCCTTCTTCGAGAGACCTTCTCCTCTCTTTTGATGATGAAGCAAGCTATGTAGGTGTTTGTCACGGCACCCATTTGATTTGGCTGGACAACCCCATTGTATCCCCGGGGGTCTTGAAGGGAGCGGCAAAGGGGAACGGAGCGAGAGGGAGAGAGAGCATGGCCGGCCATGCTTTGCATGCATGCGTAGGTCGTTATTGTTGTCGTCGTTGATGCGGTAACTATGTAGAAGAGGATGGGAACGGCATGCATATGGATGATGGTTTGGACACGATGCACGAGTTTTGTCGTTTTTGTTGCCAGTGCTGCTGTCGTCAGACCTTTGCGCTGGTGAAGCAGCAAGCAGGTGAGCGAGTGAGCTAGCTAGCGAGCGAGCTGGCGAGCTGGTGTGTAGTGAATGAAGCACGTATGGAGAGACAATCTTGGCAGTGCGAAGATGTACGTACGTCAGGGGAAGACGGAAAGTAAGGTAAAGTTAATGATTAAACGAAGCAGAAAGCGAGTGAACAGTACATAGCCGCAGAGGTATCAAACCCAAGTAAGTCTCCAAATGAACTACCTGCCTCCGCACCTCCTAGGCTCCTACTAGTAAAGGAGCATGCTGTCTTGGATGTTAAAGTTGGATTCTTTGCGCGGTTTGGATGAGTTGTGATGCCGCACCCTGCCCTGTTCATTGATTTCTTTTTGCTGCTGCTAGTCTCACACTTCCTTCCTCCCTCCTAATTGCGGGTAGTGAGTTACTAACTGACTCACGGACCAACTGACTAAGTGAACGACACAACAGCATACCTACAGCATCAGAGCCAGCTTTCCAGCCACTCGTACAAGCGAGTAAGCGAGCAAGCAACACACCACCACCTTGTCGTAGCGGGACAGGCTAGAGAGAAAGAGATTAATCAAACGGCAGAAAGATAGATCAAAATAAACGACGTTTGGCAGTCCATCTCACTTGGTCAAGGAAGGGAAGAAGGGAACGAAGGAAGGATTGGAAGGATTGGAAATAGAGCGTGATAGATTTGAAGTCGAGCAGTCAGGCATCATATCATGCCCGGCGTTTTGCGCGCACGCAGTACATGTTGGTTTGAGGCTTCTGGCTTGAGAAGGAGGAGGAGGAGGAGGAGAAGGTTCTTGTGATAGTCAGTGGAGGAGGACGAGGTGCTAAAAAGAAGGGGGGCTTGAAACGTTTTTGATATTTTTGATGAATGGGATGATGGATGAGATGTGATGCTGCCCCCCAGCAAACCGAATGCTCCCCCCACCCCTTCATCTCTTACTACATGTGCTCTCTTCTTGATCTGATTGTCTCCTGCATCTGTATTTCACAGTGCACTCCACTGCCCCTCTCCCAATCTCGTCTCAACCCATTAGCGGATGGTAGGATGGATACATGACGCGAGCGTCAACGCCAGTCGTTCAACAAGGACACCAGATGTGCTCCACTTCAAGTTTCAAATTTCAAGTTTCAATTGTTTTATTTTTGAAAATGCTCAAGTCAAGGTATTTGGGGGTGGGGGGAATCTCTTCTCTTCATACATGCAGATCGAAGTTAATGGCCGACCGGCTCAGCTCTAGCTCCAGGGTGTTATAACACACCACCACCACCGCAAGCACACGGCATTTTTGCACACTCTACCTAGTTCCTCCGCCCTCTCCAGTCCACGACCCTGTCTGCGACAGAACCAGATTCTAACACGCAGGCCCGTGTCCGTCTTTCTCTCTGCTCCATCCCTCTTCTTTTGCTTGGCTCGGAAATTTTCCCCAGCATCTGCATAATGGGCGGCACGCACGAACGCACGCCTCCAGCCAGTGTGCCTCCTTTCCCTCCTATGGGGTCATCCTCGTGACGTTGCTTGCGCTCGTCGCCGGGGCTCGGTGATGATGCCAGTGGTTGAAAGCAACCGTGAACCCGCTCAGGGAGGGGGACCAAAAATTTGGCGAGGGACTCAGGGGATGTCCACAGATCGAAGATCTCTGTATGCCACATCAGATCGATGCGCAGACATGGACGCTGGATCTGACAAGCCGGGTTCGATGACTGCTCGGTTGCGTCCTTCCCGGCCAGTCACGTCTCTATTGAGACCGCGCCGTCGCCATCGTCGTTTGGCCAGGCCTGGAATCCGGGAGAGTCCGTCATCGTAAAGTAATGAAAAGGTGGGAATGAGTAGATAAGGTAGTAGCGAGTGTCGGGGGTTCGATATTCGATGCCACAGAAAAGTGGTCGAGTGCTAAGGGGGTGAGTAGACCAGGATCGTTTCGTGGTTGTGGTCATGATCGGTCCAGGGAAGTGCGTCGGTAGGATTCGAAGAGGATGAAGTAAGAAGAGGTGTGAAGGTGTTGAGATCGTCCGTCATCATTCAGGTTGTATGTGGTCAGTGCGTTAGGTGGTCATCATCCATCGTCTTTCTGTGGTCGCGCCGTCAAGGACGAAGCCCGTCCATTTCGATATGCGCGGAACCGTGGCCTTGGGCCCAATCTTGCTGTTTCGCCGCTGAATTTCAGCTCTTCATGAACGCGGGCTGCTCGTCTTCTTCATCAAGCCCGCGAAAAAGTTTGCGAGTCGCTCGTTTTCTGTCTTGCCGTCGTCGATTGGACTTGTGACACCGTCGTCCCCGGCGCTGGCATCTCGTGTTGCCTCGCGATCCTGTGAAAACCGTCAGCACCTTTTTCGAAAATTTCTGCGCAGCACATACCTTAAGGCGCTTGAGCATGTCGTCGGCGTCCACTTGGATTCCGCCCATGTTGAATTGTACAGGACCAATGTGCTCCTCAACCACGCCAGAACCAGTCTCGCGAGGCGTGACCATGCCGCTCTCGTTTCCGCTGCCTTGGTGCGAATGGCCTGGATTCCTTGCCTTATCCTTGCTGCCCGCATTCTTGCTCTTCTCATCCTCCGCACGCAGCTTGTCGAGCACCTCCAGTTGCGAAGTAAGGAAGGCTTGATTGTCTTGAGATTCGATTTCGATGCCGTTGGCAGCGTTGAGCTGTTGCACTGGAAGACCCTGGGCGAGGAGAGAGTCCCGAGTCGGATCATGAATGGTTTCTTCGTACACGGCAACCGCTGGCGACTCTTGTTCTACCGGAGCTCCGTTCGTCTCGCCATTGGTGATTTCTTCGCCATCCGCCTCGCCATTAACCGGGGGCGGCGTGACGACTCGCGGGGCTTGAATATCAACGGACCAGGCCTGGGATACCGATTCAGCATCGAAGCCATCGCGCAAAACTCGAATCTTGCCCCAGGAGTCCCAGTTTGGCGGCACCAGAACGCGGTCTCTGTCAATGACATTGTGCTTGAGTTGCTTCTTTTGGAGCATGGACTGGATACCCAAGCTAGAGTGCACAAGCGTTTGCAGCGAACCTGGTGCCTCGGGCATTGTGTAAATCAGACTCGAGCCGTGCTTTAGAAGAATCGTGCGCATGTACTGCAGCACGAAATCAAATTCCTCCTCTTTCCAAGCCCTTTCGCGCTCCAGAGTCTCAATCTTGTCCGCATTTTGGCACACGACGCACAGAGGAATTCCCAGCGGCTCATCCCACTCACCGGGACCAATGGGGATGGAAACATCCTCAGTGGCAGTCCCAGCCGAGCCATCCAAGTTGTTCTTGCGACCACGCTCCCGCCATGCATTCATATTCTCTTCCATGAGGTCTTTGCAATCGTCATCGAGAGAGACAATGAGGGAGCGCAGGACGCGGATCCATTCTCGTAGTTGGCGCACCCACAGCCAAGGTTGCGACCAGTCTAGGAGGATTACGATGAGCATGTTGGGTAGCGTTCTGGGGGTAAGAAGCGGCTTGAGCAGCGGAGTAAACGACGGAGAAGGATCAGTGAGCAGGTAGAGCGACAGCCGTGCGAGAATGTCTGATTTGGTCAACATTGGGTTTGCAACATTTTGCGAGGCCACGCAACATACCATCTTGATCGGCATCCAAAACATCCTGATAGGTATAACCTAGCGCAAACTGGTTGGCAACAGGAGGCTTGCGACCACGGTCCGGAGGCCTCCTGCGGCCATTCTCATCCATTGTCAACGAGTCGAGAAAGTCCTTTTGCGTCTCGGGCGTACCGCCTGCGAATGTCATTGTCAGCCCAAGCTGTACTTTCTAGGCGGTGTGGTGGGCGCGGCGTACCCAAGACCAACAAGCTCTTTTCCGGTAACCGCTTGCCGCTGGAGACGCCATCCAGCATGGAAGACCATATGTTCTTCTTGGACTCATCACTGCTGCGCGGGCGCGTGGGCGAGTTGCTGCTGCCGGTGGACCTATGGCTGTAGGTGGATATGCGGTGTGAAGCCGACATGATGAGGGTGTCGGGCAGCAACGGGCGGAGGAGGGACACGAATTGACGCGGTGAGAGTTATGGAGCAGAGAGTTCAGAGGTAGCTGGTCATGGCGCGGCGGGCGGTGTTGACGGACGTGGACGTGGAGTGGGGGGTTTTGGTTGGCTTTGGTGGCCATGTCCTGTCGCGGTCCCGGCGTCGCTGGGGGGAGACGGACGGGGGACGCGCGCAGCCCTGAGCTGAACAAACACGGAGGGCCTTGGCGCGGGCTGCTCTGCAACGACGTCAAACAATTAGGAATAAAGTACAAGCTGTGGTCTCCTGTCGATTTGCACGTGCTTAAGTTTTTGAATCATCGCGACGCGAAAAGGTCGTGTTCCAGCATCTTCTGGCGCCCGTGATTTGCCTCAAGGCCCCGCGCTGCGCCATACATTAGACAAAGCTACGGCGCATCCCGCCGTCATCATCCCGCTCCATCTCCCTCTCCGCCCTCGTTCCTCAACCTTGCATTACACATCCCAACACCTACTCTCCACCTTCACGAATGACCGACCATCCCAACTACAACACCATGGCCGCCAATACAAAATTCCAGCCAGTGCCCCAGCGCGACTCGCTCGAGGACCAGCACCACTTTAGCCAGCCGCCACCGGCATACGAAGCCGAAGCCTCGACCAACGCAGCACTCCTGTCCGGCGTCGCGCGCGGCGAAGATGACAACCTGCCCGATGATTTCAAGGTAGGCGACTGCTTTCCAAAGAATGCCCACGACTTGTGCGCTGACTTTATCAGTTTGGCGGCGTCGTCGCCGAAGCGACCCTCGACATCCGCATGGCCTTTGTGCGCAAGGTCTACGCTATCCTGACAGTCCAACTGCTCTTCACCGCGGCCCTCAGCTCCGTCTCCTTCTTCAACGCCACCTACCGGAACTGGATCCAGACAAACCAGTGGGCCATGTGGGTGTCGCTGTTTGGCGCCATCGGCTTCATGCTGGCAACCTACTGGAAGCGCAAGTCGTACCCAACCAACCTTCTGTTCCTGGGAGGATTCACCGCGCTCGAGGCCTACAGCATCAGCGTCATCACGTCCTTTTACGAGAGCAAGATTGTCCTGGAAGCCGTCATCTTTACGCTTGCCATCTTTGTCGCCCTTACGCTGTTTGCCTGCCAAAGCAAGTATGACTTTACTGCTTGGCAGCCATACCTGTTTGGAGCCTTGTGGATCCTGATCATGTTTGGCTTCATGTCGGCCTTTTTCCCATACAACGACAAGGTTGAGCTGGTTTACGGCATCATTTGCGCCCTCATCTTCTCCGGTTACGTGTTGGTCGACACGTCGCTCATTATGCGCCACTACCACGTTGAAGAGGAGATTGCGGCCGCCATTTCGCTCTACCTCGACATCATCAACCTGTTTTTGGCTATCCTGAGGATTCTCAACAGCCAAAACAACAACTAAGGTGCCCAGACTGCGCAGAAGAACATCCTAAATCGTTTTGTAAACCAGGCATGGACAGACTGTAGGCACAGAGGCGTTGGATAGGATCAAGGGTTCCACGGGCTTGAAAAGCGTTTTCGTTTTGATTTTTCCTTCGTTATCGTACCATATTAACAGGGTCGAAAGAACTCGTTCGTCTTGACATCAAGTGCCCCTTGGCTTTTGGTGATAATGACCTGTCTCTACGTCGAACTCATCATTCATGATGGACCGGACAGTACTGCCGATCCAAATTCTGATAACCACGACCCCAACTTACGAGATGCCCAAAGCGTCAGCATGAGCGCTCACCGGTATTGCATTCTCTGTCCACCTCTCTTTTCCATCTTTTGCTGCCTCTTGCTGCCAGTCGTGTGGCCCTCGTCCGGAGAGCCTGCCCCAGCCAGACCCGCCATGCTTTGTCTTGCGCCGGTAAAAGTCGTGTACGCCAGGTAGGCCGAGTAGAGCGGAATGCCAGCCTACATGCCCACATTAGCAATCACCTCACCGCAACCAGCCCATGGCTGCAAAACAACATACCCAAAGCCACCATGCGCCCTCTCCCACAACAGCCACCAACACCAAGCATCCATATGTCCAGTACAACACATCCCACATCCACTCGGTCAAGCCCTGGGCCTCGAGGTCTTCCCCAGCACGGCGCAGCTCGCCCGTCTGCGCATCAAACGTGGGCCGGGACATGCGCTCGAACCAATATTGAATGAGCCAAGAAGGCGTCGACAGAAGAATATACGTCAGGAGAGAAGAGCGCGTGAAGGGGCGGAAGATGAGGCGCAAGAGAACGAAGGAAGCGTGGATTCCGAGTGTGAGCATGAGGGTGCGATTCAGCGTCGCCTTGTTGCGCGCAGCGAGCTGCTTTGTTGCTTTCTAGGATCAATCAGCTCGAGTGTTTCTATTCAACTTGTCGAGGTGTGCTGCGAGTTCTGGGAGTTTCCGAGGGCAGGGAAGAGCTTACTTGGGCCATGGTGGGGGTGGACGAGCTGCAAAAGAGCTCTCAAGGCCGGTCAATTGGTGGGGAAGGTAGTCAAAAGCAGACTGCAAACAGATGTTGCAACGCAGAAGAGAAGAAGACCAAAGCCACGCGACGATGGAAGAAATAATGCTGGTGACGTGCCTTTGGGTGGATGGATCGCTGGGGCACGCGGACTGTGCTTGGGCTGTCTTTCTCGGCGGGATCAGCAGCCGACGACAGCCACCCTAACAACAGAACAACACAGGCGCCATCGATCCATCCACAAGACCAACTGCCTGCCACCTTCGACCCTCTCCAACCACCCTTACCGCCCGACCTCTTCCGCCCACGTCTACACTCCGCCGAGACCCTTTGCCCATGTCTTCGCATCTCTAACTGTTCTCTGGGCCCCCGTCGCACCAACACGATCCGCCTTTGTCGCCCCGACGCAAGCGTATACCACAACCACCATCCCGGCTCGACAGTCGACATTTTCATGGCTTGATCTGGCCCACCACCTCTGCACCTATCAAGGACGCATCCCAGGGGCCACAGCAACCCAAACCCTCCCTTCATTGCCGCCGCTCCAATCCAACTCGCCATGGCGCCATCCACATCACACGTAGCCACCCAGCTGCGACAACTAGTCTTCTACCACCTCGACAATGATCTCACCCAGAATGCGCTGTTTACAGCCGGCCGTTTGCATGGACAGGACCCGCGGAGCGCCGACGCTGCTCACCTTTTTGCCCTCTGCCATTTGCGACTTGGCAACCTCAAAGCCGCCTACGACTACAGTAGAGAAAAGGGCTTCAGAGGCCACCATTTGGGGTGCGCATACGTATTTGCGCAAGCATGCCTGGGGCTGCAACGATATCACGAGGGCATCACGGCGTTGGACCGCGCTCGTGGGTTTTGGGGCGGCAGAAACCACTGGAGTGAGTCTTCTCCCTTCACCGGTATCCATACGTTGTTGTTGACGCACGCTGGCAGATAAACACTCTGAAGTTGCAAGGAGGCACGTGCCTGATGCCGCGGCTGTCAATTGCCTTTTGGGCAAGCTATGGCGCGCGCATGGTGACGTTACAAAGGCTATTGCGTGCTACACCGAGGCGCTCAAGTTGAATCCCTTCATGTGGGATGCCTTTGAAGACCTCTGCGACACGGGTACGAGGTATTGCGTTGTATGCTTCCGGCAGAAGAACTAACTCTCTGCAGGCGCCGTGATCCGCACTTCAAATATTTTCAAAATGACGCCAGAAATGTCTGCGTTTTTCAGCACAAGCTCTCTCAACGCGGCGTCCTCGGACATGCCGCCTGCAAACTCCAACCTTCCCCCGCCCGGGCAAAATGGCTTTTTCACTCCCGGCAACGACCCCTTCAACTCCTCAATACCAACCGGTACAAGGAATGGTGGCGGTTTGTTTTCCAAGTTCAATGGCTTTAACATGACAAATGGCAATTCCGCTCACGCTGTGGATGCAGAAACGCCCGCAGCAAACGGCGGAAACCACGATGAAGACGTCATGATGGGCGATGCGGGTGGCTCGGGTCTTGGCAGAGCTACCACAGAGCCGCCTCACGCGCCGGTGAGAAGATCACGGCAAGCGCCGACACTAACCGACTCTGGTGTTGACGTGCCAAAGATGAAGGCCATGACCACGCGGAGCCGCGTTCGGTCAGGGACAGATACCAGTGGGAACGACGAACCAGTCAAACCGGCGACAACCGCGCAAAAGCGCACCGTTTCTGGCAACATGGCCCAGCCCAGCACAGCTTCGACTGCACCCACGTCGCAACCTAGAAGGAGCCACCGCCTGATGCAGTCTGTGCAAGATCACATTCGCCCCTCCAGCAGCCGGACGTTGGCAAGTTCAGCAAGAGACGTGGAGTCCAAGGAGAGAGAAAAGAGGGAGCTGAGGAGAGCAAGACTGCCGACTGCGGCTAGGAGTAGCAAGACCAGTACAAACTCGGGGGTTGGCCGGGTCATTAGCGGCAACAGGAAGCCAATTGACGCGGTGGACCGCGAGAGGAGTTTAAAAGAACCACGACCAGCAAGCGTTGCCTCCGGAGTCGCTTCCAAAGCGCCAGAAAATGAGTCTCAGGCTCAGCAAGAATTGGCCAAAGAAAGAGAGGCTTTGCAGTGGCTGTTGGAATTTTTTGGGAAGCTGGGAAGCGGATACTTTCACCTCAGCCGGTATTCGATGCTGGCTGCCTTCAACGAATTCACCTCGCTCCCTTCGGCACAACGAGAGACTCCCTGGGTGCTGGCCCAAATCGGCAAAACGTGGTACGAGCGTGGGCAGTATGCCGAGGCTGCTCAAGTCTTTGAAAAGGTCAAGCAAATGGTTCCGTCACGTATGGAGGACATGGAAGTATATTCGACCGTGCTGTGGCATTTGAAGCGCGAGACGGAGCTGGCTTACTTGGCACACGAGTTGATAGAAGCAGACCGCCTCTCCCCGCAAGCCTGGTGTGCCATTGGAAACTCGTTTTCGCTGCAACGGGAACACGACCAGGCCATCAAGTGCTTCAAGCGGGCCACACAGCTGGATCCCAAGTTTGCCTATGCCTACACACTGCAGGGCCACGAGCATGTTACCAATGAGGAATTCGACAAGGCTCTTTTGGCGTACCGCAGCGCCATATCGGCCGACATTCGTCACTACAACGGCTGGTACGGTCTTGGACGCGTTTACGACCGGATGGGCAAGTACGAAAATGCCGAGAAGCATTTCAAAAATGCGGCACAGATCAACCCCACAAACCCGGTCCTCATTGTGTGCATTGGCACAGTACTGGAAAAGACGCACAAGCCGCAGGCAGCCTTGCGGCAATTCAGCATTGCGTGCGAGCTCGACCCAAAGAGCAACTTGGCTCGCTTCAGAAAGGCGCGCGCGCTGATGAATATGAGGCAACCTCGAGAAGCGCTTGCGGAATTCGAAGTTTTGAAAGAATTGGCCCCCGACGAGGCCAACGTCCACTTTATGCTTGGTCGCCTGCACAAAATGATGGGAGACAAGACGAGTGCCATTAGGCACTTTACCGTGGCTTTGAATTTGGATCCCAAGGCAAGTTTTGGCATGGCCAAAGTAGATGGCTCGTTACTGACAGCTTTGTAGGCTTCACAATACATCAAAGAGGCGATGGAGAGCCTCGAGGATGACGAGGACGACGATTATGACGAAGACGACGGCGTGTAGAGCTCGTTGCAGCGGACTTCCCAACCTTACATCTCTCCTCACACGCCCGGGTTATTGCTCACTCCTCCGCTTTGACCCCTTTTACCCTCTCCTGATAGCATCCGGCATTTCATCTTTACTAGCAAGGCCACTCCTCGTGGGACGGGACTATGTCGACGTACGAATGACGCGGCAACGCACGCAGTCAGACGGCTGGGAGTGTTTTGATACCATGAAAGCGAGCATCTTGGCGTTTTTGCTGGTTTTTCTTTTTCCTCTCTTTTTCGGGTTTCGCCTTTTTGGTTACCAACAGCACCCGCATTGGGCGGCGTTATTAGGGGGAAAAGTAGGGGTGGACCAGATGGTGCGGTAGCAGCATCATCCTTTTTCGTGGGCCGGATCGGTGTACAGTGCTGGGAGTTGGAAAGACCTTTTTCCCTTGGAGCGACGGCGGCAGGCTATGGTGGCCAATCCCTGCAAAGTGGTGCAGTGGCAGCCTCCTCGGGCGTTAATGCAGCATTGGAATGCGTACAGGAAGTGATCAGTCGTTGTTGTCAGATGTGTGTAGCCTCAGACTGGGCATGTGGTCGAAACGTTTGACCAAACAGACCAAACGGAACGGCGGAGCGCGGACCGCTGTCACTCTCCAATTGCCGCCTCACGCCCGACGTCAACCATTTTCCGAGGTTTGGATGCGACAGTTGCGGAGTGATTGGAGAATCTCCATCTGATGATGCACACGAGGGGAATTCAAACCTCTCAATAAACAGGACTTGAACATTGGAGAGTTGCAGGGAGCAGTCGTGGTCGTGACCAGCCCCGCGGACGTCAACCACCTGCTCGGGCTCCCGTGGCCGTGCCCGTGCCCGCGTCGGCGCCGCCAAGAACCAGATGCCGACATTTCTTCCTCAACACCACCCCACACTTTGGCCTGCCTTGGTTCTTGTTCTCTCCACCTCCTCGCTTGCCTCTGTCCAAGCTCTGCTTGGTCTTGACTCTTGACCTCCGAATTCCACCTCTCATCATCTCTTTTAGATCTACCTTTCTTCCCACCACCACATCTTAAATTCCGCTCCCACCACTTCCCCGCCAACCTCAACAACCAAGTCAACACAAGGCAGCCAGTCGCACGCCCCTCAAAAGCACCGAGCTCCTCCGATCCCGCAAACTGCGCCGGCAGCCAAACTCGCAGCGGAACGCACCTACCACAAAACACGAGCGGGCACCACCCAAGAGCCATCATCGGCGCGCCGCAACGGAAAATTGAAGAAAAAAAAAAAAACGAGAGCCTGGCAGCATACCCTTCCCCGGCGATGGGCGGCCTTCTCAGCACCACTCTCCTGGCCGTCATCCTCTCGCCGCTCCTGTTCCACGTCCTCTCGGCGGCCACCTCGCCCGTCGCGCCGCCCGTCTCGAGAATGCTGTCGTTTGTCGCGCGCGCCATTGCCAGCTTCACGTCGCTCATAATCTGCGCCGCCTATGGCGTCGTTGCCAGCGCGGTGCTGCGTGTGGTGGGCTACGGCGGCCTGAGCCAATACGTCGTGGCCAGGGCGTTCAAGTGGACAATGTGGTTTTCGACGGGCGTCACCTTCAAGGTCGTCGAGGGCGAGGAGTATCTGAAGACGCGCCCCGCTGTCCTGATTGGAAATCATCAGACGTGAGTGGCCAAATTTCTTCTTCTGGGTGTGTGTGGGGTGTGGAGAAGAAACTATACCAAATCTAGGTTGGGATGAGCTTGCGGCTCTAGTAATGGCTGCATAAGGCGTGGGAGTACGCATGATTGTTGAGTATGGTTTGGCTGACGTGACGCTGTGCAGAGAGCTCGACGTCCTCATGCTTGGCTGCGTCTTCCCGCCCTACACGTCCGTCTCGGCCAAAAAGTCTCTGAAATACGTCCCCGTCCTCGGATGGTTCAGTAAGCTCCCCACCAAGTCCAATCCTCCGGCTGCCTTTGCCATTATCTGACCACGCTGCGCAGTGTCCCTCTCCAAATCCGTCTTCATCGACCGCGCCAACCGCACCAACGCGCGCGCTGCCTTTGACGGGGCCGCCAAATTCATGCGCGAGCACGCCCAATCCGTCTACATCTTCCCCGAGGGCACGCGGTCCTATGCCGAAGGACCGGAGCTGCTGCCGTTCAAAAAGGGGGCCTTCCACCTGGCGGTGCAGGCGCAGGTGCCCATCATCCCCATCGTCGTCGCCAACTACAGCAACGTGCTCAACATCAAGCGGCGCGTGTTCGGCTCGGGCGTCGTGCCCGTCAAGGTGCTGCCGCCGGTGCAGACGGCCGGCCTCACGACGGCCGACGTCGACCGTCTGACGACTGAGACGCGCGAGGACATGTTGGTGACGCTGAGGGGCATGGCCAAGTCTGCGAATGGCGCGCCCATGGCTATGAAGGCCGATGGCGGCGTCCCGCATGAGCCCGTCAAGAAGGAGTTGTGAGGACCATGTACGGTGGCTGGCTGGCTGTGGCGGTGGCATCGTTTGGTTTGGTATGAGTAGTAGTAGGCAGGGCATGCGTTGGTTGGCGCTCCCATCACCTCCTCCTCTCGTCATCCTTCTCCCCTTTTCTTGCGATATTTCCTTGTTCATGCGCCGTGCGCGTATCAAAGACGGCGTCATCGACACACGCATCATCCACCAAAGGATGAAGACGGGGAGCGGGCAAGAGAGGAGTGGAGCAGCAGGAGTGGAGCGCGGATTTCAGGAGACAGATAGATCATGAGAAGCACTACGGTCAGCGTAGCATTTGGCTTCTCAACCATCCCATCATCACATCATCCCATCAATAAAAGATACTCCAATACTGTTCAAAGAAACAGATATCCGCGCTCAGCCTCCCTGCCACCCATCGCTGACTGCATTTTGTACAGCTGGCCGCCTGCATCCTTGGGCCTGGAGAAGAAAGAGAGATCTGAAATGGAACTCCATACGTGTATGCCAGGATGCCGCATGGCCTGCTCGCCAGCAAATCCGTCAGTCAAATGCTGCGATTACTCTCCATATCTGTCCCTCTGTCCCTCCCTCTTCCTCTCTCCATTGACCAAAATCCCCATCCTACCTTACCATCAAAATCTTTCCTCCTCTTCCTCCCCCCCTCCTCCTCCCCTCTCATTCTTCTCTCCCATCCCATATTCTCTCATCTTATTTTGCCCCCCTCAATCCCATCCTCTCTCATCCCACCCCATCCCATCCCATCACCCAATCCAAAAACCTCGCCACATCCATACACAACAACACAACCGATCAATCAAGCCTGTCTGCCTGCCTGCACGCTGCCATCGTCGCGCGGTCGTGTCCCAACGGTGTCTTCGTGTCGCTGTTCGCTCGCTTACTTATTCACTTGTGCTGACTGACCCCCTGAGCGGAGAGAAAGGATAAGGTTGAATAGGTGCGTGGGAAATGGCGTGGCTTGGCGAGGCGAAAATGAACGGATGGGATTGACTGCTGACTAACTTAGTCGAGATGGGAAGACGGGAAGAAAGGAGGGAGGTAAATGGTAATGAGGTCTTTAAGAGTGAGGGTGGTGCAACGAATGGTACCGGGCATATGTATATGCTAGCTTCACAGGGGGTTGGAGAGAGCAATTTCAATGGGATAGTGGATAGACCACAAGACGAATAATCACTGAGGTTGCGTCGAGAGGTAATGGAAGAAGATGCCTCCCTAATTATTCCTAAAAGACTGTCTCTTTTCCTTTTCAGTAAATATGCTGTATCCACACGATTGTAAATGTAATATATCTACTTTTTCAACAGCTCGCAGCTCTTGTGCCTAGCCCTGCCACACCAATGCCGATGCTATGCCGCCCCAGTATCGCTCGCTCTCTTGTGCATATGCTGCCCAGCCGTCCTTGTACAAATGGATGCTCTAAAGTATCGCGAAAAACCAAAAACCAAAACACAAAACCAGAAGAAGCGCCTTTGCTATGCCAAACTAAACAGAGTAGCCCGTCCCACATACAATACAGCATGCATCCACCGCCAGCCACCTGGCTATGTTTTGAGACCCATGTTGGTCTCGATCCAATTTGTACAGACAACAGACGGAATGCGGGAAGAAGATGGAAGGGAAGATGGAAGATGGAAAGGAAGTCGTGACGTCGTGAGGGAGTGGTGGCGTCGGTTGATGTTGTTGGCGGTGGAGAAGTGGATGAGGAACAGGAGTGGAACAGATGGATCGGGGAGAGGCGGGGAGGGGGTTTGGAACGTGTAGAGAAAAGGAGACAAGGACATGGGAGATGAGACAGACGGTGATTCGACAGTTCGTAGACAATGTCGATGCCTCCCCCTATTTCGCCTCGGTGTCTTGATGTCTTGGAAGAAGCTAGCGGTCTTGGTAGCCCAGGCACGCACGCACGCACGCACGCACCTACAACACCCAGACAGCCGTCAGGGCAACAACGGCCAGCGCCAACCCGGACACGCCCACGCGACCAACGGCACCGCTGCTGTTGCGGGTGACCTGGGCGGTGCTGACGTTGGCGCGGCCCTGGGGGTCGGTGACGCCGTTTGCGCGGTCGACGCTGGCAATGGCGGGGCCGACGTTGAAAAAGTCGACCAGCACGCCCCACGGCTGCGAGTCGTACGTCGCGGCGCAAGTGCTCATGGCCTCGCCCAGGCTGCCCGTGCCGCTGAGGCCGTTTGTCGTGTTGAGCGCGGCGCGGTTGGGCGACTCGATGCCCAGCCCGTCGACCGAGTACAGGAAGTGGTTTTGCAGGAAGAGCCGCCCCGAGTCCTTGGCCTGGGTCGGCTTGTTGGCGACGGACGAGGGCCGGTCCGGCTCGCAGGAAAAATTGCTGGGCGACGTGTTGTCGTAGTTGTTTTCGTAGAGGAAGGTGAATTCGTCCAGCAGGTATGGCGCCTCGGTCGTGTTTGAGAGGGACGCGACAAACGTGATGAGCCGCGTGTTGTTGGCAATCAGCGAGTGCAGCGTCGGCCAGTTGGACAGCGGCTGCGTCGTGTCATCGGGCGTGTACGCGTACGTCGTGATGCCGGAGCTGCGGAATTCGCCATTAAGGTCGGATGCGCTCGCGTCATCCGAATTTACCAGCAGCAGCGTCACCACATCATTGGTATTGGAGTCGAGCCACCCCTTGATATTTACCAGCCAGTCCGAAAGCTTGCCCGCATCGAGAAGCGCGCAGCTGCTGTGGCAAAGATGCCACTCGTTCGTGCTGTCATTGTCGTAATTGTGAACTTGGGCGGTAAGCAAGCGCACGCCGGCATCCAGCTGGACTGTCGAGTTGTAAAATTGGTTTCCGGACGTGCTGTAACCAGTCGACTTGTCCGAAATGAAGGGCGAGTCGTGGGCTCCCAGAACCGTCACGTTGCCGTAAGATTTGGAGCAGAGGTCGGGCGAGTTGTTGCAGACGGTTTGCGCCGACGCGGCGGAAAAGAGAGAGCCCAGCGCAGCCGCGCGGCCAAGGTTTTTGAAATTCATCTTCTTCCGTTCGAATTGATTGGCCCGGATTTTTGGAAAAAGGTTGCAGCCGTGGCGGGAAGCAGGGAAGCTTTCTGTTAAGCTTAACGGGCGACTGGGAAGCTGCTTGCTAGCTGCCAACAGAAGTAGACGACAGAGAACTCAAACGACAGGGAGACTTTGACGGAAATATAAGTATATTTTGGGAGCGCAGAGACGGCAAAGGGAAATGAGAGACGAGCAAGATGAGCAGAGGGCCAAGCAGACGCTATATGAAGAGGTCGTCAGCGAATGTAGTGAGAAAAGCCTGGCCCAACCACTCCAAATGTGGAGGCTGCTTATATTTTTGTAAGGTCATGGATGGATGCACTGCCCCATTTACGCAAGTCTCGCGCGTCGTCGTCAGCGCTTCCCGAGGCGGATTGGGCGGCCTGGAAACCGCGGCCTGAGACGACATCATCGGCCAAGACAGACTGGAGATAGGCGGCGGTGCGCTGAGACGGACTTTGTTCCTGCGGACGTCATGGAGAGATGGGATGGTGTTGAAATGAAGTTGTGAAGAAGATGGTTGTGTGGTTGCACAAAAGCGCGTCGGCGAAATTGGTGGCCATCATGACGATGGCTCCATGTCAACACCTTGATCCACCTTGAATGAAGCATCTAGACTCTCCATGTCACCATCCACGACAATGTCAGGCACCTCAGACCCCCCGCAGGCCACCACTCCCCCAATAACCCTACACGCGCCCTACACCACAACGCCGTCCACAAAAACACCCCCTTCATCTGTCGCCTCTCCTCCAGCCCCCGCTCCCCCGTCCCCCGCCTTTCTCGCCGGCACCTGGCACGTCACGCACTCGACGCTGCCCATGTGGTCCTCGAAGCGCAACGTCACCATCACCTACACTCCACTCGAAGGCTCCTCGCCGGCCAAGCTCGACGACCTGGTGGAATACGCGCCCGCCAGCAAGCCCGCCGACACCACCAAGCGCAGCTCCGTCCGCGGCGTCGACACGCTGGCGCAGCTCCCGCACGGCAGCGGGTGGGCCTGGGACTGGCGCGGCAAGGGCTTGCTCAAGATTGCGAGCAGTCGGTGGGAGGTGCTTGGGTACGGCGACGAAGAGAAGGGGAACCAATGGGTCGTCACGTACTTTGCGTCGACGCTCTTCACGCCGGCCGGCATCGACATCTACAGCCGTGGCGCAGGCGGGCTGCGGCCCGAGACCGTCGGCGATATCAAGAGTGCCCTGCAGGGCTTAGGAGGAGAGGGCGACGGGGATGGCGGCCGTGTTGCGCTGTTGGCGGAAAAGCTGTTTGAGGTGCCGCGCTGAACTTTTGTTGTTGTTGTTGTTGCCATGCTGCCATGCTCCGAGTCTACAGTTTGTGTTTTCGACATGATCTGCAAAGACGACATGGGCAGGTAGCCAGAGAGATGTATTTTTTATCTGTGAATGCGCAGCAGCAGACGTCTCCACAACCGCCACCACGTTATGTGGAGAGTTCCCTGGCCACAGCCCCAGCCAGTCGGTCACTCCACAGTCCACAGTCACCAAAAAGGGAGGGTGGACAAGACGAACATGATCAACCACACAGCCAACCGTCCACCCAACCATCCTCAACCCTTTTCCAGCGATAAAAATAAACTACCCGTCATCGTCGTCGTCGCCCTGCATGACGCACATATACATGCAGTCATCCAGACCCTGCATATCGCTCGCTCGCTCACTCGCGCGCTCGTACTTCAGCCTCAATCATGCACCTCAGCCTCAGCCGCAGCCTCTCGCCGCAAATGCGAGAAACATGGCACATGTCATCAGGAACAATTCCAGTATTTGCTCGCGTGTTTGTACAGTACTGCTTTCGACGCCCGTGTCCGCCTGCCTGTTCCCCCCACCACCAACACCACACCATCCTCGTGCTCCCCTTTCATCCCGCGACACATCTCTATCCTGTAGCACTACCCTCTCCCCGCAACACCGCCAAGCCCGACCGACGACCAAACAAGCATCCGCGCGCGCAGGAAGCGCGCCGATGGAAACGCCAAGGCTGACGCTGCTGACTGACGCATGACGCATGACACACGTCGCGCCTACTAGGTGTCTCGCTCGCTCGTAGGTTGCACCAAGGATTGGACTGAAACGAAACACCTTTTGATGCTGCAGCAAGCAGCCAACCGACGGCTGGCTGGCGTGCGTAATGCGATGAGGTGAGATGGTGGGATGGGATTCGATTGGATAAGTAGGATTGGTGTGGTGTGGTGGTTGAGGGTTGTCGGTAGAGAGAGAGAGAGAGAGGTGGTGGCGCGCCGTTATGGAGACGCTGTCCGGTGCTGGGTGTGATGTTGATGTGTTTGATTAATTTTTTTTCTTGTCGGTTGCACGGTCGTCTGGAGCTTGCTGGGTTGCTTGCTGCGAATGCAGATGAGTCGTGAGGAGGATAGATGGAGAGGATTAGTTGTTGTTGGTACTTGATCTCAATTTGCTCAAACGCCTCTTTACAATCGAAAAACATTTCTCTCGCCCTTTTTGGCTTTTACATCTCTCCTCGACCTGCTCGTCTGAAAGAAAAAAAGGGCCTGAGACCTTCGTGATTCGTCTAGCATGAGAAAGCGAACACAGAGAGCGAATGACAATAGTTGAGAAGGCAAGAAGAATCTCACTGTTTGCGGCAGAGACAGCAATCTACACAGCGTCGTACGTTCACACCAGACGAAACCCCGTAACTTCCCCTGTTTCCTCCATCCCCGACCCCCCCCCCCCCCCCCCCCCCACCCCCACCCCCTCCCCTTCTCCCACCCCTGAACCCCCTACACCTCGCCCTAAGCCAACAACGCCCCGCCATTCGTCCTCACGACCTCGCCCGTGACGAAGCGGTCTTTGATCAACCACAAGTACGCCTCGACGACCTGTTCAGGAGTCCCCGCCTCACCCGTCAACAACCGCTCACCAACGCTCTTGATGGCGGCCTCTAAGTTGTCGCCAACCAAGTCCTTCGTCCACAGCGGGGTGACGACGGCGCCGGGCGCGACGACGTTGACGCGCAGCGGCTTGAGGTCGACGGCCAGCCCGCGCGCCATGCCGAACAGGCCGGCGGCGTAGCCCGCGACCAGCGGCCAGTGCGCCATGGGGGGCTTGTCGCCCGCCTGCCCGGAGGTCAGCGTGATGCTGGCGGCGGGCGACGCGGGGAGGGCGCGCGACGCGTGCTTGGCCACGAGCAGCGGCGCGAAGAAGCGCACCGTGCCCATTGCTTGCGCCTGCGCCATGTCCAGCGACTGCAGCGGGACCGTCTTGAGCGGCTCGCCTGCCGTGAAGACGACGTGGTTGAGCGGCGCCGTGGCCGTCACGTGGGCGAAGAGCGCTTCGATGTTGGATTCGAGCGTGGCGGCGTCGCCCAGGTCGCATGCGTGGCTGTGGATGCGTTTGGCGCTCGCGGCAGAGGGGTAGCTTTTGCCGAGTTGCTCGACGGCCGACGAGAGGCGCTGGGGGTTGCTGCTGGAGATGGTGACGCGGGCGCCGAATTCGAGGAGCGCTTCCGCGAGGCCCAGCCCGATGCCAGAGCTGCCGCCGATGACGAGGATGTGCTGGTCGACGAGCTTGGTTGTGTATTTCTTTTGGTCCGTCATGGTGATGGGAGAAGTTGTGTTTTGGTTAAAGATGTCTGGTTGCTTTCAGTAACGTTGTAGAAGCTGAGGATTGGATCGAATATCTCAATGTCTCCATGAGCCATCTTTATACCTACTCATTTGCATGCCTGCGAGATACACAAGATGGAGGTTTGTCAACTTCCATTGGCCAAAGGTGGTACAGCTCCTTGAGGTCGACCGGCGTTTAACGGACTTAACCACTGGCAGATGGTAGCCCCCAAAATCATGGCCAGGCGAATGCAGTGGCTTCGGCTTTAGACCGGCAACAAGGCTACCTGCTGCAAGTTAGTAAGATATCACCTGGAGCTGCGGGGCGGCGTTGTTGTTTACCGTTCCGTTCCTCTGTAGTGTCGACCAAGCTGAAGCTTGGTAGCCGATTAGAAAGCCGCAAGGATAGCTTCGTCGGATGGCTCCAGCCGGCGCTCCGGGATCGTGGATCGTTGCGCCTGCGATTGGTCATCCATCTTCTGAAAGCAATTTAGCATCTTCGACATTCAAAATAATGGCTTCGGGCACTCGAATGGAAATGATTCAACTTCTTCATTATTTTTACACGTCTCTGTCGACGCTTCAATGATCAACATGTCTCATGATCTCATTCTGTATTCTATTCAATCACAAAGACTGCCACTGCGCATTGATTTGCTTTCTGCGAACCTACTCAAGCATTAGCATTCATCGTGTAAACAAGCAGCGTCGACTTACCAAAGGCGCCACAAACGCAACCGCCGCAGCCAAAGCCCCCACAGTCAGCACCAATTGCGGCTTGTTAAACTCCTTTCCCAGAACATCAAACGCAGAGCTAGGCGCCACACGCGTGCCAAAGACGTCTAGGCCCAAGGCCAGCACCAAACTCGTGCTCTCAACGAGCGCCGGGCTCGTGACAACCTTCTTGATGCCGAGCACCTCCCGCTTGTGGTTTAGGTACTGTCGCGGGTCAAACTCGATGACAGGCGTGTAGCGCATGAGACCCTCAACCTGCTCGTCCGGCGTAGGATCACGACCGACAGGACGACGTGGGTCCAGGAACTGGCGCGGGACACCAATGACTGAGTTGGATTCGGGAAGCGTAATCAGCAGCCACTTTGAAGTAATGCCTTGAATCGTCTGCGTAACAGCCATGTGGGAAATGGGCTCAGGAATATGGTAGGTCTGGCTGAGAACTTTGGGCTTGGCCGACTCGCCAAGCGCACCAGATGATGGCCGCAAGCTCGAGTAGTTGGAGGCAGATCCAAAGGGGCCACGGTCGTTGGGGAGAGTCGACTCGAAGAACTCGGCCACGACGAGGAGGTGGCCCTTTGAAGGTGCACTCGAGTCAGTGCTCAAAGAGTACGAGTACGTTGCCCAGTTCTCGGAGAGCGCGGCAGGGATTGGCTGCGCAGTGTCGACGCTGTCGTGAGAGGCCTCGTACAAAACGGCGCCGGATACAGAGTCCAAAAGATAGATCGACAGAGTGCCCACAGCATCATTGACCGCTGTAACAAAGACCAGGTTGGGGTTCAAGTACTTGTATAGCACCCGGCGGTCTCCAAGAACTTTGCCAATAGAAGCCACGGGATCAGGAAGTGGCCGAGGTGTGACGCTGACGATTCGCTCTCCACGGACGGGAGCGAATTGCCAGGCTTCTTCTTTTCCTGTCAAGAGTCCCTTGATTTCATTGTCAAGAACCTTGTAAGAAACATCCTTGGGGCCCGTTTGGACAGTCTCGAAAGCAGACTTGTCCTGGGTTTGAATCAGCACTCCAGTGGTGGCATTGAGAAGGACTTGGCGATCAATCTGGGGAAACAACGCAGCGATCGTGCCATTGACAAACTTGACATCGACTTGTTGGACCTTTTCACCGGTGGGGAGATTCAGCGCATCTTGGTTCCAGATGATGGCGCCAGCACTGAGTGCAACAAAGCGTCCAGTCTCGGTGACAACAACCACGGGCTTGTTGAAGCCGAAGCTATCCCTGCGCAGCTTGTCCAGAGTATCCGCAGCTTCTTCGGAGCTGAAAAGGCGGGTGGGAAGAGTTTGGAGGTAACTGGGGAGATGTTCAAGATCCCTGAGATGTCTCTTGACCCGATGAATGTAAGCTCCCAAGACAGTCTGGTGAGTCTCAATTTCCAGCTCATGGGCAAGCGACTCTTCAGGTGGCAGTTCAACCCAAACGGCGTCAAGTGCTCCTGCTAGAGCCTCAGGACGAGACCAGGCGAAATCACCGTTGCGAAGCATGTCCCAGTTTCCGTCTGCAAGAAAGACAGCAGCCCGTACAGCCGATGCAGTATTTTCACGAACAGCGACCTCGGAGACCGCATGCAGAGGTTGAAGGGGACCTTGCTTTGATGCGTCGCGCTTGACGGGCCAGCGGCCGAGGATGCCATGAGACGTCGAATCAACCACGATGACTTCGTCAGGAGTGATTCTGGTAAAGTATACATTGGCGTCGATGGAGCTTGTAGAAAACGCGCCCCTTCCACCAAGTTTGGGCAGGCTGTATGCTTTGGTCACTGCACCTGTCTTGACATTGGCGTGGTAAACCTCAGCCCAGTGGCTTTTGGCGGTTTGGTAGTGAACGAGGAAATGCGGGACGGAGTTGATGCGGTGCGGCGCATGCAAGACAACTTGCTCGATTTCCTCGCCACTTGCATTTTCAATGTTGAAAGAGGAGGTGCTCTTCGATCCAATGACATTAACCTTGAGCGTCTTGAACGCTTTGTCAGTCCATGCGAGAAGAGGCGAAGCAGTGTTGGCGCCGACGAAGAGAATGTTTTCCGCGGAAGATATGTCGCTGTCTGAGGCTAACGTGTACTGGTCGAGCTTTTTGCCGGTCAGAGGATCGATGGCCGTGACTTTTATCTTCAAGCCGCCAAGCATCGAGGAAGACAGGGAAACGGAGTAGACGGCTGTCGCCGAGGTCGAGACTTGATACGGAGTGTCGCCGCTACAATGGGCGTTAGTGGAGCACTTGGAGAATCGCAATTTGTCTACCTCGTATCCTCAAACTCCCACTTTACAGCTCCCGTCTGGCCGTCCAGCCTCTTGACTGATGGAGTACTGCCGCCACACAGAACGATGGCGTCTTTGGCAGCATTGGAGGCATCAGGAAGCTCCATTACTTCCAGATCCTTGACATGAGCGTCCTTGAAGTTGGCACTCCAGGCCAATCGGCCATCTGTGGCATCCCAGGCGGCAACGTAACCATCCACTGCGCTGACTACTGTGTCCTGGTCCTCCCCAGCCCTCAAGAAGCCCGGGGCAGTGTTGCTACTGGAAGATAGGTTTTGGCGCCACACGAGAGATCCGTCGCGCGGGTTGATGGCGCCGAGGACAAGCTTCTCGGAGAGGGTGTAGAGCAGCGAAGCTTTGGAATCGGCGCGCGGTTGGTGGAAGAAGGTGGCATGCTGCTGAGGCGCGCCTAGCAGGGCGTAGTGGTAGTCGACTTGGTATGCATCATCAGCGAAGACGGCGAGGGCAGAGGGGATCAGCGTGGCCGTCAATGCCAGCAGCGAAGGGAGTAGCATGGTTCACTGATGGAGGTCATTGCAGACGGGCGGCGGATGGAGGTGACGCGGAAGCTCAAAGGCGGTGAGCAGGCCAAGGCGGTGAAGGGGCTGGCTTGGGGGCAATAAAGTTTATGGGCCTGAGGCATTGAGGCATCTTCCTGGCATCAATCTAACAACCCCGGGAGCCGAGGCACAGGCACCAGACCTGATGAGAATAGACGAGACGTCACTGGCACAATCAAGAACAGGGAGCTGAGGGCGAGTCCCTAACCCTACCTAGACCAGTGTTCGTTGGCAGCAGGGACACACCATGGTGTTTGCTTTGGCTGTCTGGTGACGCAGAGGAACGCAGCGCTGGGCCAGGGCTGATCCGGCGCCGTGGACACTTGGACTAGAGAACGATCAGTATCAAAAGAAGAAGTTCAATTGTCTTTTATGCTTCCTGCAGGGCCCGGGCCACAACCGATCTTGTTACATTGCCCGTCGCCTACCCATCACGGCGGCAGCTGTCAGGGCAAGCTCCCGCGAAATTATCTCGACCGCCAGCGCCCAAACTTGGACAGCTTCCTTTTAACCATGCCTGCCGTCCCTTTGCACATCATCCACCACCCTCGCCCGCCCCGCCACCACTACAACCATTACTATCCGCCCATCCTCCATCCATCTCGACATCATCCGTCCGCTGGTACGACCGTCCTATCCCACCGCACCGCCGCCGCTTGCTGGGCGCCTGTTGTTGGCGTTGGCTCCATGGCTAACAGCTGTCTAGTGATCCCTGGTTCTGCTTGCGTCGTCCCTCCGCTCCGCATCTAGACAACTCCAACCCGCGCCATCCTCCTGCCCGTCAGCGCGCCTTCGTCCTCTACCTCTTCCTCCTCCATCTGGCGCGAGGCTGTGTCGAAACGCCTTCAGGTTCCCGTCTGCCGAAAACGCGCCTCGGCTTCCGTCGCGTGGCGTGTCCTCTCGCGCCATCACTCGGCGCGCTGCCTATCTTGAGCCATTGAAGCGCCTGAGATTGCAATACGCCTTTTCTCCGCCGAGCCCAGCTCCTCCCTCCTCACCCTCCGTCCGTCAAACCCCCGCGCAGAGGCATGTCACAACGAGAATACCATATTGTTGTCCTGGGATCTGGTAGGGACCCGTGCCTTGACGGCTGTCTGCGCAGCGCTGACGCCGGCGACATTTAGGTGGTGTTGGAAAGAGTTGTCTCACAGGTACGCTCGTGCACCTCTCCGGGGGCCAAGACGCTGACGCTAGTAGCACAATTCGTCCAAAATGTTTGGATAGAATCCTACGACCCAACCATAGAAGACTCATACCGGAAGGCCATTGATGTCGACGTACGTACCGCGGCGAGATCGTCGTAGATTTGGGAAGCTCACGCCATTTGGGTTGCAGGGTCGGTCCGTCGTCCTTGAAATTCTCGACACTGCAGGGACCGAGCAATTCAGTAAGTGGGCCCTATTCGTCCAGTTTCGCGACCATGAGTCGCTGACCTAGCAGCAGCTGCGATGAGGTAAATTGAATTGAGGCCGCCTGGCACTGCGCGCAACGCCGCTGATTCACCAAAAGAGAACTGTACATGAAGACCGGCCAAGGATTTCTCTTGGTATTTAGCATCACATCCATGACGTCGCTCCACGAACTCGCTGAATTGCGCGACCAAATCATTCGAATAAAAGACGACGAACGCGTCCCCATAGTGCTTGTGGGCAACAAGTCAGATCTCGAGGAAGACCGCGCCGTTACGCGATCACGCGCCTTTGCCGTCAGCCAGGCATGGGGAAATTGCCCGTACTACGAGACTTCGGCACGACGGAGAGCCAACGTTGACGAAGTTTTTATCGATCTTTGCCGGCAAATCATACGTAAAGACATGGAGCGCAGTCGAGCATACGACGCCCGCCTAGCCGCCGACCGAAAGCAACTGGAAGCACGACGCGGATCGACAGGACCTGGAAAAAGGCGGAGTCGCCGCGACCACCGATGCACAATTTTGTAAAGCACCACTTTTGCCGGATCAAATTTGTTTGTTTATTGTGCAGTATTTTCTTGACATGTCCATCTTTTCTTTTTACGCGTGGCCGACCAAATCTGGCGCGACGCAGCAGTCCACTACGCCATGGGATTCTTGTTTACTTTTCCCCCAATGGCAAATACCTTGGAATAGACGCACGACATAGAATGAGCAGCTCACGGCTGATGACAGGGCTGTTCCCCGATTTGTATCGCCAAAATCTTGTTACTCTAGCTTGTTTCCTTCTTCTTTGGGATGGTCTTTGCCTGCATAGGGCAAATGGTAATTTCTATTTATAGTCCTGTTCCTGTATCCCAAAACTCTCATCACGCTTAGGTTATTGAGCGCAGATCAAAAGACTGGGTATTTCCACAAGTCTGCTGTTGTCCATGGTGCCACAACGAGCCTCACGGACCCGCTGCGGCGGGATCCCAGCTGTCGCTACCCTCATCCTGGCCCAGATTACCTTTTCCGAGGAGCCATTCCGGCAAATACGAAGACGAGTCAGATTGTGTGCAGATGTGGTAATCAACTCATCTTGCATGTTGGACGAGCTCCTTTGCGCAGAGGAGTCGCCTTGCATTGAAACGCTGCCCTGTCGAACCCGTCACCCTGTGTCGCTACCGGATGAACTGCGGAGAAATTCGGAACGGTGGGCCCTTGAGACAACCCTATATGCTGCGGTTGCATGCTCCATTCTTTCTCCACACCAAATCTTCTCGAGTCCCCTGATTGACACTGCCAGCTCTGAAGAAATGCCCGCTGTCGGACTGGCACATCGTGCAAACTCGACACTGAATGGACGAACGAAAAAAGCGAAGAAAAAAAAGTGAAGGGGAACGCCTAGAGTGGCACCAGATCGGACTCCATATTGGGATCAGACCACTTCTACGCCGTGATGGCCCAGATCCGCCTCACCTCTCGCACCAAAAGCAGTATTTCACCCGACAGCTTCCTCGAGCCATTTCTTGGCTCGAGACGCCGTAATTGTCTGTTCCAAGACCTGGGCTCTCTAGCCACGCCAGGCAAACGACGACATATAGGACATGGGGATAGCGGCGCGCATTGACGCTTCAACCCAACTTCCTAAAAGATGCTCGTCTAGGCCGGGCTTTTCACATTAAACAGACGGCACGGGACAACGGCTCTTTGAACGCAACCGCTGCGTTGAGGTACCCAGCGACCTGGCTGTGCTACCCCGGCTTATGCCCGCCCATCCTTGATGTTCCAATACCACGGGAGGGCGACCACGCCGCGCGTACGCGTGGACGGGTGCGTGGGTATCACCAATGCCGCGGACGCGGAAGCCAAGGAGCGTACAGTACATGCATGTCCGACAATCGCAAAAAACCACGCCTATGGCCTGGATTACCACATAGGTACGCACCAATCCCGTCTTATGCATATCAAAGCAGGTTTTCCGCAGGCATGAGAGAAAACTTGGCGTGAGGGTTATACATATGACCGACCATTTTGCTTCTCGTCCTCTTCTCGCTGCAGCCCACGCCGCCTTTCCCAAGACCACAATCCGATACGACCTGCCCCCAGAGCACGGGGAATCGTCGTCTTTGCGACCACCCACGCTTTGAAGCCCCACCTCTCCTCTGGTTTCCCGCGCCTCTTGAGCCTCTGCACATCGTCCGCACCGGGCCTCTCCTGTCCTCTGCGCGCCGCGAACACTGTACGCCTCCCGCCACCTGCCCGCTACGGCCGCGATCGACGGCTGGCTGGCTGTCAATCATGTCGGTCCATCGAAATCAAGCCTTGCGTGCGGCAACTTTTGTCGAGCGGGACGGACGGACGGACGGATGGATGGGTATGCGCATGCGGTGTGTATGTGGAAGGGGAAGGGGACTTGAGCTTGTGCTTCGGCTTCGATCACCATGATGGTTGATACGGAGGGCTGCAGAGTTGAGACTGCGCGCTGTCCTTGCAAGTTGCAACCGGCCGTCCAAACCTACCTACCTACCTACTGTAAGGGCTTCCTGAGGTGGTGCTTGTACCCGAGAACGGGGTCCGCGTCGTGTCTGTGCACGGCGCACACACCACCCATCTCTCCACGCCGCTGTGCCCGCCAGGAGCCAGGAGCCAGCCAGCCTCCCAGCCAGACCTGACAGCCACCGTGCAGGCGGCGCTCGGGGTCAGGGTCGAACGAAGGCAATCTGGAGGGCGTCAGGGTGTATGTATTGTACATACACATGCGTTGGGCGGGCAACGAGTGATGGGCGTGGTGTTTATTTGCTTGCTTGCTTGCTTTCGCTGCTCGTCCTCCCTGCGCGTCGTGCGTGTTGCTGTCATTGTTGTTGTGGGTTGCCGCTGAGGTGATGCTCTCGCTCTCGCTGCCCAGCTGGCTTTGCGTGGCGGAATTGGCGTCGGCCGACGACTATGTACATGTAGCAAGCACCTGGGTGTCTTTTCGAGTCTTGAATCTTGCAGCCATCTCTCGGATCGAGAGTACAAGCTACCTACATACCGTTTGAAACCGCCGTCAATTGTCTGACTGGTTGCCCTGGGTCTGAGAGATTGTCTTTGGACAAATGCAAACCAGAAAACTGACGCCGCAGCCAGCCAGCCAGCCAGCCAGCCAGCCAGCCAGCGGTCGCACTGCTCCTCTCTCTCCTCCCTCCTTCCTTTTTCTCAACCACCGCACAGGTCGGGTGGCCAGGCCAGCATCCAATGTTTACGTGCGCTAGGTAGTTACGCGCGGAAGAAGCAACGAAGGGACGAAGTGAGGCTGCCGAGATGACTACTGGCGAGATGATGTCCGTCTACGCCGCTTACGCGCGCTTGCTTGCTCCTGTCGTCTCTTGTCCGCTTTGACGCCGCAATCTTGCATGCGCGGGCTGTTCGACTTGGGGCTTTGCCGAAGCGTGCATGGCGAGGGTGGTTGCTGAGTGTGGACTCCAGCAGGTGTGCGAGAAACGAGGACCGATGGGGCGTGTAGACTGAGGAGGGAAAAGCAGCGTGTGGGCGGAGCGTGGGATGACTGGTTGGTGACGGTCATTTGACTGCCCTTGGATAGCTGTGTACCCGCACGGACATTGGGTCTGGTTTGTCTGTTCCTGCATTAGTGCTGGCCCGCATGCATGCCTGGACAGCACCCGACCTCGTCTCGCAGTGGGTGGAAAGAACTTTTTGAATTTCTGGGCTCCTGTATTGTCAAGGGCAGCCTCCAGGGGGCTACGGAGCATTCAAGCTCATAGCACCTAGTGGGTAGATGGCGAAAATCTATCCGTACCAGCCAAAACGAGGGTGACAAGGAGTCATTAGAGCTTGCATCCAACTCTTATGACCTACGACGAAGCGTTGGTACTCAGCATTTTCTTTTGTCGCCCACCGCGATCTTACAGGCCGGGGTTCATCGCTCCAAGATGCCCCTGACAGTGTGGGTTGCAGAAGACATGGCGACTTTGGGACGGGCTGGGTGGAGGTGCTCGAATGCTCCCTGTAGTTGTGCTTCTAAACGTGACTGATTAGCAAGGAAATTGAGATGCGTATGCTCAGGGAGTGATCGAATGCCTTGTTGCCTAAAGACTTGGATGTTTGAGCTTGAAGGTGGATGGCTACGGGGAGCATTCGAGCACCCCAGGCGCACCGCCGCCTTGGAGTCGCCATTTCTTCTGATACCCCCTTTGCCCTTCTACTGTGCTCTTTCCTGCAGGCTGCCAGAGGGGCACCTGCGATGTGGTGGAGTAAGGTAGTGGGGATACCTCGGCCGTTAGCGTCGCTAGGGCGCGGCGCTAACGCGATTAGGCAATTTTGCTGGCGTGGATGGGAGGATGGAGTTGGGTGACTGGAGGGAACGAATGCGGTTGTTGCTGTGAAGGGGGGTGGATGAGTAGGTGGTTTGGGTGATTCTCATGTGTCGACTTTGACTTTGGCCTCCTGTCACGCTGCTGTTCCACATGAGCTTTTCTATGGAAATCTGCCTCGTTAGCATGAGCTCTTTCGAACAAGATGATGTTTCGAGTTATGGCAGCTTACTCGGACTGCCGGAGGCAAACACTGATGAATCTCTCCTCAGAAGTTAGGCACTCATGTCTCCTGCGACGCTAACGCAATTAGGCAGTTTTACTGGAGTGGAGTGCAGGACCGTGAGGTGACTTGGATGGTTACGTAGCTTGGGTGTCTCTTAGCGTCTTTGACTTCATTCACTCTTTCCTTAAAAGCCAGGCAACGACGACCTTTGTGGCGCTAACGCGATTAGGCAATTTTCCGCGGCTGGGGTGCGCGATGGGAAGGTGGGCTGGGTGCTTCGCGCAGAGTCTTTACCTCCGTTCACTCTTTCCTCAAAAGCCAGGCACCAACAACTCGCACGGCGCTAACGCAATTAGGCAATTTTTACTGGCGGGAGGTGCAGGATGGTGAGGTCTATCGGATGATTGGGTAGCTTAGGTGTTTCTTGCATTGATCTTTAGCTCCATCTCCTCTTTCCCTAAAAGCCAGGCACCAATAACTCACATGGCGCTAACGCAATTAGGCAATTTTTGCTGGATTGAGGTGCAGGACAGTGAGGTGATTGGCCTTGGTGTTTCTGGGATCGATCTTTGGCTCCATTCGCTTTGTTCTACCTGATTATTTTCCATAGAGTCCTCGCAGTACATTCCGCAGGGACTTTGATTTCGGCCCCAGTGCGAGAGTCAGCGCTATCCAAGACCCATGCGGAACAGGAAAGCTCAGAGTGTTCCGCCATGCAAAGACCAACTGCCCAACTTGTTTCCCTTGTCCAACCGATCCGCTCTTGGTCCAGATCCTCTTACAATTGTGCAATGCTCATCGGGTTTCTCATTCTTGGTAATCGTAGCCATTGGTCGGTACTCCCGGTGAGAGAAGGCTCAGAGCTTTTCCAATGCTGATGCTTGATTCTGAGGCGCTTGGATGTGCAGATTTCAAGAGTTCTCAGGCTTTCGGGCCGCAGCTGCCTTGCAACCTTCGCCTAAGAGGAGTGTCATTAGTTATATACAACTTGGAAATTGATAGAATGGAAGTGGTCCTTACAAGTGGTCGTGAGGTCCATGTTGATCATGCGTCTTGCGATGTCTTTGCGCAGGTCATCGTACTTCACGAGGACTTCGAGAAAGTTGGATTGACTGCCGAGGAGACCCGCCATGTGGACAATTGACAAGCGCGCGACAAAAGGTCTCAACAGCTTATCACTGTCCCTGGTGTTCGCATAAGCTGTAGCTAGCAAGCTCACAAGGGATGGCGCTGGGCATGTCTTGGTCATGAGAAGTCGGACGAATCGCGCAAAGGCCATCAGCCGGAGGCTCTGGACCTCGTAGATTGTGGCGATGATGTAGACCTGAAGATGGAACTCCAAGACGATATCATTGTCTGTCGCAGTCATAATGTCGTAGTCCTCCACGTAGAGGAACTCTATGAGGGCCTTGAGGGCGGCAGGGTCGTCGTCGGTCATTTCCACGACGTTGGTGACGGATTCCTGGAACCAGTTAGGCTGCGCCGCATAATCATTTGACTGGATTATCTTGAGAACTGTTTACCTTGCAGGGGCCCTTTAGCGCGTTCTCAAAGAAGTTGCAAAATTTGGCTACAACGACCTTGTGGACGTTCCATTCGTGGCCATTCTTGTCGCGGACTTTCAGGTCCGAGTGGAGTCCGGTTTGCAAAAACCTAAGGTTTGTCAGTAAAAGTCTTGTCATTTTGGACCCAAATTACTTGTAAAAGCCTTTTCCTTCAAAGGCCGCAGCGTTGCCGGCACCATCATTCTCCCAGCCCACATGCTGGATGGAGTAAGTCTCCCAGGGGTGGTGCGAGTCCTTCTCCTCCGGCTGGAGCAAAGACAGTTGCCTGCGCGCTTCCTCGACCATGGTTGCTGTTGTCTTGTGGGGATGGCGTGTGGAGGTGGTACTGTGAGAATTTCGGCTTGCAATGAATTTGTGGCCGTGGGAAAACGGATGGTGTGGACTTGCGAAGCGTGGAGACGGCTCTTTCCCGCTTGCAGCAAGCACCTGCCCGCCTCTGCACTCGAGACGCCCAACCCCAAATCTCTGCAGCTTTTCAACTTTGTGCACTCGACTTTCCCAGTCAGCTTTTGAGCGCTGCAACTCCTCTGTCGTCCACCTTCTCTCACAACTTATCTCCAGACGCACTTGCAGTCGCGTTGAGGCGCCATGACCACGGAAATTGATGTCACACGCCTCTGGCAGACGGGTCAGCTTTCAGATGTCCAAGTGCAGTTGCGAGACCGCACATTCAAGGCCCACAAGATCATGCTTTGCAAGCACTCATCCATGTTCCGTCGAATCATTGAACGCGTGAGACCTCTTCTGCCAAAATCGAGTCCACATCTGCTTACCAGCGAGCGCTTAGAACCCGGCGACGGACAAGATCAACCTCAAGCTCGACGAAGCCGCCATTTTTCCAGACGGCGAGATCTTTGCGGTGTTTCTTGAGTCGATTCATACGCAGAGGTTCGACCGCGACCGGGGATACTCCCTGCTGGGCAACATCATCTTCGCCCTCCAAGCCTACCAGGCTGGACAAAAGTCTGGCTCACCTCTGCTGACCGGGGCAGCTGCCACAAATTTCAAAATGCTCCTCTTCCACTCTGAGCGCGATGACTTTGGCAACGCGGCCACGGGCGACGCATTTGCCCGCTTCATTCAGATGGTGTACAACAGATCGACCATCACGTCTGCTTGCATCCACCCGGCACGGGATGAGTGCGGCCTTCGAAAGTACTTCATGGAATTCTATTCTCCACGCATGAGTATGTACTTGTCCCGTAGGCAAATGGACTGGCTCACCAGGTGGATTCCGGATTTCGCAGGTAAGGCGCGCATTTGCACCGCTTGCTCGTGTTCCAATGCTGACGCGTCAAAGTCGACTACACTTTCTCCCACCGATCGCAGAGTTGGGGAGCAGCGCCCATCTCGAGTCAGGCCCCTACGCATGCGTGCATCTTTACGCGTCCGTCCCGTTGCATCCACTTCGGCCCATTCTTCATCGGCCTACCGAGCCAATGCAGCGATGCCAGTGACTACAGCAGAGACAGCGGCGAAGACAGCGACGAAGTGTGAGAGGACCGCCTGTTATTCGCCCTGAACGAGCGAGTCTTCAGCTCATGCGGGGCTTCCATGCTACTCCCTGATCTATGCAAGGAGTACTACAGAACAGGTGGAACAGGTGAAACAGGCACATATTCATGGGATTGACGGAGACATAGCTTTGAAAATCACGAGCTGCGACTTTCTTTCTCTGGCATCTTCTCAGGGACATTCTGGATGCCATTTGCTTTTACTGGGGGTAGCTTACGGGATGTGCGGTTGAGTGGGATTTGCTTTATCTGGGGAAGATGGTCCGGGGCGATATTCATGGAGCAGATAGCATCCTGCCGTCTACCAAACGCAGAAGTATACGATGAGTTTGAGAGATCATAACAAAAGTTGTCAAACACATAAGTACGTCGTGCTCTTGTTGACTCTTTGAAGGATATTTGGAAAAGTTCCCTTACTCCAGTGCTCGATGCTTCAGTTCACTTCATTTTGAAGCCCTGTCAACTTTTGCATCTGTCTGACCCGGAGTCGTGTTAAAAGTCATCTGGGCCCCTGTGACTAACTCCCCTCTTCAAATCCCCACCAGTCACGCTTCGGGAACCAACTTCGACCTGCACTCTCAACCTTCGACCTTCCGCATGGTCTGAGACACTTCTCCGCTCCCTCACCACCTCTCTTGCACACGCTGCGCTCTACAATCTCACCACCGACGCGTCTGCAGTCACCACGACCAGCCATATCATCCGGACGCGCCGTCTGGGGCTTTTCGTTTGATACCTCACCCCGCTCGGTCCTTCGAACTTGACGGCTCATCCCAACGTCTTCCTCAGCCAATCTCAGTCCACACTCCCCAGTGCATCTGAACCCGCGCTCACTTCAAGTTCAGCTGTTGCTCGGGACGCTCAAGTCCTGAGTCACAGTCCGCCAATATGGTTAAGGGTGGCTCTTACACCTTCCTCTCCGCGTCCACCCATTTTCAGGACATAGAGATCTCCTTCGAGGGCAACTCTTACAAAGCCCACAAAGCAATTCTCTATGAGCACTCGGTCTTCTTCCGCGAGATTCTCAAAAAGGTAAGTTCTGACTTCGGAAAGGAGTAAGGATGACTGAACCACTCACAATCCCAATTTTGCAGGATCCCGCCATTCAACGCATTGAAGTAGACGAAGACACTATGTACACCAAGTTCTGGGGTTGCTGGAATTACTTGGAAGAGACGATCACTGCCATTTACCACGGATCCCTCGGCGGCAGCTATGCAAGCATCGCCTTGGATGTTCTCTACGCGGTCGAGAACTACGACACAGGCCTTGCCACCGGCACTCTTTGCATGATGGACGCCGCTACTTCCCTCTTCCAGCGGCAATTGGCCGCGTTTCTTGCACCGGGTGACAAGGAATGGGATGAAGAGGAAGCAAAACTCCTTCTTGATCACACAATTCCTGTCATCTACAGCCCGGATCGTGCCGAAAAGTTCCCAATGAACGATCCCGCTCGGCGCAAGGAGTTCGTCGACGTTGTATTCCCCTTCCTCTTGAAGCATGGTGACGCGGGCGAGCTCGAGGAGGCTCTGAAGGAGACTCCCAGCTTTGCAGGTAAGACGAACAGCATCGCATCCAGTCCGGTAGCCACTAACAGGTAATAGTTGACTTTGCCGTCTTCCTCGCGAAGAAACATTTCGAACAGACCAAGTGAGCGGAACCCGGCTCAGTGGCTCCGCCGTTACGACCAAACCTCCGATGATGTTTTTGACGGGACCGAACATGAACTTTCCCTCCGTGTTTTGAGCCGGAGTCACACAGCCCATGGCGACAAACAGAAAAGATTGAGAAGTTGGCGGGACCAAGTTTGCGCCAACCCGTAGGGCGACTGTCTGGATTTTTTGATTTGCGGTGTCTTGGATTGCGGGTGGCACAAAAGTTTTGACAGTCACCCAGCAGCCATAATCTGGATGAACCTGTGTTTTCATCCCCCAAAAGCAAGAGGAGCGGATTTGATTTCGGGCAGATGCGGCAGGGACTACTAAAAGGCTAAAGGTGTCGAGTTCGAGTTCGAGACTATGAGGCACAGGGAGTGCAGAAGTCTGTAGAGCGAATGAACAAAAAGAAACGGAACCTTCATGCAATCAATTGCCTGTCATTGTGTGGAAGCTTTGATAGGCGCAAATGATTTTCAGTTGAATCTGGGTCACCTTTAGCAGCCGTGGTCCCTCTGTTTGAGAAGATGATTTCAGAGCCGAAGTTCAAAACCTCGAGGCGATCAGCGGTTGTAAAAGCCGCCCACACACAACTGACTATCCTCATGTCCTTGAACTCAATGGATGTGGATGTTCCGTGGCACCCTGCCCACATTCCGCGTCTTCTACGCTCGAGAGGCTTGAATGCTTTCTTTCTGTGCGCTCTCCAAAGAGAGCTTCGGCTAGCATGTGGTATTTGTGGTTCTACTTTGATCGGATTTGTTGGCTACTGAGTGACTGTTTGATGTGCTCTCTCTCTTGATGAGAGGCATTACAAGCGCCCACCTAAGAGGTCACGAGAGAATGCTTTTGCAGAAGAGCTTTGCAGCTCCGTCCAAGGGATGGGTCTGATTGTGAGAAGTTAGCTCTTGAAGGCAAACTATGTGGACCAAATCTGAGTTCAACCGAGCATCTCAGTGATCATGAATGGTTGATACCGGCAGGATGCGAAATTTCTCGGGGCTTTGAGGTAGAGGAGATGATCTGGACAAGAAAGTGATTTGGTTGAATTTCGCGATGATCTGAACTTGATGATGAACTTCCATAGAGTGCACGCGCTTACCGCAGGAAAGAATCTCGGCACAAGACTGCCTTAATTCGAGTCAATTCAGCTCACTTCACTCTTGAATCTTATCTGATTCCGTTAACTTCGTCTTCCAGATCCTTGCCTCCGCTTCTGCGCTGGGCTCTGCATCGTCAACCTTCCACCCACTCCACCACCAAATCTTCACTTCCAAACTCACTGGTCGACCTCTACTCCGCTCACGATCTGCTTTCGGCTTCCAAGCTCAAGCGTCTCCCCAGCTTCACGATGGCCGAAGAGCTCGACACGACATGCCTTTGGTCGAGCGATGCCTTCACGGATGTAGAAATCCGGATTTGCGCCCGCTGGGGCTCGACCCAGTCAGTCAAAGTCCACAAAGCGATTCTCTACAGTCGCTTATCGAAGTTCCGTGAAATCATTGACAAGGTTCAACTACCTGGGGAAATTGCGACAGTCAGCAATATACTGACCGTTATCATAGGACCCTGACACAAAAGAGATCATGCTCAGCCCGGTGGAGTTTGGTCTCACTGTGGCCCCACCAACGACTGCAACTCAGTCGCTGAAGAGCTTCGTGCAGGCGATATACACGGGAAGCTTTGACATCGACAATACAACCAGTCTGCACACCATTATCGGACTTTACGTGATCGGCAACGTCAC
Source organism: Phyllosticta capitalensis (assembly GCF_038381095.1). Classification (NCBI taxonomy): domain Eukaryota; kingdom Fungi; phylum Ascomycota; class Dothideomycetes; order Botryosphaeriales; family Phyllostictaceae; genus Phyllosticta; species Phyllosticta capitalensis. The sequence continues at coordinate 450,325 of NW_027117448.1, read as the reverse complement.
AGGCACCCCCATCCTCCAGCAAGCGGCTGCCACAAACTGCAGGAGGATTTTCTCCTCGTTTTCGGAAAAGGTTGATGATCAGGAAGTGCTCGGCGTTGAAAATCTCAAGAGATTGGTCTTCATTTTGTATGGACAGCCCAAAGGACGGTTTTTCCCTCTCGACAAGGAAGTGGACAAACACGGACTTCGGGACTACCTTTCCCGGACCGGTTTCCCCCTCATCCACGAGTACTTGAAAAAGGATGAGCTCGAAGGATACATCAGAAAGTACCCAGACTTTGCAGGTAAAGCCGATCTTGTTTTGTGCGGATCTCCAGCCTTGGTATCAAACGCTAATTCACCCTAGATGACTACGCCTTCTTTCTTGGATCCAAGCTCCAAGAGCTTCGAGCAAGCTCCAAGCGTGAAGAGGGAGCTCAGCTCAACCTTTGATCTGAAGTTCGACCATCCAAGATAAGCGCTCCGGGATGCACTAGATGGAATCCATGGAAAGAAGACGGGGAATTTTGAAGAGACTTTGATTGAAGCTCAAGGAAATGGAGAGGATCTCAAGTCGGAAAAGGGGAATATTCAAGATGAGACTGCCGTCGGTGATGGGCCGGAGGGTCTGGATCCAGAGACAGATCCGGCTGGCTACTTTTGCTTTATTTGCTTTTGAATCACAAGTTTGGATGGACGAGATGGGTAGACAGAATCAAGAAAATCTGCATGGACTTGGGAGTCAGACTGCCAACCTTCGGAGCTGACTCTTCTATGTAAACGCAATCATTCTCTCGAATCTTCTTCAAGGCCATGTGACAAGTGGTCGAACGCTCAGCGGCGAGTAGAAGCACCGTGCTATCAATTTGTCAAAAGGATAATCACATGATTCGATGACCACTTCACCTTCGTTGTACATTCTACCCTCGCTCCATCTGCCTACTTCCCTACTTAACCTCCATCTCTCAACATCTTCCACAACATTCCACCAACACCTTTCATCATTCATCTCTCCCTCTCTGTCAACGAACCTCGCATACCCTTCCCGAACTCATCGACAGTAAAGTCGCTCCCCTTGGCAGAGTACCCACGCTGCTAGATCATGGCTCCACCTCCGGATTCAGAACGTCCCTACAAAAGACGTGACTTTTGCAACACACAAGTTGGCTTTGTGGTCGAAGGACGACTGCATATCTACGTTGCAAACCCAGCTGACATCGGCAACCACGCACCAGGCCTTCGCAAGTTCATCGACAAGGTGAGAATATCCAATGCACTACCGCCATGCCTGGCTCACTTCGCTAATGTTGTGATCTAGTACCTCCAGACTGGAGAATGCTTCATTGATCTCGGCGAGTTTGTCAGCATTTACGCCGACGAAAAAGCAATCATCGAGGCCTTGCTGAGCGCCATCAAGAGCGGAAAGTTCGAGACACCGGAGCCAGACGTCTACTTCGTTCAGCACATCATCGCCCAGATCATCATCTACAACTTCGCGCGCGAGATTGGCTGTACACGGCTGCAAGAAGCTGCTGTCTCCAACTTCAAGCGTCTTCTCGACGAGATGGACCCTGAGGAGGAGCTTTGCTTTGATGCTGGCGACGACATGGTCAAGTTTCTCTACGGCGCTGCGCCCGACAACTACGCCAACCTGCCTCCGGAAAAGGATCAGCACGGACTTCGAGACTTCTTTGCGAAGAATCACCTCCCGAAGGCGCACAGGTATCTCAGCCGCTATCGGACTGAGAAGCTCATCAAGAAGGTCCCAGCTTTTGCAGGTAGTGTGGTCTGCGAAGCATTTCTGACGAGGATCCACTAACGTTTTCCGCAGTTGACTTCGCTCTCTCCTGGAAACCAAACTTTCCAGAGTACAGATGGCTTCAGGACGACGGTCTTAGCAGTGACGAAGAAAATTCTGGTCCCGATGAGGAATCCGGTTCTGAGGAAGATGTCAAAATGGAGACTTGAAGCACAAGGGTCATGTGGAGCGGGCGATACGGAGTTCAGTTCAGACTCACAATGAGGCTTTGACATGGCTACTTGCCACTCAACAGGGATACAGTGGCCGAGGAACAAATCAAGAGGGAACGAGACATGGAATTATGACACAAGAAAAGAGACTAATGGTGCGAAACGGGTTGGATACAAGGGACTTCTGGCTCGTGAGGGTACTTGGCTTGCTCATTGACTTCTTTTTTTCTTTTTTCCCTCCCTTTCCCTTCTTTGGTCAGAATTGCGGACAACTCGAACGGCACTCCAAGGACAGCAAGGGAGGCCGCAAAAGCTTAGACAGCACTAGATACGAGTCTATGAGAAGATCATCTTGATTTGAGTTGCCTCTCAGGTTCTTGTGGATTCCGTGATGCCAGCCAAACTCAAGTTCCGGATGTCTCGGCGAGACTAATTGTAGAAGACAGTGGAAGATAACAATACAAAGGATAGGAAAACACAATGCCAAAAACAGCCAGAAGAGACAAGAAGCTCAAAGACGTTCCAGTGACAAACGCGTAACGCAGAGAGCCAAAACGCCACCAGAGACATGAGCAAAATGGATGCAGCAACAATGACGAGACATCAGACAATCAGGTTCAGCAGCACCTTGAAACGCAGCCGCTCCTGATGTTCCAACCTGAATCGGACCATGCACAGTTCTGTGGGGCAAAGGACCGATTTGGAAATGCTATATAGACGTGGCATCGAACAGGCAAATAACTTCATACTCAACCTACCATCCAAATCAGTAACAATCTCAAAGCCAAATCATGTCTTCACCAGAGCTTTTCGCAGACGCCAGCAGCCAGGAGCTGCACTCGATCATCTTCCGCCTGCTGCAGCAACATCGTCGAAACGGCGATCGCCTCCGCAACATTGCCATTCGATACCACAACACGCATCCAGACGCCAGGCTCGATAAATCGATTCCCAAAGACATGCGGGCAGAGGCGTTTGCGAGATTTTGTCCAACCAGGGGGACCAGCCAGGCACGGCCCTCAGACTCCGAACTCAACAATGGACGAGCGGTGCTGGAAAAGGCACGAGGCATGCTCCGCGCAGACGCGCACAGCGCAGCCAACCTCCGGCGCGCGCGGCAGCTGCTCAGACAGGGCGCGGTGCCGCTCGTCAACGCGTGCGCAGCAGTCGACAAGCTGGACGCGGCGACGGCGATGGTGGAAGCGGTGGCGGCGGAGCGGTGGCGCCACGGGTTGGACAGGCACGTCGATGCGGAGCGGCTCGAGGTGGCGCTGGGGTGGGCGTGGAAGTATGCGGTGGCGACGTTGCCAGAGGCGCAGGCCATGCTGAGGCTGGGGAGTCATTGGAGACAGATTACCGTGTCTTTGTTTTATTCGAGACAGGTCTGCGGTGCGTTGCCTGAGTACGCTTTGGCGCGGAGGTTTGGACGGTGGGATGGTTCGGGGCGGGATGGCGAGGTTCCTGCGTTGGGAAGAAGCGTGAGGGGGATGCGAGCTGGGTAGAAAGTTGATGTCCAGAATTAAGATCTTGGAAGAGAATGGTGTAGAGAATAGTGTCTGATTGACCAATACGCTCAAAATAATTCCTTGGTGGCTTTCCAGAGACATGGCCATGAGACATGGCTCTTCGAGTTCGGGTTCCTGTTGAGCACAGACACGACCATGACTACAAGACGAGCAAGACAAGGCACTTACCATCGAAGTTGTGATGCCATTGCACTCGAGACAGTTGGGCATATATGAATGCCATATCAATGCTGTCCGTCATCTGCCGTAAGTTGCTCTACCCCAACCATATCCGCATACATAGAGCAAAATGGTCATGTGGCCGTGGGATCCATTGGAGCACTGGAGTCCCCAGACTTACTTGAAAGATTTGAACAAGGACGATTTCGACAATCGAATCATAACGGCCTGCCATGAAATTGAACTTGAGATGCGCTCTTTTGAAGAGTACCGGGACGAGGTGGTTGGCTACTCGGAAAAATACGAGTCTGCAATGCAAGCGTTGCAGAAGATGACCAAAGGCGGATGGCTGGACGACGAATCGCTTTCTCGAGCACAGCGGATTTTTGCAAACGAAGCAAGAGAAGACGACGTACCGCCGCTGCCGCATGATGACATTAGGCTTGCCATTGAGGCCCTTGGAACGCGAACGACTGATCCGGATATTTTGGAAGTCAATGACCGGATCGCCTTGGCTCAGCAGAAGAATTGGGAGCTTCGCAAGTTGATGGAGGACCTGAATCGGGTGACTACAGCGGTTTCAGTACAAGGTATGTGTTCGAGCCGAGTGTTGACAGCATGGTTAATGACTTGCTGTAGCCACGAGAGAGGCCGGAGCTGTAGGAGAAAAGAAGCGCGAGGAAGAATACGAGAAACAGGGGACGTGGTCGAAGATCTGTGCGCTCCCCAGAAGGGCACAGTCTTTGCTGCTGAGAAAGTCCAGTCTAAGAAGCTTTGAACTCAAATATGTCAACATGTATGGCAGGGAGATACAGTTGGAAAACAACGAGAAGTCTCCGCCGCCAAAATCGACCGATTTTACGTGGTGATGGAACTGGTAGAGGTTCGAGAAGGAGGATATCAACAGCTGGCGAGAGTCTCCATGAGAATGATGAGCGGCCCAGGGGTTTGTCGTGTTCCATGAAATGGGGTCGAGGTGACGTTCAGATGCGGTGCAACATTTGGCCGGGGTGGTGGTCGGCCGGGGGCGGTGAAGCGGCCTGACAACCGCGCGGAGGTGACGCCCTGGCACGAATCTAATCCAACCAACCCACCCGTCCGTCTCTCCACTTGCAACGGCTTCCGTTCCCTCTCAAAGCGTCAAGAAAGACGCTGCATCGCCTCTGCTCCTCCGAATCCTCGTCGCCTCTGCCTTTGCAGAATGGATCGCGCATTGGACGACGTCATCTCCGATCGACAGGTAAGCGCTCGACTACCCTTTTCTGGCAGAATAAACCGTCTTGGCTGACACCTTTGGATAGCAGAGACCTGGGCCCAGACGCGGACGCAGAGGCCGTCCTGCCGACGACTACCCTCGAGATGGCGTAAGAAAGGTAGCAGATTCATTGCCTCTCTCCAAACCTCCGCAGCTGACCTGTGGCAGGTTTTACCTCCTCCCTCCTAAACCCATGGCACGCCGCAACCGCAACGATCCGGAGCATACCTCAGAACTCGATTCTTCGCAATTGCGTGGATCTGCTGTTCGCCGATGATACTGTGTTTCAGGCAGCCATGGTACCCGTGAGACCTCTGCTAATCTAGAATTCCTCTCTGCAATGACAGTCGAGCCAGAGAGACGACTCCAGAAATCTCGAACGGTAGAGTCGATCTTGACAATCATCGGGGAAGCAGGCACTGACAAGCTCTAGTGATTGGGTCCACGACCGTTTCGAAGACGACGACTGTGCGTAGCCCTCGCATCTCCCCAACGACAGCAGACTGACGCATCCAAGCCCGTCACGCGTCCCGTAATCGCGGCTTCCGCTCCGACCGACTTTCTTCCCGCCGTAGCCCTGAATATGAAAGGTTGGACAATTGAAAGATCTTTTGACATGACATGTCGTTAACCAAGAGCAGAGAATCTGGCTACAAGATCAGGGTTGAGAACCTTCATTATGAATTGACAGAGGACGACATTTGCGTACGCACCACAATGTCGCAGTTTTGGCCTTGCATTGCTAACTTTCTTTCAGGAGCTATTTGAGCGCATTGGCCCTGTAGACAATGCTCGTCTTATGTACGACCGCCACGACCGCAGCGAAGGCGTCGCCATTGTCACCTACCGCAGCCTCGCAGACGCGCGAGTAGCCTGTCGCGAGTACGACGGTGCAAATGCACACGGCCAGCCCATCAGACTGACGCTCGTGCCTCCTGGCCCTGCGCCGCGTCGGAACCCCTTTGACAGTGCTCAACGACCAAGCCGCAGCCTCTTCGATCGCATCGAATCCCGCGACCGAAGCCTGAGCCCCGAAGCAGGTGGTCGCCGAAGCGACGTGACCAAACCCCCGCCCGCTGGAATCGACCGCTACGTGCCAGGCCAGGACTCTGGAAGAAGGCGCTCGCCTGCGCCGCGTCGTCGCGGTGGTGGCGGACGTGACTCGGGCCGCAGGCCTGGAGAGAGGAGGACAGGTGGACCCCGCAGGCCTAGAGCCGACGATGATGGAAGGCCAATGATTCAAGGCCGGCCGAGGAAGACTCAAGATGAGCTTGATGCTGAGATGGAAGACTACTGGGGCGTGGGCCACGATGGTGCCGCTGACGTGCCTGTTAACGGGGCTGGAGAAGCTCAGGTTCAGGGGGCCACCACGACCAATGCTATGAACGACGACATAGACATGGAGGTCGAGTGATTCAAGTCAAGAGTGGGCTGAGTATTTCGCTATGGAGGATTGATGTGGGCAAGCATCTGAGCTGATGTTGAAAAAGTTACTAGTAATTGGGAGCTGGGTTTGAACGTTGAATGGAATCCAGGGGGCCTCTCCTTTCTTTTTTCTTTCCCCAGTCTCTATAAAGCACGTGTCCACACGTCTCTAGCATCATATCCATGCCATATTCTGTGATAGTTTTTGAATTTTGAAGAACCAATTTTGTGCTCGCCGCGCGGCTTAGTCGTCGACTCTGGTACCCTCTTTAAAACCTTTCTTCGTTCTTCCTTTTTGACATCCCGCACCCATCCAAATCACCATCCCCCTGAGCGAACAGCGATGCCTGTTCCAGAGAGCATGCCGCAGTCACTGCGCCATTTGACCAAATGGGACTGGATCCAGTTCGCTGAGCTGGTGAGTACTTCCATGCACTCTCACCCGGCCTCCAAAAGCTTTTCAACCTAACCATTTATCTCCAGACCTGGCTCTGCCACATCTTCCCCCAGCTTCAGCAGTTGAAGACCATCCATTCCGGTCTCGACATCCCTCACAGTCCGTACCGTTTCGTCTGGGGCAACGAGCGCTACTCGATTGTGGAGGCGTACAGCGACCAATTTTTTCTGGGCGTCGGCCTCATTGAAGCTGTCGAGCTTGTCTTTGGCCATGAGAATGAGCACGTCGCTGCCCTCTTTGCCGAACTCAACAAGAAAAAGTCCGGCGTTGACGCTTCTGCTGCCAATGAAGCCTCCGCGGTCAACGATGGCTCTGCAGTCGACAATGCTTCTACAGTCAACAATGCATCCGCAATCAACAATGCCTTCGCAGTCGACAATGCCGCCGCAGTTAACAAAGCCTCGCTCACTAAAGCCGCCGAAGCTGGAGATGACAACACCGAAGTAGCGGCCGACGACAACGGCAGCGACTGGGAAACGGACTCGTGCGTCTCATCGGACTCGTTCTCCTCTCCGTCCCCAAAGCTGGCCCCTGAGCCCTTTGTCTTTGACCCATCAACCCACTTCTCCTGCGTCGACGAGCACGTCGCCTACCTCTGGAACAACATCGCCACCAACGCCGCCCCCCTGCGCGATCTCTACCTGCGCAACCTCCCCTCCGGCCTTGACGCGCTCCCGCTCTACCAGTGGCGCTCCGAAGACGTCCTGAAGGCCGCGCTCGTCGGCGCCTTGCGCATCTTCTCCCGCCTCGAGCATTTCATCTGGCGCGTCTTTCGCCACGGCCGCTGGAACGGCGAGTGGCTGTGGAGCCAGGTCTACCTTGCCGCCGAGGCCTGCGACGCTGACCATGTGGTTGACGAGGGTGGTCGTGCCAGAGCTCTGGCTGAGTCCACTCTGGGCAGAGTCCTCCTGCTCTGCTGTCCGTGGGACCCGTTGCACTCCTCCGGAAGGCGCTGGGTTGAGGTCGTCGTCGGTTGGATTGATGCCTTGATCGAGCATCAGATCAGGATGGAGTTGGAGAGAGAGGCCTCTGGTGATGGAGAGGAAGTCAACAGCGACGCGGAGACGGAGGTTGAGGCCCGCGGAAGCACGGAGAACGATGCTTCTGGTGGCGATGGAGTCAGCAGCGAGGCTGAAACGGAGGTTGAGGAGGGCGGAGGAGAGGATGGTGACCAGATGTATCGTTCGGACGAGGGTTGAAAACCTGTCTTCATCAGGTGGATGCTTGTCTTCTTCAAGACTTGTATCTAATCCTCGAAGCGACGGTACTTTCACAAAATCGGTACCTATAGCACATCCCAATCTGGAACTGGGTAATAATTCAATGGTTTCGAAAGGGTATCATTATGCTTATTATTTATGCTTGGTGTTCGTCCCTACCGCCAAAGTCCATAGGCGCCTGTGGTGAACTTCCACAACTTGATCGTGCCATCCTCACTGCCCGTGGCGTATATCTTGCCATCAGGCGAGAACATGGACGTCCATACCGGACCGTGGTGACCCTTGCCAACTTCTGCAATCGTGTAAGCAAAGTGGAAGTGCGCGCTGAAGCAGGATGAAACTTACCCAGGCATTGCTCGGTTTCGAAATCGAACACCCGCACCCAAGTGTCGCCGCTGCTGCCAGCAACGAACTTTCCCTGGCCGCTGTGAAGAGCGACGCTGGCCAAGTCATAGTCGGTCTTGATGCTCTTGATCAACCGTGCAGGCTGCCTTGCGTCGAAGAAGTAGGCCGTTTTACCGGCTGCCACGCTCAGGATTCCGCCACTTGAGCCTCCGTCGCCGCTGATGTTGTCAAGCTCACAGCTTCCCAATGTGCCTTCCACCGTGTATTCGCCAATTGTGCTTTGCGTCCTCAGATCCCACCACCTGATTCTCTTGTCTTCCGAAGCCGTAATCAAAATGTTTGGGTCATTACCCCAGACAATTGACTTGATAGATCCTTGGTGGGCGCCAGCGCCGATCTCGTAGCTCGGGGTGGTCGAGGAGGTTCCGTTTACGCCTGTCGGAGAAGAGCTGGCACTGCCGCGGGAGAGATCAAAGATGCGCAGTTTCTTATCCTGGCTACCCGTTGCGAGAATCTGAGGGTGAGGCTGGTTTGGGAATGCGACGGCGCGGACAATGTGGGGATGATCGAGCGTGTGGAGCGCTTCTCCGGTTTGCGTGTCCCAGACCTTGGCGGAGAAGTCGGCGGAGCCGGTAGCTGCGAGAGTCGCATCGGCGGAAAGGCGGGCAGACCAGACAGCCCCCTTGTGACCCAAGAAAGTTCCTATCCAGTCACCAGTCACACCGTTGCGGAGCATGGGGTTGTTGTCTTTCAATCATCAGCTTTTTGAAGCAACCCATTGACCCGGAAACCCGCACCTTTGCAAGCCGATATGAGATAGTACTGGTCATCATGGTCCACCGATGAGAAGCTGATGTGTGTGATTGGACGGGAGTGACCGTGGCAGGTCAACGGCACGACTTTGACAGTCTCTGTGAGCTATGTGAGCAAACTGAGGCATGGTAGGCATCCGATTGGCGGCCAGACGGGAGATTTGCCAATGCACCACGACGTACCAGTAGAATTCATTGTTCCTTGGCTCCCCGCCAGTCGAATCGCTGCTCACGCAAAGCGAGAAAAGCACACGTCGATTCGGTTGCTTCAAGCACCTCTGGTAGACTTCACTGTGCGAAGAAGTATGCGTAGTATCCGTGGACGCCGGGGTTGAGAATGAAGGTGGTAGATTTCCTGCTGAGATTAAGGAAAGCAAGGAAGAAGGAATAGCCCGAGAGATCGTTAATGGTCGTCAATTCATCAGCAGCATCACGACGAGCCCGACTTGGGCTTGGTATTGAGGAGCGGCGGCGGAGGAGGAGGGGTGGTCGGAGGTTTCTTTATTTGCGGAAAGAGCGACTTCGTCCTGACCAGCGGGCGGAAAAATGCCGGCCCGCTCCCTCTACCAAACTAGGTACCCTCTATGTCTCCAACACCCATTCACTCACCTTCATCCAACATCCAGCTTCTAGTGCTCCTGCAAATACATTTCAGCATTGCTCAACAGTTGCCTCAGGCCTCACCAGCTTTCCACGTCTCCTCACCATCGTTGTCAGATCTCGCGTTGCTCGCCGAGGGCTCGCAATCGGCATGTTTCCCGTCATCGGACCTCGACTGCTTGTCGCGTTCTACATCATCAGGAGATTCTTGCTGTAGCCTTTATCGTCAAGCCTCTCGAAGGCTTTGTGGTGCCAGTCGGGAAACTGGCCACGCCTTTTCGGCCCTCCACAAAGCTACTTGCTAAGCAGTACTCCGATTGTGCCCCACCTCACCATCTTGCCATTGGACAACTCTTGGGCTTCAACATGTCTAGCGTCCTTCGGCACTCGATCCAGCGTCATCGCACCAGTGAGAAGTTTTCACTGAAGGTTTTCGGCTTCTGAGTCCAAGCGAATGCTTGAAACCCAATCCACCCCAGTCGTCGATCAACCTTATCCCGAGCTCGAAGCCAAGAGACGTTCGCAGAGACGTACAGCTTAACTATGATGGAAACCTTCCCCACTCTTTGTCAGTCCGAGTCGGCTATGTCACTCCATGGATCGGGAGTCGCTTCATTCCGAAACTGAAAACGAATACAGTATCTTACTCAACGGACTGTCATGATTTCTGGGCGCGACTTTGGAATGTCAAGACAGTTGAACGAGCGGCGCCTACTCCAAACAGCAGTACACTGACCTCAGAGCGCTGGTCTCTGCTTGGGAGGCACCAGCAAACACTGTCACCCCGCTGCCGATCACTTCACATGGCACAGTCGATTCTGTTTGTCGTCGACCAGTGTCGGATCCCCCTTAGCAGAATGAGGAGCCCATCCTGATGTGTACCGCGACTTATGGAGTATTGTGAGCAAAGACGTCACCTGCGCCCAAGGTGGATTCCTCAGGAGCTGTCTCCTGAGCTCGTTCAGATACCGAGTGCTGCAGCTTCATGACTGCTCCTTGCATGCACTGATCCAGACTTAGGAATCTCTCCACAACGGCGTCGGGCTCCAAGAAAAATACACTCTCCGTCTCTTGAAGCGTTTGGTATATGTGTTCAGCACTGATATAAAGCCAACCTTCAACTTTGGAATTCTAGATCACCCGTTCAGCTTGAACACCAAACTTGCTAAATACTCTCAATCATGCCAGGAAGGAGACAATTGCCCCCTCAAGAGCACTGCGATGCGTGCATCGAGCAATTCGACAAGTGTATCCAGTACCGCGTACAACACATTCACCCAATCATCATCAATGACTGGATGAGATGGTGCCTAAAATGCAGCGAACAGCTCTCCCGAAACACGAACATTGAAATCCGGGCTGTATGATACGCCTTAGTCTGGATTTCTCAGTTCTCATGGATCGGTGAGCGCCTTTGCATCTGGGCGCCTGTTACGTCAGTGGAGAGCGTTGTTTTCTCTCCGGGCGAGCGCTTGTGGTCTTGGGTTGGTTGGTCAGCTTAAACTCACATCCCGCCAAACCCATGACATTCTCAGAAACTCGACCAATCGAATTTCTTCCAATGCGGACTGCCTGATTCAGAATGCTTCGATCTTGGACTCCGCTGTCGATACTACCAACATTATTATGCGCTGGCGAATGAATTTTTTCCATTCGCCGTTTCAACAACAGCTCACCGATCTTTTTTGCCATTTCGCAGCAAGACCCAGACTGCAAGCACAATTTGTCTCATCAACATTGATCAGAGCCTGCAAATCCGGCGTTCTTTCCCTGCCATCCCGGTCCCTGCCAAGCTTCGCGGCACTCGATCCACCCATCCGCTGGACCATCAGGGACCCTCCCAGCGAACAATCGCAGAGGCGAAACATCTTTATCTTAGCGCGCAGCTTTAGGCTCGAAGCCGCTGCGTCAGTGACTTGCAGCGAGCCAACGAGCGGCCGTTTGTTCCTGAGCTCTCGTCCTGGGTCCCTCGACATGTGTTCTCCATTCGCAATTTCCAGCGCGCTTTCTCGACCAGGCGTGAGGTTGCCGCAATGATCACCCCGCCGGTCTAGGCGCGTGGCGTCGTAATTCCGGAGCGCTCTAGGCATGGGGTAGTATAAGTAGGCAGTGTGCTGATGATGTTGCCAGGTTGTTCAAGGCTCCCTGTCCTGCTGCAAACCGGTCTTCATCGTTGCGCGTTGCTTCAAGTCTTTGCGTAGCGCCCCTATCCTTCAGCTTTGGATATCGATCCGTTCACTCTTTTGACCATCTCGATCATTTTTACATCAGTCTCTCGTTGATCAAAAGTCGAAGCGAGTCTCCGCGCCTGGTGCTAACTTCAAAAACGAAAAATTCGACACTCATTATCTCCTCAGGAGTAAGAATAAAAAAACCAACAGTCATTGCGACACCTTCCATCTGTCGTCATTCTGGACCGTTCATCGACCACTTATCTACGATCGACCAACTTCACAACCAAAATGAAGCTGAGCACTCAACTCGCCTCGCTTTTCTTCCTCCTCCTTACAAGTGGCCCCATGCCTACCGCTGCGACCAAGACCAAGATTATCAATATGTGCCACTTTCCCATTTACGCGAAGACGACCATGGGAGGCGGCTACGACAGCGGCGACAAGAAGAAAATCGATAGCAATGGTGGCACATATGAGGCGCCCATCTCGCCACGCAAGAACAGCGCCGACGGCGGCCTTTGCGTCAAGCTGCAGCATGATGAGGAGGGCTCCTTTGACGGCGAAATCTACCAGATTGAAGTCAGCGAGACCGATGGCCCAATGGGCATGAGCTCTGGCACCGGCGACGACAAGGACAAAGGCGGTCACATTTGGTACGACATGAGCACCGTTAACGGCAAGCCGTGGCGCGAAAGGTGGAGGCGTCTCGAGCTCGAGGGTCCGCGCGGCTGTCCTGTTCTCGAATGCTCTCCCGGCAGCGATGACTGCGAGTGGCCGACGCCAAGCAGTACAGGGAAGATGGGCGATTGCAAGGGTGGCGAGGAGGTGACGGTGCTTTTCACGCTGTGCAGAGGCAACGGCTTGATCGGGATCAATCGATGAATCCTGATGGTGGCTAGGGCGACTGGTTGGCGAAAATTACGTTCGAGCATGACGGGATGAGGTGACGACCTTCCTTTTTTTCCCTTTTTCCTTTCTGTCGCTCCTTCTCGGGGCTTCGATTCGCTGTATCTACTTGTTGAGTGGCTTGTTGACAGAGCAATGTTGATCATGAGCAAGCCATACGTACTTTTATCTACACAAAAGAATTGAAAATCTCATTCGAAAATACCCACCACGTACCACCACCACCGCCACATTGTCCATTATAGACAAAGCAATCAAAATTCCGGGTAGCATCGAGAGCATGCGGAAGCAGCACTGTCACTCCAACGACCAAAGAGCAGCGCAAGCTTTCTGCACAGAACATTCTGCAAGATGAGTATGGCACCATCAAAAAAGCTTGCCAACAGTCAACTGATCGCCCCGGCACTTGCGTGCTCCAAGAGCCCAAGCTGTGGCGCATTTAGGCTCGCCCTGTCTGTAAAGTTACCTACCCGAAAGGTGCTTAAGCTCGATCCGACGCGTATGTCCTTCCTAGTCGGCAACGGCGGCGACGAGGCGAGGAAACCACCGCTTTGGTTTCTCAGGAAGAAGAGAACGACATCTGCGTCTTCCGCTTGTTGCGGCCCGTGGGCGCGGGAAAGCAATCGATGCCACTTTCTCACATTGCCCACCCACAACGACCAATCTTGCAGCTTTATGGAGAGCAACACCGTCGTCGCATCACGCAAGCCGTGAAAAGCTCAAACCGCATTCCTTGAGGCCACAAAGAACCAGCCGCAGTCGAGAAACTCTGCGAAATCAAACGTAATGTACGTTTGGCACGATGTTGTCTGTTGATGGGGCCTCACTACTCTACGATTTATACCTAGGACGCTCAAGGAGTGATCACGTGCGTGCGACGTGAGAAAGATCGCAGGGTGAACCAAAGCGCAGTTAAGATACTAAGAAGGTCAAGTTACCTCGTGTGCAGTTGTAGCGGAAGCATCATTTGTCTCCTCGTCGTCTTAATTCGCCCAATAGCTTCGCACGGCAGGGCATAGTGCACACGAGAGAAATGTAAGATTCCTTTGTAAGTCGTAGGTAGTATTCAAATTACAGCCCACGTCACCATGGTGTCAAAGTGCGGATCAACAAGCTAACAGAATACTTCTCCAGGCCTGGTGGTTCTTGGTAGCAATGCACAATGTCTTTTCGTTGCTAAACCAAAGGATATGAAAGCAATACACCCACGACTGCCAAAATCTATTGCTTTTTTCTCAACGTCGCTGGTGCTCCTGCCACGCCATCCACTATGCCTCCTCCTCATCCCATCATTCCTACCCCTCTCTTGCCTTCCCCTTATCCGCAGCAAACCCAAGACGTCCCAACCTCAACGCCAACTCGGTCGTCCTCGGATCTCCGGCGCGGCCCGCAAACCGCGGCGGCGACCACTTCTTCTTCATTTGCTCCCCATCCTCTCCGCTCGTCGCCTCCGCCGGCGTGACCGTCGCCGCCGCCTTCATCTGCGCCAGGGACGCAGCCAGCATCGGCGACGGGGGAGGCGGGGCCGGCGATCCCGTTGTCGACCGTTGGCGGCGAGCCCGATTTGGCGTTCTCTTGGACGCTGGCGACGGGCTTGGTGTTGGGCTTCGGATTTCAAAGTTGCCCTGCCTGGCGATGAGGCGCCAGTTCCAGCTGTGCAGCGTGGAGACTGAGGTTTCGAAGTCTGAGGAGGATGAGGATTCCCATTCTGAACCAGTGTCGGCAATGTCCGCATCTTTGCTTCGCGAGAAGGACGTGTCCATATCGGCAGCGGCGGTCTGCGTGGATTTGGTGGTTGTTGAAGGGGGTGATGGCGTTTTAGGCGGAGAAGGGAGGATGGTTTCGCTCGTTTGGGGAGTGGAACGAGTCTCGTTTGAGATGGTTGGTTCGACAGCCGTGCGTGGCCTTTTGTCTTCTTCGTCTGCTTCATCTTCCACATACGGCGATGGAGGCTTCGAGAATCTCGCCTGCCGCGGCGGATGTGTGTCGGTCTGGCATGATGTGGAAGTCGTCTTTCCGGACGTTCCGGAATCGGCAGCGGGCTTGCGAAGTCTTCGCGGCGTTGCTATCGGGCGGCGCGGTCGAAGAGTGTTGCTGTCGTTCTCAGATGCAGGAGCTGCGGACTGTTGGTTTGGTTTCGATGCAGGCTCCAAAACCACTTTCTCGAAGTGGCCACCTGGATTCCGTACACCAACCCAGGCCTTGCCACGACCGTTAGATGGGGATTCTTGTCGAGATGACTGCGGCAGGACATCATCTCCCTCAGATTCATCCGAAAAGTCGATCCCATATCCTTTTTTCAGCCCGTTTGCATCTTGTCCGCCGGCGGTCCCGGGAGTGGACGTGTTTGCGTTCTCATCTGGCTCATCGGTGCCCTTGGTTGGCGACGGCGAGAAAGTGAACTGCGATCGTGTAGGTAGATCAAATTTCGTTTGCGGAGGCGTCGGAAGTTGAAAGGGCGTCGGTCGATGTGCTTTTGTGCCTTCGGAGCTGCCCGATGTCTTGGACGACTTTTGCTTTGAGGTTTACGAATCTGGAGTTTGAGGATACATGCCACAAGACTGAAAAAGAGTGCGATGAAAAAATGTTAAGAAAAGCTGAGTAGTATTCTATGTTGGAGCAATCCAGGGTTCTGTCAAATATTTTGAACTGTGAAGAGGCAGAAGAAAATATGACACGATGGTGTCACGTCCAGGGGTCAAACGGTGCTAGTTGTCTTGCAGGTTCCCGAGCCCCGTGCACCGCCAATCAGGGATTCTCCCGTGTCTACAAACTTGCTTGAGGAGAACCAACTTCCGTCTTGTCCGTCTCAGCCCTCAAAACGCCGTGGTAACTGCATATAAATCGCATCGTCCGTGTGTGCGTACTACACATTCGCCAAAAACTGGTCGCAATGGTTAGCTTGTCTTTAGTAACTGGTTCGTCAGTTCAAACCACTCACATGTCCGCCAGCATCCACCAGTTCTTGTGTCTCTTCGGAGTGAGTCGTCAACGCAGCCCTGACCGCGTCGTCTTTATTTCGATGTGTGCCACAAGTCAATGCATATGGTCTGCGGTATTTGGAGCATTGACCACGGTTCTTTGAAAGATTCACACAACACCGGGGCCTCTCTCTCCTTGGCGGAACGATTCGCGCTGGTTCCGCCGGCGGTGGCGACCGAGGTGGCGTTGATATGGGTGATATGGACCGTCGTGCTCGTGTCGAGTCACCGTCACTGCTCGATGTTGGCGGAGGAGGCGGTGGTCCCAAGACGTCTTCGTCCAGATAGGCCGAAGGGATGTAGCCCAGGGCTCCATCGTTGTTCTCGGCAAGGTACCAGCCTTTTCCTTGTCTAATCACCCCTTTACCTATTCACACTTTTGCTACATCTCTGCTAGGAGTATGAAAGTACCGACTTACCATCGTCAAATTGACGTCTCACGAGAACAAGCTCCCCTGATCTGACGCTCAAGCCGCTTGGTAATCCTGTGTGGTACGCAAAACGGGCTTTGAACCTCAGAGCTACCAATGGAACAGGGCGTTCCTGGTGCAGAACAGGAGCTTCCTGGTCCAGTGACGGAGCTACAGTTGTAGAAGACATGGAGAACGAGTAAAGTGCGATTAAATAGAGGAGATTAAAGAGTAAGGAAGATGGTGCAAAGAGAAAGTCGCGACCTTGCGGGCTACTCTATGTACAATTATAATCAACGCGTATGATTTCCTAGGCTATATTAGAACTTTCCCCAACAAGCGACCAAAAAATGGAAAACGAAGGAAGGCATCGGGAGACAAAGAAATTTTCGAAATGCAAAGCAAAATCCATGTGCGTGCGAGATGCTCCAGGCAGCACAGTTCTCAAAGCGCTTTGTTTGAGATGCATGGTGATTGGTGACTGAGAGGTAAGATGCGATTGCATGGCAAGCACGGGTACACGCAAAGTTGGAGTTCAGTACGAAAAAGACGTTGCTGAAAGCTGTTTGGATAGATGAGACAATTCGCAGCAAAATCGATACATGACCAAATCTCCCCCCAAAGATGCAAGCTCTCACTCCGAAACAGTCTCAGCTTCCTCGAACTCAACAAGCGCAGTTCCCGCCTTGCAAAGGTCCTATCGCGGGCATCAGCATCAGGGGCAAACGGCGGAGAAACAAACGGCGACGAGACATGACTTACGCCTTGACCATGCACAATCTTCTTGACAACACCCTCCACAGGGCTCTTGATGACCGTCTCCATCTTCATGCTCTCGATGACGACCAGCGCCTGGCCGACCTCCACCTTGTCGCCCTCCTGCACCTCTACGCGCAGCACCTTGCACGGCATCGGTGCCACGACGCTGTTCTTGGCCTCCTTGACGCCGAGCGCCTTTTCTGCCCACTTGGGCATGGGCAGTTCGAGACGATACTGCTTCCCCTGCTGGAACAGGGTGAGCGAGGAGCCTGTCCGGACGAATCGGGTCGCCAATCGCGTGTGCGGGTAGTAGGATGTGAGTGTCGAAGTCTTTGGGTCGAATTGCGCCTTGATTGACGAGAAGGACGTGTCCCCGATGGTGGCGCTGAATATCTCTGGCGTCTTTTGCTGCAACCACACTGCAGTCGTCGTGGTATTTTCTGCATTTTGCGTAGTTGCAGCTGCTGACGGGTCCTTTTCCAGTAGCTGTATTTCGCGAGCCGCGTAGCTCTCCGTAAAACCAAGAGTTGTGCTCGGGAAACCAATGGCCTGTGGTGCCTTGAGTGATTCGGCCTCTTGAATGAGCACTGCGATAGCTGCTTGAGCATAGACCTCGGGTGGCGTCGGCAGTCTTTGGAAGAGCTCATCGTGGTGCTTCTGAATGTAGCCAGTCTCGACATCGCCAGCTACAAAAGCAGGACTGACGGCAAGACGCTTGATGAATTCGATATTCGTCACGGGGCCAGCAACCTCGTATTCCTCGAGCGCCGCACGCATCTTGTTCAGAGCAGCAAGCCGGTCAGGGCCGTGAATAATGAGCTTCGAAATCATGGGGTCGTAGTGTGATGACACTTCATCGCCCTCAACAAACCCAGCGTCTATTCGGACCTGCGACGATGGCTGAGGCGTCTTGAGATGGACGAGCTTCCCTGAGTCCGGAATAAAGTTTAGGTCGGGATTCTCCGCGTATATTCGTGCTTCAATGGCATGGCCGCGGCGTTTGATCTCCTCGTGGATTTGCTCTTGCGTCATTGGCAGCTTGCCGCCTCCAGCCACGAGCAGCTGCCACTGCACCAGATCTTGGCCGGTGACCATTTCGGAAACGGGATGTTCGACCTGGAGCCGGGTGTTCATCTCCATGAAGAAGAACTCGTTGGTGTCATTGTCAAAGATAAACTCGACAGTGCCGGCTCCTTCGTAGTTGACGGCCAGAGCAGCTGCCCTTGCTTTTTCCCAAAGATCCTGTCGGACAGACTCGTCGAGGTTTGGTGCAGGCGACTCTTCCAAGATTTTCTGGTGACGTCTTTGGATGCTACAATCTCTCTCTCCCAAGGCCACACAATTCCCGTGCTTATCGGCGAATACTTGGACTTCGATGTGCCTGGGCTTTGTAATGTACTTTTCAACAAGCATCTCGTCATCACCAAACGAGTTTGTGGCCTCGGATTTTGCCGACTTGAGCTGATCCATAAATTCGGCTGGCGTCTGCACGATACGCATACCTTTACCACCACCACCTTTGATTGCCTTTAGGAGGACAGGGTGGCCAATCTTTTCGGCCTCTTTTTTCAAAAATTCCGGGTCCTGGTTACCGCCGTGGTAGCCGGGAATACAAGGCACTCCGGCGGCATTCATGATTTCCTTGCTCCTACTCTTGCTGCCCATTGCGTCGATTGCTTCCCACGGCGGACCAATGAAGACTAGACCGGCTTCGGTACACTTTTTGGCAAAGTGTGGGTTCTCGGAAAGGAATCCATAGCCGGGATGGACGCCCTGGCAGCCATTTTCTTTGGCAACTTGGATGATGCGGTCTCCGTCAAGGTAGGCGCTTGGTTGGCCGAGATTTATTGCCCACGCAGAGCTAGCAGCATGCTGAGAATTTGCGTCTGGATCAGTGTAAATGGTGGTAGTGCGAATCCCATATTTCGAGGCAGTGCGGCCCACGCGGATAGCTATTTCGCCGCGGTTTGCAATCAGAATGGACGTCAGCGGCTTGGGGGCATTGGACAAAGATTCAAAACGCCGGGTCGATGCAATGCGGTTGTTCCGAGCAAAAGCAGCAGGCCGTACACCAGAGAGACGTCGGAGATTATGCATCGTGATATACCAGAGTCAAGGCCATGAGGAAGAGTGTTTGTGGAGAGGTGAATCAAGGGACGCTCAGACGGGGTTGGAAGAGCTTCCCCGGATATGGAAGCGGGCCGGTCGATGGGCCGAGGATAGCCGACGTGGGGGATGCGTTCGTCGTCGAGTCAGGCACGTCAGTCTTTTCTTCGCGATGATGAAGTAGCAAGAAAGAGTCGTGGTCGCGGCCTTGTTCTTTTCGCGCCGGTACTCCTCCCACCATGAGCGCAGGGCCATGCGAAGCTACCGTTGTCGTCGCACCTCTCCACCTGTTCGCCGCCCAACCAATCCCTACAGAGCACACCTGGGATCCCTGATCTGACTGACCTCCTCCATCTCTCCTGCGCCTCCAAGCTCGTCTGCCTGTCCGACACACGCTCCAAAAGCACCGTTTCTTTTGCTCTGCATCTTCACCCTCGTCGCACCCCACTCCTCTGGACGCCATGTCCTGATTTGAGGCGCGTCTGCCCGCGTTCCATTCGTCCAGAGCATCCGCTCAGTCGCACAACCCGCCGCCGCCTGCAACAGCTAACCAGAGCTCGCCACCATGTCGGATTACGGCTACGATTCGGACGAGTTTGAGCTTGTCGACGACGATGCCTGGCTGTACATTGCCGAGGACGACCAGCTTGCCGTGAGTCTACAGTCCCCCAAACCTGCCCGCCAACTGTGCTGACGAGCTTGCAGGACGATTTAGCTGAAGGCGCTATTCCTGACCCTCCTTTCCTCGACAACCAGCTCGACAATTTGGATGGCGACGACTATTACGAATACTGGATCGACATTGAATACAATTCAGACGGCTGGAACGACGTTCATGGAAAGCCAAAGATTGGTCAATCGACTGCACCAGGCAACAAGAGAAAAAAGGGCACACAGGGCGGGCCGCCGCAAAAGAAAATAAAGGTTTCTCAAGACGCCACGGGCAGCGTTGCCGTCAATTCACTGGACGCCCCTCCTGTCAGATGGATCTCCCTCGAACAGCGCATGGACAAGGTCTTGGGGCTAAACTTGCCGTTGGCAGAGCCTCAAGAGTCGTTCGCGTTGCTCCAAGACTGGCGAACGCGTTTCGTTCCTGCCGCTGCTTCCAAGGCAAGCGTCGACGAAGAAGAGGGCGACTGGGCGACGGATTCGGAAGGCGAATCAAGACCACCACTTGACGCGGATGCTGGCGGAGGTGATGACGCGATGGAGCTCTTGGCTGGCAGCGGCCTCGATCCTCAGGCCTTGATGCGAGCACTCCAGGAAAATCTCTCTGTTGCCGGAGGAGCACCGGCCGGTCTCGACCAAAACACGCTTCTCAAATACGCGCTTCGGATGCTAAACGGAGAAGGACAGGCGGACGACGTTGCGGGAGACATGGCGGACGACCTCTTCGAACAAGTAGACGAAGATTCCGATGGCAACGAGATTGCCGAATGGGTATCGAAGCAAAAGAATGGACAGGCAGACGTGGCGGCCACCGACGACGCGGAGCACGGCAGCTCCCAATCCAAAAATGTCGAACTACCTCCGACTCCCCCAACCGCCGCGCAATGTGCCGCTGAAGATGCCTCGGCGTCCAAAAAGACTAGAACAGCTGCCGGGAACGCCGCGACTGCTGGACCATCCGGCTCCCGAAAACGCAAAGCAGAAGACGCGGCGCCCGACTCGGCGCCCCCTCCGACCAAACCCAAGAGAGCTGCTGGTCGGTCCTACGCTGCTGCGACGGCGAGCAGCAAAGCCAAGTCCAACGGCAAGGGGAAGAAGTAGGCCCGCCCCACTCATCATGGAACTGGCAGCCCATTGGCGTCAGTATTCGACTTTTCTCTTGATTTCTCTTCGTTTCCCACCACGTTCATCCACCACGTTTTTTGTTCTTGGGGGGGTTCCCATTCTTTCGATTCGACTCACTCGGCATGGACCATGAAGAATCCCGTCATCATACCTCAAGGACTGGCTGGAAGGAAGGAAGGAAGCATTTGCGGAACCATGGGCGTCACGGATGGGGCAGTGTTGGACAGAATGAACAAAGTCGGTCGTTGCGGCGTTTTTTCCCCCTCAACCCATAACCAATCAAAATACCCAATTCTTGCCTTGAATGGATGGCTTTTGTCGGCATTGTCACGATGCGAACGTCATTCACTGCTTGCTTACAAAGTCCTCTCCCACGCGAACACGTGCATGTCGACTGCCTTCACTACAGCGTCGGCGGGTTGCAAGAGAAAATGTAATCTCAAAGGCTGTGCCGGGGTAGTTGGAGGCTGCCTGTAGCTGTCTTCCAAGGAGCTCAACATCCAAGTCTTACGGAGCAAGATGGTTGAACGGTCCCTGGCCACACCTATCCCGACATGGTTATTTGGTGATTTGACCTCGCATGCCCAAGTTTTTTGAGTCCGGGAGAACAACTGCAGGCAGGCAGGGAGCATTCGACCACCCGCCAAGAGTTGACATTTCTCCCGCCACCCAACTACTGCAGCGCTCTCGTGGCATTCTCACTCAAGTCACAAACACCACTCGCCACTGCGTACATCCACCCCTCCCCTCACGACCAGCAGCTGCAAAGGACGACGCAAATAACGACAACCACAACCGCCAACTACCTAACCCACCTTCCCCTCCCCATCCCCCTCCCCACCCATCTGCCTCCCCACCTCCTCCCTGACAACGCCCTCCAACGTCTCCCTCTGCACGTCCCCCAGTACCTCATTATCCCTTCCCCCTTGCCCCTCATACAGCGTCCCGCCACTCGTCCAGATGCGGCGCACGCTGAACAGCCCCTTTTCCGGATCGCCGCGCTCGTACGCGCGCCGCTCGCGCGCTTGCAGCTCGGCGAGGTCGACGTGTCGCACCGTCCATGGCGTGGTATTGTCGTTGTTGGCGGTGTTTTTGTCGTTGGCGTTGGTAATGTTGAGCTGCCGCCGGAACTCGCGCAGAATCTCGCGCGGCGACGTGACGAACGAGTGCACGCGCAGCGCGCGGTTGTGCGTCGCGCCGGGCAGGCGCAGCGAGGCGACGAGGAAGCGCCCGACGTCGCGCATGCCGGTGAGGGCGATGCGGTCGTCGGCAACATCATCCTTGCCATTGTCGGTGCCGTCGTCGTTTACGTCGTTGTCGTCGTTGTCGTCGGAGGAGGAGGAGGAGGAGGGAGATGGGGAGGTTTGGCACAGCAGCGTGGCGCGGCGACGGCGCACGTCGAAGCCGCCGGCGCGGTCCCAGGCCTGCTCGGCGTCGCGAGTGACGAGGTCGCGCCCCGTCATGCCGACGTACATGTCGGCGTAGGGGCCGGTGACGAGGTAGGTGTAGCTCAGGCTTCTCAATCTCTGCTGTCCATGCCCACCCCCTCCCCCTGCCTTTTTCTCTCCCTCGCCGTCGCCGTCGCCGCCGTCGCCGCCAGCAGCAAGCCCCTCGAGCAACGCGCGCGCCTCGAGCTTGAAGCGGTGCGGCGGCTCGGCGTGCGGGTCGGGCGTCACGGGGTGCAGGACGTCGGTGCCGTACTCGGAGGGGAAGACGCGGCGGATGGAGGAGGAGCGCGAGGCGGCGAGGCGGAGCAGCGTGGTTTGCTGCGACAGGATGGAGCGGCCGAGGCAGGAGACGAGCGTGTCGAAGTCGTGGTGGGAGTCTGCGCGGGTGGTTAGTGGTGGTGGTGTTGGCTGGGGGGACAAGGCAGAGAAGATGGATGGAATGACGAGAGGGAGTTGGATGGGATTGGAGAGGATGGGCGGACATGCAAGCAACCAAGCATCAAAATAGACACACGGCAGCCAAAAACACAGCTCAAGCACTTCACATACCTTTCCCCAAGACCTCCCTGACCCTCTCCTCGTCCGTCAGCTCGCCAACCAACACTTCGACGCCGCGCTCCTTCAGTGCAGCGATGTGGGCCGCCTTTGCCTTGACGGTGCCCGGCGACGTGTAAATGGCGACGCGCGCAAAAGGCGGCGAGGCACTGGCAATGGCCGATGTGATGTAGGTTCCAATCTTGCCTGTTGCGCCGAATATGATGATGCGCTCGCTGGGCGGTGGAGGGGACGACATTTGCGTCGAAGTGAAGACGATGTTCTGGCGATGTGTTGGTTTGTTGAATTGGTCGAGGGTGGTTAGAGCTTTGGTCGAACTGTATGGATGGATGAGATAAAAACATGGGCGATTAGAAATAGACAGCCAGACTGAGGGGCAAGAGAGGGGTAGTAGTTCGGCTGCAGCGTGGTCGGCCGAGACCCTGAAGCGTCATCAGTGCCGTTCGTGGTACACGCGAAGCAGGATAGCGGGCACTCGAGTGTTGTTGGTTAGAACGATTCCTGTATTCCCGCTAGCGGCAACGTCTACTGTAGCCTACATCAGTCACGAACGTCAAATCAAAAGACGCGTCAAGGAAAGTGTGCAGCATGTCATTCCGATATTTGCTGGTTCCTTCACCATGTCGCGAAAACCATAGTCATCGCTCAGAAACACAAGACCTCATCCCGAAAACTCCGTACCGTCCCGATAACCACAAGTAAACCATTCCCATAGTTGAACCAAGAGTCCGCGCGCCCATCGCCCCCAGTTCCGCCGGTTCAAAGTACTTGACGAAGAGCGACGAAGAGATTTGAACGAGAGCAACAGTCGATTGGAGGACCACGAAGCGTAGCGTGGCTGGTTGCTTAACCTCCGAAACCGTAGAGGGTGCGGCCCTGGCGCTTGAGGGCGTAGACAACGTCGAGGGAGGTGACGGTCTTGCGCTTGGCGTGCTCGGTGTAGGTGACGGCGTCACGGATGACGCTCTCGAGGAACGACTTGAGGACACCGCGGGTCTCTTCGTAGATCACTGCGAGGTGTTAGGTTTGACGCGATGCGAACGTGGTGACGTGACTTACTGGCAGAGATACGCTTGACACCGCCACGGCGAGCGAGACGACGGATGGCAGGCTTGGTGATACCCTGGATGTTGTCGCGCAAGATCTTGCGGTGACGCTTGGCGCCGCCCTTGCCGAGACCCTTGCCGCCCTTGCCGCCTGTAGGAACGTACGTGTTAGCAAAATTGCAAAGAAGAAGTGTAGACGGAGGCAGAGTGTTGGAGGTCGTTGTGGCTGGGGTGGTGCGCTCGGGCGCGGTGGGGTTGGGTGTCGCGACGCGCCATGGTCGGTCGAGCGCGACAGGCTGCAACGCGACGAGCGACGGCGACGACGACGACAACGACCAAGTCGATGCGATGCAGGTGCAGACAAATTTAGAGAGTACTTACGTCCAGTCATGATGTTTGTGAGATGTGGGATGGGATTTGTTGATGAGATAAGCCGAGTGTAGTGGGTGGAGTTGATGTCACTCGAAGGCGGATGGAAACGGTGGGAGGAGGAGGAGAGGCGGAGGAGAGGCAGTGGTTTAAATAGGGAGGGCGATGATTAGGGTGCGACTGCTGGCAGGACGGAGTCGAAAGTCACGCTAAGCTGTTTTTGGGGCGGGGCGGCCAAGCGCGGCGAGCGAGCACGACCACGAAAAATGCAGGCAAAAGGCGTTCAGAAACCAGCGTGCCATAAGGTCCAAATACCCCAGCGACTTTCTGCGAGCTGCGCCTGCTGCCCGACTGCAACCACTGCCCGGCCCGCCCCAGCCTAGTCCTGATTTGTCCCGGATCAACTATTCTTCCGGCTCCCAGGAACACCAAAACTGCTGGCAGTAACACACGACGACACGACGACGCCAGCAACACCAACTTCTTCTTCTTTTCTTCGTTTCATCATGGATTATGTTGCATCTGACTCTAGGAACTACTGACAGAACATCATGACCTTCATCTGGTTCTGCAGCGCGTTGACGTCCTCTTTTTTTCACCACCGTCTTGCTTGTCCTCTTCCTCCTTAAGATGGCCATCTGAACTTCTTTGTTTCCTCCTATTTCAGGGAGACAGAGAGAGTCATCTGTCAATACGTGGTGCATTTAAGAGTCAGAACCACAATGCTGGAACGAGAAAGAGTAGAAACTATGCACGATTGCAAAAGTGGTTTGCTCTTGTCTCTATCTGAAGCTGCGCAAGACCGACGACCTGGCCCCCTTTTCCTTTATGCGTCTTTTGGATGCTCACAGCCGCCGACGGACCATGTTCCTCGATGCACATAGCGACGCGTCCAGCGTCTCTCAAATGGTCCGTGGAAAGCAAGCGGGGGCCATTACTTTGGACAGCGACATCTCGGACGTGACGCGAGCAAAGTGGCGTCTTGAAAATTGCTGAGACAGCGGCCACCTACTTCGCTGCTTCTGGAGGGATGAAGAGTCGAATGGGTTGACGAGTCTGCAGATTTCAGCCCCAAGATTTGAGAAAATGGGATGCTATCATGCTGAATTGAGCTATGGACCACCACGTCTCGGCTCCTTCCACCAGGTCAAAAAACTACCGGCAAGACATGATACAAAAAGGCCAAGCCATGAGAAAAGGCATACGAGACGAAGGTCAAAGGACGCTTGACGCGGAGCCAGAACCCCCATTCGAGCTGGCAGAGCACTGAGACCAGTCATCTCCATCGCCCTCCTTCTAACCATAGGCCAGCAGGCAGCAAAACCTCCAAAAAAGAATCGCTTAGCCGAACAACGAAAGGACTTCCGCGACGGCCTCGAACTGGGTATCTTCAGTCTCGGCCTGCCATTCGTAGTGTCCTGCTGCATAATGTTTTGTAGTAAACACATGAAGCTGGCCTCTTTTCCCACCACGCCACAGTGACGATCGCGACGCGGCTATAATCGGAGGTTGAAGGTCACTTGGACTTTGCGAAATTTGAAGATGAGAAAGGTTTGCTACAGACTTGAGCTCGACTACCTTGTGTTGGAGGAGTCGGCGCTGTCAGGCATTCTCCAACGCGCAACACATTCTATCGCGGTGCCAGCTCGAGCCACAGAAAAGGCCGCAACCAAGTCCTAGCGATACGTATACTGCATGTACGAGAGGCCAGGCGACCGGGTACGCTCGAAAGGTTGCGGCATCTGCTTGCTGCCCGCGTATTCGCAGCACTAAAGGATTGAATGGGCTCTACAAAAGTTTTCAGAAGCATGCTTGACCAGCGACAGTGTCACAAGGGCGACATGTAGGGAAGTAGAGTCAGAAAGCACTCCTCTCTCGGCGTCTACCGTCACGTCACGGGCTCTTTCGCTGCACGACTTTTTGCTCTTGGCTTCAGGTTTCGTGCGATCTGGTTGCTGTCTGCTGCTGCTATGGCTGGCCACTGAAGAAATCAGGAAACCTCCCACGAGCCGGTAACGAGGCCCAGTCGCTAGCTCCATCTTTGCTCCTGGGCGGAAGAAGAGACCGACGCGGAGCGAGCGAGGCAGGATAGCAACAGAAAGACAAGACAGTGGACGGCGCTGCCACACTACAAGACGAGAGTGACAAATGCTGCAATGGGAGCGCTCAGAATGCTCGACGATATGCACAGGCGGGCTAACGCCTTTGTCGACATGGCTGACGACAGACAGGTATCTGTTGCAGCAGCGGCGGTCAGAGGCAAACGACAGGTCTTCCGCATTTGCAGCGCCCCATCTTTTCAAAAACTAAAGGTAGAAGTAGAACGGCGATGGACTACGAGACTGCGAATGTGGTTGAGTGGTGGAATATAGACGTGCTCGCTCGTCGCCTGATCCAATGCTCTGTTCCAGATTTTTTCCAATGGGCCTTCGGTCACGAATCTGCGGGGTCTGACTTGGACGTGGGTACTCAACGTCATCTCTCCGTCGCTCTCTCTTTCATTTGTACCCTTCCCTTCCCGCGTATCGCCTCGCCTCTATATATGCAAGCAGACCAAGCTGGGCGCTTCCCCTTCGGCAAAGGGAAGTAGGCAAGTGAATATATGTCGTGTGCCTGTAGCATCTCGTGGTCGAGGACGAGAAACAAGCGATATCTACGAGACAAATGATGACGACTTGGCGCAAATAACGGAGGCAGAAATGCAAAAAGACAGACTCGGTGCTCGATCTCCGGGGGGTTCATTTGCCGCAGCACGCGCAGGACATGGATAGAGGGGCCGCGACTTGAGAAGGAAAAGAAGAGGCCGTGAGCCAAATTGATAGAGGAGAGACTGAGTGCAGCGCTGCAGATCCACACGGCACCATCTTAGAACAAGCAGGAGCTTCCCCTACATCTGACTGCTGAGTAGTACCATCGAAAAGTGACCTTTACCGTGCATGCTCATCACTCCTACTCCATCTCCTTGGATCAGCTCTGAAGACCACAGCCCGCTCAATCGCAAAGTCCAGCCAGCTCAGCTACCAAGCGTTCAAATCCATCTGCAGACCTTACGCCCAGCATACCTCCATAGCATGATGCTGCTCCTAGCCAGCGCGCAAGCCAACCACATCCACATCGGCCTCTGCTCTTGGACGCAAAAGCAGAAGCGTCGCAAGAAAACAAATGTATCACAAAATGGGAAAAAGGGAACAGCGGTCTGCGGTCTGCGGTCTGCGGTGTGCCTGGACACAATTCCCAGCATTGCCTTCACGATCGGCACGGCTTCACACCAAGCAAACCGGACAAGTTGGACCGACCATGTCGAGCGGTGGGTGCCCCATCCAGTAACGCACTATCGGAACGCTACCTCCCTCACACTGCCCGTCTGATTGCGCCGTCTTGTAAAAGACAGACTTGCAGGCAGGCAGGCAGGCAGGCAGGCAGCAACATTGACAGCACTCGCATCCATTCGCCAGCAAGCAAATGAACGAGCGAATGTGATTTTGAGGAAAAGAGAGGGACGCCAACTGGCGGCGCACAACAGCGGCGCCACCGTCAGTGTTCCGCTTGGGGAAAACAAGTACGCGGGCGATGGATAGACGATGGACGATGGGTAGACGACGGGTTGACAGAGGCGCTACACACAGGACGACCCCAAATTCGGCGGCAGACTCGCCCACTCACGAACCAGTCCGGGTGCAAACGTCACGAATCCAGCGATCAAGCACCAGACTTGTGCCCCGCCCTGGTCTATGGCCCGACTGACTTTGAAGCGTAGGTGCACAGAAGCGGAAAACGGGCGACTCTGGTTGCCAAATCCATCAATTGACCTCATCCAACCCAACTATATTACAAACAGACGGACGCAGTTCGGCAAGGCAGCAGCGTCTCTTGCTCCACTATACCACGGCGTCGAAAGGGCGAACGCAGCAACAGCGGCGATGGCGATGCTGCTGATGTCAAGCGACCGAGGTTACGCAGCACAAAAGCAGCGAGCTGAGGCCGAAGCTCACGCCGCGCGCACGCGAGCCGGATTTCTATTCTGGGAAGAATCAGCGGACCCTTGGACCGTTGTCGACCGTGTGTGGGGGGCGAGAAGGAACGGGAAAGGGCTAGAAGTAGTGGGAAGTGGTTTGGCAAGGGATGCAGGGACCAAAGGCAGCCTGCAGCACCATGATGGGAACAAAGGGATGGCTCACGCTCGCTGGAAGCAGGAACCGGTTGGCTAACGGCGTTGACGTGGATTTGACGTCAAGGAGTTGATGGACCTACCAAAGGACCATTTTTTTTCTTTTACAGATACGTGGGACATGTCAGACTCGGACAAGGGGAAGGAGGGGAAAAGACGGGAATACAGGGCTAGAAGACCATTGGAAGAGCGAGAGATTTGACATGACAGAAGTGAGGTGTTGGGAATTTGCATCCGGGGAGCTCGGAGGAAAAGGAGGTAGAAGCGAATTTATCATTGGTCGATTGGCGAATTGGTTTGTCGATGCGCGGAGCAGAAGACGATATAGCGACATGTGACGGCGTCGTCGGAAAGAATCTATTGAAAGCTTGCTGTGCGATGCGCTCAAAACGGTCTTGATAGACAGCTGGCAGGCGAACGAAGCATCGCGTTGTGGGCTGTTGGAGTTCAGTGGCAATAGACACAGAGACGGATTGGCAACGGCGGCCCTACGCCAAAGCGCGTCCGGCACAGTTCAGTCCCTTTCTTTCGACATGGAACACCACCATTCCGACACACCCATCAAATTCGTGCCTGAGCCGTAGCCGGGGGCTGGCGGCGGCCGAACAGACACATACCGTCTTGTCAAGTGTGAAGAAGCGACTTGGCCGCTGCCAGCGGGCTGCGGCTACGGGTGTCAGTAAGTGCCACCCTCTGCCACCGCGACGGCATCGACTGCCAGGGCGGACGCGGGAGGGTCACTTCCGGGCCAGGCGCGGCAAGAGCTCGTGTGCCGCAGACTGACGGGAAGGCGCAATGTGGGCCAAATCGGGATGGATGCGGCACTCTTTCTGTCTTGATTGGAATCCTCCTTCGTCGTGAGTGCTGTAACAACTGACTCCGCTGTAGAGTGCGAGAGCTGCGGCGGGTGACGGTCCGTCGTCCGATCTTGTTTGGAGTGCCGTAGAAGGCGAGCCCCGGCCGACTGGCGCTTGTTGGAGTGGCGAGTTTGGTGCGGTGATGGAACTGGAGAGAAAGTCGTGAAGAATCGAAAAATCTTGGCTCGAGTGAACGAGCCCAGCCAGGAATCCGCGACACCCATGGAAGTCTGCGCGAGGCGACAGTTCGACCGTCATGATGTGCCGCAAACGAGACTTCGGAATTGTTGCGCATCATCTTCGGGCTTGATAGAAAGAGTGGTTTGAAAGTGGTTTCTAGCACATGTCGAGCATCACCTTCACCATCACTGCGAATCCAAAAACGCATTATCCGTCCGAGTCGTGCCCGAATTCGTCAGCCCTGTTGCGCACACCCATCGGATTTATCGACAGTAATCAATGTCCGTCATGCTTGGATGGAAATTCCACCAGTGAACCAAGAGTCGGCTTCTCGGCGGATGCGCTACAACGCGTGTCACGGTCAAAGTGATCAAGGACGCGTTTTTGATTTGTGAGATGTCGCCAGCGTGATAATCACTCACCTTGTCATGAGCGTGGCAATGAGGGCGAGGGAACGCGCTTTCAAATGAGCTAGGCACGGAGAATTTGGGAAAAAAGGTTCGTCAACCTTGCGCGTCTAGGTTCAGAGAGCTTACCTGCTTCGTCTGCTCGTGCTGGATCTTTACGTCAGCTGCAAAGGAACAAACCAGACCTTCTTTCCTCGACTCTCATCTCATACTCGTGGACTAGCTCACAATGCCCACGAGTTGGACAATGGCGAGAAGGATTGTTGTGGTTTGAGATGGACTTTTGGATCGGATGATCTACACGCGACTTGACACCGGGATGGACGGCATCAAAAATCAAAAGGTGGTCGAAAGAGGAGAATGGTATTGGAGTGCCTCAAAGACCATCCTAAACCGATTGAAAACCGTTGGCGGCATGAATCAGAAGCGGATTGGGCGTAGTCGCGACGCAGTGGTTGGTGGGTTGCGTGCGATCACCGATCTGCGGGAGCAACCCTCCTGGCTGTCAAACGCAAGATGCTTAGCATCGGTCGTGGGCGCAGCAAGTTCCATCTGATTAGGATGGTGGAAAGCGTTTGGATGCCTCCATTGGCCCTTGATCGGTTTGAAAGAGCAGTAGACTTTTTCATGCCAAAAGGTCGGCCAGCGTTTGGAAATCCCACAATCACTGCAGATGAGTCTTTTGCAATGCCGTGCATCTGCCATTACCAAGAAGACGGTGCGCGCTCCTGCGCTTGGCTGTGTCAAGAAAATGCCCCGTCAAAAGTCTGTCATTCGTGGCTCGTGAAAATGCATGGTCGTAAAGGGACTAGCGGATGGACGAGGCGGACTTATAGTTGGTAGACCATTCCCGGAAAAGCTGAAAAGGATGAATAAACATCGGCCGGACCGTGGTTGCCCTCGCGACTTCTGACAGCTGCCGACGGACAAGACGCGCTGAAGCTTTGACAACGAGAGGAGCGCGAAACGGGCTGG
The DNA here is from genome assembly GCF_038381095.1 of Phyllosticta capitalensis. Lineage (NCBI taxonomy): Eukaryota > Fungi > Ascomycota > Dothideomycetes > Botryosphaeriales > Phyllostictaceae > Phyllosticta > Phyllosticta capitalensis. Next base: position 419,441 of record NW_027117448.1, on the reverse strand, counting down.
ATTGTCCTCAGACGCCGGACTCGAGGTGTTGCAGCGCAAGAGTCAATCAGAGGTGGACTGTCAGCCTGCCAGCGCGGCTGCGGCCTAGGAGTGGCGCTTAGTCGAGCAGGTGGGCGGGCGAATGGGAGGGCAGAAGGATGTTTTGCTGGGGCGCTGGGGCTTCGTGCGAGCAGTCGGCAGGCTTCCCGCCGTCAGGTCGAGGAATAGTTTCGAATGACGCGCATGGCTTCAGCTAGGCACAGGGGGGTCAAGAAAACGCAGTCGTATAGGCTGTATAGATGCGGCGGGCGTAGATTGGGGGCATTGTTTTTCTGGGCGCGATACATGTACCATGGCGTCGTGTCCAGGCTCTCGCGGGCCAAGTTGCGGCTATAACTTCAGCGACCTGGCGTTTGGAACCCGCGTCGGCTGCGTCACGGCATGTAACCCTCGCAGTGCGATCGTGTAGCATCTGTGCTCCCGGCCCGGCGGTTGGGGTCCTGGATCGAGTCGAGGGCGAGGCGAGGACCTGACTGAAGAAGTGTCACGTCCGAGTGGATGAGGTTCTATGCAATGTCAACGAGGGCCGACGCATGCAACGTGTGGTTGGAATGGACACTGAGCAATCGGGAGGCGTGCATATTGGCCGACGCGATGCAGTTGAAACCCGGTGGTAGTGGTGGAAGACATGGTAGTGGTGGTGGTGACCGAGACCAGCAACCCCAGCGACGGGTTATGCGGGCTCTTCCGCTGCGTATGATCCTGGGAATCAGGTGATGGGGATCCGTGATGGTGGTGGCGTGCATGCGCTGGGTTGGGTCGGTGGAGTTGTGGTTGATGCGATCCATCTCGGAGCGGGAGCGTGCAGATTGTGGACACGTGAGAGGTTGAGGTCTTCGTAGGCCTTCCACTTTGTCCTCAATCCCTGCGCCCATCGCATCAACAACGTCAACCGTCCGGCAACGTCAACACCTGTCATTGTCCACTTCTCTCTGTCATACACGTGCCGCCACGAACATCTTCTTGCTCACCACAGCCATCCTTCGCCCGCGCTTAGTCCTCACCCAACCCGTCCACAGCTGCAGCAGCGCATGAGCGCAGGGGTGCCACTACCACAGCTCCATCCTCGTCTGCCGCATGACTGTCTGCTCGACCTACTGCTTCGCTCACGCCCTCACGCACGCTTTTGACACTGACAACAAAAGAAATTCCCCCCAGGCACTCGCTACCTCTTGCTGCTTCATGGCTTCTCTTGTGCGACCGGTGGCAGGCTGATCAAAGCCTCAACACTCTACCGTCTGCTCGTCAACTGACGACGCCTGTTTCAGCGACACGCCAGTCCGGCCTGTTCATCGCCTCTGCTTGATGCTCCTGCCCGCACGGTTCAACAACCTCTACCACCGCTACCCCTCGTCCGCAGGGTATTCCTGTGCTAGGTGCTCGTGTCTGTACCTGTGCGCACCTAGGGCTTCTTTTCTTTTTTATTTTTTTGCGAGTCCTTTTCGTTTGCCCCAATGCCGTCAGGGGTCTGCTGTACGTGCGGAGCGGGAACATGGCAGCATCGAGCGTACAGCGCAGCTATGCACCCGCGGACAAGGCTGAGGGGCGACCCAGTCACTCTCGCCTTAGCTGTCCGCCGGCTTCTGCTACTTACCCGCTAGTGACGGAGGAAAAATGAAAAAACAAAAATTCAAGCTGGGCCAACGGGCGGCGCACAGCGGCCGACGGTGGATGGCGCCGTTGGGGGAAGAGCATGCTTCCGGTATGGTGTTGAGTGGGCGCTAGAGGCCACGGGGGAAAAGCGTTCCTGGTGTCGGCGTCGTCGGAGAATTGGCTACGACTGTTTGGAGCCATGGCGCCGCCAGAGCCAGCCATCCATGATACCACTTATCCCCCCAGGTCCCAGTCCAAGGGCCAGTGCTAGCTACTGCGCGGGCCGTTGCAGTCTCGAGGGCGGGGATGTGCGAGGCACGGAGACACCTGGGCTCTGGGCACGTACCGCACACTGCTCGAGGGCCTGGCAGTCATGGTCCTCGAGCGCATCCTCTACATAATCTTACTCCTCCTGCTTGCAGACACCGCGGCTACGCGCAGCTCCCACGTCTCCCTCCCACCCTAGTCGTGCTGGTCCCCAATGGCTACACGCTGCTGCCGTGTGTGTACGGGCATATAATTATCACCTCGTCATATAGACCCGTGGCTGGATCTGTCCCGTCGGGCCTCCGCCTCGCTTGCCAGCTTCAAAAGTCGCCTGGTCCGGAAACTCTGAGACGTAGTCCGTTCACTCTTCGTCGTCATTCCCGCCCGTGAGAGCATCCCGAATTCGTCACCCGTCGATCAAACTTGACGCCGTTGAATCTGGTACGTTGGCCTCGTCCCCGTTCGGTTCCTTCCACTAGGACTATCCCCGCGGCCTTTCAGGGCTCTGTCCTATCCCGCCCGTCTGCACGCTATCCATTTTCAAGTCGTCCGTCGCCTTTGTAAAAGTGTCTGCCCTGCTTCCCTCTTATACTAGTGCCTGCCTTTTACTCGTGCCTGTCACTGTCAGCTGTTCGACTACTTCTCTCCCTCGCTCTCTTAATCTAGAAGCCATCCATCCACTATCTTGTCCATTCCAGTTCCACTCACCACAAGCATCTTATAGCCTCCCCCCCAACACGCAGCAACCAATGGTTCCGTGGAACCGTCAACAGTAGCCACCGCACCTACATTTGACCGTCAGTCAAAAGTGTAACTTGAAAGATTTGTTGGCTAACAGTTGTCACAGTACAAAAGTCTCCTCTGCCCTTGCCCGTCATGGAGTTCCTCACGCTTCAAGACGTTCCCAGACATACGCATACCGCCCTTTCCGTCAACAGTCGAGCCCCATCTCGCAGGGAAGGAAGGGAGCTTATGAGTATCAGGGACATTGTAAGCTCACCACACTCTTTTGGTTATTCACACACTCTCTTTTCGTCATTTTATCGCGCACCGGATGCCCTTTCACGATGTCCACTCCTTTATCACTGCGTCAAGCCCAGCAAGGGAGAAACTGCTGGGAAAGGGAGAGGAGAGAGAGGAGTCTATCACCTTCAAGAAGTCGTTGCTCCTCGGTCGATTCGGCCACGGTCGCTGCCGAGTTGCGCCAGCTCCGACTTCAGGGATTGGATAGGCTCCCCTCGGCGCAATCGTTGCTTTCCCTGGGTTCCGCTTCCTGCCACCAGGAAAGGAGACCAGATTCCCGCATTCGAAGTGATTGTTACCTGCCCCACCCTCTTGAATCCCGTCATTACACCCGGAGCACTTCAAGAGTACACAAGCCTCCCGACAAGTTACTGCACTTGGCAGAGGCAGAGGCGGATGGGCTAACGTCCTCGTCAAATACGCAGACAACTCCATCAAGAAACGAAGAAACAAGGCAAGAACTTCCTCCAATTTCAGAGGTAATGCCCAGAAGTCATTCACCATTACAGAATGTTTCTAACGACCTGTAGCTCTTTGACAGCGTCGACTCGACCTACGCTCGCACCCGGCAAGATCACCACCACTCTTCATTTCCAGAAAGGAGGCCTGCGCGGGTCCAGCCTGAATATCCAAGCGGAAATTACACGACTCAAGCGTCACAATACCCGAGCTCTTCAGCGTATCAGCCGCGCCCATATGGACGAAGCACCTTGAGGGCCGACTACGAGCCGCGGATTGCCGCAGCAGAACAATGGGATACTCCAAGGGCGGTCTCTTCAGCATCCAGTGTCGATGGACACTCGATACCCGGTCACGGCCATCATCCACCCGCGTTTGCGAGGCCAGAGGTGCACCCACAACCACATGCCGGTCATGTGCCGCATGTGATGGCCCCTTACAACCATCCCTACCAGCAACACTATGCCTATGAGCATCAATACGGCCACCCGCCAAACGTCATCTACCATCCCGAGACAGGACAATACTACCAAGCCCCGGCCTGGCACTCTCTCGACGTTGTCGGCTCGGTTGATCAGTACGGTGGGCGCAAACGACGCGGAAACCTCCCCAAGGATGCTACCAACCAGCTCAAGCGCTGGTTCGCCATGCACGGGGATTCGCCCTACCCATCGGAGGAGGAGAAGCAACACCTGGCTCAGCAGACTGGCCTAGGGATGAACCAAATTTCCAACTGGTTCATCAACGCGCGCCGGCGGCAGCCGGGCCGTGACGCCAAGGAGGCTTTGCAGCGCGAGCAAGAGGCTCGCCAGGCGCTCGAGGAGCAGCGGCAGGCGCAGCAACACTCTTATGGATCCTCACAACCATCGTCGACCCCCAGTCCCACGGATGAATCATCAGGCTCCGTCGCCTCGATCGAGCAGGACCAACGTCGTCATCAGTCCCACGGCTCACGCTACGAACATGTGCGCTCGTCGCCACCACGCACCCGCTCCGGGGGCGTCGCCCAGCCATATGCCTCCCCGTCGGCGCGGCATGCTCACCACCGCAGCGCGCGCCGCAGCAGCACGCCCGAGACGCGGCGGGAGCGCCGCACCCGGTAGGATGGAGACAGGCTCTGTGCAGTTTCCTTTTTCATCTTATTAATAATACTCTACGGCCGACAACAACGACAAGATGGGAAACACGAACTGGACGACTCTCCTTCATTCCTGCCCACGACTGCGATTTTATGATGCGCTTTGATCATGATCAACGTCTGCCTTTCATTCTTCCCGCCTTGCTCCATTACGGATTATAATAGTCTAGCTTGGAAGCATGAATGCACGCTCGCTCGCGCGGTTTGTGCGCGGGCTCTTTCTCTGTTCATGTCGCAAGTCTCTTCTAATACTGCTGCACGACCATCTTTACGCATCCTCGTCATCATTAGCCGTTCATCTCATGTCATCTGGGCGGCGTTTTGCATTCTCTCCTTTTCTTCCTCTTCACTACCGTGGGTCTCTACGTCTCTACCCACGGTCGGCTCACACGTGAGCCGCATCTCTCTCTCTCCTTCCCTCTCTAGCATCCTTAGCGCTCCACTCGAGTTCACGGCGTAACGGAGTCCTTTGTTTTCGTGCTTGCTCCCTACCAGTCTGCTAGTTCTGTTCTGCGCAGCGCGTGCTTCTTATCATCATCCTTCGTACCCGCACCACTCGCACTAATACCCCTCTCCCCCTTTGCTACCTCCATGTCTACATTCACATGCAGACTCGGACTCTCTTACAAAAAAGATCACAAGACCACAACGACACATGCTGCGTTTATTGGTCGAAATCGGCTTTCAAAGGAGCTGCAGACAGGCACTGCAACCCCTCTCTGCTCTCCTTTTTTTCTCAACTTTGGCGCGGCGGGAAGGAAAGGAATGGATTGGAATGATGTGGCGACCGAAGAGCGGAAAGAGAATATTGCCGTTGCTTACTCTCACTCTCTCATTCTCACTCTGTCTCTGTCTCCGTCTCTCTCTTTTGTCTCTTTTGTCTCGGATCTCTTTTGTCATCAGACGGTATGGCGTTCATCGGTCTTCTTGCTTTTGGAGTTCAAGATTGGTCTGTGGTTGTGGGGGCTTGGATACGCGGTTGGTTAGCGGATGATGAAGCTGATTTTTTTTTATTCTTTTGTCAGAGTGGAAAGAAGGTATAGTAAGCGAAAGGGGGGGAGAAGAAACTCGCTGCAGGAGAGAGGAGATCACGGCACGAAAAATAAGTACGCGGGGAAGAAGATGTCGTCGAGAAGAGAAAGAAGATAAGAACATCGGATTGGGAAGAAAGGAAAAGAAGGCTCGAGTCTTGCACAAGAGCGAAAAGGAGACTGGATAGTTGTTGACGAATTGGGGGTGTAGAGACGTCTGTTGAAGAAGAAGAAGAAGAAAAAAGAGCAGAAGAGAGACTATGAGACTGGGGGTCGAGATTGAGTCTTGAGGTTTTTAACTTTTACATATGCTATTCCTTCCTTTCCAGCTTCCGATGTATGTGTGCCTTGTGTGTGTGTGTGTGGTTTTGACTGTGACTTGGTCGACTTACTGACTTGACTGATTGCCCGTATTGCCTCTGGTGCACCATCCGACCTGTCCAGATGAATCGACGTCAACGAGCCAGGTAGGCAGGCTGCCCATCACCAGTTGACGAGTAGACGCGTGAACGACGGATTGCATTGGCGCGTCAAACGAACCCGTCGACAAAACGACATGGACTGACATGTATAGAGATGGCAGGAAGAAACTCGCCTGAGGACTGACGACTGACGACTGACGACTGACGACCAAAATGCAAAGCCACAAACTCCCAAACCAGCCAAACCATGTCGCGTCTGCGTCTGCAGCAAGGCAACAGACAGGCAGACGCACGGCTCTCTCCCGTCTCATTCTCCGCACATACCTTTCCTCAAGGTACTTTCGACATCCTCTTCCTTCATGCTCCCCCTGGCAAACTTCCACGACTAAGCGCCTGCTCCGAAGCCATCCGACATATTAATATTACTGACTCCTCACTTGTTCGCAACCAGACCTCGACCCCCTCCCCCCTCCCCTTTCCCCTTACTCCGCCAACGTCACCATACATACCCGCACACCCACCCACCCACCCATCTCACTTCGCAGTTTCCACACACAAAAAGCTAGCCATAGCCATAGCCATAGCCAGCTAACCGACAAGCACCACCAGGTCAGCCGCCGAACCTCTCAACGCGGCGAGCGTGCAGTTATTGGGACAGAAGACATGCATGCATCCATCTGTCCGTCCGTCGGCTGGTTTGTCTGTCTGGTCTCTGCATCCCATCCCATCTCGTCTCGTTTTTTTTTTTTTTTTTTTTTTTCACCACCACCTCTCCATGGTAGTCAGTCGCGTCCTCCTCCCCCGGCATGGTATGGCATTGCATGGTATGGCACCGCCCACGCACCGCCCACGCTTACCCCACGCCTACGGCTACATAGCTACCTCACCTCACCGCAGCCCGTCACGACGCGCGTGGGTGGTTGGTGGTGGTGGTATAGGCATACACATTATGTAGCTACCTCGCTCTTGAGTCTTACCTGGCCTAGTTACTTGCCGTCTGCCTGTCTGTCTGTCTGTCTGTCTATCCACATGTGGCAAGTACCTAGCATGCGCATGCGCGCGCACGCAAACACCTGCTACCTGCTACCTGCTACGTATTGTACATGCGTGCGTATTGTACATTCTCGTGCCGTCACACGAGTCACAACCATGGAAACTTCTAGCGTAAACCATGCACGAGCAGAGCAGAGCAGAGCAAAGCAAAGCAAAGCAAGGCCCCTTGAGGACCTTTCAAGAGACAAAACACAGACGCAGGAGCACTCGAAGAAAGAGAGGGGAAATAAATCTTTCGTCTATCTGTCTGTACTACAAGGCGTTTTAAGAAGGTAAGAGAGTAAGAGAGTAAGAGAGGCAAGAGAGGCAAGGGAGGAGGGAGGAGGAGGCATGGGCATGAGCATGAGCAATAGCCTAGCAAAGAACCTCATGGCATGGATAGACGACCATGATCAGAGCACTCCCAAACGTGTGTGTAGTGTGTGGGGTGTGGGGGGTTGTCGGTTTGGATTGCGTGTATTGCATTTGGATTCGACACCAAGCACAACGGACCAGGCGGCATGTGATGCTGGACTTCTGCCACCACCCGCCGCTGCAACCTGATGTGCAAAGGTGCATGTAGAGCGGCAGAGCGGTAGGTGATGGCCAGATTGAGTCGCTCCAAAAGCAGCGGCCGCCATTGTGCCTCTATGCCTGTCTGCCTGCCCAGTTGCGTCGTGGTGACGACTGGCTCGCCAGCCGGGCTGATTTGGTGGAAGGACGAGCCGCGGTTTGTGACACTGAAACGGGCAGATGGACGGCTCGAGCCGAATATTTGGTGGGTAAAGGGGGAAAAGGAGATGAAAGAGATGCCCGCCGAGACGCACCCATTGACTGCACTGTGTCTGTCTAGGCCCCGTGCCATCAGATTACCGCCAACCCAAGCCAACTCCAATCTGCCTGTTCCTCTTTTGGCACCCTGCAATGGAGGTGTCAGTCCATGATGTTGTATGGTGTAGGTGCCCTTTCCCTTGCCGACGCTCGCTCGCTCGCTCACTGGTGCATTGTATTCGTGACTCGTTACTCGTAAAAGGAGCAAAGGGGAAAAAGGAGAAAAGACAAAAGAAAAAGGTAATCAGTGGTGCTCGTATGGTGGTATCTCCGCTGCATGATGGATGTGTGGGTGGTAGCTAGCGCGCAACAAGAGAAGCAAGTAGGCAGAGCAAGCAATCTTTTTTGAACGATCCCCTGTTGTTCCAGAAAAGGGCAACAGCAGACGTTATTGGACTCGCATGAGATGGTTGGATAGCCGATGATGTGCGCAATGCTATGAGCGGGACGCCAGCAAGTGTCTAATGGTCTTTGCAGTGCACGCAAAACTAACTGACTGGCCCGCCGAGAAGATGCAGCTGGCGTGGTGAAAGAGCAAATCCAGGGGCTGGTGAGCATTGTCGAGCTCAGCGGTAGCGGCCTCGTCGGTCTTCGTAGACGATTTCGCGCTCGACGTAATCGTACTCGCGCGGAGGCGGAGGGGGCAGCGACGGTTTACGCTCGACCGTCGTCCGCTCAATCTCAATCTCGCGGATGCGCTTGCGTCGATCACGGCGAATGTCGTCCGAAATCTCGACAAGCTGAAGAACGTCCTCCTGCATGTTGTTAGCTCTGGCAAAATTCGAATTGCTGTTTGACCTACATAGCGGAGGTACTCCATGACGTAAAAGTAATTGTCCGTCTCCTCGTAGTCGTAGCCCATGGCCTCAATCGCCTCTTTGATGACCAAGTCCTTGGTGACCTCGGTCCACATGTCGGCTGGCTTTGGTTTGGGTGGCGGAGGAAGCGCCGGGGGAGCAGGGCCGTACTCGGACACATATTCTTTGCCGTCGGCAATGAACTTGGACCGTCTCGCGCCATTGTATCGTTGCCAGGTGATTTCTTGAGCTCCGCCGCCAATGCCTTCCATGCGCACTTTGTTGGTTCCGGGAGGAACGTCCACGAGACCCCAATCCTTGGTCGCACCGTCCTTGGCCTCGCCAAGAGCAGCCCTCTCAAAGGCCTTGCGATGGTAATATTCGGCTTCAGTCTCCAGATCCCAGTCTGCCGGTTTCGGCATGCTGACGGAGCGATGCCTGTGGATCAACTCGACCTTTGGTGGCGGCTCCTTGATCTTTTTCGTCTCCTTTTCGTAGATGATTTCGTCGTCGTGGTACTCTTTCCTACTGATAGTTAGGATTTGAAAGATCGTAATTTGACTCTACTCACTTCTTCTTGACCACAACCGACTTTTCCTCCTTCACCGGGGGCGGGGAAGGTGGCGGAGGCGGAGGAGTGGGCGGCTTCGCCTTTTCAACACCTGCAGCCAGGTTAGCGACAACGGGCGCATCTTGGAGAGTGACAGACCATGGTCAATGTGACGGTGGTGAGTTATAATTTCCTGGACGATTGGGGGTCGGATGAATGGGTCGGGAGGCGGCGCGGGGCGTGGAGAAGGAGGCGGACTGGGACTCGGCGACTTTTCGACCTTGCGAACTATGATTTCTTCGCGCTCGCGCACCGGGGGCGGAGGAGATGGCGGCGAGGGAGGGCGGGGGGCGCGCCTGCGAATGACGAATTCTTCCTTTTCGCGGACGAGCGGCGGGGGCATGCTCCTCGGGGGCGAGGGCGAGCGGTGTCGGCGAATCTTGACATGTTCCTTTTCTACTTCTGACCCAGACTTCTCAGTGCGCCGAACATGTACTTCTTCACGTTCAGGCTCACTAGGCGGCGGCCGCGAACCCCCTCGGCGAAAGACAATTTCCTCGCGCTTGGGCGGCGGGGACCTGCGCTCCCGAATGTAGACCTCTTCGACGTCTGGCGGAGGCGGGGGCGGTCGTCGGCGGTCGATGATGATTTCTTCGCGTTCAATTGAGCGAGGGCGGGGGCCTTTTGAGACGGACGAAGTTCGACGCTCCTTCACAACGTAGTCGTCGCGCGGAGGGGGAGGATCTCTGCGGTAAATGACTTCCTCGCGCTCAATCTCGCGGGGCGGAGGACGGTCGGGCTTCTTGATGCGCACCTCGTCGCGCTCAATGTACTCTTTGCGGACCCTCGGGGGAGGAGGGTAGTCGTCGTCGGGCATGACAGAGCGCGAGCGTTCTGGCAAGACGAGGGGACCAGACGAGGTGGCTCCGTAGTCCTCGTGCAAGAAGTCGGGGTGAGAACGGCGAGCAGAGAACTCGGAGCGAGGACGGCCACGGGTGAGCTCGTAGTCGAATTCCTCGTAGTCGCGATGGGAGCGGTCGGCATGGTAAAAGTCGCGCTCCCTCTCCTCGTATAATTCGGCAGTTGGATAGGCACGCCGGGATCCCATGGTGGACGGTGAGGCTGGGGGATCGGCCGGGTATGGCGGGGTGTTGGGGAGAGGGCAGACGGGGAGGCCGCTGCGATGCGGAGACGAGAGCGAGCGTCGGCGTTGGGTCAAGAGGGCGCTGGCGACGATGGAATGGGAAAGGAAGTTGGGCTGGTTGTGTTGGGTAGAGGAGGAGCGCAGGAAGAACCCGGTGCAGCGGCGCCACACCAAGACAGACTCGTGAGCTGCGAGGAGGAGGAGGAGGAGTCGACGGCGATGGAATGCGATGGGAGATGAAAGGTGTTGAAGAAGTGAGGAAGAAGAGAAGACGAAAAGGGCGAAAAGCGGGGAGATGGGGGTGCAGCAGCAGACGTCGAGGGTTTTGAGCAAGTGGAACTGCAGGCCTTGCTCTGCATCTGCTGCCTGCATGCACTCGACAAGTCTCTCTTGACGTATTGCTTACTGCCGAAACAGCCTATCATGCGAAACACCATGGCCTCCACCGGTCAGTCGTCGACCTTCTCGAACACCACCATCTCCCGATGCATCAGCTTGGGTGCTTCAACAGCCCAACATCCACGGCCAGCCCAGGTTTCCCCCGTACTGCGCCGGTTTCAACGGCAAAGCGAGACGGCCCGCCGCTTGTCCATGGGCGCCCAACACCACCACATGACATGCACAGTGACGCACCTCCTCAGGCCTCATCCCGACTCTTCCATTCCTCGGGGGCCAATCACTGCTCCTCTCTTAGGGTTGTCGGTTCGGCCCAGAGCCTGTTTATCGCTCGGCTGCGGCCGTCGCTGTCCGCAAATCACACCGGCCTCAATCCATTCCACCTCTCTCCAATGGAATCTGGTGAGAAAACAACATTTAAATCGCAAAAAAGGGGTCGTCCTGACATGCGCCTAGCCTACCTGACAGAACCTTAGCTGTCTTTGCGTTGCCCGGGATCCTGCAAACACGCTGCCAGGAACATAGTCCACCAGCCAATAGTCGCCATGCAACCCTTTTCCTCGACCATCCATCGTCAATTGCCGCATTGGGTAGCTCAGGCGCCAAATCCTCCCGGCGTCTCAACACCAGCCACCGCGCCACCCCATTTTCTGCGCTTTGTGGGTTGTTATCAGTCATAAAGCTCCCTCCGCCTTCATGTCTAGTCATTCAGTCTCGCTCATTTGTTCCTTCGCAATGCCCCAAGACGCTGCTGCTGCGGCTGTGCCTGAATCTCAGCTTCAGCACCCGCGCTACCCGTCGCCCTCCTTTCAGCCGAAACGCCGCCTGCGGTCGCGCACCTACTCGACCTTGCCCATGCGCCGCCTCGCCTCAAAGAAGAAGAAGCAGAGCGCCGTTGTCGTCGCCGTTGCTAACAGCAGCAGCAGCACAGGCACAGGCACAGGCAGCGCCAACAGTTCTCGGCAGTCTTCTACCAGCTCGATGCCTGTTGCGACACCTCACCAAAAGAGCATGGACAAGACGAGCGGGACCGCGCGCCCGAAGCCCGCGTAGCAGGGGACCTCCCCGTCTAACCAGGGCAGAGCCTGCTTGGCGAGGTTATCGCCGATGCTCATGGTGAGAGACCCCTACCTAGCGTCGAGTCTATCTGGAAAAAAACATTGAGGTTCTTTTCTCTCGCAACCTGAGACTTGTGCATCATGAATGTCGAATCTGTCTCCTCATCTCCATCTGCGTTGAACGTCAGCTGTCCATGTCTCCTGATGACAAGCACAACCACCACTTCTTCTCATCACCACATCATCACCACTCCCTCCCATGTACGCGCAAACAATACGAACCACATCTGCCACCCGTCACCGTAAAACTCTGCCCCATCTGAAACAGAAAAAAAAGCACCGCAAACTTCACCTGTAACAAGTGTTCCCCTTTACATTTTTCTCACTTCCATTCTCCCTCTTGCTCCCCTCCCCCCCCCCCCCCCCCACCCTTCCTCGCGGTCCGTCATCCCTCAAACACCTCCCCAAACACCCGCGACCCACCCGTCCGCCCCAACCGCTGCCCCAACCGCCGCCCTATCAACCCTACCTCCGCGCCGCCGCCGCGCATTCTTGTCCGTGTCTGCACTCCACCACTCTATTTGATGTGGCGGAAAATGCCTCTCTTTCTTGTTCCCCGTCATAGTCTACGGATCATTCTTGGGTGGCTCGAGACGAGATGGACAGTCACTGTTGCAGCAGCGTTGCAGGCAGGCAGGCTGAGCATGCAACGGACTGCAGCCCAGTAGTGTCTGCGCTTGCCGGCTGGCTGCCCTCCCTGAGCTGATCAAACCGCTTTGACCAGAGACGTGCGTGCCTGCGTGCCTGTATGGTGGTAGTAGTGGTGGTAGTGGTGGTAGCGGCGGTGGTAGTTGTGGCAGACCAGACCCGACCAAACCAGCAGGCAGAACGACAAGATAAACACTCGCTCCCTCCTCAAAATCGCACAACACATGCATCAGCATCCAAACTCGTAGGAGCAGCAGCAGCAGCAGTGCCGCAACCCAGTTGATTCGTAAAAGGGGTAAAAAGCGCCGCTCGACCAAGTGTTTTGCGTCTTCCATACATACATGTACCCATGCATGTGCCGCCATCACGGTGCGGTACGGTACGGTACGGTCGACCCAGAGACGACCCGCCAAACCGCTAGGCATTTGTGTTGGTTGTTTGTGACGTCGCTAGAGGCCTGCGCTCTCACGCTCCTACATCAAGGTAGGCACCATGAGCTGCTGGCTGGCTGGCTGACTGACTGACGCACGGCGTCGTCCGCAATGCGTACGTAGGGAGTGGAGTGGAGTGGAGTGCGCTGCTTGCTTGCTACTGCACAATACATCGGTTTTTGTAGCAGATAGCAGGTTTATAAGGTAGCAGGATTGTGGCGTGTGGAAATGGAATTTCTTTTGCCCCCAAAACACTGCAACGCACTGCTACTGCTACTGCTACTGCTACTGCTACTGCTACTGCTACACCACGCGGTGAAGCGGGAGAACCTTGATCGTTATGTTTATCTTGTCTATACCGTGTTCTCCTCTTTCTTCTCTCCCCCTCTCCCCCTCTCCCTCCCCCTGGACCGAGTCAACCGAATCAACCGAATCGACCCAAGCTGATCCGTCCATCCATCCACCCTTGCCTCTCTTCTCTTCTCTTCTCTTCTCTTCTGCTCCTCCTCCCATCATCCTCTAAACATTGCCTTCGTTCCGTTTCCTCTGCCCTGTCCGTCCCTACTCCTTACACCCCACTTGCTCATCCAACCCTCGCTCACTTGACCAGGACCCCTTCCCCATCCCCCCCCCCCCCCCCCCCCCCTCTGTCGGGCTTGTTCCATCTTTTTATCTTGGATGTGTTTGTGTGGAGGGTGGGGATCAACGTTTGGGTTTCTGGTTTTCTGGTTTTCTTGTGTGGTAGTGGAGAGGGGAAGAAAGGGGGGGAAGAGATGAGGTGGGTGGGGGTATTGCAACAGTCAGTGACTGTGGTGGCACGCGGCTAAATGCCAGACAGGCGGTTGGATTATTGTGTTTGCTTTGCACGACGAGATGAAACGTTGATCGATGTAGTTGGATGCGTGTTTAGTTAGGTCGGTCAGGTCGGTCTCGTCTCCCCTTTCTCTCTCACCGCTCAACTCAACCCGTCTGCTGCTCGTGTGAGCATGTGTGTATGTATGTATGTACAAAGACGCTCGATCCTCTCTCTCTCTCTCTCTCTCTTGCGCTCTTCCTCTTGCTTCCATTCCCCTTGACCATCGCAAGGTGGTTGTGACGAAGCCATCTCCCTCTCCTCGCTCTGACGCGACGCAAGCCGTAATCCACCAAACCAAACCAAACAAACAGTGGCGTCCAACAATTGTCTCTCCGCTGGCGAGTACAAGCCCCTCTGCACAATTCAATTCCATCGACTACCAAATACCTGACGCGGACAAAGACGCCGAGGGAGGACGCTCGCTCGCTCGTTCGTTCATTCGCTCGTCATGACGACAGGACTCCCCTCACTCCTTCACTCCTCACTCCTCACTCCGGCAAGAAAGAATTCCGAAACAAAAAGCCAGACGAACAAAACGAAAACCGAAAGAAAGAGACCTTGCAACGAAATGCCGAAACGCTGACAAAAGGAAAATGTCTGTCTGCCTGCCTGCCTTTGTGCCAGCCCCTCTTTTCTGGGGCTAAACGTGGCAGCGTACGCAGCGCAGTGCAGTAATGATGATGATGATGATGTCGACGATGGAGGAGAAAAAAAAAAAAAAAAAAGATCAGGTTGGTTTTGTCTCGTTCATTCGAGCCCCTTGCCCTGCTGCAGCAAGTCGAGGCCCGTTTCCTTTAGCTTGTACTTTTGCACCTTGCCGCTGGCCGTCTTGGGAAGACTTTTTGGGTCGGTCCAGAAGACGAATTTGGGGACTGTTCAAGGCAGGTTAGTCGATAATCTTCTCGCTTGATGGGACGTGATGAGGGGTTGAGAGGATTTGGAAAGGGGCGAGGAGAGAGAATGGGGCAAACGAACTTAAATGCGCACTCAACCGCCCCCGGACCCACTCCCTCACGTCCTGCGCCTCCAACGTCGTCCCCTCGCGCTTCACCACAAACGCCGCAACGCACTCGCCGTAGCGCTCGTCCGGGAGGCCGACGACGGCCGCTTCGGCAACGCCGTCGCACGCCAGCAGGCAGCTCTCGACCTCGAGCGGCGAGATGTTTTCGCCGCCGCGGATGATCAGGTCCTTGATGCGGCCGGTGATGGCGACGTAGCCGTCGGCGTCCATGACGCCCTCGTCGCCCGTGTGCATCCACACGATCGAAGGGTCCTTGTCGTCCGGGACGAGGGCCTCGGCCGTGCGGCCGGCGTCGTTCCAGTAGCCGCGCATCGTCAGGTAGCCCGAGACGACGACCTCGCCCTTGGAGCCGACGGGCACGACGCGCGTGCGGTCGGTCGGGTCGACGATCTTGACCGAGACGTGCGGAAGCGGCTTGCCCACCGTGTTGACGCGCTTGGCAAAGGTGTCGGACGGCGCCGTCATGAGCGACACGGGCGACGTCTCGGTCATGCCGTAGCAGTTGGTGAGCTTGTCGAGATACAGCTCGGACTTGAGCTTGCGAATCAGCTCGGCGGGCACGGCGGACCCTGCTGCGATGCCGGTCCGGAACTGCGTCATTTGAGCCAGCGCGCGTGCCGAGGGCATCGTCTCCATTAGGTCGAGTTCGGCGAGGAACATGGTCGGCACACCGTACAGGGCGGTGCAGCGGTACTCGGCGGCGGCAGTGAGGGTGGCGAGGGGGTCGAAGCATTCGCTGGGAAAGACAATGGCGGCGCCGTGGGTGCTGGTTGCTTGGAGACCGAGGACGCAGCCGAAGCAGCTGAGATGGTGAGAGGAGTTTGGACGAGGGCAATGTCAAGACTTACTGGAACAGAGGTGGCGGACAACATACAGCATCTTCTGCCGTCAGCTTCAACCGGTCTCCGATGCTCTTTCCATTATTCAAAACATTTCGATGCGTCAAACAGGCGGCCTTGGGCGTGCTCGTCGTGCCAGAAGTGAATTGAATGTTGATGATTTCGTCGTGATGTAGCCCCTGATCGGGGAGATATCTTTCTGCCGACGGGCCCTCGGAGACGACGTCTTGATATCTGGTCAAGCTGCGAAAGTCGTCAATCTCAACGCGGCCCTTGGAGTTGTCGACGACCACGACGCCCTTGAGCGATGGCACGAGTGCCGACTCGATTTTGGCGCTGGAGCGAAGATTCGGCACCAGATGCTCTAATAGCGGCGCGTTTGATCGCGGATCTTTGAACGGCAGATGCGTCTCGGTGCCTATAATCAGGTGACTTGCTTCGAGATGGGTTATGGCCGCCGCGACTTGGGTCACGGTAAAGGCCGGATTCAGCGGAACAAGAATGGCGCCGAGTTTTGCCAGAGCAAAGGTTGCCTGTACAGGTTAGAGAGGTGTACTGAGAGACGGAATGGGAGAGGTACAGTGACGTGCTCGACGTTGTTGCCAAGGCTGACGGCCACGCGGTCTCCTTTTTGGACATTGAGGGATTGCAGACCACGCGCGAGGGCATTGCTGGCGCGGTCGAGAGCATCGTAAGAGAGGGTCGTTTCTTGGTGGTGAGCAATGACGCTGTCTTGGGGTTAGCGGTGTTTGTTTGGGGGGCACGTGTGAGGGCTTACGCTGGGCGATCTCCGTACTTGGCCACGGTGGACGAAAAGTACTGGCCAATGGTCTGCTCCAGCAAGGCGGGCTACAAGGAGTCAGAGTGGACGATGATGGGATTGATTGCACGATGCATACCGCAGTCGGCCCTCGTGTGTGCGATGTGGTCAAACCAGAGGCATGCCTCGGGCGGTTGTTGTGGTGTGGCGGCGGGAGCCACAGGCGCCACAGTTGCCCCTTTGGGCAAGCCGAGGATTGGCCTCTCTTAGTCGAGGCTCTTCTACAGGCCAATGAGGGAAGCATGGTGCTCGCGGGCTATCTCGGCAAGGACATGCGCGAGGGGTAGGGTAGCGACAGGAGAGGATCTAGGAGTAAGGTTGAGGGCCGGAGGTTGTTTGGTGTGCCAGCAGTGGAGAGCAATGACTTGATCCAATGCCAATGCGGGGCAACCCAGGGGGCATTTCCGAAGAGGCGGGGATTCTGGCCCTTGACGTTGCCGGATGACATACTGCGCGACCTGACAGGCCCGTGGGGTCTCTGGTCCTCTCCAGGTCGTGCGCTGAGATCATGTCACTTCACCTATCGTGACTGTCTCCAATCACGCCAGACTGCACGGGAGAATGCTGCTTCCGGCATCCCATCCCTGCCAACCCGGCAGACATGGACTCACACCAACAACCGGAAATGCTCCATCCCTTGACACAAGACATGAAATATCTACTCGCTCCAGTCGCTCGCTCGCTCGCTTGTTTGCTCCTCCCAGACCCAAAACGCCGCCATTTCGTTTCTCCTCCTTCTTGTCTGCTGCCACGCATGCTGGTCGTCTATGCGTAGCCCCACATGACTAAGTACACTATACAATCATCGCAACTAATGCTGTACCCAATGTGCGTGCTAGGTAAAAAGGTATCAAAAACCCGCCGCCAGTCCAATCCCAAAAGAACACCAAATGAAGAAGCACATCGTCAGTCGTGCAAGTCACAAAACAGCTACCCTCTCCCCTCAACACCCCAGGGATATGCTAATGTACGCCGCAGCAACATTACCCTTTTGCCCCTCAAAAGTCCTTGAATGCGTCGTCGTACTTGGCCGCCATCTCTGGCGTGTACGGCGCTCGACCCTCGGGTTCCGGGTCGTACTCGTCAAAATTCCTCGTGTCGGCTGGTCCTCTCAAATGTGGAATTATCGGACCTCGCACTCTGTGGTGGTAGAGCGCGTCCCAGTCAATGTGCCGGAACCACGGATGCGCCTTGACGGCTGCTGCGCCACCTTTGATGTTTCCAAGGCGTTTCGAAGTGTCCACGGTGCAAAGTCTCCCAATTAGGTCGCGGGCATCTGGCGACATTGCGCTGGGATAGCGCACTCTTCCCTCGACGATTCTGCCGACTGTCAGCAAAGACCAAGGATACGGCCAAGGAGACTTACTGTTCGTATATCCTCATGGGATTCTGGTCCCAAAACGGCGGCTGGCCCACCAGAAACTCGTAGACGAGAATGCCAAACGCCCACCAGTCGACCGCGCAGCCGTGGCCTGACATGTGCGTCAACTTGCTGCAGTCCTGCAGTAAATGTCCGGGATCAAAAGTACATACCAGTATTTCGGATCACTTCTGGTGCCAGGTACTCTGGTGTGCCACACAAGGTGTACGTCTCTCCTGCAATGTGTGAGCGATCCGTGCATCCATGCATTTCAAAGGGACGGCCCGCCAAACACCAAGACTTACTATTCTCAACCTTCTTGGCAAAACCAAAGTCGACCAGCTTCAAGTGGCCTTGGGCGTCTATCAAAATGTTTTCTGGCTTGAGGTCCCGATAAGCAACACCTTCCCGTTCGTGCAAATATTCAAGGATTAGGACGATTTCAGCAGCATAAAACTGGGACGTCGGCTCGTTGAATCGCCGTGCTCTGCGTAGGTAACTAAAGACTTCACCGCCAGGGCAGTAGTCGAGCTGTGCGCACTCAGATCAGCAACCTTGCAATCAATGACGTCGCCTCGGCCGGGAGAGACTGACTAGCATGTATAGGGAATCATGGTCTTGGAAACTCGCAATCATGGTCGTGATGAATGGGTGGCCGGCAACGGCAGCCAGGACGTTGCGCTCGTTGCGCACATGCTCGACCTGCTTGAGCCGCACAACTATACATTCACAGTCAGCCATGCCAAGACATGTACGCGAGAAGCGCAAGCTTTACCGTCCACTTTTCGCAGAATCTTGAGGGCAAAGACTTTGTCCTCGTCGCCCGGGCGAGGATTTGCTAGGCGCGCCAGCCACACTCGTGCAAAAGTTCCTATGAAACGCACGATGCTTAGCTTGCAATCCTTCTAGTAGCCGCCGCACCTTTGACGCAACAACGGCAGAAAGATCGAACAGTGTCCTACCGGTGCCCAAAGTCTTCAGCAGGTCAAAGTCTTCGCAGCGCAAATGGCGCGAAGAGTGGCCGACACGCTTCTTGGCCGGGTCTGTAGCCACGGCGTCTGGATCCAGAGGGGTCTTTTCGGCCTGCCAGTCGGCAATGATGCGCTTTTCCTGCTGGCGCATCTGGGCCTCGTCTGGAGTGCGTGGGGTGTGGTCTGCGGTGGTGCTGTGGGCGCCGTTTTGGTTGTGGTTGCTGCGCAGGCTGTGGGGGACAAGATGATGCATTGCAGACGACGCAGCAGCTGCCATTGCCCCGGTCGATTGTAGTAGAGGTGGTGAGTGGGAGGAGGACGAAGAGGAGCAGCAGAATAGAGGAAAGTGGGCGGTGGTGACGAGATTGTTGCGCGGAGAAGAGGTGACCGGTGGGACGCAAGAAATCAGAACATGGCGGGGATCATGGGCGGCGCGAGAAGAGATAGCCGGTGGCAGAGGAGCGGTGGGCGGCGAGCAGGGAGGGCGTCTAGGGCGCAGCGACGGAGGACGAGTGCTGAAGATGGAGGTTGAGGTGGTGAGGAGGCAGAAGAGGTGGAGTAGTAGCTGGAGAATAAGCCGCAGAAATGGGCTAGAGAAAGCTTCGTCTGGTCGATGCCGGCCGGTGCAGGTGTTTTGATGGGCGTAGTCAGCAACGGCCCTTTGGGCAACGGGAATGACGACTGCCAACCGTCAAGTCAAGGCCTCAGGCTCCAGCAACCAAGACCAACCTAAACACCGCTACTCTTCAATCCTGCTCCCCAGATCTCTTGGTGTCAATCGCATCGCCTTTGTGATCGCTCAGCCTTGCTGATTACATGTACGATACAGCAGCAGCTGCTGCCGCGCTGCCGTGCAGTGCTCGAGCTGCGCATGACCTCCGGCACGACCACCCCCACCGCCTTGCCTCCCATGTACCCAGCCCGGTGTGGGGGCCCGACAACCGACGGCTTTGCCAATGGCCGACGGCAAGTACAGTACCAGACTATTCACTTTCACTTGCAAATAGGGCCTTGGGTCGTAGGATACCGTAGCATCTGGCGTGCCACGACTTGCTTCGACAAGCCTCGCATTAGACGGCCACGGCTGTCCATTGCCCGCCATCAGGTCGTGCCGCATATGACGCATGTGCGGCATCTCTCGGCGTCCATGGTCGTCTCTCAAGAATGATGATGCCTGTAGTATACAGCTCCTTTGGTCGATTGTCCTGCCGTACACACTCCCCAGCTTCCGGTTCGCTGAAGACTCCGCCCGTTTATATACACTCGCAGTTGCTCGTCAAGGGGCCCAATCATTTGCAGTGTACTCGAGAGTACATGTCCAAAACTCCGAATAAACGCCCCTTTGACTTCTCGTCTGCTGGCCCGCCTGATCGACATCCTCAGAAGAAATTCTTTTTCGTATTGTACATGATGATCATGTGCGGCGCGACATGTTGATTCCTTTGACTCGTTCAATGACGTCTTTCGTCGACTCGCGTCTGCGTTTAGCCACGGCTGTGGGTGTTGAGAATGAGGCCGACAATAAGGCTGCAAGACGTGTCAACAAACTGCTGCTACGGACTTTGAGCAGCTCATACGTACCCGTACAGACCCAAAACTTCGCCAAAAATCAAAATCAGGACCATGCCGACAAAGATGCGCGACTGTTGCATGTACGAACGGACACCCTGAACCTGTCAGTCGAGCTTGACGCACCCCTTGCTGCAATCGTACCATGTCTCCAACTTTGCCGATCGCATAACCAGCAGCACAGCCGGTCAAGCCAACCGACAGACCGCATGCGAGATGCATGAAGCCGCTGAACAGACTGTAGTTTTGCCCTGGTGGAGGGCCCATGTCTCCGGCGATGAGGACAGCGATGACGAGGGCGTAGACGGCAATGATACCGGACATGACGACGGGGATCAGCGACTGTAAATCCATGAGCTTTGTATCTAAGACGGCTGCAAGACCAAGCTTGCCTTCATGATCAGGTCAGGCCTGAAAGTTCCCACGCCAGAAATTCCAATGCCCGACTTGGCCGTGCCATATGCTGCACCAACACCTGTATTTCGACCATTAGTTCTCGAGCTCGGGGCGCGGCGGGTGCGGTAGAGGCATACATCCGAAAATCATCTATGCGCAATGTCAGAAAACGTGGACAGAAGCGACAAACTGGGGAAGAAACTTACTGCAAAAGCGATACCGCCCTGCAGCATAGAGAAGCGTCAGTTGGCACGATCATGGCATCATGGATGACGGGTGCTGGGACGAACCATGCCAAAGAAGGGCGCGAACTTGGGGGTGAGGTCGGACTCCATGGCACGCGGTGGAGAGGGTGGAGAAGGTGGACGGCGACGGCGACGACGAGAGTGCGATGATCGAAGATGGATGTGAGGTAAGGTGTGAGATGGCGAGTTGGAGCTAGGTCGAAGTCGTTGGTTGGTTGGATTGGATGGTGGCAGCTGGGTGGTGCTTGGGTGCTTGGGCGGCCCAGTTCTGGACCTGTAAGAGGACGACGGAGAGCGAGCGGCATCTCGGCCTCAGCAAGCAGCACAGCACAGCACAGCACAGCAGAGCAGCAACGATACAGTAGCTCAGTTGGACAAGCACAACGGCGAGAGGCCAGCCAGGAGAGGGCAGCGACAACTACTTTTCACACCTCTACAACACACACCAAGTCCAATATCAAATTCCATCTTGTTCAAGACTCCTCTCCCTTCTCGCACCGCACCTCGCGCCGGCCTTGCCCCTGCCCTTGGCCGCCGTGACCCCAGTCCGTACCCGCGACGCACAACTCGTCCAACTCCAACTCCTCCTCCTCATCCTGTCCTCGACCTCTTCTCGTCATCTCTCCTTGGCCAACCCCCAGGTGCGCAATTCTATCCACCCGCCTCCCGCCCACCTGGCTCCTTTTCCTCTCTTCCCACATCGCCTCTCCTTCCCGCCGAGCCCGAGCAACTCGTTGCTGACCTCCCTCCGAGCGCGGCTCACGACCACTACTCTATCCCTCCCTCCCACGCCCGGCGCGAGCGATCCATCCCTCTGCTTGTCGCGCTTCCTGTCCATCGACTCAGGGCCTCTTCCACGATTGCGGCCTCGTCGGCCTTGCCGCTACCCCTCTGCCTCCCGGCCTGGCCTGCGATCCTCATCCCCACCTCCCTCTTCACCACTCCACACCCCTTGGTTCGACCTGAGGTGGCGCCTACGGGGCAGCTCCTCACAGATCGCCGTGTTGGCTAGATCCACATGGCAGACTACGGCGCCCAGCAGGGGAGGGATTACGGTCGCCAACCCAACTACGGCCACACATCGGATCACCAGCGAGATGCCGCCTTCTCCAACATTTTCGGGACTGCTCCACCCGGCAGGTCTCAGACAATGACCTCGCAGTCCTTCCAGCGTCCTGCCGACCGCGCTGCCACCATGTCATCCCAGGTCTCCGACATGATGAACCGCATGGGCCCCATGAGGCCGGGCCAGGCCAACGGCTACCACCCTCCCCGAAGGCCTGGCGAAGGTCCCATGCCTGGTCCACGCAATCCACAAAACAACTACCTCCCGCAGCCCCTGCGACCGGACCGTCCGCCATACAATATGCCACAACGCATGGATCCGAGGGCCCCGCCTCCAAATGGGCCATACAGCAACAAGCCCGTCCCTCAGCGCTTCCCCAGTGGTCCAGCTGGCCCTGCCCTCAACTCCGATCCTTTTCGCTCGCAGTCTCTTGCTACCGGCCCTCGTCCGCAAATGTACGGTGCGCCAGGAGGTGGCTATGTGAACCCAGCGCATACGTTTCGTCAGCAGCCTTATGTGAATAACGGAGCCGGTGCTCGCACGACGGCGCAGGGACGGGTGGTTCCAGAAAGGGCCGACGAGCGGACAATGTCTCTGACGTCGTTTGCTCGGGACCACGAGTACACCACGACCATGAGTGGCCGAGTCATCCCTAACCGGAGGAAGGAGCCTGGCGACCCCAACGGTGTCTACCCGCCGGGTTCTCACGCACCTGCGCCGTCCGCTGGAGCTCCGCACTCTGCTCAGTACGCTGCAAGCCCTGGCAACAAGACAAGGAGTCCGAGCCAAGGCAGTTTCAGCACCCAGCGAACCATGTCCATGGCGTCCACCGTTGTCCCGCCTTCCGAAGCTGGAGAGCTCCGGCCGTCGACCTCACAAAAGTCGAAGCAGGCCATGGTGCAACAGCGCGAGAGACCCTTGGTTTACCCCGCCCTGCTCTCCCGAGTCGCAGAAGTATTTCGAGACCGGATGATTCCGGGCGAGAAGGAAAAGGATGGCTTGGTTTACAAAAGTGCCTTTACGGGAGCGGAAGCCGTAGAGCTCATTGCCTACATCATCAGAACTTCGGACAGGAACCTCGCGCTTCTCCTGGGCCGGTCTCTGGATGCGCAAAAGTTCTTCCACGAAGTTACTTATGCACACAGATTACGCGACTCGCAGGCCGAAGTCTATCAGTTTCGCGAGACACTCTTGGAAGACTCTACCGAAGTCAACGGCGTCTTCACGCTCCTGACAGAATGCTACTCGCCGACGTGTACCCGCGACAAGCTTTGCTACTCCATCGCGTGTCCAAGGCGCCTGGAGCAACAAGCTCGCTTGAACATGAAGCCGAACCCTGGTCTCAAAAGGGAAGAGTCCAAGTCGAGTCTGCACGAAGACGACGTGGACGATGAAAAGAAGCTGTGGATCATGACTGTTTCGAAAGAGGTTGCCGACAGCATCTCGGAGAAGGAAAAGAAACGGCAAGAAGTCATTTCCGAACTCATGTACACGGAGCGCGACTTTGTTAAGGACTTGGAATATCTGCGCGATTTCTGGATGAAGCCGTTGCGGAACCCGGCGACGTCGCCCATTCCCGAACACCGTCGCGAAAAGTTTATTCGTACAGTCTTTTCCAACTGTCAGGACGTTTACAAGGTCAATGCCCGCATGGCAGAGGCTCTTACTCGCAGGCAACAGGTTGAGCCCGTCGTCAAGAATGTTGGAGACATTTTTCTTGAGTTTGTGCCCATGTTTGGGCCGTTTATCAAGTATGGCGCAAACCAGCTGTTTGGCAAGTATGAATTCGAACATGAGAAGAGGACCAACCCGGCCTTTGCGAGATTCGTTGATGAAGTAGAGAGGATGAAGGAGTCGCGCAAGCTCGAGTTGAACGGCTATCTTACCAAGCCGACCACGAGATTGGCGCGTTATCCCCTTCTCCTAGAGAACGTTTTGAAGTATACCGCCGAGGACAATCCGGACCATAAGGATATTCCCAAGGCCATTGTTCTCATTCGCGACTTCCTGTCCAAGGTCAACGTCGAGTCCGGAAAGGCTGAAAATCACTTTAATTTGGTGCAACTCAACAGGGACCTCAAATTCCGACCGGGCGAATACGTGGACCTTAAATTGACCGAGGAGAACCGCCAATTGGTTTTCAAGGGTGCGCTGAAGAAGACTCCTACTGAAAACACGAGCGATATCCAGGCCTACCTGTTCGACCATGCGGTACTGCTTGTCCGGATCAAGACCGTCAACAAGAAGGAGGAGATGAAGGTTTACAAGAAGCCGATTCCGTTGGAGCTTTTGGTCATCACCCAGATGGACGAGGTCCTTCCTTCAAAACAAGGTATTGCCAAAAGACCATCCTCCAGCTTGATTCCCGGAGCCAACAAGACGTCTTTAAACACAGGTGCCAAAACCGAGAGCCAGAAACAAGCCGGATACCCCATTACGTTCAAACACCTGGGTAAAGGCGGCTATGAGTTGACGCTCTACGCGTCGACCCAAATCTCCCAGGAGAAGTGGATGAAGCATATCCAGACCCAGCAAAAGACACTCCGGGACCGCAGCAACATTTTCACCAAGGAGATCGTTTGCGAAGGCTTCTTCAACCAATCCATCCGCGTCAACTGCTGTGTGCCGCTTGGTAAGTATGGGAGGGGGTACATGTTGACCGCGTCACTGACTTTGAATAGACGGTGGCAGGAAATTGGCCTATGGTACCGACTTTGGTGTTTACGTTGCTGACCGCAGGCCCAAGGACGCGTCTGTTAAGCCCAGACGTGTCCTCGACTGCAAGGCCGTCACGCAAATTGACGTCTTGGAGCAGCACCAGATCCTTCTCGTTCTCTCTGACAAGACCATGTACTCCTATCCCCTCGAGGCACTCGACCCTGAGGAGGGCCAGAATGCCGGTGCCAAGAGGGGCAGGAAGATTTGCCATGCCAACTTCTTCAAGGCTGGCGTCTGTGTCGGCCAACATTTGGTTTGCTGTGTCAAGACCTCGGCGCTCTCGACAACCATCAAGGTCTACGAGCCAATGGAGAACATGGCCAAAAAGTCCAAGAAGTCTGGTTTCACCAGGATGCTTGCGGGTGGTCAGGACGTGCTCAAGCCTTACAAGGTATGTATAGATGTCGACGTAAAGTCCGAGTCGACAGTGCTTACTTGTGGTCAGGAATTTTATATTCCTACCGAATCTACCTCGATCCACTTCCTCCGCTCGAAACTTTGTGTTGGTTGCGCCAAGGGTTTCGAGGTCGTGTCTCTCGAGACGCTCGAGACCCAGTCCCTGCTCGACCAAGCCGATACCTCGCTCGATTTCGTCGCGCGTCGCGAAAACATCAAGCCCATCCACATCGAGCGTCTCCAGTCCGAATTCTTGCTCTGCTACACCGACTTCTCGTTCTTTGTCAACCGAAATGGCTGGCGGGCTCGTCCAGACTGGAAAATCACTTGGGAAGGCACGCCGCAGTCCTTTGCCATCTTCAACCCATACATCCTTGCCTTTGAGCCAAGCTTCATTGAAATTCGGCACATGGAAACGGGCATGTTGGTGCACATTCTTACTGCTAAGAACATTCGGATGCTGCACTCGTCGACGAGAGAGGTAAGTCTTGTCTTGGCCCTTGATTTGTAAGTCGTCTAACATTTCCAGATTCTCTACGCGTACGAGGACGAGATGGGAGAGGACACGATTGCGTCGCTCGACTTTTGGAGCCGGCCCTCAAGTCCTCCGCAGCCCAAGCAGCTGCCCCCAGTGCCCGCCGCGCAGGCAGTGCACTCTCCCCCGCCGCAGATTCCTATGCAGAGTTTCTCGCCGTAAAAGTGAAAAAAGAAGTCGTGCTTGCATTCCCCCTTCTCGTCACACGCAACAAACACCTTTTTTCCTTTTAACGGTCTTGAAAATACCCTGCTTGTCTTGGCATCTGATGCACTCGTCGTTGCACTTATACTTCGGGGAGCTTCTCTGCTTGATTGTACGACACCCAAAAACCCTTCTTCTCCTCATCTCTCAAACCCCCTCTTTGTTTCCTCTGTACTGTTCGACCAGAACAGGGTCTGATAGATAATCTGGAAAGCGCGCGTGTGTCGGGTATTCCACCTTTCTCTCACTTTTGTCTCTCTCCTCTTTCTCTTCCAGCGTCTCCCGTCTCTCCCAACGTCCGTTGTCGTCGGTTTTCACACCAAACCCCCAACCACCCATTTTGTCGAGACTTGTAACCCGGTACCATACCTCCCACCACCTTACCACTGCTACCACAAACTCCTCTGCTGTCCACAGTCCCGAATTCTACATTTGCCAAAAGCGCGTCGCGGTGCGCCCGTGGCGGCAAGTGCTCGTGATGATGAAGCGCGCCTCCAAATGTATCCATCCACCCGCCGCCTGCAGCATATCCCGAACGCGACAAATGATTCTTATCAGTGCTCCTCCTGCTCCCTGCGGAACATTCTCTGCAATCTGCAGCACATCTCAAACCAAGCCCTGCAGCAGCAATTTGACACGCATGCGCAGCTGCCCGTGCCCCGCCCACCCCCCGTCCCGGGCTCTCCTCCCCCATACCTCGCACACAACCCCATGTCTCGCTACTTGAACGGGACCCCCAATATCATCCATCTCGCTCGTGCAACAGTCGATCAGGCAGATCGCCCATCCCATCCCATCACATCATCCCATCGTCGGGTCGCCAATCACGTCTCCTAGTCTTTCCGTCTGGCTGGACTTGGGACGTACGTAGATGGCTTGCGCCCCACTCCAGCCAGCCACGCACAGTGAGGCTTCCCATCCCAGCTGAATGCAAGTGTCCATGTCGCTCGGCGGCGGCAGCGGCAGCAGCGGTGCATATTCAGGTGTTCATCTCGTCCGCCTGCTCGCTCAGCCCCATCTACCTGCTCGTCCATACAGTCAAGCCTGTCCCTCTCGTCGGCAGAACGGACGGGCTGGGCCGGGCTGGGCTGGGCTGTACAGTACCGGACTGCTGGCTGCGCGCCGCTTGCTCCTTGTCGTCCTTTGCTGCCCCAGTACAGTACGTATCGTACGGTCTTTGGCAGATGCGGCAGGTGGGTGGGTTTCGTGATGTCCAAGCATCCAGGTCCGCAGTACGCTGCGCTGCACACTCTTTGCGTGAAGTGAATCGAAGGCCGGCTCTGATGCTGTACAGGACATGGACGGGCAGAGGCAAGATGGCGAAGAGTGTACATTCTCCGCGCACGCCTTTGCCGTTTCTGCTCATGTTGTTAGTAGCAGCGCGGCGATCCCGCGCCTTCTTGCTGCTTGTCAGTGATTGACGCCATGCTCTTCACCTCGCCCTCTTGTTGCGTTCCGGCCCAAGAGACTGTCCCGTAGGCGCATCGCCGTCTGGCGCTATTCGGAGAAGACGTCATGTTGGAAACCAGGGTGTTGTCGTGTCGTTCACTGCCGTCGCCTTTGGCAGAGTCTTGCCCTTTGCTAAGAGAAACCTTCGTTGAGGATGACGGCATGGCAACGACCCTATCGATTTGAAGAAACTCAAGCGCTCAAAGACAAGAGTGCAAGACTGTCATCTTAGTGCGTGTGACGTAGAGGAGACTAAAGTGTGGCAGACGCCGCAAAAATGCAAAAAAGAATGGCATGAAGGACTTCGGGAGCGGCTCGGACTAGGTATGTATCCCCACCCCCTGCACAGTGCTTTGTAGAACACTTTAAGGTGACCTCTTTTCAATCCTACCACGACAACGGGTGACCACTACCCGGACATAATTGGGAGGTTGGGAGTGAGTTGGAGTGTTGGGAATATGTGTGCTGAGGAAAACGTTGACGCTAAAGGGCATAGGGATTGTAGATGCTCGACACACCACGGCATGAAAATATTCATCTGAGGACTAATTGCATCTGAAGGAGATTGGGAGTTGCAGATGTCACTTTGGGAATCAAGCTGAGTTTTCAGGGCTTTTATCCTCCTCCTCTCTCCGACTCGGCAGCGACCAGGGGTAAAAGATTGTTTGCAGAGAAGATATCAAGAACGGCCTCCTCGAGACCATTGCTCCTGTAGTCAAAAGTAAGCCTCGTGTCTAAACTCTGACCAACTAGGCAAATACATGTAGGCTTAAACAAGAAAATAGAGCAAACCATCACACAAAGTCACCACGTCCTCACAACCCCATACCCATCCCTCTGCACCCCTTCTTCCCCCTCATGCCCCTCCTTGCCACACAGCTCCCCCTGCCTCACCTCCGCATACGCCGCCGCGCGCATCAACACCTCCCTGCCCACCTCCTCCAACCTAACCCCCATAACCGCCGCCGCGCCCCCCGCCGGCGCCCGCACAAACGCATCGACATACTCCCTCTGCGCGCCCGTCTCGCTGCCCCACTCGACGCGGCACTCGGGCGGCACGCGCTCAATGACGCAGCCCAGCAGCGCCTTCCACCACTGCAGGCCCTGGCAGAAGCGGCGGCGCGCAACGACGGCGACGCGCAGCCGCCGCAGCGCGGCGAGTTGCGCCAGCGGCGCGAAGTTTCTGAGCGAGGAGGGTGACGGTAGCGCTTCCAGCGATGAGTCGTATGCTTCCGACACGTCGAGCACCAGGAAGAGCGTCCGGATCGTGTGGAGGGCTGGCGGTGGCAATTGGCTGGAGCCGATGGCGGGCGCGGACGGCTGGAAGCACTGCGTCGGCAGGTTTGTTAGCGGGATTCTTCTTTCTGCGCGAGCTTTTTATGGTAAAATGTTTCGACTGTGGTTAAAGTCACTTCTCTTTCTTTTGAGGTTATCGCGCCCGGGCAAGAGCAAGGCGGACGGGGGGCACGCATTACATCAGCATAAGCAAACACGGCATTCTCCTTTCCAACCACCTCTTGACACTCGGCATGGATCTGCCGACATGTCCGCAGCAAACCCAAGCCTAGCCGCGGCTGCACGCGGTGGTTGCGCTGGAACGAAAAGTACATGCGGATGGCGGCGTCGGGTGCCGTGAGGGCTTCCTGGTAGATGCGCAGCCGCAGCTCGGCGGGGAGGCTCAGCAGGCGGGAAATGAGGGGGGCGGAAGGCTCGGAGGAGGAGGTCATGGTTGGGGTTTGGTTGAGTTGGGGGATGGGAGAGGGAGAGAGAGGCGTTTGGTGGTTGTTTTGAGATGCTCGTTGATGGATGGTCGTGGTGCGGACGTCATGCTTGCCGCGGGTGCGCTTGATTGTCGGGCTGAAAAGTATCCCCCGAGCTTGGTGGACAGGAGTCCTTGCATTCAATGAACAAAATTTTGAAGGCAAAGGAGATGGCGTTTTGATCCAAACGAAAGCAAGAATCGCCTTGGTCACCTGTCGTTTATGGGCTGCGTCTATTGCTCAGAGTCGCGACGGGGAGGAAGGTTCAGTTTTTGCGTGCAAGACTTAAGACGTGTCGAATTTATTTATACTGCGGATGGTGAGCCAAATTATACAAGTCAAAATGTCAGAATCACCTCTTTGGACTGGCAAGCAGCAATTTTTGTTAAGCGCTCTCTTTCCTCGAGACACCATTTAACATTCCGCATGTTTGTCGGGCTCTTTGCTGGAGACACCATCAAGTTGGAGTGCTCCTTAGAAACCGTCGTCTGCCATGCCAGCCACAGTATGTATCGACTCGAAAAGCAGGCTTGTGAATATGTACACCTCGAACAGCAGTCAATTGTGGCACAAAATCGCGGTCTATTTCTCTGCTCGGTAACCGAGCCACGGCTCAAGGGGTAGGAACGTAGGAACCTTGCCAAAAGACAACATCGACGCCGAATGAAAGAAAGATCAGAGAAGATTTCCAAGATCGCGAGATAAATCCAATTGACGTTTTGGGCAAACTGTCACCCTGAGTGAACCATGTCCCAAGTTCCAAGTCCCAATCAACTCCAAGGAAAACTGTTGCGAAGGTGGATAGACCTCGGACTCGGGGAATCCGCATTCCCTGGACTTCATAGTCGTCGAATGAGGTGGCTCCGGATGACTGTGGTCTTAATTTGATGTGTGATGAGATTTCCAAGCCAACTTCTGCCGGTCAACAGGTTTGCTGTTTGAGATTAAACCAAGACCGAAAAAGGCGAGTAGATTCCAGTGTCCAGTTAAACCTTCCTCGAATGAATGGTTAGCGACGTCGTATCTTCTCTGCTGTTCGACAGCAAATGCAGGAAGATCGCATGTTGCAATATGGAAATCCGAAGGCTGAGGACTCTCCACTTGCGCGCGCTAGACCAATCGTGCATCAAGACCCAGCTCAAACCTCGTTGATCGTCTGTGATTACAATCAAAAAGGCTGCATCTCTTCGTCATCGCTCGCGTCGTCGTCGTTCGCATCGTCGTCGCCAAGGCGTGGTCTTTTACGAGATGGTTCCCCGTCGGATTCGGCTTTGACAGCTAATTCGTTGGGAAGCTCGTCGTAGGGCGTGTTCCACTTGTCGACGCTGTGGATTGAGGAACGACAGTGATAATTTTCACACGTCATTTGCATCCTGCCCCCCGAAGCAATGAAGTCGAGGTACTGGTTCTGCTGTAGCTTCCCACAACACGGGCACATTCGGATCTTTGTTGCGTAAAAGGTCGAGAATCGCGCTAGTCCACTCCAGAAGCCGTCGATGTGACCCATTGCGGACTCGAAACGGCTGAACGACATGAGTCTCGCGAGATTCTTGTGGGCATACCGAAACACGAGATTGCGTAGTGTCCTATCCGAGTCTGGAGTCGACTCAAAGACCAGCTTTGCGATGTTGATGAAGCTCGTAATGCTCAGCTTCAATTCGGGATCCAATCCCTCATGGAAAAACGTTGCGGCATCATCTTTGGTGTGAGGGGCTTGGTACTTTTCCGCAATGGCGTACAAGCGTGCATCACGCAGTCGTTCTGCCTCGACGACGGGCCGGTCGGGATAGTGTCTGCTACCAAATTCGTGATTCTCGTCATAATGTTCGCAGTAGAAACTCTCCAGCATTAGTTGAACATCAGCAGGGTCGTCTTCGTGGAGCTCGATGATGCCAGTCTTTGCCTCCTGTTGAGAATTCAATATAAGCATATGTCTTTGATTCCATGTGGACTCCGAGGTTACCTTGAATGGAGAGTCAGGTTTACAGGCGTTTTTGAAAAAAATCGAATACAGGCAGACGATCAACTTGTGTACGAAGAACTCTCTGTCTTGGCAGCGGATCGTGAGATCGGTGTAGTCCTTGCATTGGAATCCCTGGGTCGCAAAGTCTTCCAAACCTTCTACCAAGCCTGGGATAGGTTAGGATTGTGCCGATTGCAGATGTTGAGAGAGAGAAAAGATTTACAGTTTCCTTTGGTCGTAGGCCTTGGACATTTTTGATGGTTGTCGAAGGTTATATGCGGCAGCCAGAACGGAACTAGCAATACTTCGAAGAGCCCGTAATGAAGAAATTTCCACGGTCAACGGAAAAACAATCGTGGGCACCGGAAGAGCACGTGCGTGATGTTTTTCCGGTCACAACAGCGTCATAAACTCCTGGAGAGACGGGGAATGATAATTTCGAATTGACAACTAAGAACGGGCTGAGGTCGACTGGTTGGTGGATGCTGAGCAACTTTTCCGGCGTCAAAACTTGGTGGTTGAGTTGTGATGGCCGATTCCCAATGTTTGGCCTATGATGTCATGCGACGATCCGGCGAGGGTCGTGTTGCGTCCCGGATCAACGGGATGGAGGCTGGTAGTAGTCAATGGACGCGTGCCGCGCGCTTTGGAGAATGGGAGAAGATGTGCGGGAAGCGGTGTCGATTGTTGGAGCTTTGAGGTAGAAGCCTCTGGGCGTTTGCGCGCAAGCTTCCGAGGCTTGGGGAAGCGGGACGAAGAGTTGGCAATAAAAGGACAGTGAAGGAGCGAGAGAGATCAGGAGAGAAGGAGAAAAGTCTGCGTCAAGAGCGTTGGCGACAATTGTGCAATTGCACCGGAGCAAATGCAGCTCAGAGTGATTGTTGAAAAAAGATGGAGCTTGCAAGGCGTGCCGTGAAGTTCGGCACCGCGACTACGCTTAACCCAATTAGGAAGCAATATGCTCTCTGGCAGTTGCTTCTTGGCCTCTTGTTTGCTTGTCGCCACAACAGTGGGTGCTGGAAGAAATGCGACCAAGGCGGCGCAGATATGCCTGGGAGAGGAATTCTTCTCGTGGCCATTGCCCTACGCGCTGCAATAATTACGACTTTGGTGGACATGCACTCCATTACTCCCAGGATACACTTATCCCATTTTGTGATGAGTACTTTTCATGTGCTGAGCTGCACGACTTGTGCACTGAACTCTCGAGCGGATATTTCTTCTGCAATTCATCCCGAATCGTCGAGATTCTTCTATCTACCTTCTCTCTCGCATTCTCTGTCTCTTGGTCGGTCGTTTTCCGAAGACGTCCATTCCATTCAGCATACTCCATCAGACGGACTCTCCCGTGAAGCCTTTGAGAGACGGTGTCTCGCCGCGCGCTACTTCATGTCAACACCTTCCAGTAGCCAGCGGGAAGCCGCCAGCCATATGGTGGTAATCATGACGGTTGGCCCTGGTGTTAACTGATGGCCTGCAACACCTCTCTGCGCAGTAACAGTCAAGCCGAAGTGCTATTGGCCAGAGAGGGGTCATTTTTGTCGCAATATTCGGTCTGGACTTAGTCTGCCACAGTCGTCCAGGGATTGGTCAGCTGCATGATGAGCTGCTGCGCCGCCTCTTGTGAGGGTTTCCATCCTGCGGCTCGCTAGCTTCTTCTTTTCGGGGGACCCACTCATCAACTGGAAGTTGTGCCCTGCAGTCGTCTTGAGGACATTCCATGACCATGTGCGCGTTTTTGAAGTTCCCGAGAAAGTCGTCTTTGAATGCCGTCGGGCCCGTCCTTAGGCATTTTGGGCACGTGCGACTCAGTGAGAGGAAAAAGGTCGTGAATCGGGCGTAGCCGCTCCAAAAGCCATCGATCTTGTCCATCTCAGAATCGAAATCTGACCAATCCATGAACCAGGCGAAGTTGACCTTTGTATAGAGGTAGACGAGATTGCGCAGTCTTCTATCTGAGTCGGGTGTGCTCTCAAATAAAATGGTGGCAAATGCAACAATGGCCCTTCTACTCAATGGCACCCGAACACCGGCTGAAATTCCCTCTGATTCATCCTCGAGAATCGCAAGTATAACGCGCGCGACCTTGATCTTGATATGAGATGCCTGATACTTGTCTGCAAGAGCATACAAGTGCGCTTTGAGGAGAAACTTTGCCTCTTTCCTGGAAAAGTTTGGGAAGGTCCGTTTAGATTGATCTTCGAAGTCGTACCAATCAGAATAGAACCACTCCAGAAAGGTTTGAATCATCAATGGGTCGTCATCCAGAGTAATGACTCCTGTTCTTGCTTCCTGGCCAATTTGAACAATGTATTCGTTTGAGTTAGGTGTCACGTTCGACTCACTATGAAAGGGGAGTCAGGTTTGCATGCATTAGCAAAGAAGTCGCACTGGCTGCAAACTATGACTTTATGCACATAGAATTCTCTGTCTCGACAGCGAATTGTAAGATCGCTATACTGATTCGACTTGAAACCTTCTGATGCGAAAGCGTAGAGCTTTTTGGCGAGGTCTAGGATGCATGAGCGAGGGGGATTCAAGTCTTTGAGTGGGGAGATAGACATACCAATTCTTTCTGACATCTCGACGTCGTGATCGGACTGAGAGGCCATTTCAGTTGGTTCATGGAGGCCTGCCATTTCGTAGATGCGTTACCAATTGGGTTTGTTTGTAAGGCAACAAGGGAGATCGATGTTGAACTTTCCAAAAGCGCCTTAGAGCTCGTGAACGTCGGCCCGCAACCCCCAGAGAAAACTGCGTTAAGGAGAGGGATGAGTGCAAGCCTAATTGAGATGTAGAGGGTCAAGACTCCAAACGTTTGTCGTGGGAAATGATTTATGGCGAGCAGTGGATGACCGGAGCAAGACGGATGACAAACGCGCGCGTCGAGTAAGCCGCGTCCGCGCTAGGCCCGATTTAGAACTGTGGTTTCACAACGTTAAAGTATCAATGCCTCACCAGAAATTTCAACTCCAGCTCGAGGCGCTCTAATGCCCCCCTCTGGTCAAGCATTCAAGAGGAGTTTCTGAGGCCAGTTTAAAGACTGCTTTCGACCCATTTGAATGAATCGTCATTCAAATAATCTTCACCACCACGCGGTGTGGACATCGCTCGAAGCCAAGCCAATGACGATACGATCTAAAGAGAGACGCTAAAAGAATGTAACACCCCAAGAAAAGGCAGACAGTCATCGAGTTTTCATACATCATCAGACGTTGTCGGGCACCTCGGCTCTTCCCAACGGCGCCGCGGCGCAAACGTCAACCAATGCTCATGCGGGCAATGGTGACATGATCATTGGCCCTCTCCTCCTCCTCGGCCTCATCCCTCACAATACTCTCAGCCCAATGCTTCAGCGGGAAGGTCTCGCGGCAATTCATGCAACGACCAAGCATCTCGCCACCGACCGTCTCGGGCTGCATCTCGCAGAGGAACTCGGTGCGGCAGTTGGTGCAGCGGTACTTCTTGCCGACATACGGCGCGCTGTACTCCATGAGCTCGCGCCAGAAGCCCGGGGTGCGGTCGGCTGTGTCCTTGAACGTGTCGTCCTCCATCAGCTCCTGGATGTGCTCGCGGCAGATGCTGAAGATGGAGCTGCGCAGCCACCGGTCCGACGCGGGGATCGGCTTGAGGATCCGCCACAGGATGAGCGGGAACCCCCGCCACGCGTTTTGGTGCCGTGCCTGCGCGATGAACTTGGCCCACGCCAGCTTCTTGAGCTCCATCACCCGGTACTTTTCCGCCAGCATGTACATCTCGACGTGGAATACGAGCTCTGAGCTGCTGTCAGCATGTGGGTCCTGAGAGTACCTGCGGGCATACATACCTTGGTAAGGGGGCAGTTGGTCGAAGTCTGGTATGTCTTCAATCCTGTAGTCGTATGTGTAGAAGAAGTGAATCATTGCTGCGTTGAAATGTCAGCGGTGGCCCATTTCGATGGCAGGTCCATTTGTCTACACACCTGTGACATGATCGAGATTGTCTTCTTCCCCGAGATCAATGACCGCGTCACAGACAGTGGAACCCTGTTGGTCATTGGCACAATTTTCTTGAATAGGAGGGAAAAAGACAAGATTACCCCACGTGCTGGTGCCTGTCTGCAGGCACTGGCAAAGTAGCCGCTTTGGAGGCAAATGACCACTCTGTGGACATGGAAATCTCTCCCTTGGCAGCGGAGCGTCAAGTCGGTGTACAGATTGTTTGTGAAACCGTAGTCGAGGAACCTGGGGCGGTGGGGTAAGCGAGGTGCGTTTTGTTTGTTTGCCAAAACACCACTGGGGCATCTGGGACAAGCCAAATGACTCGAGCAAGTCAAGCACAAGAGGGAGGGGCACATACCCTCTGAGCCCATTTTTGAACTCGGGGTTCATCTCCTGCGAGAAGCGCAGCGACTCATCGAGAGAGGGCGCCGAGTTCCTGAACGACGACGACACGGAGTTTCTGCTCACCGGCATGGCGACGAGATGGGGCTTCGGGATGGATGGGCAAGATCTGCCGAGCTGTTTGAACGAGCACGATGGCAAGCTGAAACGGGAAAGATGAGGCGCACAGCAGGAGGCCCTGTGTCTGGGGAAACTTTTTGATGAATTGATGACGACGGTCCTTCGGCTGGGGTCGATAAAACGGTGTCGGTGTGCACGTCCGCTAAACATAGGGGCAGGGGTGCTCTTTATCGATACATGAGTTGGTGAAAAGAGTGGGGTAGGCTACGTTGCACCTCCGTGCTCGACACTTGTTGTCGAAGTCTTTCGAGATGATGGGGGCCAGGTTGGAACACACTGCCGTCTACGGTGTATGTCGAACGGGATGGAAGAGCTGCCGCAATTCGCTGAGATGCAATTCGCTGTGGCATGATCGCGGGGTAGGTAGCTACTCCATCAGTGTCAATCTCTATGGGTACGATGAAAATCCTGTATAGCTCGGACGATCAATCTACTTACCTCCCCTGCCTACAAGTCAACACCTGGTCGCTGGGTTTCATTGAATAGGTCTGTGGCTGGGTTAATCAGGATTTTGCCCAGTCACCCATGTGTCGTCGTAGTCTGAGCTTGCCCCGACACGAATATTGCATTGCTGCACCGGCTCTCTGTTTTGCTGCATTGTGAATAGTGCGAAATGAGGTCTGCTTGGAGACACGCGGGGCGGAACATTAATGACGCAGACCCGTTGTGTAACCACCAACCAGGGACCCTCAGCTGCAGCAACGCCGTCTTCTCTCCATCACCAATCGAATCCAAGCATCCAGACGCCACGGCACGTCTTGTTAACTAACACCCAGACGTGGCGGTAGGGTGGCGTGCAGCTCGGCCTCGGACATAGACCATATCCACCCACTCGCCAACGGCCTCGGTCTTAACGCTGCTCACCAACCACAAGCAGCCTTGGGCCTCGGACAAGAACCGTAAGGGTCTCCAAAGGCCGAGAAGAGCAGGCAGCAGGGTATAGAGTCATTGTTGGGCACGTGGCTGGGCTGGTGGAGGCGAACCTGCGAATATTAATTGACGGATGCGCCCGCAGTGCTCGACGGGCACATCCAAAGACACACGCAACACACGAACAGACTGGACGAACAGACGAATAGACTCATCATCTTTCTTTCTCTTTCAACGAACAGAAGGAAATGAAGTCGCAATCCAAGATGTATCAGAACAGGACCCGAAAGCAAACGCCAATGCAAGCGATCCATCCATCGCTTTCTCCAAACGCCATGTCCCTCTTTTTGAAAAGCACGCCCAGTTCTCTTCCGGTGCAGTGCTTTATGCCGAGAATGCAGTACTACTAGCAGCAGATCAAAGAGCGACGCAGAGGGAAACCCATCAAAACGACGACCTGAAAATGCTCAGGACAATTCCCACACAACCGTGCAGACTCTGCAGTCCGCATATGCGCCGATAGTTGGAAAATCAAGGAAATGAGACAGCGGATACTTTGTACAGCGTGCGAAGCTCATCGCGCGGTAGATTCGGCCGAAAATTGACCTTGCGAAGGTGGTCGAGAGACGATGCATCTAAAGGGGTGGCCGTGGGGTGTGTGTAGAGGTAGGTGTTTACCAGGTTTCCTATTACTGGTTAGCAAGCGTGGCTTCTCCGAAATCATTCCGACTTACAGCAATGTACTGGCCATCCTCCTTCTTCCTCTCCCAAAAATCTTCAGCCTCGGCCTGGTTCAGGTTGCCCTTCTCCATGGCCACGTCAACAAGAGCACGGTGCACTCCCTCGCCCATACCCTTGCTGCTACCGCACACAAAGATACGACCGTCGAGCGCATTAATGACGAACCACACAACGTCGGCCTGCATCCGAACTTCGTCCTGGACGTATCTGGCCTCACCGGCGCGGCGCGACTGCACAACCTTCTTGATGTCGGCCTCGTGAGCACCCAGTTCGCCGCGGTAGATTTCGTCAAGCATGCTATCACGGACACCTTGGACGAGCCAGATCTTGTTGGCGCAGTTGGCGTTCTTGAGCCTGTTGAGGATGAAGCCACGGAAGGGCGCCATGCCAACACCGGCACCGACGAGCATCATGGGTCCGTCACCGCCAAACTGGCGGGACAGAGGGTTCGCCATCAAACCACGGAACATGGGAATGGAAATGTCAAGGGTCTTGGCGGGGTCCGCAATGCCAGAGGTCTCGGCTTCGATGAACTTGTGTGCAAGACGCTCCAAGTACCCCGAGCCGACACCAGTGCGCATAGCCTTAGGTCCATGCCAGTCCTTGTCCTCGTGGATGGTGACGGCCATCTCGATGAGACGGCGACCACCGGGAAGACCGGCGCGCTCGGACGAAATGTGCGGGTCGTTCGACAGCGAATAGAAGCGCGGCATCAGTTGGGGGAGAACACAAAGAAGGTGGTCAAGAGGTGGTCTCGACGAAGGGAAGGCATTCAGGAATTGAGGAACAGTTATATGAGCGTCGGTACGCAGGCTGAGGGGGATTAGCAGCTGGTCATGCTGGGATGGGTGTTGCACTTACTCGCAGAAGGCAGCCTGGCCTTGGGCAGAGGTCAAGTAGAGAAGAATCTTCTTTTCGTTTGGCTCCTCTGCATACTCGCCCAACAGACGGAGAAATTGCTTTGTGGGAGGAGTACTTTGAAGGTCGACACACCACGTGAGGAGCTCACGGCGGGTGGTAACCAGCTTCCTTTCAATCTCATCGCCCCAGATGGTTGGCCAGCGAATCGCCTGTGTCTTGAGGACGACGGGCTTGTCCCTCAAGAATTTCGGAACACACAGGTGGTCGAAGACGTCATTGACGAGATCCTCGGAATTGGGAGGGCAGATGCCAATAGCGCCACCAACCTTGAAGTCAGTACCTCCCTCCTCGGGATAGTCGGTGACATCAATGTCAAAGTGGAAAGTGCGCTTCTCAGCTCCCGGCTTCGTAAGCTCGCGCGCATGGTGGACGGGGGCCGAGTGGACGTGGTAGGGCGGGTGTGGTTGGACAAAGGATGGTGGCGCCTTGTGAACCGCAGACGTGTGCTTCGACTCGGCTTCGCCTGCAGACTCGAAAGTGGCAGTTGGCTCGGGCAGAGGGTGGACCTGTTCCAATTCGGTGTTGAGGCTCAAGGTGCCAATCTTGAGGTTCAAGCTTCGGAATGCCTCATTGTCGGGAAGGGTGACGGACGTAAAGTCGGTCGATGAGGCTTCGGGAATGGCTGACTGCACCAGACAGCATCCACCACCGCAGCAGTACTTTTCGATGAGCTTGGTGCCCGTCTCGCCATCGCCGAGCAGCTTCCGGATTCCATCCGCGTCTTCGGAGATGAGCGTCGTGGAAGCACGACGAGCTCCACCGTCTTTCTTTGCGACAGGGGTCGTTTCCAGAGATGCAGCGGACAGGCTGTTCAGCTTGTCAACAACCTCATCGACCTGCGCGTCCGACGTGGGCTCAGTGTTGGGGGTCGAAGGTGCTTCCGAGTCGCTAGAATTTTCCGACCATGCCAATGATTCATGCGAAGAGCGCAGCGAGTTGTTGGACGACTTGGAGGGCGCAAGGTGGACGGTTTTGGTGGTCTGCGGCTCGTGGGGCACCGGGTCGTCGGGATGCGAAGTAGCGGTGGTGGGGATAGAGTGGTTTTGGTGCTGCATGGCGACGGCGGCAGTGGCGAACCGATGGGAGTCGTGAAGAGGTGTGAGGACTGCGTGTAGGCCATGTCAGTAATGCTGACAAGTGGAAGGGTTTCGGACGATGGATGCGCGTAGAGCGAGGGGGCGCAAGACGCGATGGTGGTGTCG
This sequence comes from Phyllosticta capitalensis, assembly GCF_038381095.1. Taxonomy (NCBI): domain Eukaryota; kingdom Fungi; phylum Ascomycota; class Dothideomycetes; order Botryosphaeriales; family Phyllostictaceae; genus Phyllosticta; species Phyllosticta capitalensis. The sequence goes on along the minus strand of NW_027117448.1, from coordinate 380,118 downwards.
AGGGGTGCGGCTCACTTATCTGATCAAATTTCGTCAGAGGCTTCGAGATGCCAATGCCGGCGCGAGAACCAAACAAAAAAGCTCGGCGCGCCAGCGAACGTGACGCGAGGGACAACACGGTGGGTGGAGGTGCAAGGAGATGTTGGGAGGGGGTTGGCGGTCTAGAAGTAGAGTCGTGAAGGGAGAAAGTCGAGAATGGCAGAGAGAAGAGGATGGGCGGAGTGGAAAGGATGGAAATGGACTGGAGTGTTGAGTGGCGGTGATGGATTAGCAGCCCGAGGGCCTTGGCCAGGGCAAACACTCTGCCGGTCTTCGGATCTGCTCTCGGCAAGCCCCCCCTGCTACGGTGCTCTTTGACAAGTCGATGATTTCTCGACTCTCACTCCGGCAATCTTGACGGATGTGGGTTCGCGTTTTGTCTTCCGGCGGCGGGGTGAGAGCGGGAGCTTCTTCTTCTTTACCAATTATCTGATTGTTAAGCGACTACCACCTACATGCATCTACACTGTCACCTACATCTGTGGGCTGACAACTCCCTAGACGCAACAAAGCAATCATCAATCACGCAATCATCATCTCTGGCAGCGTAGCGACTCGGCGCCGTATCATCGTGTTGGCGCAGGTACGAGCCGGCGGCCTTTTCCCCAATCCACGCCTCAGCATCGCGCCCCCGGCCCATCAGATTAATTGCGCCGCGTGGCATGACTTGTGATTTTGTTCATATTCAGCGACTCACGTAAGGGTCAAACAAGACCAAACTCGTCCACCATTCTCGCGGCACTCGCCGTGTACCATGGTTCCCCTTTTCCTAAACGAGGTTTCCATCAGATAACCTCCACGTCAATTTTCCTTCTCGCTGCCCCCACTTGGCGCTCCCGGCGCTGGGTCTGTTGTCTTGGCTTTTCCTCCACAATTCCAGAATCCTTGATGTGCAAGCATGGCTCCGAGCGGAACGTTTCTTTGTCTGCGTTCCAGTCTTGTGACACTCGCCACCCCGGCTTATCTCAGGATCTAGCCGCCTTCATCTGATATTATTTCCTGGCGTCGGGTCAACAAGAAGACTGCGTGCGGGCATTCAACCCCATCTCTCAACCGGCAGACCGGCTTGGCAGTTGACAGAGAGGCTCCCCCACATTTCCTTGGCCAACTGTTGTTTTGACGGGTCTCCGGATCTCATCAACGGCACAAACACTTCCGGACAACATCAGCCTCGCACGTTGCCCACAGTCGCCATGTTCTTCCGGAGACTCACATCATTGGCGTTGCGCTTGTTCTTTTCTCGGCACGCGCTTCGCTTCCGTCTTCAGGCATTCTAACTAATTCCACCGATGCTACTACGGGGAAGCTCGGAATTCGAGCGGGCGGCCAGCTGGATATCGCGTTCCGATGTCGGCCCATTTCCGTGCCTCGGGATTGTGGACTTGGTCGCGCGCTCGTGTTTCTTACACCTCTCTGACTTCAACTCGCAGGCGCATCTCCAAATCATCGCCTCCTGAGAATCGAAATCATCGTCCTGAGTGGATTCAACTTGCCGATCTGCGCTGATCAACGCGGGAATCGTCGCCTGGCCGTGGAGGCGGCCAGCATTGCGAATCCACGTCATCCTAGCTGATCTTCGCTTCGAGAAGACTTGTCCGTCGCAGGGAGAACAACAGGGCTGCCACATCGAATGTGATTCATGCAGCAAAGTGGAAACCCGTGGCGGTGAGATTGCACGCCAACAGCAACCTTTAATATCGTCCTAGCCGCCTTCTGTCTCTTCTCAAGTCTCACGGACATGATGTAAAACAGTGTCAGTTACATGTTTTCCGAACTTCTTCCGTTTTCAAAGAAGAAGGCCTTCCTTTTCTTATACATCACGCAACCCACATGAGGCTGCTGGTGTTTGTTTACAGACACAGTTCTCAGTGTCATGGATAGATTGACTTTTCACTATTGTCTCCTAGCGGCATGGATATCGCGTGGAATCGTAGTCTCGACGGACGGGCGCTAGTCTTCATGTAGAAGGCGGGGTCATCCTCGATCCCTCTTCGACTTTGAATCCTCAACAGTCACACAAGGCGCTAACCAGGAGGCAAACACCCGTCCGTCTCAACTCGGCCTCGTGCACCAGAGCATCACCAAATCTCTGTGTCTACTGTCATCCTCTGCCTTCTATCACATCACGACAGCTTGCACGCACAGTTCCACTCGTGCCGACCGCGTTCCATTCGCCATCCGCAACCATCCAGATACCCGCCATGGGCCATCGAATCAGGCACGACGACCCAATGTCGCGACTCATGAACAACCTTACGAAGTCAGTACCCATTGGTTCTCTTAACTAGCCATGCATTGCGCCGCCTTCAGAATCTTTTGGACCAACTGATGGATTCTAGATTCTACAAGTCGGGCGAGCATTCAGACGTGACCTTGAAGACGAAAGACGGCAATAGACACAAAGTCCACAAGCTCATTCTGCGATGCCAGTCAGCATTCTTCGACCGCGCCCTTGATCCTGTATCAGGCTGGAAGGTGAGCGCTCTTCTTCCCCTCTTCATGCTCCCGCTATCCCTTTGATATCACGTGAAATAAGACACCCCTTATTTCCAGCAATGGAAAGGCAACAGTTTAAACAGTTTGCGATAGTTGAGGCTCTACTAATAATGCTGTCACTGCAGGAAGCTGTATCGGGCGAAATGCAGCTCGACAATGACGACCCGGAAAATGTTCAGGCCATGCTTGACTGGATGTACACACTGAATTACGAGTGCCCTTCGCACCTGACCTCGCGGCCGGAACGCACAATGTTCCACATTCAGATGTATGCCATGGGAGATATCTACGACGCACCCTCTCTCAAGGAACTGGCCGCAAGACATTTCGACGCTGATGTGGACTACCGATCCGAACTCTTTCCCGATGCTGTGCGTGCGGTATACGCAACCACTCCTCCATCTGATAGAGGGCTCAGAGATCGCATCCTCAAAGTGTGCGCAACCAACATTTCTGAGCTTCTCGGCAGCAGTGGCAGCAATAGCAGCAACAACGCCAACACCTCTGCTTCCATCTCTGCAGATACCGGCGGCAAAAGACCTTTCCGGGGAAAGTACAAGTACAACGGGAAAAGAGCGCAAAGTGCCAAAGGCGCCCACGACTACACGCACCCCACCTCTGCCCCGATCCCATCCAAAGCCGAATTCGCCAACATGATGGACGACCTGGGCGTCTTCGGCCGCGAACTCACCACCTTCATCGCCTTCAACCCATCCGCACGTCCCGCGCCCTCGCACGCCGCCTCCGGCGGCGGGACGATTATGGTGCACCGCTACCGCTGCGGCGTGTGCCGCGCGACGTGCGGCATGGAGCTGCCGGCGCCCAGCACCGCCAACGACAACGAGCAGCTCATCAGCTGCATGTTCTGCCAGGCGGCCTTCAGCCCCACCAACTGGCGCAGCCGCCGCGTCGGGCCCGGCGAGATGGACGATGTCCCCGGGACGGGCGAGCCGTCGGCGGGGCCCTCGTCCGTCCTCGACGACAATGCTGCCGTCCGCGCGCCGCCGTTGGAGCGCGCCGATGTCCTGATTGGCGCCGACGTGGGCAGCCCGCATGGCACGTCGAATCTGGGCGAGTGGGAGGTCCGGCCGACGTGGTAGGGAGGGAGGGATCGTAACGAAATGCTGAGATTGGCCTTGTACATACGTGTATCCTCTGGTCTTTGGGGTTTCGACTTGGAGGAGTTGGTGGTGAGGAAAATGCACACCTTTGGTGCAGCAATTTATGATATGTCTTGGCAGCTTCATCTTTCACGTACGACCATAGCAGGTAGAGAACTCGGAACCCCGTCCGCTCTTCCATAGATAAGCTACCTTGCGGCCGATTAGTAGTTGCGTGGGTGACCAGCAGCGAATCCCGGCTGTTGTACGTTTTGTCTTTTTGTTGCTTTGCTCGCAAGTCGTTCATTCAGTGGTTGTATTGCTTGTAGTCCATTGTCTTGCAGGGATGATGGGATGGCGAGGTCGTGGAGTTGTTTGAACTTTGGGATCCACTCGCCAGGCGGCTGGCGCCTATCGCCTCCGCAAGACGAGGCAGCCGGTAACGAGAGACTCCAGCCGCGTTTTTGTGCGAGGCAATGGGCTGTATAGCTTTCTGCTCATCGTTTTGCAGAGATGGTGGAGTCCTGAGGTAGTCGAGTTTGCTGAGATCGAGATGTGCCCAGTGGGTGGCTCGCAGCTGTCGCCTCCCATCTTGAAGACGAAAAAGACGCCAGCTGGTCACGAGAAGTGCGAATCATTAATGCGAGACGACATTGAAAGAGACCCTGTAGAAATCCGATTGTCGCGTTTGTCCTGTCAGCTCGATATGCCAATGAATGGAACCGAGACTGGAGAAAGACAAGGTAGCGGCTCGATGCAAAGGCCAGATCGCTTGCTATCGCAGACTATGTAGCTCTGCACATATTCGGGTCCATGGGGCTTGAATTGTCGCGGCTTGACGCTTCGCTTTCGTGATACACGAGACACGACGTGCTTGCCAGTCACAATATGACTAATCGGGTTTAGTGTCAACGCGGTGCGCGTCTTCTTGTCGGCGCGGGGCTTGCCAACTTCACTATCCACACTCCCTCTTGCATGATTTCTGCTCACGCATCGTTACCTACCGCACACTGCTCCGGAAACTCCTCATCTTTCAGCGCAATGTCTACTTTGAACCCAAAGAAGGCTACCTTGGATGGGGAAAAGAGGATTGGTAAATCTACTCATTCACCTTCTCAAACACGTCTAACACATCCCAGATATAGCGGATGGCCTGAATAATTTCGCGAAGGATGGGTTCAAGTCGCAACTCTACAGTGATCTCACAATTCGCTGTAAAGATGGAGCCTCTGGTGAGGATAGAGACTTTTTTGTCCATAAGATGGTACTTTGTCTGCAGTCTGAGTTTTTCGCAAACGCCTGCAAACCCAACTCTCCGTTCGTAGTAAGTAAAGTTGGAATCAAATTCCATGATTAATTCTTACTAATTCAAACAGGAGGCAAAGACAGGCGTCATCACGCTTGATGAAGATGCCTTCATTGTCGAGCTAATGCTGGCGACAATCTACTCAGACGAGCCGCATTACCTGGAGTCGCGCATGAGGAAGTACTACAGCCCTCTGCCGACGCTGGAATCAGAACTTCACTGCATCGCCGATATATACGCAATGGGCGATAAGTATCGGGCGCCTATTCTCATGTACAATGCAGGAGATACATTTGGACACCGAGTCCGTTCTCGTTTCAGTTTTGAGAAGCCCGGTTGTGGCACCATAAGAGGCTTCATGCTCCTCGCCAAAAAAGTCTTTGAATCCACCCCGGACTCAGCCAGAACCTTTCGAAACATCATCTATCTCCACACCAAGAGCTACATTGACACGTTAATGATGACGACGTACTTCCAGCCGGAGATGGACGAGGTCGACGGCTTCTGGAGCGGCTACGCGCGCTTCCTTACCTTCTTCACAAGAAGAGAGCGTCGATGCCCCGCATGCGGAGAGGCATGCACTAAGGAATGGACAGACTGGAGAGACAATTTCTCGTACGGAAGGATGGTCATGGGATGCTTCAACAAGGTGTGCCTGAATAAGTCCTCAATCGAGGATTGGCATAGGCCCGTCGAGGAGGAAAATAATCCAGGGGCTGCTGCCAATGGTTCAGGGGAAGAGCCGAATTCCCACAAGAGGCCCCGTCTGTCGTAGCGGTCGGGACAGGGCATGAAGGCCGTTGACTTGGTTTACTTGGCACTTCAATCGAGTGTCAAAAACTTCGTTCTCTCAGGGTGTCTCCAGCCTTAATGGATAGCCTGCAGTCACCTTGTCACCGGCCTCTACTTACAGTCGGCCGCTGGGTCCATGACACCCCTCACCACTTTGGGCCCCGAAGCTCTGGTTCTTTCGCCTTCCTTGCAGCTCGCGACGTTCGAAGATGCCAAACCAGGCCCTACTAGTCCGCCAGCATAGTCACCTCCGACGCCGTCACCCGATGGGGGTAACCGAGCTTGTCCGACTCCCGTGATTGAGTCCAGCGCCTCCAGTCCAGTGTATTGTTTACTGCGTCGTATTTGGCACGTCAAAGCCCAGCGCGTCGGCTTTGATCGCATCATCGTCGCGCATGTCGTCGTCGAGCGCGTCATCAAGCACCCAGCGCGTCGTTCAGCGCGTTGACCTCTCGCCAGTCGCGCAGCCAGTCACATCTCTGCCAGTCAAGCAGTGCATCGGCAATGTAACACGCAGGAAACCGCCATGTTTTTGTCGGCGCTGTGTGTCGGTGCATGGGGCTGAGAGAAGAGGAGGACATGCCCACTGCTCGATGCCAAAGCCAAGGCGTTCAGCATTCGAGACTTATTCTGCAATCATGCGGTCGGAAGACAGTCGACCTGCAGCCACTGCTCAGCAAGCTGGAAGAGCGTGTTCCGGTGGTTGCGTTGGAGCAGCTGCGCTTCCCAATCGGGGTTGGCGCGGCCTGGTGTGCTTTCCTTCGACCGCGCACTCTAGATTCACCTTCCACCATCTTCCTGCAACACCCTCAGGTCTCTTCCTCCGTCTCTTTCACCAGCCTCCCTTGAGCTGATGAGCTCTAACCCTCTCAGCCAACTCGGCGAGCTTTGAGAGCCTCAATCTCTCGCCTACCCCAACCGATTCCGTGCCAGCTACGAGAGCCGTCTCTCACCTCCTCTTCAACCTTTCATCGTCCTCGACTGCGGCACGTCTGGCTCTCATCAAGATGGTTGATTCGAAAGATTGTCGCGGTATGATCTACCAGCCCATACGCTTGATCGAACCTAACGCGTCCTAGACCTCGCCCGACATCTGCTGGATTTTGCTGAGCAAGGCTTCCAATCGAAAAAGCTCAGCGATCTGACAATCTGTTGCAAAGACAGCGATGGCGTGGTCAAACACTTCTACGTCCACAAGATGGTACTTTGCTTGCAATCGAAGTTCTTCGAGACCACCTGCAGGCCCAACTCACCGTTTGTGGTGAGTAATTTTGTACGAGTCCAGATTAGAACCCCTAAACTTTCGCAGGAAGCAAGAACGGGCATTGTTACACTCGAAGACGACCCTTACATTGTCAGACTCATGCTAGAAGTCCTCTACGGCAAGAGAAATCACAGTCACGACTGGCAAGCGCAGCAGAATCTTTATCCTGGTTTGTCGACGATCGACAAGGCAATTCTCTGCATTGTCGATACTTTCGCAGTCGCCGATAAGTACCAGGCATCTTACGTCATGAACCGCTCCGCAGACCTTATCTCTAGAAATATGCTCGAGTTCGACCTGGAGAAACCGGACATGGCCGAGATATCAAGATTCATCAACCTAGTCAAGAGAGTGTTTGAGACCACTCCCGACTCGGTCAGGACTCTTCGCAACCTCGTCTATCGCCATACCAAAAAATACTTCGTGGTTTTGATGAACACAACAATGTTCCAGTCCGAAATGGACAAGATTGATGGCTTCTGGGGCGGCTACGTGCGATACCTCTCTTTCTTTGTGTTCCGGGCACGTTGGTGCCCGTCCTGTAAAAAGAAAACCACCCAGGCAGACACAGAAGAGATTAAGGATGGCGAAATGGTGGTCACCTGCCCTTGGTGCGATAAACAGAATTCGGTCGATGCGTGGAACAGGCCGAACGACCAGGAGGTGCATACAGGCAACGTGAGAGCAACGAGTCAAGAGGAGAATTCTCGCAAGCGGCAGCGCACGTCAAGTGAGTAGGAAAGATTGTAGGAGCAACAGAAGTGGACCCGTGCCTATTCATCTCAGCCGAGCATCAAAGGCCGAGTCTCTTCAGGGAGGGAGTGTTCAACTCGACCGGACGACTTTCAATTACCTTATATCGACTTAGGTAGCCTGCTTAAATCTTCTCTCTCTAAGTGGACAACCTTTCGTACAAAGAATTACTCAAAAAGCTTTCCAACAAAATTACAGAGCCGACTCGCCTCCCGCACCCCGATTCCACTCCATCCAAGCAACGCCACGCCGTCCATCCTTCATTGCGACGGTGCCCCAGGCGCGCGGAAAAAGCGCCACACGCCCTCCTCGCTTGCCCACGCTTCCATTTGACCTTGCACTGCCATCGTCATTAATGGAGGTAGAGTTGGAGGTAGAGTTATTGGAAGAAGCAGACAAAGACACCGGATCGATCAGTCTCAACGGCGCATGTCCCATTGCTTCGAATCGCAGCCTCAAGGGGTCAGTACCAGCGCCAGTCTCCTGCTCTTGCTCTTGCGGTCGTTCGAGCTCGAGCTCGAGCTCAACCTCTGTCGTAACTGGCAGCTCGTCGCGTGGGTCAAAAGACGTAGCTGCGACAGCATGCCTCGTCAATTCGGTGACCTTGGCACCTGATGCACCCTCTGCTTCTCCTGTTTCCTCGCTATCGTCGGACTGACTCTGTCGCTGCAGCTGCTGGACGTATCCAACAAAAAGCCTCATTCCAGCAGGTTGAGGATCGGGGAGGTGAAGATCGAGTCCGTGAATGTGCGTCCGGTCAGCCAAGTGTATGGCGCTCCAGACCCAGCGCGGTGTCCACCAGTCACGCGAGCCCCAGGAATGGTCGCGCTGGCCAGGGACATTGGAGATTTGGGTAGTGGTGGACGAGGTGGAAGAGACCACTGAGATGTCCCCAGACACGCTGCAGGGGATCTCGTAGCGCGTCGTCAGCCGGTACTGGTATGGCAACCCGTCTGTGTGCCATGCCAGATGCAACTGGAGCTGGACGGGCTTCCCTGGTTCGTGTTTCCCTTCGCCGTCATTGTCGCGAATCAAGATGGCGGGGTCATCGTATGCGCGCGCAGTACCGCTCAAGGTGACTGAAAATCTCTGCAGTGGCTCCTCGACCGCATGGCTGGCTTCAAATGTCGGAGTCTTGATTGCAAGATCATCTCCAGTTGGAAGCGGAGCGTTGAAGTCGATCAAGGCCACAGTCGGCCGGCCAGGTCCGCAAAGCATGGCTGTGTACCAGGTCTTTCCTCTGTTGGTGTCAACGCCGATGCGAATGTAGCCGCCCAAGCCCTGCACCTCGTCGATGAAGTCAAAATACCAGCTCTCCTGCCAATACTCTTCCTGTAGCGTCTCGTGACGTCGCTCATCCCGTGGTTCTGGTACTAGTGGCGCTGCCAGCATGCCCGACGTTGGCTGAGGCAACGTTTCGAGCGCTCCAAGATCCAGGACATGTTCGCAGTGGCGAGAGAGAATCTGCATGAACAGCTCGTCGCCGCGCTCCGTCTGCTCTACGAGCATGGGCGACACGATGGACATGACGATGCCGTAGAAAGTCTGACGCCGCACTCTCTCGCGAAACTGCTCAAACGAGAGACCTGCCTCTGGACCCAGTGCTTCAAAGTACCTCTGCAGTAGCGCGTCGCCGTGCTGTCGTCGCATTTCCACTGTCAACGCGGTGCCGAGGAAATATGCCACATCGGACATGGCGGGGCCCCAGGAGACGGTCTGCCAGTCCACGACGGTCAGGGGGAGGGATTGCACGGCGTCCCCTCGAGCTTCTTCGCCCCCTCCCCCTGCCTTCCCAAACAGCATATTATCCAGCCGATAGTCTCCATGCACCAGTCCCTGCAAAACGTCGTCTCCCCTCTCCCGCGCATCGTGCAAATCGAAGACTTCGACCAACCGCTCACACGCGTTCCTCTCCCTCGACCCCACGCGCTCCCCGAACCTCGCCACAAACCCGCCGTACAGTGCGCGCAGCCTGCTCCCATCAATCTGCCTCCCCCGATTCAACCAGCTCTTGCTCGCCCACTCTGCCCTCCGCGAACCATCCCGCTGCGCCGCCCGATGCAGCCGCCCCAACGCCGCCATCGCCGCCTGCGCCTGCGCCAGCGTCGCGCCCGTGATGTCGTCGCCGACGACCACCCCCTGGGCTCCTGCATCCTCCAACAGCAGGCAGAACGTGCCGTCCGCTGCGTGGAACGACGAGTGATAGCAATGCGCCAGTGGCGCCGCGTCGCCGTCGTCGTCGATAATGGCTGGTGCGATTTCCTGGTAGAAGCGGACCTCACGCTCGTACAGCGACAGCGATGCACTGGCGCGGCGCGACGTGGCTGACGTCGAGGCGACTTTGAGGATGGTTGTTTTTGCAGTTGGGGTAGTTAATGGTGCTGTGTTGTCGTTGTTGTCGACTGGTGGTTGATCTTGTTGCGCATCAGGGGTTGATGCGGCCGACGGGGCCAAAGCGAAGGAGATGCGAAAGCAGTCGCTGACCTGGCCGGTGCCGATGCGCGTACAAGAGAAGGACTCTATTTTGCTGATACCCGTCTTGGCGCGCAGCCAGTCAAGTGTCAGATCTGACGGTGTGCGGATGATGGTGTCGTTGATCTTGTTGGTGGTTGTGTCCATTTCGCGGTCCTTTTGCTTAGAATCTTGCTTATTTCTTCCTTTTTGGCGACCGACGGAGTGTTGGTCTTCAGGGACTTGAGCACGACTCCCGCTACTAAAATATTGCCATGCCGGACGTCCTGGTTCGTAAAGTCCGTTGCTTCACGCTATTGCGGGGAACTCACATGCGCCGTTCCCCTCACTAGCACACTTCCCTCTCACTGACATCGTCCAGGTGTCTGAGTATCTGAGCCGCTTTGGGGACATTCGTTGATGTCAGAACTATGGGCGATTCCAACTTTCGGATTTTTCACTGGTCTCATCTTTTGTAAAGACACTGCGCGACGTTGACTGAAGCAATCATTGCATATCTGGTGCGTTCGCATCGCTATAACACTTGTTTAGCGAGGGCAAAGCGTTACTGGTCGAGTTGGACAACAGCTCAGCCGGGAAGGTGCGTTGCGCCCAGATACTTGCCCCGCACCTGTATTCCAAGCCTCAGAGAAAAGACGGCGTCAGTCGAAAAGCTGTCGCCATGCGGAAATGTGTGTAGGCTCCACATCATCTTTCTCACGACACCTTACTTCGTCGTCGCCGTCGCAAGTTACTGACTTACGCAGGGAAGTCGGGCATTGGGGGAGTGCGATAGAATCAAATTCTACGACAAAGGCCAAGAATCGATTGAGATGTACACGCCAAAGCCATTTGGGACGAATTCAAAGCGTGTCTTTGAACTCGCTGAACAACCCGGGAAGGAAGTAATTCAAATCTATGGGAAGAAGTCAGCCTACCGGACAGAAAGAATCGGACAACGTCAGAGGACGTCGAGGTCACCAACTTACGCTGCATCTCTATGTTGCAGTGCACGAGCAAGTCGTGCGCGATCTCCGGCGTAAACACTTTGAGGAAGAAGCGCGACCTCATCTCGCGCGAACCGTCGTCCTTGCGGCGGATTTGGTGGACGACGTACTGGCCGGTACTTTGAGATGACGAATTGGCATGACCTATCACCAACACGAGTGTCGTCAGCACGATATCTGCACTACATACTACCTACCTCCCTCGCCACGGCGCAACACAAACCAATGGCAATCCTGATTGAGGGCGAGAACAACCTACCGAGAATGATTTGCGCCACCACAACCGTCTCAATGCTGTGGTCGGCAAATTTCGACCTGTCAAACCCCAGCTCGTTCGGATCGACAAAGGCAATGGTGAATTTGTTGGCGTCTTGACCAAGGTACTCATCAATTTGCGAAAAAGTGCCAATGTAGCGCTCCGTGTACGACTTGTTAGCCCAGTCGAGCTGCTCAGGGAACCGCCACGCATACTGATGCGCCACGGGGTTCCACAGCTTGTACCGCGCCGAGTCGACCTGGTGCCAGCCGAACCACCAGTCGATCATTTCGCCCGTGACTGGGAGGGGATGTCAGCGACGGTGCTGGAGGGCAATACTGAGAACGGCAGTAGACTCACCCTCTGGGATCTCGGTGCGCACTGCGATCGTCAGGGTGCCATCAAGACTGACTGTCCATCCGCTTTCCATCTGAAGATAGCCGGGTTGCGTCAAGAGCCTGCCAGCTTCCTGGGGCGCGAAGCCTGCTACTAATCAGCTCCAAAGTCGGAACCAAACAAGCAACCGCTTCTTCTTGAACTCACCAAGCGGTTTCGCCCATGGACTGGCGCTCAATCCCTTTTGCACTTCACTGCTAATCGGCTGCACATTCGGATTCCAGTACTTGGCATACGGCCTCGCGAAATCGGCCGCACGGTAGCCCAAGTAGTACTTGCCGTCGTCTTCTTCGTTCTGGACCAGATTCTTCGAGACGGTGCCTTGAGAGAGCGGCGGCGCGTACGACCTGTTGGTGACTGCAATTTGTGGCAGTGTCTCAAGCTGGCGGGGAGACAGGTATTGATGGCGGTTGGGAGATGCCTGACAGAATTCTGCAAAAAGGAAAAGGAAAATGGGACTGGCATGATGCATTTTGCAGGTCTCCGGGAGAAGCCAATCAGAAAGAAGAGACCAAATATCAATTAGGATATCTGCATATCCCAAACTGGCCGCAAAACATTGCTTTATACATGTACTTTTTTCTGTTCATGTGTTTCCAACGTCTTTCTGTCTTCGCTTCCTCGGAAGACCGAGATTATCCAAACAAGCATGCCCATCCATCGCAAACACGATCTCCGTATCTCCTCAAAAGACCGGCAACATGTTGCAAAAAGCCCGCCGTCTGACAGCGCAGGTCAGGATTCTCAACGAGAAATCAGTGCCGCAGTTACCAATTTGCGCCTAGCGCGCGTTGGCTGTGAGGTGGGCAGGTCGCAGCCTGATGGCCCAAAGAGGCAACGCTTGCGAGCAGTACCGTGTTGAGGTTCTTGGGATGGTTCGGAGCCGCGGTGGGGTTGCGACTTGTGAATTTAAGAGGGACGCTCGGAGCTTGAAGTAGCTCACGATCTCTCTGTTCTCGGTCTCGTCGGTTTGCTGGCGAGGAGCGAGACCGAGGTGTTGGAGGTGACTTCCCGTCCTGTTCTCTTGCTAGTAGGAACGTCACGTGCTGATGACGTCGGGCAGGTAGCTTCCATCCATTGATGCCAGGAATCTGGGCGCTAGAAGAATATCGCCGGATTCCGAGCTTATTCGCACAATCCAATGGATTTTGTGGTGTTCTTTTGCATGTGTCGTTTGAACAGCTCGACATCAAGCCATCAGTTTCCCTTGTCTTGTTTCCATTTGGGCAGTTGCTAGGGGCAACGAGAAACATCTTTGCGTCTGCATCTTCTCTCACCTCACTCTTGTGACCAACCACCCACAACTGCCCCCAATATCAAAAAAACACCATCTTTGTGATGACCGCGTGCCTTCGCAGTCGGCCGGTCAGCCCAACGCGCCCATGACTAGCCGACCCAGCGCACACGCGGCGCACCGCAGCCCTCGCCTTCGGCAAACGACTCGCCCGCGTTTGAAATGGCGAGACGGTGAGGCCACAGCAGCCGCGCGCTTCTCGTCTTCCTTTGGCGGTTTGACCTCTGCTCGCGCGGATGCGGCTGTGGCGGTCTTCGTGGCCGCTCTCTCTCTCGTTGCCCGTCGCCAGCGCCGGTTCTTCTCGGCATTTTATATTGGGCTTGTCGCGGCTGTTCGCCTCTCGCGGCTCGCCAAAAAGCGCCTGTGGAGCCAGATCAGCAGCACGGTTTCAGCGACGTGAACGCGAGCGAGGCTTTCGTCGACGAGACGGATGATTTGACGCCGCTGACGACGAATGCTGCGCGTGATTGATTGCTGGCTATGCATCACATGCTCGTCGTCGTTCGGTGGACTGCAAGTCGCTTCCATGGGAGAAGCATTTGTTGGAGCGTCAAAAAGGGGGAGCCAATATCTGGACTAAACATTGCAAGAGCATCTTCACAAAAGCCAGAGCCATGGAGAATTCTCCACCAACCAATGATATCCGCAAGCCTCACTTCAAGAAAGGAACCCATCGAAATTCCGCAATTCCCATGATTCCCATGATTGCCGTCCAACGAAGCGCAGGCGCTGGCCTTCACCGCACGGTCTTCCAGGAACCCGAACGACGGCCGACGATACGCACAGTCTCTGCGTTCTGCTGCAACAGAAGGCCGCAGAAGGCGGCGAAGAAGAGGAAGAAAAAAGGGGGCTGGCCAACGGGGGGCTCGGCCCGCCACGTTTCTGTCCGCGCGGAGCGACCTCACGGAGCAGCTGGTGGCTCGAGTCGATGGAGACGCGCTCTCTGGGCCCTCGGTAAGGGTTCCCCGTGTCCCACCGCGCGCGACTCGCGGGTGATGATGATGACGCGAATATGGAAGGGATTCTCGTGATGCGCGTTGGGTCGGAAGGCCGAGATGGCTCACGAAGCTCGGTGTTTGAGACGAGCGCGACGACAGACGAGGTGGTGGCTGGGAGATGTTTGGGCCTTGGGGATTCAATGCAAATGGGAAGATGCGTTGGGGGTGCGGCATGCAGTGTGGATGTGGGAAAGGTGATTTTCTCGAATGGACGGATGGCTGACCCTGGGACTAGAAGCTCCTGGGCAACGGAAGCAAAGGGGAGTAAGAGCTAAGGAGACAAGGAAACAGCAGCAAAGATGTGCGCGTCATGATGTTTGGCACGAAGGCCTTGTTTCGACCCTTCAACTCCGGAGCTTTTCTATCATGTGGTATCACAGAAGGTATCCAATCTCAGCAACCGCTCCTCCTTACGCCGACTTCTTCTCAAGACCAGTCTTGGCTGCCAGCTCCAGACCCTCAACGACCTCTTCAGGGACGCTCAAGAAGGGCGAGTGGCTGCCCTTGGAGTGGAAGGTGGTGGCTCCGGCACCGAGCAGGGCGACAAACTGCTCCTGGACGGGGAGGGGCAGCGCGGCGTCGGCGTCGCAGTAGAGGAAGAAGGTGGGCATGTCGTGCCAGGGCTCGTAGGTGACGGGCGAGGAGAAGACGGTGGCGCTCGTGTGCTTGAGCTTCGAGATGGCATCGGCCTGCAGCTTGGGCTCGACGTCGTGGTAGAAGATTGCCTCAGGCGTGTCGGGGGTGCAGATGTCGCCCTGTTGCCACAAGGTTTGTTAGCTTACCCGACCCCCCCTGATTTACTGCCCCCTGAATGGACTGTGGACTCACGTTGAACTTCATCCAAGGGAGGAATTGACCGCCCAACATGTCATGGATGCTCGTGCCCTTGGGCGCGACGAATGCCGAGAGGTACACAAACATGATGACACCACCCTTCTTGCCGGCCCTCTTCCTCTGCTCGTATCCCAACCCCTCGACCGCGTTGGCACCGACCAGACCACCGTACGAGTGCACAACGAGGACAATGTCCTTGCCCTGGTCGGCCAGCTCCTCCAGCTTGGCGCGCACGGCGGCAGCGTCGTCTGGCAGCGACTTGTAAGGCGGCTCGCCGCCAATGGACGGGTACGCAACGGCCTCGGTGGTCCAGCCGCGAGCGTGCATCTGGTCGCGGACAATGTCGAAGCAGTCGGGCGTGTGCCACGCGCCGGGGGCGAAGACGATGACGGGCTTTGACATGGTGGTGGTGGTGATGGTTGCGAGGAGAGTCGAGGTCGAGGATGCTGGAGAGGTCTACTCTGGATCAGGGGAACGGGGTCCTGGGTATAAGAGGTAAGGTATTGGTTGTGCAAAGCCCCTCATCTGCTCGACCTCCACGATAGCTTTAATAGCTTCCTGGTCCCTGAACATCTCTGGACCCTTACTAATGCGTGGCCTGAGTTGAAAGCGCGGAGGACGCTACGAGTCAGACCTGCATGCGGCGGCTGCACTGCGGCTCCATTCAATCCATAAACGGATGTGATATGTGACGACTTGGCAGGGGGCACCAAATACCGTCCACTGGTATCTCAAACATCGACACGGCGGGGAAGAAGAGCCTTGTTGCGTCAGCGAGCTCGCTTACCCCGTCTCAGAACGAGCTTACGCGAGAAAATAGGCCTGCATCGTCGTCGTCGGGGTCCAACAAAGCTTATCGTTTAAGCTTCCTTTTCTTCAGTCTAACATCGAGGCGAGCCAGGGACTCTCTGCACGGCATTCTCGGGGACGCATGCCCGTTCCAGCGGTCCGTCGTTGTTCGGCCCGGGCGGTCGACCGGCGTTGCGACAATCTTGTCCCAAATCTCTTGCGTGCTTTGCTCATCACCCATCTCGCGCGGCCACCAGTATAATTAAAAAAGTGTGCTTTCGATGCGAGCCGAACCAGTGAGAATCGGCGGATGCATCCGTCCGCGCTGTTGCTGACCAACTTTGGTCCCATGCGAACAAAAAGGCGAGATGGACCTCGCTGGACTATATGGGTTACGACTCGTGGCTGGCGGGAACGACTCGCGCACCGCGGGCGTGTTCGTCTGAAGAGGGTTGCTCGTGCAGGGGGGGCGATGGAGAAGGGGGCTTTTTTTCTTCCATTTTCTTGCCATCTCTCCAATTCTCAAACCACCGCCCACGTTTTTTAGAAAGAGATCTGCCGGCCACGCTCCGGCAGGCGGCCTCTGTCGACTAATCACTGGTCTGGAGATTTCGCCCACGCCGGAGACCGTCGTCCGCCCTCTCTTCTCTTCCACTCTCAGCCCGACCAGACTGCTCGAAAGGGTCTGAGCGCCCATCCCACCGCGCAAAAACTGGAGCCAGCCCATGCCCTCTTCTCTCGAGTCTTGACTCTGCCCGTAGGGTCTGACTTGCCAGGCGGGCGTCCATCACTGTCTACTAAGTAGGGGCGAGGCCCCCGGTGTCGAGTCGAGTGCCGCCGTCGTCACCACCAGAGACCCCGACCGCCAGCCACCATTTTACCTTCTCCCGAAGCCTGTCCAAAAAGAATCATTCACACATCTCATTTTGCCGGCTCGTTGCAAATGCGTTGATGTTGTCCAAGCAAGACTAGTGGAATATCGACCACCCCCATCTGTCGATCCTTTGCCGTCCATGGTTCCACCTCCTCTTCCCTTGGCCGGCAACGATGCGGCGGCCGCGACAACGAGCATGAGCGGCGGCGGCTTCACCACCATGGAGTACATCCAGGCGATTCTGTGGCCGCGCGACGGCCTGTACGAAAACAAGGGCCCCAGCCTCAGCGCCATCACGAGCGCGCTGCTCGTCCTGGCGTCCGTCTTCACCATGCTGCGCTTCACGGCGCGGTGGACGCGAGGCGTGGATTTTGGCGTCGACGATTGGATGACGCTTGGTTCTTTGCTGTTTTGCTACGGAGCTGGCGGTCTCAATTATGGCAGTACGTTGTTGTCGTGACAGCCAGAGATTATCTTTTTGGGAGTTGGAGCATTTGTGCTGACTACTGCCGACAACTGCAGTGATTGCACACGGCCTGGGACAGCATGCCAAGATTCTCGATCCCAAAGACATCGTCATCGTGCTCAAGGTACTCGCATCCGAACCCCAGTCGAAAATCACGGCCGTCTGATTTGTTTTTCTTTCCTTGTAGCTCCTCATGGCATTCGAGTGCGTCTACTGCACGGGGGTCGGCCTCGTCAAGCTATCCGTCGTAACCATGTACGCGCGCATCTTCCCGCTGCCCGGGTTCCGGATTGGCGCGTACATTCTGGGCTTCATGACAGTCGGCTGGGTCATTGCCATCAACTGCGTCAGCATCTTCCAGTGCACGCCCATCAAGGGCGCGTGGGACACGAGCGTCAAGGCCACCTGCATCGACCTCAAGGCCTCGTTCATCGGCAACGCCATCCCCAACATCCTGACCGACGTGGCCATCCTGGCCATGCCTGTTGGCCAGGTCTTCAAGCTCCAGGTCACGACGGCGCAGAAGATTTCGCTTTGCGTCATGTTCCTGCTGGGAAGTTTGTGAGTTGTTTCTCTGATGGGGCCAGGGGAGGGGAGACTTGGCTGACACGGCGTGCAGTGTTTTGTTTGCCAGTATTTACCGCTTCACAACCATCATGCAGTTCCAAACCAGCGATACTACATGTACGCCAAGATGGAGACTCCAAAGCGGAAAAGTTCGACAGCTGACACTCCCCAGGGACCCTCGCGACAGCCTGCACATGGTGCGTCGTCGAAGTCGCATGCGGCATCATCAGCGCGTGCCTGCCGACGCTCCGCCCACTGATGCGCGCCATATCGAGCCAATTCGGCAGCAGCATGGGGCGGTCCAAAGCGACGCCCAGCCAGAGCCGCAGCCGCAGCGGCTTCGGGACCGAGCTGGTGACCATCGGCGGCACGGGAGCGACGCGGAGCAAGACGGGCGAGCGCCACTTCAAGCGCCTGGACGACATGTTCACGACCAACGCCGACGAGTACGGGCAGTCGACGACGGTGGTCGAACGCTCGCTGAGCCACCAGGCCGACCACAACCGCGGCGACTCGGAGCACGGCGACGAGGTGCCCCTGAAGCGCATCGAGGTGACGGTCGTCAATGACGTGCAGTGGTCGGAGCGCTCCGAGAGGTCGGGCAACTCGGCAGGGTCGGACAGGAACGATGTCTTTAGGAGGGATTATTGATACCAGAGCTGGACGAAAACGGCTGTCATGTCAGTGTACGACAATTAATATAGACTAATCCACAACGAGTAGAAGCAGTTTATCCCTGGATTGGGCAGGGCAACTTGATGCGGAACGATGTAGATGCCGTGAATTTATCTACAGCTGAGGAACAAATGGGTATTCGCGGATACATGCAATGCGGTACTTTTGGTTGATTCACCCTGTCGAATCAATACAAGAGCGGTGCAGATGAGCCTCTGCCTACTTACGGAGGAAGCATTTCTACAGAGCACAAAACTGCTCAAGTCTTAGACCGGCGCGATCCTGCTCGCCTCACCCTCCTTCGAAGCCTTCCAGGAGGCCTCTGGTAGCCCGTAGAAATCCTGTGGAAGCTTTCACCCGTCTTCTCATCTCGCACCCACTGGACGCCGAGCGCGCCTTCAATGGCCCGGCAGTACTCTGCGTAGATACTGAGCACCTGCTTCTCATTCTCAGGCGTCCAGGAAGCCGGGGGCGTGAACTCCGGATTCTCAATCAGCGCTCTCCTGGTCGTTGTCGAAAGTGCTGTGAATGGTATTTTTGTGCTGAAGAGAACAGTCCACGCATCTGAATACGCGCCTGCTCGGACAAAGGACTCCAGGAAAAGCATGTCAAAATCGGAGGCCGCTCTTCTACTCCTGCCCATGACACTCCACGAAGCATAGGGGCACCCCCGTGAGGATGAAGGGAGGCGCGTGTAGCTGCGTCGTAATGATTTCTGCCAGTAGTCCCACTCTCTCCGCAGTTGCTGAGGCAGCCGGGCCTTGAATTTCGGCGACTGCTGGCTCAACGTCGCGAGGGTCTGGAGCCAAAGTCTGAAGCATTCCGGGTCTTTACGCTCGAGAGAAGGGCTCATTTTTGGAGAATGTGTTTCGGCATTCTCGGGCCCGACCAACAGCATTGCTGAATGGTTGCTCGTCCAGGTGCGGAAAGGCCTCGTCGCAAGGAGCTTGTCGAAAGCGGATTCCGGTTCGCTGAGTCTCGAAAGCACCTTTTTCAGCGTCTTGGTACCTACAGGACAATTGTGCGAGCCGAGCCTTTTGAGATACAGCATGCAAGCCTGGAAATTGCGACACTCGACGGCCGTCTCCAGACCCAACTTGATGAGCGACTGCGGCAGGGGCATCTTGTCCACCTTTTCTGCCTCGGCGCAAATGGCATTGAGCAAAATCAGCAGACGCTCGTTTCGATGCAGCAGCTCGGCGCGAGATCGACGGCGCCGCGGTCGTTGGAGTTTCCTTCGAGCCTGGTGGGAAAGACTCGACGCCACGCGGTCGACGGCAAGATACTTGCAATCTAGCGGTAGTGCTCTTTCCGTTAGAATGGCCTTGACGAAATACAAATGGCGCTTGGATGAGGCGCGGAGAAAGCCAGTCCGGCTTTCATAAGCTGCGAGGACGCGGACATGGCTTTCGACGAGGTCTTCATAGGAGCGCGGGCGGTACCACAGTGATTTGTAGTTGAGTGGGGGTTGGGCGAATGGATTGCTGAATGGTTTGAATATGGCGTTCCTGACTGGCACAAGCTGCTCGGCGCCAATTGACTTCCTGATGATGTGTCGATTGAGTTCCAGCAGATAAACCGACGAGCGCAGCGGCGGCGCTGGCGGAACCGTGTCATCGACTGCCTGCGCCGCTGTGGACAGGCGTCTTGTGAATATGCGCCGCCGACTGCAATTGCGACTGATGAAGATGGATTGGTAGCTGAGAGTGTGCACGGGGCGTGCCATGGTGGATATGTTTGGATGTGGCTTCGGGCCGTTTTTGGACGGACAGAGTTGCGGGCGTGACGTCCAGATGCCCGCGCGTGGTGGTGGTTTTGCTTGGCATCCCTGCCCTGTGCCGAGGGATTCTCCTTCTGCCATTCACCACCTCACCGCCTTCAGTCTGCATTCAACGTCACTTTTGGATCAGCATCGTCCTCTCGCTGTCTACATACATCCACAAACTCAAACACCATGCCGGCCGAGAAGCGCAAGACCACACCCGAGCACGAGGCCGCCGAGCAATCGTCGAAGCGGAGATTCGTCGAGGCGGCGCCAGAAGCAACCCCAGAAAGCAACGAGACCCAGGAAAACAACACCAACGAGCCCGCCACCGCCGCGGCGCCCTCCGGCAGCGATGCTGCCCCCAGCACAGGCGCCAACGACCGCATGGCGCGCTTCAAAGCGTTGCAAGCACGGCAAGCGGCATCACGCAAGCAAAACCTCAAAGACTCGACCGACGAAGCGCGGCGGGCGACGGTCGACCCGCACGCGTTGAGCTCGCTGAAGCGCAAGCACGCCGTGGCGTCGCACAACCTGCTCAAGGCGGAGACGGAGGACGCAGGGGAGGACTTTGAGCGCAAGCGGGCGTGGGACTGGACGATCGAGGAGAGCGAGCGCTGGGACCGGCGCCTCGAGAAGAAGGAGAAGCACCGCCAGGACGTCGCCTTTGCCGACTACCGCGCCGAGGCCCGCAAGACGTACAAGCGCAACCTCCGCGAGATCAAGCCCGACTTGGAGGGCTACGAGCGCCAGAAGATGGAGGCGATTGAGCGCGCGGCGCGCAACGGCGGCCTGGAGATTGTCGAGATGGAGAGTGGCGAGCTGATTGCGGTGGATAAGGACGGTAGTTTCTATTCCACGGCGGACAGCACCGACTTTGTCAATCATCGCCCGGACAAGGAGGGCGTGGATCGCTTGGTGGAGAATATGAAGAAGGCCGAGGAGAAGAAGCTCAAGGCACAGAGGGCGAGGGGTATTAACGAGGAAGACGGCGGCGACGTCACGTACATCAATCACAAGGTTTGTCGCCTCCCTGCTGAATGCATTTGGATTGCAGTCGCTAACGTCCATACAGAACAAGCAGTTCAACGAGAAGCTGGGTCGCTTCTACAACAAGTACACGGCAGACATTCGCGAAAGCTTCGAGCGTGGTACCGCTCTGTAGTCATTCAAGGTTCTCTGGGCTGGCGTTTTGGGAATAGGTTCATTCAATTACTCACGGCAAGGGAGCGCAAAAGTTCATTCACTTGGTGCATAGATTGGCGAAGGGAGTCTATCCGAACCCATTTCATTGATGATTATTTGAGTAAGAGCAAATGCTTCATGTGAGCAAGAATATATCCGTCAGTGGTATCAGTAAAAGAAACCTCCATGTCAGCAATGTGTGAGCAACCTGGGAGTCCTCGGACGCCTCCGCAAACCACATAGAGATTTTGAAAAACCGCACTCCGTGACTCCGTCAAACACCTTCGCAAAGCATATCAGGAGGCTCCGAACGCCTGTGAAAATGACATAGAGAAAAATTCAACCACGTGCGCGCAGGACCACAAGGAGTGATCGCGCGTCTATGCAGGGACAATGACATTGGGGAGGGCGCTTCCGTCGTACACACCGTTGTCGGCCGCAACCTCATATTCTGGCCTGTCCGCCGGCTTCAGGCTCTCTGGGTCGATGTATCTGCAGGTAAGCGCAAAGCGCAGCTTGCCGGCGTGGCTGACAGCATGCTCGTAGTACTGTTGGATGTCTGCGCCATGCATGATGACAATGTCGCCGTGGCGGAGAAACATGTTGAGGACCTCTTTCGCGTTGTTCTTCGATGGTCCTTTCTTCAAGCCGAGTTCTTTGGGCAGCTCTTTCACACGCTTCTTTGCTGCATCAAGCTCGCCTTCTGCTCGCAGCTGCTGGAGCTCGTCGTGAGCCTCCTTGCGCTCATCGTAATTCAGACATCCAGGGACCGGGGGCAGATCGACGTACGCGCCGGACTTTGTGACGCCGTTGAAGTGCTTCTGCTTCATCCTGATCCTCATGTTGGACGTGTCGCCAAGCGAAAGCGTCGCAATTGTCGGTCCGAGGCCTTTCTCGCCGTCGTCATGGAAGTCAATGGCTTGACGCTCAAAGTAGCCGAGCGCAAGCAACTCGTTGAACTCATTGTCATAGCCCGGAATAAACTCTCTGGCAGCCCAATTGAGGCGCGAGCGGGCATCATTGAGTGTCTTGCACGCATCCGTAAAGCTGTGGCTCTCGGTAGAGGCAATGAACTTGTATGGCATGCCGTAGTTCACAGAAAAGTGCTGCGTGAGCATGGGTCCTCGGAGGATGGAGTTCTGGAGGGGTCGGCGGCGCAAGCCGATTTCCGTCTTTTGTAGCTCTGTCCACATGTCGTCGGGTCCATCTTGTTCTTCGAGGACGGTGCCATTGGCAATCAAATGTGCGATGAATCCCTTGATGCCTGGAATGGTATAGTAGTGGATTCGGTAGTTGTGAACGAACTCAATCCGTTGGCCGATCAGTGGGCTTAGTACCTGATCCTTGGATGAAGTGTAGCCAGTCGACATGGGGTCGTACGGGTTGCGAAGCGCCGAGGGAGGAACGAGGGTATGGGGAAGGCTGTGCTCGTAGCCGCAGGCTGGGTGTCCACACTTCCAGCCCTTCCATGCTTCTCGAGAGTTGCAGCGGCCACACCGAGGGCAGGCCATTCCCTTGCCAGCTTCCCACGAGACGTTGTCGCCGAGAATTGGGGAACTTCCCAGCTGCATGGGCAAAGGTTTGAGAGGCTGCGGCGGACTAGAGTGCGGCCATGGAGTGTACTGCTTCAGGAAGCGGGGGTCGTACAACAGTTCCTCTTCGACTGGCTCCGAACCGTCTTCGAGCTTCCAGAAGTTGACGCATTGCGGCTGAAGGCACATCCAGCCCTGGATATATATACGGGTGTGGGACTGTTGGCATCGACGGCAAGTGTTGACCTCGGGAGGAGCAAGGCTGCCGAGCTTCAGTGGTGTTTGTGCGAGGCCTTGCGGCATCCACCAGCTTGCGCTCTCATTGTCCAGCTTTTCGAAGCGGTACTTGATGACGACGTGGCGGCCAGACTTTTCCGCCCAGATGTAGGCCGGCTTGAACCATGCAAGAACATTGTAGGGGTGGGGCATGGTGCAAGGGGCCTGAGGGTTTCTGTCACCACTGATGATGGCTACTGGGCCGTAGGTAAGCATGCTGTTCCTCACGGAGTTGACCTGCGCTGAGTCAATGGATTGATCACTGGCTTGCACAGTCTTGCCGCTGGCAGCGTCTCTGGAGCGACCGCCACCGGCGCGCGTAATCAGAACGTCGGCATCGAGATAGTCGCGAGGGCTGCTGTGTGAGTCGACCATAAAGGCGTATGCAAAGCCTCCGGAGGTGTATCCAGCGCCCTGGTAAGCATTGAAGTAGGGCAGGGTCTCACAGAGGGCCTGTCGGCCATCGGCCCAGACGTCAGGCTGTCCAACGGGCGGCGGCTTCATGATGGTTGGGTCCGCAGATGGATCGCTGAGGGCAATCAAGTATCGAGTGATGCTTGCAAGCCGCTGCTCCTCTTCCGTGAGGATCCTGGGTGAAGGCTTGACATTGGCGGACGGGATCAGGATGTTTGACTCATCGGGTGAGGTTGGAGGTGAGAGCTCTGAATGACTCAAGGGAAAGAGAGGCGGATGTACGGAGGACTCCGAAGACGACGCAGGCGGGCTCGCTGGCTGTTTGGGCTTGGGTGCAGCGTTCAGCTCAGCAAGCTTCTTGAAGCTGATGGGCAGGCGCACAATCTTCTGACGCGTGTGCGTGGAGTCATCGACCGCAGGCGCATCTGCCGGTTGGGAAGTTGAGGCTTTGGCGAGGAAGATGCGCGTCGAGCGTCTCGGAGGCTCCTCGACTCTACGGCGCTTGGACTTGGGCGGAGATGGAGAAGCTGGACGGCCAAGGTCGTGTTGATGCGCAGATGCATCGGGAGTCATCGAGCGCGCGCCGCGAGGGACATTGAGAAAATCAGTGAGCTCATGCGCAGACGCACGAGGAGTCTCCAGGAGCGCATCACCAGACTTCACCTCGAAAGGAATTGGGCCAAGGTCCGGAAACGTCAATGTCCTCAGCGCGAAGTCAGGGAGCGATCGTGCGCTCAGGTCCGACGGGACAGAACTCAGCGGCGAGCTGTCCATAGGAGGGTAGGGGGTAGCGGGTGGGGATGTCGGCGGTGACATGGCTGAAAAATGGCTATGTCGTGAGGAGTGCAAGACGCGCCAGGAGTGATCGAGCGCACGCGATTTTGACTTGAGAGCAGATTAGCAATTTCTGACTGAGCTCGCCAAAAGGGCCTATGAGGGGCTGACCTCTAGCGTGGTTTGGAGAGACACCACCAAAATCTGGTGACGCGTGTCGCGAGGACTCCACGAGCGCACAGGCAGGTGATGGGGATAGTGAGAGGAGTAATTGAGGTTGTACAAAAAAGACAGGAAGGTTTCTAAGTGCAAGATGTCGAGGTTGAAAGGAGGTGGTGAAGGAAGAGAGAGAAGCCATCGAAGAGGCTCGATATATACTACCAGCAGGCTCGTGATTTCGGCCATTTCCGAGGCCACATGCACCAAAAGCCTCAGTTAGGTAGGCACGATGACTCCATGTGACCACGTGGGATGTCTAGTCTTGTCGCCTAATGGGGGCGCACCAGGAGCATTCGTTGCTGGTGATGTTGGTGTTCATCATCATGGTGTTGCGGCTCTGCGAGCGTCATAGCTCCTAGCTCCCCCACAAGCGGGGTACGAGGCACTTAGCACGTACCCCTGCGCCCCGGACTTTTGGCGGCCTTGTCATTGTCTTCCCCCTCTCACAAATAAGCTCGGCTACCCACCTGGAGCTGCGTCTCCTCTTCCCAAGCTGATCACTCATCCAGAAACCAGCATTCTCGTCTACTTCTGTATTGTTGTACCGTCAGCTTGGTCGCGTTCGCTTGTCTTGAAGTCTGTCTGTTCCATACCATCCTGGCAGCATGGTCTTCCATCCACCGTCTTGGGTTCCCCAGCTGCAGTCTGAACCCCCAGACTCCATCTCCGTCTACGACTTTCTCTACAACGAGTCGTACGGCCGCTTCTCGCTCTTGTATGCTCGCCCTCCTTTTACCTGCGGTCTTTCTGGCAAAGAGTACCCTGCCAAGCATGTCATCGATCGCATTGAAGCTCTTGCGCGAGCCCTGTCGCAGGAGCTGGGCTGGGAACCAAACAATGGCACCGAATGGGACAAGGTCATTGGCGTCTTCAGCGTCAATACGGTGCGTTCGCAAAGATGCAATTGAAGTCAACGAAGCTGATTCCCGGACAGATTGACACCTTGACCGTCGCTTTGGCGACTCATCGACTGGGCGGTATCCATACCCCCGCCAATGCCGCTTACTCGGCCGCCGAAATCGAATACCAGCTCAGGGATGCCGGTGCAAAGTGCCTATTCACCTGCCTGCCGCTGTTAAAGACTGCTCTCGAGGCTGCGGACAAGGTCGGAATTCCTCGGAAGCACGTATACATACTGGAATTGCCGGATGCCTTGACAGGCGGAAAGAAGGCTCCCAGCGAATTCAAGACTGTGGACCAGCTCATCCAAAGGGGACTTGGCGCGCGCAGGATCGAGCCCTTCAAGATGCAAGCCGGAGAAGGACGGAAGCGGACCGCATTCCTCTGCTACTCCAGCGGTACCTCCGGACTTCCAAAGGGGGTCATGATCTCGCACTACAATACCATTGCGAACACCATGCAAGTCAAGGCGTACAACAAGATTGATCGCGACAGGAATCGCGAAATGAGCGGATACCAGATGGACCCAACCGAGACTGCTCTTGGACTGCTACCCATGAGCCACATTTACGGGCTTGTGGTGGTCTGCCTGTGCAGTGTGTACCGTGGTGACCGAGTTGTGGTTCTGCCCAAATTCGAGATGAAGCCGTTCCTCGAAGCCATACAGCGGTTCAAGATAAACACGCTCTACTTGGTGCCGCCAATCATCATCTTGATGACCAAGCAAAAGAAAGTGCTGGACCAGTACGACCTCAGCAGCGTTGAGTCAATCTTCACAGGAGCGGCACCGCTTGGAAAAGAGACTGCAGACGAGTTGTCAGCGCAGCATCCCAAGTGGTTTGTCCTCCAAGCTTACGGTCTGACCGAGACTTCGACCGTCGTCTGTTCGACTAGCATCGACGACATTTGGTTCGGCTCTTCTGGATCTTTGATTACTGGCTGTCAAGCGAAGCTGATGTCGCCCGAGGGGCGTGAGATTACCGAATACGACCAGCCTGGTGAGTTGGTAGTCAAGTCGCCTGCAGTGACTCTGGGATATCTCAAGAAGCCCGAGGCAACCAAGGAGACTTTCGAGGACGGCTGGATGCGGACGGGCGACGAGGCGGTTGTACGCGTCTCACCCAAAGGCCACGAGCACATTTTCATCGTCGACCGCATCAAGGAACTCATCAAGGTCAAGGGCTTTCAGGTTGCGCCAGCGGAGCTTGAAGCGCACCTTTTGACCCATCCCTCCGTGGCCGACTGTGCGGTGATTCCCGTGCCAGATGATCAAGCTGGAGAAGTTCCCAAGGCGTTCGTGGTCAAGTCGCCTTCTGTCGGCATCGAGGAGAATGCGCGCATGGTCATCCGCGACATTGAGAAGCATGTCGAGAAGCACAAAACGAAGCACAAGTGGCTCAAGGGCGGCGTTGAATTCATCGACGTGATTCCAAAGAGTCCAAGCGGAAAGATTTTACGTCGTCTATTGAGGGACAAGGAAAAGGAGAACAGGAGGAAGAACGGGCCCCGGATGTGATTTTTGGAGTTGTTGGCTCGCAGCGTTCTTGGATTGGGATCTTGTGCGAAGTTTCAGCGTGTCGATAATCCAGCTGGCGTGATGTCGGGCCGCCAGATGCTCGTTGGTTCGTTTGAGCGAGAGTGCCATGTATTTTGAAGATTTGGTCAACGAGGAGACGAGATGGATCAAATTGAGATTGAAACGGCTGGTCCCTCATTCATATTGTGAGATGAAGAGCGATTGCTGGCAATCAAGCTGAAAGCTGAGGACTAACAAAAGCAAACATGAGCTGCTTGTGCATGGTGGTACTCGGCGTCTCGCATGCATGATGTAAGCGCTGGATTCTTCCAGTGCCCCGCCATTGCCGTTTTTGCGCCGAATCCCAAGAAATTTCAATTTCTAAGCAGCCAGCCTCCAACACCGCACACCTTTTCTTTAAACACCTCCGACTCCTCGATCGAACCAGGGAACATCTGGCGCCCCTTCTCAAAAGTTTTTCCTGCGTTACAACTCAATAATTGCCGACATGTCTGCGCAAATCCCCCACCAACACGAGGACGAGCCGGAGAATGTCGAAATGTTTGACCCAGAAGACGCGGACGAAATCGTCCCCGACGATGAGGACGCACCAATGGACTCTGGCGACGAAGAAGATGACGGCGCGCCAATCGCAGAGATTCAGCTCCAAAACGACAGTGTGGCGCACTTTGACGGACACAAGGACAGCGTCTTTTGCATCGCACAGCACCCGCGCCACCCCTCGATAGTCGCAACAGGCGGCGGCGACGACGTCGGATACGTGTTTGAGGTGGCTGTCAAGGACCAGGACCGACCTCCGCTGCCGGCCAGCTGGTCTGGGAGCGACTCTGGGAACGAGCAGGCGGGAAGGGAGAGCCTCAAGAGCATGCTGAAGCTGGAGGGACACAGCGATTCGATTGCGGCCATTGCGTTTACGCAGCCGGCGGGCGAGTACCTCGTCACTGGCGGCATGGACGGGCGTCTGCGTGCCTGGCGCGACACGTCCAACGGCGCGGCCAAGTCGTGGCAGTTTGTGGGCGAGGCGCAAGAAGTTGAAGAAATCACCTGGATCGCGACCTGTCCTCACCCGTCCTACCCCAACACCATTGCACTGGGCGCCGCCGACGGCTCCGTCTGGGTCTACACCATCAACGCCGCCGACACGGCGTCACCGCTCACCATTGTCCAAGCCTTTTACCTGCACACCGGGCCCAGCACGGCGGGCGCCTGGACGCCAGACGGTACGCTGCTGGCCACCGTCTCTGAAGACGCGTCGTTCTATCTCTGGGACGCCTTTGGCGAGGCTGCTGCCGCAGGTCTTTCGAATCCCTCGGGTGGCCAAGCAGTTGTGGGTCTAACCAGCGATGACGAGCGCTTTCGCGTCGAGGGCGGCCTGTACAGCGTCGCTGTCGCTCCCAACGGCACCTTTGCAGCAGTGGGCGGCGCTGAGGGCCACATTCGCGTCATTGGACTCCCGCGAATTGGCGCCGACGCATCAGTGACGAGCGGAGCGCGCGGCGCAGGCGCACGCAACAAGGCGGGCGGAGGCAAACAATCCGGCGGACCGCGGGGCGGAGGCAGCAGCGCGGCGAGCGGACAAGCGGGAGCAATTCTCGCCAGCTTGAAGGCGCAGGGCGACAGCGTGGAGACGATAGCCTTCTCGGCGCCGCCCCTGACGCTCATGGCCGCCGGCAGCGTCGACGGCTCCATCATCCTCTTCGACACGGCGCACCGGTTCGCGGTGCGTAGACACATCCAACAAGCTCACATTGA
This sequence comes from Phyllosticta capitalensis, assembly GCF_038381095.1. Taxonomy (NCBI): domain Eukaryota; kingdom Fungi; phylum Ascomycota; class Dothideomycetes; order Botryosphaeriales; family Phyllostictaceae; genus Phyllosticta; species Phyllosticta capitalensis. The sequence continues at coordinate 351,410 of NW_027117448.1, read as the reverse complement.
CGACGAAGAGGGCACCGAGCAGGCCGTCATCAAGGTCGAGTTCGTACGCTCGACGCGGCCGGCGGCCGGCCCAGGCCAACCCGCGCAGGGCTCGTGGTTGCTGACGAGCTGCGGCAACGACGGCGTGCTGAGGAGGTGGGACACGCGGGGTGGCACTGCGGCAGCGGCCAGGGGTTTGGTCGGCGAGTGGAGAGGCCACAGGGGTGGAGGCGAGGGCGGCGGCATCATGGGCTTTGTGCAGGGAGGCGGCGACAGGGTCGTCACTGCGGGCGACGACGGCGTCTCGTTGGTGTTTCCGACGGCCATCAACTAGACATCTGTACGCACATTGTGGATCATTCGAGCAAACGGTTGGTTCCATGAGCGATGATGGACGCACGACATGCATAGAGCACGGTAAAAGAAAGACTGCATTCGACGAATGAATATACCCCCGAGATTCCAGAGCTTAGCGGCGACGGCTCTCTTGTCCAATCTTTCTCTTCTTCCTAGGTGTCCACTTTCTCATCAGATAAAAACCATCACCTCCAATCCACTGGCATGTTCTCTTCACAAAACAAGCAAGCAAGAAAGCCCACAGAAAGACCGGTCCGCTGTTACTATCATTATCACCACTCGTTCCTTGGCAGGGACCGACCCGGGGACCTGGGACCGCCTACGTCAGTCAGTGCGTGACGATGAGACAGCAGGGCATCACCTCAGTTCATGCAGTCCCACAGCACACCTAGGCCACATTAGACAGAAGATGGCGCAGCCAACCATTGCCACAACTTATGTGGGTGCTCGTTATCTTTTGACCGCTTGTTTGCTTGCGTGTACTCACAGCTAGCTGGGTATCCATCTCTGCTTCTCTGGAATCTGGATTTTGGCAGCGACCTAGTGAGAGGAGATGGAAGCGGGACGAAGTGATGGAGTGCAGTATGTATGTAGACGTGATTGTTGGTTATTGGTGATAGCCACACTGCTTGAGGCTAGATAAACTCATGACCTATTCTCCAACCCACCAAGACATTCTATATACACACATATACCTCCAGAGACCTGCGCCACCTCACCATTTCCTGCAATTTCCCTTCCTTCCTCCACCCTCTCTCTGCCCCCCTGCCCCCACATCCGCAGCTATTCCAGCAAAGGAGTCATGGCAACCATAACGTACGAACCCAGCGCCTGCAACTGCAACGGCACCGACTACAGCACCGCCGCCATCAACGCGGCGGCCACAAAAGCCCTCGCGCTGGCCAAGGACAAGAAGACGCTCGGCGACGACAAGTACCCGCATGCGTACAACGACTGTATGTACAGTACACAGGTCCCCTCCGTCCCTCTTCCCCCTCCCTCTTCCCATTCCCATCTTCATGCCGGCGGCCAAACCAGCACAACGCCCGCCTGCCTCCAGCAACAGCCAGAGCTAATCGTCGCGCGCGGTGCGGTGGCAGACGAACACTTCACCTTCTCCCACGCCAACGCGCCGTACCTCGAGTTCCCCATCCTTCCGTCGGGGGCCGTGTACGACGGCGGGGCGCCCGGCGCCGACAGGGTCGTGATTGGGAGCATCGCCGCCGACTACGCGAGCGCCGTCTTTTGCGCTTGCTTGACGCATGATGGCAGTGCCAAGCGGAATGGGTTTGTCGAGTGCAAGGGTGAGTGGTTGTGTTTTGTTTTGTTGTCGTTGCTGTTGTGTTTTTAGGGGGAGTTTTGGTGTTTGGAGGGCAGGTAGGAAGAGAGGGTTGGGTTCGTGTGCTGATGTGGTTGTGTTCCTAGATGATACGGTGAACCCGCGTGGAAAGGGCACGTTGAAGGAGAGTGCTGGGGAGAGGAAGTTGGTGGAGCGGATTGATCTGTGATGGTGTGGCTGGCGGACGGAAAGATCTGGTCTCATATTTGGCGTCGACCGTGAGTTTTGGCAATGCTGCGTGATGAATCGCTAGGTGGAATAAATGTCGACTGTTGAGTGGAATTGGTATCTTTCATTTCCATCCTATGTCCATGTCAAAGTAGCCGTTATTGTACAGCGATGAGCGTCGTTGGTTTTCCTCTTCCAGGCGCGTTCTCATACTTCCGCAACGTACCTACAGCATGCCCCTCCTCCACGCCTTGTTGGCCAGCTTTTCAATCTCCGGCACCTCGACCGGTCCCTTGGTATCGTCCGCATCCACAGCCTCGACCACCGCCTCGCCGACCAAGTCCACCTTGAGCGGCTTGACGCCGCCCGCGCCCATCAGCCACGTCAACCGGCCGCCAATGGCGTCGTTGATGGTGGCGGCAACGCCCGTCGCGGCCGCCAGCGGCACGGTGAATGTCCGGCTCTTGTCCCACATGAATGGCGCGCGAATGAAGATGCTGCGCATCAAGGGAAAGGTGCTCGCTATTGTGGACTCGGCTTCGCGTTTGGTGGTGATGTATCGCTGAGGCAGGATTGGGGCGCCGGCGGCGGCCGAGATGTAGACAAAGGTCGAAACATGGGCGGTGGAGGACTCGCGGGCGAGCAGGATGGCTAGAGGCGCGTTAGCAGGCCATTGATGCCAGAGGGGGAGGTTGGACGTACCAGAGTCGCGGTTCATGAGCTCGTAGGTCAATTGGCCGTCCTTCTCCTGCGGACGCAATTCCTCGCCGGGCTTTCGCTCCAGCGGGTTCTGGCTGCCCGCTTTTGTGGTGCTGAATGCTCTTCGAAGTCCGCTAAGCGGCGACTCTTTGCCCTGCAACACGCCCTTGTAGTCGGCCTCGAGTAGAATGCCCATACTGTGTACGACGGCATCGGCGCCGCTCAGGTGATGCGAGTATTCATCGGGATTGAGGATGTTGGCCTTGGCCCATTGGACGGACGAGGCCCATTGCGGAGCGGTGGGAGACGACGAGACGCTGGACCAGGTGGGCTCGCCGGAACGACTGGGAGGGTCAGAATGGCACGGCGGTGAGGATCGGGACGCGGTTGCACCTTATTGATGTGACATTCCAACCGCGCTGGACGGCAGCTTTGCAGATTCTCGAACCTTTTGAGAAGGAGAGAGTCAGTGGAGTGATGGCAGTTGGGGCATGGCACGTACCAAGGAATCCGTTACCGCCGCACACGACGATCTTCCTCTTTGCAGTGGCCGAGGCCATGTTGATTGTGTGAGTGTTGGTGTTGACAAGTTACATGGTCTGAGCAGACCTGAACAGCGATCTGGAGACCTGACCGTGACGACGTTGGACCGTAGCTCCAGTCCCGCTCCGCCCGCATCGATCTCCCACCAAACCTTGGGACACCGGCTCAGAGAAGCAAGGGATAGTCTCAGTCTCATTCCGCCCGCCAAGCATGGGAGACGCAGGCAGCGTGTCGCACAGTCATGAAGGGCTGCCTTTTCCGCCGCCGTCTGACCAAGAGTCCTCCGCTGCCGACAAGCCCTCCTCCGCCGACCACCATGGACACGCAAATGTAGCTGGTGCTGGCCAAAAGGACGGCGCCACACCCACAACCTCGGCCGCAAAAACCGAAGACGCCTCTGCCACCAATCCAAACTCGCCCGCCGCCATCCCTTCGGTTGAGAAGACGTCGACGCCCGTCCAGGGTGCTGCCGCTGCAAGAGGAGGAAAATCCAACCACAGGCGCAACACCTCGTCCGCCCGCCAGACTCCCGCCCGCACCCCGACCGGGAACATCCCACCAGAGCTCATACCCGCCGAACTGCGCAGCGATTTTGCCAGCGGCGCGTGGGAGCCCCAACATCAGAAGCGCCGCACCCACAGCCGGAACGTGTCGCTGGTCGAGCCGCCGAGCGAGTCGGACGAAGAAGCAGATCCACGCCAGATTCACCGTCGCGGCAAAGCGGTACCCGCCACCACCAATACTACCACCAACACCAACAGCAAGAAGAGAGGCCCGTCGCATTTGGTCGACAAGCACGACTCCACCCCGACCGCCCAGCGCCGCAAGACCCAACCTGCGCAAACGCCTGCGCAAGCGCCCGCCGCCGTCCCTCACGTCGAAACTTCAACCAGGCGCAGAGCCGCCGCGCAGCACCCTGCGACTCCACACAGCGCATACCCAGCCATGCCCGGACTTTCAGATAAGAAGCGCGTCAAGGGCGTCAAGATCACGCGCGCATTCAGAATCGGCAGCGAGGCGTGGAAGCTCGACGACAAGACGCGCCCGCCGGGCACGCCAGACGATCACACGACAGGATGGAGAGTCTACGTTGAGAATGTCGACGGCGGTCCCGATATCAGCACCTGGCTGAACAAGGTTCAGTTCAGCTTGCACGAGACCTACCCCAACGCAAAGAGAAGTATGCCGCGCTCTCCAAATTTGCGCGCCCGCGCTGACACTTGCCAGTGATTGCGAACCCGCCGTTTGAAGTCCGCGAAACCGGCTGGGGCGGCTTCCAGGTCGAAATCCGCCTCTACTTCCAACCCTACGTCGGCGAAAAGCACGCCGTGCGATCTCACTATCTCTACCTGGAGCCCTACGGTTCCGAGGAGTCAATGGCCCGACAGCGCGCGCAAAACCTTGTCAAAGCCGAGATGCTTGACTTTATCGAGTTCAACGAACCTACCGAATCGCTCTACGCTCTCCTCACAGACGAGGACCGACAATGGCCCGACCAGGCTGGGGCTGGGGGAGGTCGCGGAAAGGGCAAAGGCGCAGCAGTCAAGGCCGCAGAGGAGGCCGCGCGACGAAAGGCCGTTGGACAAGAAGACAAGAGTGTCGAGTTGCCGGAGAGAGGCAGCGAGCGCAATCCTTACAGCAAGCAAATGGAGGACAGCTTCATACGGCAATTCAAGCAGGCCGAGGGCGAGGTCGACAAGATGATTGCGGAGCTGCTCTCTAAGAAGGAGAATGTGGAGGCGCGGAGGCGAGACTTGTTGGCGACGGGCGACTTGGACGTGAGCAAGAAGAAAAAGTGAGCGTCTTGCAGGGGTTGGTGTTTGTCTGGCGGTCATTTGCATTTTGGGAGTTTGGCTGCATTCTGCTCGATGAGAAATGCCGGCGTTTTGGGCTTGGGGATACGAGTGCTTACCTATGGAACAGGTTTCGTCCAAGGCCAACTTGACCTGGACGAGCGCTGGATCACGACATTAATACAATGCATCAGATTCATTCCTATCACATGGCCTCGGTCTTACTGAGCAAGATCTTTCATCCATCTTTGGAGACAATCAGGACATATGACTTTGCCTTCTGCATTGCAATTGTCACGATGAGGGTCCATCAAGTGGTTTCCCAACCTCCACTTCCCCACTTCTCCACCATTATTGCCGTCGCTTGCTCCGCATTCGCCAATCCAGCTTGATCTCAACATGCATGAGATCCGGGCAAAGGGCACGGCGGCTGCGCGCGCCAGTAGCAGCAAACTAAATCCCTGCTGCATATGCACCCAAGCTCCCAACTGTCGTGCAACCACCGCGAAGCCAACGCGTCATGAGGCTGGCGCGCCCAGGACAGCACAATAGAGCTCTCAAAGATTTCATTCGACCTCACTCATCAAATCCATGACACAGTAAAAACCATGGCTACATTTGACGATTTGAACGACGACGTTCTGCTCCTGATCATCGACATCCTCTTCGACCAAGACAGCCAACAAGATCCGTCCGGGCCCCCGTGCGATCCCTTGACAGCCTTCTCGTGCACCAATCGCCGGCTCAGGCTTTTGGCAACAGAGATTGCAACCAGACCATTGTTCTACTCGGTGTCAATCTGGGGAGGAACCTCGACCCCGCCTCCTGCCCTGGAGCTAATACGAGGAGAGCGGCTGGATATTCCGCCGGGTCTTGAGCGAACTAGGTCTGTTGAGTTGATATGGTGGATGGTCTGTTTTCTGACACTGGTGTAGGTATCTCCGGATACCAAACCCCTTTCTAGGCGCCTCCAATAAACACAACAAGAAGCTCACGAGGGCCTGTCTGCGCGAGTTTGCGCGGCTTTTGAGCACGCCCAAGCATCTTGAGAAGCTCGACGTCCAGTATTCAAAAGTGCCGGACGACCTCAGCTATCCCTTTACACTACTCTACGACGTGTTGGGCATTGATCCCTTCCACTACGACCGCCGCAAAACATTCAACATTGAGGGAGGGAGGGCGTGCCAAATCAGCCTCCCTTTTACGCTCGACCATGTCAAAGAGCTCTGGATTCATGCACGCAGCAACGGCCTCGTGCTCCATTGTCCAAATGTCAAGAAACTCGGAATCAGGACGGAGTGTCACCCGGATGGCGCGCTCAGAGCGTCAGAGGATTTCAACGACTTGCTCTCGAAGTGCCCTCAGCTTCCACATCTCGTCGACTTGGAGATTGACATGAAGATTACCAGACACACTTTGGAAAGTACGTACCACTCACTCCATGGGCCCACTCGACCAATCTCACTACTTTCCGCGTTTTGAGCTCATGCTCGTCAGTTGTCTACGCCGCGCTACCGAACCTGGAACGCCTCGCTCTGACTGGAAATGGCATCCGGTTCCTCCCCATCCAAGATCGCGAGGTACGCGAGGTGCCCAGTGCCGCTTCAGCTCCACCACCTATTCCCTTCCCCTGATCATGACCGCTGACACACCAACAACAGGAAGTGGTGTCGCAGCTTTCGCTCTTCCCACGGCTCCGCCACTTTGACATCCGCCACCCGTTCAAGTCGTCCTCGCGTCCATGGGGCGACAGTCCGGACGAGCCGCCCGACTACCGCATGGACTGCCTGGTCGGCGGGTACCAGGGGCAGCCCGTGAAGAACAAATACTTTGCTCGGCACGCGGTGCGCTTTTTTGAAGAGTGCATGTCGCTCCAAATCCTAGGCTTTCTCCCGAGCAACTATTTCCGCCTGTTGACGAGAGAGCCGGGCTTGACAATTAAGTGGTTGCGGCCTGAAGACGGCTATGAGGTGGTGGGTACGGACCTTTGCAGGTGGGGCAAAAGAATTGTGTCTGATTCTCGTGCCTGGGAAGATATTTGGTCAGACGGCGAACGGGTAATGCTTTAGTAATTCTTTGTCTGATGAAGGTTCGGCAATCTGGCTGGGTATTCCGTGTGGTCAATATTTCTGGATTAGGTTCAGGATTGCTTTGAGACAGCAGGAAATCTATCCAGCATTTGCGATTGCACATTCGAAGTGTGATTCTCCCCGTGAGCCCAACTTCTTGAGGATTTGGCAGAGGGAAGCCAAATTTGTGGTTTTCCAGGATTGCCCCCTTGATGACGTCCACAGCAGCGGCTATCCTCGGCTGAACCACACTCGATTGACCCCAGCTCAACTCCAGCTCTCCCCACGCCGATCTCCCGCCTCCACCTCTCCCCAAACAAACAACATCCACAATGGCTTCGATACTGCCGCGACCCAGCCTGCTTTTCTCGCACACTGCTCGACGTCTACGACCCTCCATACCACGCACCTTCGCAGCAGGTCCCACGTTCCTCCAGCGCGCCTTCATCTCCAAGCATCCGCGGGGCTTTGCGCCGCCGACACGAGACGACCTCGAGGAGCTGCGGGGCACGGTGCAGGCGTTTACCGGTAGGTACACAGACACAAGAAACCAATTGCCTTTTTGTTGCTCACTCAAGACACAGCGCGGGAGATTACCGAACAAGTCGCCGCGGCCACCGACTCGCAGAATGAGTTCCCCAACGACATGTGGAAGAAGCTCGGACAGGCTGGGTTCCTGGGGATAACGGCCGACGAGGAGTACGGCGGGCTGGCCATGGGGTACCAGGCGCATTGCATCGTCATGGAGGAGCTGAGTCGGGCGTCAGGTAGGACGTTTTTGCGTTTGGGATCGCATCGCCGGGTCGGCCCTTGGCGGCGACGTTGACGCAATGGGATTTGTGGATGATGGCTGACGAGCATCACAGCAAGCATTGCGCTATCCTACGCCGCGCACTCGCAGCTCTGCATCAACCAGCTCATGCTCAACGGGACGGCGGCGCAAAAGGAAAAGTACCTGCCGGGGCTGATATCGGGCGACAAGGTGGGCGCGCTGGCCATGAGCGAGCACTCGGCGGGCAGCGACGTCGTCAGCATGAAGAGCACAGCCAAAAAAGTCGACGGCGGATATCTCCTCAACGGCACCAAGATGTGGATCACCAACGGGCCCGACGCCGACTACATGGTCGTCTACGCCAAAACCGAGCCCGCAAAGGCCTCCAAGGGCATCACGGCCTTCATTCTCGAGACGCAGACGCACGGCTTCTCGTGTGCCCGCAAGCTCGACAAGTTTGGCATGCGCGGCTCCAACACGGGCGAGTTGGCGTTTGAGGACGTTTTCATCCCCGAGGCGAATGTGCTGGGCGAGGTGAACAAGGGCGTCCGAGTTCTCATGGAAGGGCTGGATCTGGAGCGGTTGGTCCTCAGCGCCGGGCCTCTAGGGTACGTAGAGACGAAAGACGATCTCCCCTCCACTTCTCGTGCAGAGACACGTCCTCCAATCATTCATCCAAGCAAACCAACTAACATCCCCCCTCAGCATCATGCAAGCATGCCTCGACCTCGTTCTGCCCTACACGCACACACGCACGCAATTCAACCAACCCATCGCGCACAACCAGCTGATCCAAGGCAAGCTGGCCGACATGCACACCAAGCTGGCAGCATCACGCTCCTACACGTACGCGACGGCGGCGCTGGTCGACGCGCACCACGCGGCCGTCGCGTCGGGCGACTTCGTCATCCCCACCCAGGACTGCGCCGGCGCCATCCTCTACGCCGCCGAGCGCGCCTCCGAGTGCGCCATGGACGCCGTCCAGCTCATGGGCGGCATGGGTTATATGAATGAGGTCCCCGCCGGCAGGCTGGTGCGCGATGCTAAGCTGTATGAGATAGGTGCTGGTACGAGTGAGGTTAGGCGCATGGTTATTGGCAGGTATTTTAACAAGATGTTTGCGGGTTGAGCGAGGGGAGGGAGGAAGGGAAGTAGTGGATGCGCAGCAAGTGTCAACTGCATGTTCGGGAAAAGGGGTGAGAGGCTCATTGGGCTGGAGTTGTTGGTCGCTTTTGTATCCGTAAGAGCTGTCGGCTTTGGTGCGGAGGAGTTGTGGCAATGTGCCAGCAAAGAAATGCAAACCAGCTCCAAGACAGAGAGAGCATTTGGATACTCTTGCTTCCCTTGGAGTGTAGCAACGCCCCCTCAAAGCTTGAACTCCCACCTCTTTGGGCGGCAAGACACTCTAACACACATACACACACACACAGTCCACATGCTCACTTACACATCCATCTTGAAGTCGTCATCCACCAATCTCCCCTTCGCTCTCTCTTCACACTTAGCAAACCCCTAAAACTAACGTCCCACCACCGCACCGCTCCAATCAAATCCATCCATCCACCCATCCATCCCCTTCAAATCTACATCCCCAAAACTCTACCCCACTCCACTCCACCCTCCAAGGCCACTGGCTGGCGTGGTGTCGCGTAGGTGGGAACGTCTTGGTGGCTGTATTCTCGTCAAGGAAGGGGGAAAAGGGGGTGGTGCTAGTAAGGTGTTATTTCGCGAGACACCCCATGTCTTCCTCCTGCCCGTCAACGACGCCATAATGTGGGGGGTTTGTCTCTGAGAGGGTCACTGAGTACTTGACTGACGGACACACGTTTTGGGTAATTGAGTCTTTCTTTCGCATATCCTGCACTCACGCCCGTCGATCTTTCATACTGCCAGACAGTAGACCTGTACTGCACAGGCGCACGATGACAGGATCCCAGGCCGCTCCGTTGCAGTGATTAATGATATCATTTATCGTCGTTGCAGTAGGCCAGGGCATTATTAAGCAAATTCTTTCCATTGTGTCCTACTCTGATGGCCACGAAGTGTCTAAACCCTAGTTGCAAAGGCAAAGTTCATCCACTCCATGCTCCTAGAGCTCTCCAATTTTTCCCCTTGTTTTCTGAAATCTTGATGTCGTGTTGATTTCGATGCTTTTGATGAGCATATGAGAGCAAGCTTCTTGTTGATTGCCTGGTGGTGAGGCGGTCTGTCTTGGTCTGTTGAGAGTCTGGCTCTCCTTGTTGCCGATGTCTTGTTCTGAAAGAATCTGGCCGATTTGCTTCTGCTTGATGCCAGAGACCGCTAGAGTTGGTCGTCCATGGGTTGGTCTGCCGATTCTGTGGCCATTTCCTGCTCCTTCGTATCTGATGGCTTGTTCATGCCCTCCACGACGTTTTCTCTACCGCATTCTGGACATTGCCACTTGTAGTATCGGTGGAAGTTGGAGTACACATCTTCGCTCACCATGAATTCAAAAAGCGATATAAGGGGTGTTTTCATGCATCCAGTGCATTTACGTCGCTGAGCAGTGATGGTTGCGATGTGGTCGAGAAGTTCGTCTCGGAAATCGTCGATTTCGTTCATCATATCCTTGAACTCCTGAGATCTATTGAGATAGGTCAAGTGCTTTGCAGCGTAGCGCAAAGGGATATGGTGAAGCCTTCCTTTCGGAATGGTATCGAAAATTTCCCTTGCCACTCTCACAAAGGACGATGGCGGGAGATACATCCATTTTCTCCAAGAGTCGGGGGGGGCGGGGGGGGGGGGGGGGGGGGCAATGACTGATGGGATCGTTGTTATAGTCGTCGACCAGCTCGCCACTGATCCATGTCTCCGTTTCATCCATAAGGTACTGAACTTGATACTTGTCCGCGATCCTGTAGATGGCAACCAGGTTCAGAATATCTTGAACGGTTCTAATCATTTCGTTGCGGTTTTCGTTGGTCAGGTCATCAAGGGTGCGAATGTCGTCCCAGTCCAATTCTCTGTAACAGGAAAGAAGGAGCACTTTGATGAGTCGACTGTCCTCGTCGTCGAAGCTGATGATTCCGGTTTTGGCCTCCTGCAAGTATGTCAATTTAAGGATCAATTTGGCGAAATTGTTTTATATCACCTTGAATGGCGAGCCAGGCTTGCATGCGTTGGCAAAGAATTTTGAATTCGCGGCTAGAATTGCCTTGTGAACGTAGAATTCATCGCTCTGAGAGCGGACGACGAGGTCAGTGTGCTCTTTCAGCTTAAACCCACTTTTTGGAAAGCGTGCGAAGTATTCCTTCACATCTAGAGGAGGGAGAGTCAGTTGAGACTCACAGAATGGAGTGTGTAATCTTACGGGGCCAGGGCGATTCCATCATGAAAAAAGTCGAGGTGATGGGAAGCTCGGAGAGACTCAGAGTTGAGCATACGCAACCTGCTTTTGTCTCTTCTAAAAAGTCTGGGCGTGATCTATCACCGTCTCCAAAGCTCTACGAGCTGTCCAGAGCGCCGTAGGTGTGTTGTGAGGATGTAGAGTGATCTGATGAGCGAAAGCGTCCGATGACACGACGTCGGTGTGCTTTGATCGCGATGAGGTTTGCGGTCAAGATGAAAGTGAAGAGGAGCTACTTGAGGCACCGTGACTTGTTTCGTGGATCCGGAGTGAAGGCGTTCGGAGACGCGGCGACGATGAGTCTTGATCGCGCTCAGGTTTGCGGGCAGATTGAGGCCAGAGTGAAGCTGTTGGAAGCACCGTGGCTCCGTTTCGCGGATGTAGAGTGAAGGCGCTCGGTGACGCGGCGATGACGAGCCTCAGTCGCGCTGAGATTTGCGGCCAGAATTAGAACGAGGTGAAGCTGTTGTAGACGCCCAGAGGCAGAGGGAAGATGCAGAGCGACGGTGTTGAGCTTGCAGCAGGTGGGCTCTGTCGGGTTGAAAGTTGGAGGTCGAGTCGAAGGTCGAAGTAGCTTGAGAGATATGCAAGCTCTGAGGTGCTGCTGAAGGAAAGGCGCGTCGGGTGTTGGCTGGACGGGAGCTGGAGAGAAGGTGCGGACGGACGACGGCCGTTCGAAAAGGGAAGCGACAGTTCACCAGAGACGACCACAGAACACGACACACCGTGCGATAAAACCAGATCACCAGCCCAATAGATGACTGTTGGAGGGCAACACGCATCATCGTCAAATAATGAGCTTCATGGCCACCTTTCCGCCGACACACGCACTCATTCACCTCGCTCTACAGCAAGCTCTTCGCTAAGCTTCTGCCACAGAATCCAACAATATGGAGGGAAAAGAAGCTGATACAGTCGCTCAGCGACGCGAAGTTAAGCTAGAAGTTTTTGACCCGCAGACTTCGAGCCAAGCTGTCATTTTTGTAACAAAAATCGCACAAAATTTCGAATAAAAGAGAAAGACAGTTGTTTGGCCCATGCGATTGTAGAAGACTCAACCACAGCGACCAGACCTTTTCACCACGGTGATAGGCGTCCGTAATATTCCAGGTCCTTCGGAAGCCAACTTCAGTCATTCCATAGATTGTGCCGTAGGCCAAACGCCGAATACCTCCTCGATTTTACATCTTGAGAAGACCTGTAGTGAAAATCAATCTCGCGCCGCTTTGACTTTTTGACTTGTGACAACAAGGCTGACTGTGACGCAGCACTTTGCTGCTTATGGAGCACCCCACGGTCGTAGCGACAAAAGGCTCCTGTCCCCCTCAGATCATGTCCATGCTGGCCAGACTTTAGTTTACTATATATTTTGTTCAAACGGCCAACCTTCCAGCGACGATAGGTCTTCGGGTTGGGCCTGGTGCCACCGTAGCTGAGTGGTTGATTGACTCGCCATCTTACCGGCCTCTTGCACGGGCAAGAGGCAAGGCCGGGGTGCAAGTCCCTACATCGTCGTTTTTTCTTTTTTTTTTTTTCTTCGCTTTTTTCCACTCTAAGTTTCGCCTAATGTCGGCAAAGTTGAGCGACTGCCGTGAAGTGGTGAAATTCTTTTGCGACGCCCAAGTCTTATGCTCATGGATCCTATCTCATAAAATCCAGGCCATCACATACCAGGCTTTGAACTCAGTGGCCTCGTCACTAATGAGCGCCAGTCTGCTGGAGATTTGACAAGACTGATGAATTCAGGGGCTTCAACGCCCTACTTCAAAACATGTTGAAAACAAAATAGCGACTTCAAAAATTGACATATAGCACAGCGAGGAGCAATTCGAACAAACAACGAGCTAGTTCCCCAAAGCTTGGGGGCCATGAGCCATCAGCCATCTGGCTCGCGCGCTCGAGTTACTGTCTCCTCAATATTGATCAACAAGAGAGCATAATGAAACATTGTACTTGAGCGAGCAGGGTGGGCAGATTCAGCTAGTATGGCCGTTGAAAGTGGAAAAGCGACGAAGAATTAAGAATAATGGCAAAGAAAGAAGCGAGCCTTTGGTCTCTTGCCAAGTACTATCCATGAAGATTCGGCTCTGTCTTGAAGTCTTCCAAGACAGACCGATTGAACGCGACCAATTTCTCAGTGACTGATGACTTCCTCGTGGCAAACTTGATGGAGAGCAAACCTAAACATGCAATTGCTTTCACATTCTTCCAAGTACCTCATCTACCTGGAGAGAGTTGACAGTGCCCAATTTGCTACAAATCGCATTAGGGAAATTTCTCCAAGTCTGAAATTGTTCTTGTCGTAGTTTTAGTGTGGGTCTCTTGGTAAAGAATTTCAGGGGTAAACAGAACCTCTCGGCTGCTCTCCAAGACCCCAACTCAGAGGACCTGAGGAGCTCTCTACGAATCACACCCTTTAAGCTTGAATATACACAATTTCTTATAGTCCTAGTAGATTTGACAAGACGTCTAGATCATTTGCGGTGGAATCATGACCTTTTACCACAACCCCCTTACCCCTGAGTTCAACCCCACGCCGACAACACTTCGATACGCAGACGCCACTGCAAACCCAACTACAGACAACTCGAGCAGGCTCCAATGTTCCCGTCTCAAAGTTAGTTTCATGCACATTTGCGTCGTCGGAAACTTGCTCTAGCTCCCTGCAAACGAATCCTTCATCCCACGCCGTCAATCCTTCTCGCAACACTCGAGGGAGACTTGGATTCTAGATGCGCGTTCGGCTGTCCAACGAGAGTCCTGTGGATGTAGCATGGTTGTAAAATTATTCGATACTTCGTTTTTCCGATATCATACTCCAATCCCACGCTGCGACTCGAACGAGTCGAATCAAGTCTACGGTGCCGCATTGAGGTCTTGCATGTCCTTTTGGATAAAGCAAAGAAGAGCAAAACAAAGCTTTCCGCCTGCCGTCTCTCGAGATACACCCACAGTCGTCAAGTGTGGGACAACCTCGTCCGACGCTTCCATCCTTCTCTCGCGTCACTCAAGTCATCAGACACGCACGCCCGCCTGCACGTCGTCAGTCCGGCAGCTTGGCCCGGGCGGCTCCACGCCTTGGCGGGGGCCAGCGGGCGGACGAGAATGCAAGATCAGATCTGGGCGGATCAGATGCGGCGGCACTTTGCCCATGATGCCGAAGCCAGCCATGCAGATCGATGGACGGCGAGCACGTTGGACGCGAGGCGCTGCGATGCGGCGATGGAGCTTGGCACCAAGGCGGACGGACGACTTTGATGTGCCGCTGAAGGCAGGAGGAGGAGCACTCTCTAATTCCGATGGCGGACGTGGATGTAGCAGCGTCTTGTGGTCACGATACCCATGTCCGCGGCTGGTCGTGATGGTGGTGATTTTCAGCCGTCGAAGTGTCTGTCTTCTGTCTGCCATGGTTCCATTCAGTTTCGGTTTCCGGCGCCCAGAAGACCGGGACTGTCTGGCACGACGAGATGCGTTTTGCTCGTGATATGGCCCGGCCGCCGGTGCCTGTCACAGGATGCGGTGTCGTCTCGTCTCATTCTGGTGCCTGAAACTCCGGGCTTCTAGACCTTTTGCGCGGTTTGAGCTGTGTTTGCTGGTAAGCAAGTCTCTCTTGCCTGCGCCTAAATTCAGTGAGCGCAAGCACGAACGCTCCTTGGTAGCGAAGAAATTGGCATGGCGAAGGACAAGCAGCGTCCGTCGGTCTGTCAAGCGGCTCTCCTCCACTTGGCGATTTGGAAGAAGTTGAGGCTGTAGCGTCGTTCCGGCGCCAGTGCCAAAGCCAATGCCAACCAGCTAGAGCAAGAATTCGGAACCAGAAGCTCTGGTGACAGCAGAGCCATGGATGGCAGTCTTGGTCTCGCGAGACTGAATCCTTGAGTAGGAGGAGGTAGGTAGCGGTGAGCGGGCCACTGCCATCTCGAGTACGTGTGGTTGTAGAGCCAAGATGTAGCAGCAGTGATGGTCGAAACCGAGACACGGAAGTTGGAGGTTGGATGGCTAAAGTTGGGTAGCACTCGCGATACCTTCCTTCCACTTGCAATCGCCACTCACCCACTCGACCGACGTTCTCAGGTTCCGCGTGCGTCTTCCAAAACAATCCCAACCCCACATACCGCTGCTTCGGAAAAGGTCGTGCAGGTACATCCTCGACGACGCACGCCAAGAGGCCCATGGCCCCGTGCCCAGCATTCCGGCTCCTCCCCGCCCCGCCGTCTGCTCGTCCGTCTCTTTGACAACCATGTCCCCTGCGCGCGCCCTGCTGCTGCTCAACCAACAATTTTGCGGCTGTCCGCCGCTCGTCGTCGTCGAGAGGTCTTGGCCCGCAGCGCAGCGTCTCACACCAAGCTTGTACATTGCAAGACGTCTCGGCGCGCCGTTGCACCGGTGACTATCCAGCTTGGCAGTGAGCGCCAGCAGCCGGCGGACGGCCGTCTTGGTGTTGTTGCTTTTCCGGTCGTCGTGGTCGCTTTCTTGGCTCCACTACCCTCCAGTCGTCCACGCGGTATGACAGCATCACCAGCGCATCCTCCGCGCCTCCTCTTCTCCCTCGCCGACATTTGACAATCAAACTGGACGGAAAGCAAGGAAACGAAAAAAAGGCAACACACACACGCCAAGCACATCCCACTCCACAAAGTCACCCAGCACAATGCCACCGTCCCCCACTCTCCCACCGCACAATGATGAGTTGTCCGCCGCCACTCAACTCTGCTCTCATTGCGCGCGATGCTCGGCGCGCCAAGTACAATGCACACTCCCACTACATACTCCCACTAGTGCCTAGCACCTCGTTCTCCTCTCCCGCCCGCCGCGCTGCCAAGACGAGGCAGCGGCCAAGACGTTCCGTCTCATGCTTGATGATGTACGCTACAATACCGGGACACACAGGGAATACAGTGTGCGAGTGGTCCGTCCTTGGCAATTGACCAGTCCGCCTCATCGCCCACATGTGTCCGGCCGGAGAAATCGTACAGTACAGTACTACGCACGAGGCTAGACTGCCTGCCTAGCCGTGGCCATGCTGTGCCGCGCAATGCTTCTGTCCGCCACCTGCCTACCGCCAAGAAGCAAGCAAGCAAGCAAGCAAGCAAGCAAGCAACATGTCGTACCGGGCGGCTTTCACAAGACGGAAAAAGCTCGACCGAGATGTTATTCTTGGCTTGGCTGCGGAAGCTGGCTAGGTGGGTGGTGGAAAAGCAACGCGGGCGGGATTCGACTGCCAAGCCGGTACGGTACGGTACATACGTGTACATGTCTCTCCCTCTGTCTCTCTGTGTCCGTGTGCTATCCAGCGGGCAGCGAGCGGAGGAAGCTTGGCTCCCATATTCCCATTCGAATCTACAATCATTGCCAATTCTCGTTGTTCTCACACTTGACATCAGCTGTGTCACTCCTCCCATCCACCTTCCTAATTTAGAAACGCAACACAACGCCGCCCATCCTCTTGCACCTTTTCCCTTCTTCCCACTCCTTTCCATACTTCCCTAGACTTGCAAGACATGGGAAGAAAACGAGCATAGCCTCAGAATCGGGTGTTGCCTTCAATGTACAGTACGTAATATCCTCCACTCCACCACAGCCTCGCCAACTTTTCAGATGCTGCAAAGAAAGGATGGAAGGATGGGAGCCGCGGTGCACAGCTCGGCTCGCGCTGTCCCGACAGCTCCTCGTGTTTATGTGTCTGGCTTGGTACGTACCCATGGATCTATCAGTTCAGGCTCCGTCCGTC
Organism: Phyllosticta capitalensis; assembly: GCF_038381095.1. Taxonomy (NCBI): domain Eukaryota; kingdom Fungi; phylum Ascomycota; class Dothideomycetes; order Botryosphaeriales; family Phyllostictaceae; genus Phyllosticta; species Phyllosticta capitalensis. The sequence goes on along the minus strand of NW_027117448.1, from coordinate 334,596 downwards.
TCCGTCTCCGCCCTCGCCCTCGGTCTGGCGCGAGGGGCCGAGCAAGGCTTGTTATAGCACAGGCACAGGCAGTCAGTCAGCGCGGAAGATGGATGGCGTAAGTAAGAACAAGGACATGTTGATGTGAAATGTGAGAGCAGCAGTGTCGTTCAGGCCGGCGGCGTGGCTGAGCACTCAGCACTCAGCACTCTAGCGCCTCCCAAGTTTCCCAAACACATGAACTTTTGTTGAATTATTCCCGGTGTACCACGGGCTAAGAAAAGAGTACGGCTCCGCGTTTAGCTCGTCCAGCATCCCATCTTTGCGCAGCAGCTTTGCGCAGCACGCATCTACATACCCAATGACCCAACAGACAGACAGACAGACAGACGCGGCCGAGATCTGCACTGCATCTACATACACACCTACTGTGCGGCAGGGCTGAGCACCACCTCCCTACCTCCCTCCCCAAAACCAAAAAAACCAACAAAAAAGGTGGGTGCGGTATTTCAACCTGATTGGCAAATTGGTCGGGGGGCAGGCAGGGATGGAGTTGGAGAGATGGGGAGGGCGACAGGGTTGTTTGTGGCGGGTGTGATTGGTTGGGTTGGTGTGCTGCGAGCTGGGATGGATTGGATTGGTTTGGGGAGGGGAGCAGGGGAGGTGGGATGTGGAGTGGGCTGCTGTGGGATGGGATGGGATGGGATGGGGAAGTCGATGTCTGGTTTAGTTCTGTATGTCTGAAAATAGGTAGGTAGTGAGTAAGGGGAACGTACACAGGAGGCAATATAGCAAAAAATATGTAGCATTGGGTGGGCAATATCACCAACACAGGTGCAACACCGCATTACATCACTCACACAAAGCAGGCAGCTAGACACATGTCTGTAGTCCAATCAATCCAGATAGTTCATTGAACCTCAGACGACTTGAAACTCAATCCACAAAAGCGAATGCCGTGATACTCTTTCTATCCCAAATCCCAAGGCCCCCCAAAAAACAACAGAATTGCTAGCAAGAAAGATCGCCATATCCAGCCGTCATCGTGCGTGTCTTGTCTCAGTCCTTTCATTCGTTCGCTCAATCGCTAGTTTGCTCGCTCGTAGCGTATGTATCGTGTGTGTAAATGTTGGTGTGGTCCCATCCCAATTCCAATTCCAACCGGGGCAATGCAATCAACAAAAAAGTCTGTTCTACAACAATACGAAAAGACAGAAACCTCAAAATGATAAGAGGCGATCCAGAGGCCCAGCACAGTTGACAACGCAGGCATGGAAGCATCGCGAGGTGACTTGTGGCTGGGAGGAACGACTCGACGTGGTTGCAACAAGTATACAAAGGCAACAACAATAGCAACACAGCCAAAAAACAAAAACGCCGACTCGTGGTATCAGAAATTCGCGCTTCTAGGAAAAACTCGACAACAGGGGTCTTCTTCCGTCCTTTGACGCCTCAACAAACACGGCAAGGCTCATCTCTTCCAACGACGCCGGTGCAGCCATGGCGGGTGCATCAAAACCCGGGGAGCGAGTTGTGCAAAAGAGGCAACAGAGACCATCCGAACACGCACCGCTCCTGCTGCATCCGTTCAACAGGCTGACGGACCCGTGACGGCCAAGGAAGCGTGAAGGAGCCAATCGCGTCCGGTAGGCTGCATCCGAGCGAGAGGTGTGGAGGAAAAATTGCTCCATGGAATTCCCGACCGAACGCCCAGAACATGCTCGAGTCGCTCATTGCGAGCTCGGCTTTGGTGAGCTCGCTCGTTCGCTCGCCCGCTCCCCCATGCGCATAGCGTTCCAGATGCACACCCCGGAATCCCCGGACCCATGAACCTGGGAAAGTGGGGCCAGAGCTCAACAAGCAGCGCAATTCGTCCTATCATTGCCGCTGCGGTCTATCAGAATCCGAATGACTTGCAGAAGCAGAGGGATGCGAAGAAAAAGGTTTGAAAGAACCAACTTTTTGGTCCAGAAAGCCGACGATCCAATCAGCTGGAGGACGATTGTGGCAAAAACGTTGATAAGGGTTGGCGCCAGGGGTAGCGATCATGACCATCCGTGACCCATGTCGAAACGGTGCTGCAGCGCCTTGGGGATCTTGCTCTCCTTGGGCGGAAGATGATGGTGCTTCTTGACGGTGAGTGCCTTGCGAGCATTCTTGCAACCTGCCTTGGTGCGGGCATCGACCGAGATGGTGGAGGACGGGTCGTCGTAGCCTTCGGGAGTGCAGCACTCAATAGCGCGCATGGTCGGAGTCGCAAGCAACTCCCGCATGGTGATGCGTTTGGACGGGTCAGGATGGAGCATTTTGACGACGAGCTTCTTGATGGAGGGGTTGTCCAAGTGTTGAAAGGAGGGCGAGGTCTTTGGATACGCGTCGGGGGAATTGTCGTCAAGGACGCGGCCGTCCGGGTGTCGCTGAAGCCATTCGTCCCAGTTGCGTACGTAGGCAGCGTATTTGACGTCGTTCTTTGGGTCCGCGGTTGCCCAAGGTGATTGATTCGACATGAAGAAGAGGCAAATGGCAGTTGACCAAACATCAACCGCTCGTGGGTCGTAGGGGCATCTCTTGTCCAGAACCTCCGGTGCAATGTATGGAGGACTTCCACAGATGCCAGGCTTGCAGAGCCTGATTTCGCCCATGTTGACGCCGCATTCGCCTCGAGCTGCACGCAGGCCAGGGTGTTCGCCAGAGAAAACTTCCGAGACACCAAAGTCAGAAATCTTCAAATGTCCCTCACTGTCAATCAACAGGTTTTCCAACTTGAGGTCTCGGTGTGCGATACCGTGGTCGTGCAGGTAGCCCACGCCCCGGCAGATTTGCTTGAAGAAGCAAAGACGATCGGCTGCGCGGTAATGTCCGCCGAATTGGGGAGGTAGGAATAGGCCCTTCTTTACCAATGCGTAGAGTTCTCCGTGGGGACAAAATTCCATAATGTGGCTCCATCGTCCGTTGTGCGTGCAGAGCCGGATGCTCTCCACAATGTTGGGGTGGTGAAGAGACTTGCTGATGCTGAATTCAGACTTGATCTTCTTCAGGTACTCGCCTTCAAACTCGTCCCTGTCCTTGGTGCGAAACTGCTTGGCGGCAAACAATCCCTCCTTGACACCTCCGTCCTTTCGGCACATGATGCGCACCTCTGCAGTCGCACCATCGCCCAGCTTCCGGCCACGACGAAAGGGAATGGCGCTCGTACTCTTGAACTCCTTGTCCAGCTCACAGTAGTCGACGTTGAATTCATCCGGTAGAATGGTTGACAGCCGGCGAGACTTGAGACCAGTGCCTTCGGCTGCTCTTCCGAGAAAGGGGCGTGATGCTGGAACATTATCCATCGGCTGCTGGTGCGAGACAGTGTCAGGTAGGGATTCGACGCTTGCGCTCTTGTTGAGAAGGTGGTCCCTTCGCTCCACCATGCCCTGCTTTGTCACATAGTCGTCGAATGTGATGCCGTTGCGGAGGCCATTGGCGCCAGTGTGGGTCTGGGTGTGGAACGGGCGAGGCCCAAAGTCGAACGAAGTCATGCCGTCGTCAAGCGTGCTCGCAGGAGAAGTAGGAGAGGGTGGAGAGAGGGAGTGAGAAGAATGGTTGGAGTCTTTGCGAGATTCGGACCAGCCAGAGATGACGGCGTAGTCAGCTTGAGGAGAAGGAGGATTGGCTTTGTTCGTCTTGGTGTCGGCGGAAGGTGCGACGCGGCGGGTAGTCGGCCCACGTGTGGTAGCGTCCAAGGTGTTTTCGCTGCTGCTTGTGCTGTCGTCGCCCTTCTTGGACGAATTGGTGCGGTGAATGCGCTTCTTGACAAAGGTGCCGATCTTCTTGAAGCCGCCTCTCGGCACAGTATCCGTGGTAGTGGCGCGCGGACGGACGGGACGCGGGCCCGAGAGGGTCATGGTAGCCGTGGCCATTTGAGGATCAGAGGCCTTGTCTACAAAGGCATTCGGCTTGTCAAAGGTAGGCGGCGAGGTCGAGTCGCTCGTGGGAGTGACTGGCTCAGGATGCTCGGCGGCTGACTCGGTGCTGTCGCTGTCTTCGGGGACAGGAACCGAGTTATATTCGGTTGCAGCGGGAGCATGTGGGACAGGTCGCGCCATGTTTTTAGGGGCCGAGACGGAGGGCGAGGACGCGGAGGGTCTTGGGGTGTCTTCGAGGCTCTTGGCAACGAGCATGGCGGCAGGGCACAGTCGCGGCGCTGAGCTTGGAGGTGCGGGTAGCGAGACGCGAGGGTGAGACGGGGTTGGCGGCTGCAGAGGGCGGCGAGGAGCGGATTCTCAGATGTTGGAGCAGACGGTCAGGATGAGATGGATGGCGTAGCGGCTTGGCGTGGGAGGGTGGTGGAGGAGGAGCATGGATGGAGGGAGGAGGGTGTTGTATAGGAAATAGTGGTGGATGTTGAATAAAGGGACGAGGAGGAGAAAAGGGTATAAGTGGGCAGTGGAGTGGCTTGTGGAGAGTGGTAATGTAGTAGTGTAATGTGCCCTGATGGTGGGTAAGACGATGGCCTGCCCTGGGCCTGACGTCGTGGGGACATGAACGGATGGATCCTCAGAGCGCCTCTTTTGGCTACTCCGGATTTGAGATGCCGGACACTGGCACTGCAGGCTTCCCCAGACGTGCCAGTGCCACCCTCCAGCAGATGCATTCCACTCCTGCAAGCATTCGATGCGGAGCTCGTGGGGTGCACGCCTGCAGCCTCGCCTCGCATCCTCTCGCTCAACCACGACTCACATTTCCACGGGAATACTCTACCACTGCACTGCACCTGCGGAGAAAATTCTTCGAACAAAGCCCGCGTCTCTTGGCTCTTGGCCCTCCCCAGGTGGCGGACAGCCCGATGCTCGACTCCAACGTTGCGTCGACACATTATCCAGCGCGGCCAATGGGCTATTCTGTGCCTCCATAACCGCTGTCCGATAGGCCCTGTCGGCAGAGGGTACGGCGCTGTGCGACACGAAACACCTCAGCCCATCAAACCCAAAGCAAATCAGAAAAAACCGCTCAACGCTTTTCCTGACATCTGCCAGGCCCGAAACAGGTGCGCGCCCCCATCGGGACCAGCCTGCCCTGCGCAACTTGGACCTACCAAGAGCCACGTCACGACGGGCCAAGGACCAGCTCAACCATCATCTCTCTACCAATACTCCAAGACAGCTCTGCTTGCGATCCACCGCCCGGGACGCTTGCGAGATGGTCCACCGCCCAACCCGTCGACTGCACTCGTCGCCGTGTCGTCACCGCTCTCTCTCTCAGCATTCCGGCTAACTTTTGTGCGACTCTCGGACTTGCTCCATTTGACCGACCTCACGTGTGCCTTGATCAGCCTCTTTAACCCAGCAACCACCTTGTCTGTGTCTCGCATTTGGTCGAAACAAGGGGGAGGCCGACAAACGGGAACCTGCCGCGCCCGCCCCCGCGCCCTCTCCCGTCCGCTGCCAAACCACGCCGTCGACGTCACCGGCGCCGTCCTTTGTAACGCTGGACCATCGCTTTCCGGTACACTCTCCAATCCGCATTCTGTAATTCAGCTTGCAGTAGCCCAACCTCAACGGCCAAGAACGCCTGATGAGAAAAAGCAACCGTCGTCGACAAGCCGCGGCACATCGCCATCAGGAACGGAACCTCCATGTCGCCAGGGGTCTAGGGACCAGTTGCGCAGTATATCTGCCAATCGGAGCGCGGGAGATGAAAGGGTCGACTTGCCTTGAACGGGCGGGAGGCGGATGTACGGACAAGAAGCCGAGTTCATCTGACGTGTGCCAGCCCTCTATCCTTCCTCTCAGCGCTGCCAAACATCAAATCGACCATCCGGCGCCCCCTATGCATGTCTTCATCTATCTGCCTACAGCTGGAGATTCTCGCGCATCATCTATTCACGACCCCTACGTTCAAGGCGCCGATCTGCTGAACCAAACAATGCTCCAGGAAAACCTTCAACGACTCCTCAACACCCGCACTGCAGCCGTTTAGGCAGTGGTCCGTATCTTGGTACCACCGTGTCACGACTTCTACATTATCCTCGGCCTTGTCATCTAGGCACGGAGCTCTCAACATGTCGTCGTCATGTATGTCAGCAAAGTAAGCTCAGCTAAGCTTCGCAACGACGGCATCTAGGGGCTTAGCGTCCCGATCCACCGAAGCGTCGTCGTCTCCATCACCTATTGCTGTGCAAACGAACAACACCCGTCGCATCTAGTACTGCAACAGCGGCAGAGGTGCGGAGACGCCTTGGCGATTCGCGTACTGAGTACAACATGACGGCTTCCATGGTTCTGGAAGACGCGGTTTCGAGACGGGAGTGTGGACGGCGTCGTGCGTATGCCGCCAAGCAGATTGGAAACGCCATGGCGATGCCGTGATCCGTAGTCCTAGATGCTGTTGTACTGCGACCGATATCGCAGAGAAACCGAGGTGGCTGCAAAGGTCGCCGTGCCCACGCTGTTCCCATTTTTGGGAGAAAGTAAACCTGCTTCCTAAACTTCTACATTTCTTGCAACCCTCAGATGCCCTTCCGGCGGGAGAGGAGATTTCTGACAATTGCAGCTAAGTCTCGATCTTCTCCGCGTAAAAAGGTAGGTGATCTTTCCATCACGAGTCGAACACGGTAGCTTCTGCTTGTCCTCCAGCATTTGAGGCTTGAATGATCATTACTGCTTGCATGGAAATTTCCGTGCCGAAAAGCTCAAGAAAAATGTATTGCCAGCAGGCACTTTCAACAGCTGTCTGTCGTGTTCAAGACCCATATCATCAGTATCATCAGGCGGCAAGAGCTCGGCAGCGCAACTGATTGCCATTGATTGCAAGGGTGGGCGACCAAAGCTTGGGTGTGGGCCCGGAGACGATTGCTCGTCGCTCAAACTGCTGGATTAAGCAATTCAGCTATCTCACGAGTCAGACGCTTCTCGAACCGGATTGGTATCGCGACTCCCCAACTCAGCAACCTTTCAACAGCAAAGTTTTGAGAGCTGGGAAACATTGAACCAGATCAGCATCACGAAAAATTTTCCATTTGATCGAAATTCTCCTGCATTATTCAATTATCCCTCTTTCTTATGTGCAGTCAACGTGGCAGCCAAACGTCAATGGCGAGGTGTCTACCTCTAAATGACGTTTTCTTATCACCAACTACGAGCAGTGGTCGGCAGACAGGTCACTGAAGCCGTGGACGCTTTGATTGCTGGATTTGGCAACTCTCCAGGCGATGCAATGCAGGTGCATGACGCACTCAGAAACCACGCCGTGTATCAACACCCAATGAAGAGTCGCAATCGAGCAAGCGAAACCCCTAGCGAGCAGCGTATATCTTGACCCCAATACCCCACAGAGACCCACACGCGCCTCCAGAGCAGCATGTCCGCGCCCACTTTTGAGACTTGGCTATAACGTCGCGCAATCCGATTCAGCATTCGAACAAGAGGCAAAAGACTTATCAACATGGCCCGTATAAAGTCGAGCTGCGGGACTTTTTTCACGTCCCGACGCTGCTCGCTTTGTTTTGCTTGCTGCAGTCAAGATGCATCAGGTTGCTGAGCAAAAGACGCGCCCCGTCTCCAAGCTTCACGACATCTACCGGGGAACCATCTTTCAAGCCGTCATTCTCGGTTTCATCAGCTTCACACAGCCTGGAATATGGTCAGCCCTCAACAGTGCGCACTTCCAGACATATTCGCGAGAGACAATACTGATAGAGCTTGCCAGATTTGGGAGCTGGTGGGCAGGCTGAGCCCTACGTTGTCAATGCCGCCAACGTCATTACCTATGTGTAAGGAAAATTTCGGTTCCTGCGGACATGAGCTCATTCGAAGCAGCATCATGACATTCGGAGCGCCCTTTTCCAGCGTCGTCAGCAACATTATCGGCGTCAAATGGGTCATCGCCTTTGGGACACTTGGATACGCGCCCTATTCTGCGTCGCTGTACTGCAATTCGGCGTTTGGGACCCAGTGGTTCCTGATATTCGGCTCCGTCACTTGCGGCCTATCTGCAAGTCTCACGCAACCCCAACATGCCAAAAGTCGAGCGCTAACACGAACAAGGCTTCCGCACTGTGGTCTGCAGAGGCTACGGTTGCCGTGGGGTATCCAGAACCGGCCCGCAGAGGTCTTTGCTGCAAGTCAACCCCTCCCACTTATCGTGCTTGTGCTAACGAACTGTTGCAAAGTGAGCATTTGGCTCGCACTGAACAAGCTGGGCTCCATAATCGCATCCGCCATCCAACTCGCCCTGAACAAAGACGGCAGCGAAACCGGCTCCATCTCGACAAAAACGTACCTCGTCCTCATCGCCATCCAGTGCCTCGGGCTGCCGCTGGCCCTGCTGCTCGCACCTCCCGACAAGCTCGTCCGCACCGACGGCAAGACACCCACCTTCTCCCGCCACGGCCGCAGCTGGCGCGCGCAGACCAAGGAGTTCTTCCGCATCCTGCGGCGCAAGGAGATGCTGCTGCTGATCCCGGCCTTCATCACGTCGGAATGGGGGCAGACATACCAAGGGAACTACCTCGCGGCGTACTTTTCGGTGAGGGCGCGCGCGCTGATTGGCTTTCTCGTCGCCGTCGTTGGCGCGCTCGTCAACCTGCTCGTCGGCTCGTGGCTCGACACGCGCTGGGCCAAGCGCTCGACCCAGGCCCGTTGGACCTGGTGCCTCACGCTGGCCCTGTTTACCGCCATGTGGATCTGGTATCTGGTTGTCCAGATCCGCTGGGCCAAGGAGGAGCCCAGCATTGACTGGGACGACGCCAATTTCGGCGTCGGCGCTGCTCTATACATCTTGCTCCGGTACGCACCCATGGCCTCAAACCCCCTTCCCCTCTCCCCTCCCCTCGCCCCCGTCCTCTTCTTGCTAACACGTCACCCGCTGCTACAGCCTCGCCTTCGAAATCATCCTCGTGTGGCTCTACTGGGCGGTGGCGGCCTTCGACGCCGACGCCGACGCCATCTCGGTGACGGTGGGCATCCTGCGCGGCGGCGTGTCGCTGGGCATGGCGCTGTCGTACGGCGTCGGCGCGTCGCGCGCGGCGTCGCTGCTCACCAACCTCGTCATCGCCCTGACCGTCTTCTTCGTCAGCGCCCCCTTCACCACCTGGGCCGCGTGGCTGGTCCCCGAGCGCCTGATCGGCGAGGACGATGATGGCGAGGTCATTGATGGTGTCGTGGTGGAGACGCGGGCCGCGGAGGAGGCCAATGCCGGTAGTGATGCCGAGGTCGAGAAGTTGGGGGTGCAGCCGAAGGGCGAGGCCGTGGTGTAGATGGGCGGTTGTGAGGAGTGCTGGCACGGCTGGCTCTCGATTGGGTCGACCATGAAAGGGCTCACCCGTCCTTACATATCCTGTACATGTTGAGCGAAACAACAAAACAAAACAAAACGTCCGTCTCCCTATTATTCCGTGCCACCGCTTTTGATGCCGCTCCATTCCCCTTTCATCACTCTTCTACCAGTTGGACAGGTGTCGTGAGCGAGCGCCATCAATGGAAAGCGGCAGAGGGTTTTTTTTGTTTCGCTCGCCCCCCTGATTTCTCCAGCAAGCCAAATAATTCCGCTGACAACGACACGACGGAAGTAAAACAGCAGTGTTTTCTTTGCGGCAGATGTGTGTTGTAGACTTTGTCTGCTGGCGATTGAGGCAACAGAGGGACGCAAATACACTCGCCTGCCGCGCAGTTGCATAAGAGTTGGTCTTGTCGTTGCTCTGGTGTGGCAGTCCTGTTTTGGGGTTTCGGTATAGAATTGTATATCCAGTGTGGAAAGCAACGCAACGCTACGCAACGCAACGCAAGAAGAGCTCTTTCTGCGTTGTCGTTGCTCAGGATAATAAGAAGTGCCAATTGCATTGTCGTTGCCCTTATTGCCGTCGCTCTAAGAGGGTCAGGGGTTCGGGGGCAAATACCGAGAGGCAACAAGGGCAATAAGGGCAATCAGTAATACATGTTATGTAGACTGCCGTTGCTTTGGCTATACCCTTAGTTGCGTTGAGCAACGTAATAAGGACAAAAAGGCAACTTATGGCGTTGCTTACCACACACACTGTGTATACCAATCTGGTGTGAAGGAGACCCGTGCCTTCACAACCCTTTCACAATGGGTTCACTTGCCTTTCACACGATTCTCGTCACCAAAACCCTTTCGCCGTTCAATCGTCCTCCCTCTCTTTTCCTTTTTCTTCAGCCACCTCCATCATCGCCCTCGGTCCCTCAAATCTCGAGTCTTTCTTGCGCCTCCGCTCTCTTCACTCACGATCGTCGACGCCACTTTCCCGAGCTCGACACCACCATCTCCTCCGCCGCCGCCACCAAATCTTCTTTTTTCTCCTCTCCGCCCCACAACCACCACCACCACCATCATCATGTCGTCGCCGCTCCCATCACCAACGACGACGCAGGAGGCCGCGGGCGGCCCTGCCACCACCACCACCAGAGCAGCGGCGCGGGCGTCGTTGAAGCGCAAGGCGGAGAGCGTGGAGGACCTTCCCCCCCTGATCGATTACGACAGGGTCATCAAGAAGCTGAAGCGAAAGGTTCGTCCTCCCCCTTCTACCCCTTCCCCTTCCCCAATCCTCCGCCGTCCTCCCACTAACACTTTACCACAGGGCGAATTCGAGCTCGGCAAGCTGCTCGGCCGCAATGTGGCGGTCAACCGAGCCAACGAGGCGCTGGTCGCCAAGAACCACGCGCTCAAGCAGGAAAACAGGCGGCTCGAGGGCGTCGCTGCGCGGGCGCAGCGCAAAGCCGATCGTCTGGATCGCAGGTACGACGCGGTGGCGAGGCACGCCGTTGAGCTTACAAGAGCAAATCGGGAGCTGGAGGATCGGCTCTGGTTTGCGAAGAGGGACGTCGAGCTGGAGGCGGTGGAGCTGAGGATTGAGATGAAGTTTGGGGAGGAGGGGGACGAGACGGAGGACGAGACGGAGGACGAGACGGAGGACGAGACGGAGGAGGAGGAAGAGGAGGAGGAGGGCGACAGCGATGACGACAACGACGAGGTCGACAGCGACGACGACGACGACTACGAAGACTCGTGAGGAGTTTGGGTTTGGGTTGAAACTTGCTTGGTGTTGGTCTGGTGTTGATGAGTTCAGGGGCAGAATGACCGACTTGCGGTGGTCTGGAATCCATCCTTTATCTTGAAGTGAAGCTTTACACCAAGGACTTGTGTGACATGATCTTACCTTTGCTAAGTGTGCTCAACAGAGCAGTCGTCCATATAAAGCTGCTCCCGCTCCTCCTCTGTTGACCTCAACCTGTCAACCCTCGACTTCTCATCCTCGTGCAGCGCCAGCTCCAACACCTGCCTTTCCACCTGCGGCTCCATCTGCAAGGACATCCGCCATCACTGCTTCACTTAACCCATGCGCAGGAAAGGCTGAGCGACACCATGCCGGAATTCCCGGTCGTCAGGGCCATCCAGGAAGCCATATGGCTGGAGCATCAGCGTCGAATGACTGACCAAGCTGAGAGCCCAACCAACGAATGCGCCATGACTCCTCAGAATGAAGGCTTCTTGGAGTTGACTTCACCTAACAAGCGCGCCATGAGGGATCAGCTTGATGAGGAGGAACACCCGGCAAAGAGGCAGAAGAAACCTGTAAGTGACGCGCGCAGCAGCTACACGATGACTCCTTGTGCGCGCACTGACTGTATGACTTGGAGGAAAACGAAAACTCTTCGACACAAGATACCCGGATGTTTGCGTCAGAGGAGTGCGCTGTTCTCATGTTCCGCATCTACCAAGCCACTCAGGACGCAAGGTCCAAGGGAGTTGCGGCGCCGGAGCTGCGTGGAGCGTTTGAGACGTTCAGGGAAAAGTTTCCCGCCGCCCTCGCTGTCGTCCAGCACGGCAGTCGCCTCACGTACCCGGACCTGTTTGGCAGTATTGAAGGTGGAGATTCCGCATCCCTGGACACGGAGACTCCCCAAGCAGCAGCTGCGGTTACTGATGGCAAGATCATGAACGATGGATCAGGTGCTGAGATACGCAAGATGCAAGAACAGATCAAAAGTCTCCAAGAGGAGAACAAGCAGAAGTCGGAAGAGGTAGAAAAGTCGCAGGAAAAAGTTGGTGAACTTCAAACAAGGGAGGCTCGACTGATGGAAGCTGCTGCCGCGACCAACCAGACGTTGAAGGAGACCAAAGGCGCTCTGGATCACGCGGACGAGACGATCGATCAGCTGAAGAGCGATGTTAAGAGCCTGCGGACACAACTTTCCGTATCCCAGAGGGATGTTCGTTCACTTCAAACTCGGAACACGGATCTAGATCGCCAGTTGACTACCTCGGACAACGAATTGAGGCTGGCAAGGAAAGAACTGGCGATAAAGATTCACTTGCTCAGCGCGGAGACAGTGGTCAGCGACTCTTTGCGTGTACAAGTGGCAGCAAACGCAAAAAAGCTCAAGAATGAGGCTGCGGAGAATGAGAAGCTTCGGAAGAAGTTGGTCACAGAAGCAAACGCGGTCTTTCAGCTGAAAACAAAAAAAGGGAAAGAGCGTGGAATACTCCCCCAGACTGAGGACGATGATAAAGTACCCCTTATCCGGAGGAAACGTGGTCGACCACTTAAGGGCGAACCGAGGTCATGAAGCTGCTGCCTTTGAATGGCTTGCTGTTTGCGACTTTGACACATTCAAAAAACGAGGAAGCTTGCCGGTGGATGGGGACTGCTTCAGTAGCGGAGGGTGAAGAACGGAAGAACAGCTCTCATCAGGACGGTCAGTCTTCTTCGATAACTTCGGTCTGATTTTGCGGCGGAAAAACATACAGAGTGAGGATGGGTGATCAAAGTGCAATTGAGGGCTGATGGGCTCCCGGATTTGACATGTTGAGGGTCCGGCCTGCGGCGAGAAAAGTAGATAGCTGATGATATCAAGAGCTCCAAGGAGTTTCCAAACATCTAAGTCAGGAAAAAAAACTCAGCAGGCAAAGGAATGTTGAAAATCCATTTTGGAAGCGCTGCAGCGAAATGATGTCAGTTGTCCCCTAATCGATAGCGTTGCTGGGACAACACTGGCGCTAGCACAAAACAAGGCAAATCTCGCAACGCAAATCCCCGAGCCCCTCCAACTCCAACCCTCCCTCGCTCGACCTCTCGACGCATCCTCGCCACCCACAATCGCTTGCAAAGGGGACGTAACCACGAATATCTCGCTTCTCCAAATTCTCGGCCGATCGAATCCGACAACATGGCGGGCATCAAAACCACCTACGGAAAGCGCTCCAAGAAGACGACGGCGTTTTGCAGCATGACAGACCTTTTTACGAGCCCGATCGAACACACCGCAGTACCCAAACCAGCGAAAATGGTCAATGATGACCTTGGAGATATTGCAGAGTCTATGGACAGGCTGCGGATAGAGCCTGATGGAGGCAAGAGCAAGAAGAGCGAGACGCGGCAGCGGGCTTTGCAGCAGATCGATAACAATGTCTGCTCCCCTGTCCGCCGGCGGAAACCAAAAGCTGCCTCGGTAGACGCGACCGAGCAAAAGACAAAAGCAGAAACTGTGTCCCCTCCTCGATCCTCCAGAAAGACCAAACCACAAGCACCACCAGCTGAGTCACAAACGGCGGAGACAATGAGCAAAGGCGATGTTCAGACCATCGAAGAGGAACCGTCGAACCACACGAAGACTCCCGAGAGAGCGATCAGATTAAAGGAGGAGACACGAAGCTCGGCTTCCCCGAGGACATCCGCCAGGTCCTCCAAGAGCTCCAAGCACAGGTCCACCAAATCTGGACGCACCAAGACACCATCCGTCATGACGGCAAAGCCTTCCCGCTCGGATCCGTACGCATACCACACTAGAAGACTACTCCGCCTTTGCTCGGACCCGGAAGGCAGATCTGCGCCCAGGCCATTTGAAACATGGGCAACCAGCCTGGAGGATGAGTTCAACGTCTTGAAAATCGCCGAGGCATCGTACGGCGAGGTTTACCGTCTGGCGCACAAGGAAGAGATCCCTGGCTTCAGCAAGTCGGACGAATCCGTCATCAAGATGATTGCTCTGAAGCCTCCGCCAGAGACGGTGAAGCGGCCAGCAGGAAAACGAAAGACCAAAAAGGACCAGGAGCTGGAAGAGCGCATCGAAAACATGAGCTCTGTCAAGTCCGTCCTGAGTGAAGTCAAGCTCCTGCGACGCATGTCGGAAGTGCCGGGATTCACCAACTTTCGAGAGATTCACATTCTGCAAGGTGCGCCCTCGGATCCTTTCATCAAGGCCTGGCGCAATTGGAACGACGGACGCCCTGAAGAGAAGCAAAGCATCTTTCCCGACCCCGGTGTTGAGGGTAGCTACGATGCAACACAGCTTTGGGCAGTCATCGAGATGCAAGACGCTGGTAGTGATCTGGAGGAGAGAGATATGGAAACCGTCGGCGGCATCTTCGGTGTTTGGGACATTTTCTGGGGCGTCGCACTGTCATTGGGAAAGGGCGAAGAGGAGGCACATTTCGAGCACCGAGACATGCACATGGGCAACATTTGCATTCGACCCATCAACTCAAACAAGCCCATCGCAGCGCCCATCAATCTCTCCCAGCTTGAACGTAAGCTCAATTTTACCGGCCTTGAAACCACACTCATCGACTACACGCTGTCGCGAGCACAAATGACGTCTCCAGCCGAGCACCCCGAGCCTGCTCTATCCGACATTGCCTTTGAGGATCTGGAGCCGCAGGAGTGGCTGTTCGAAGCCGACTCGTCCGAAGAATACCAGTACGAGATCTACCGGTACATGCGTGGCGCTGTGTTCCTGGACGACCCGCTCGCCGACGTTGACGCGCGCGCAGACGAAGCCAAAGAAAAGGGCCGCTCCTGGTGCGGATTCCACCCACAAACAAACCTCATGTGGCTCCACTTCCTCCTGTACGAGATGATGGGCCGGATCGAACCAACTCCAAAGACGAAGAGAGGCAAGGGGCGGACCCGCACCAAGAAGGGCGCGCCCAAGTCGTTTGACGAGGAGCTTGTCAAGAGGAAGCAGCAGCTGGAGAAGACGCTCAACAAGGTGCAGGATATCTTGGATCCGGAGAACGTGCCTACGTCTGGCATCTGGTCTGCAAAGGACTTGATCGTGCTTGCTTTGGATGAGGGCTGGCTGGATGAGAAGGATGTCATTGCCGACGATTACTACGACGACGAGGAGACGAGCATGCCCGAGGAGGGCGACGTCGAGGCAAAGGGCCCGTCGTCGCCGGCCACGCAGGCGGCGGATTTGGTGCGTGCGTGCAGGCTTTGATGAAGTCTCTTCAGTTCAGGTGTTTCTTCTCGACACTTGGAGATTCCTTCTCTGCATGAGCCTGGTGTTTGGATCGGAGCGGCATTCGTGTTTGAGGCGTAAATGAGCGGACGGCTTGCATTGGGATCGGCGTAGTCGGCTGAGGTTGCGTATTGATACCATCACATTACTACAGTTAGGCGTGAATATTCTTCTTCTGCTAAATACTTCCACTGGTTTACGGGGAGTGATCGTGTGGGGCAACTCGAACTCAGAGTTGGAATGTATGAGAAGCAAGTGATGACTGTGCTGACATCCTGCTTCTTGCCCTCATGTACATACACTGCGTCCATTTCACAACCCCTTTGCGCGCCAGTTGCCAGTATTTGCGGTCCTCATTGATTGAGTTCCGCACGGACGAGCTGGTATCGCTAGCAATGCAAGCAGATTGCGCGACTGACCGATTCTTGATTGCGTTGATTGCGTTGATTGCGTTGATTGCGTTGATTGCGTTGATTGCGTTGCGTTCGTTGCTATCCACAGAAAAGTGGGAGATGCAGGTGGCTTTAGACGCGTGGGGCTAGACACTTTGCAAGCCAGCTTGAGCACCTTGACGAAAGCCATAGTCTAGGCACAAGAATCACAAATGCTGCACAATGTCGCCATCTACAGCATCGCCGGCAAGTACATGTTCAGACAACTTGTGCGAAATGCAGAGAACGCCATAAGTGGAGGAGACATGGAGGCTGCCTACGAGGAGCCTTGCGGAGCGGGGCTCAGAAGTGTAGAGCAACATACGCTGCCGCAATAAGGCAGTGTTAGGGGCACTGTCGTAGACAAAAGGCTCCTGTCCCCCTTAGGCCATGCCCAGGCTAGCCAGATTTTAGTTCACTATATAATTTGGTCAAACCGCCAACCTTTCAACGACGATAGGCCTTCGGACCAGGTCAATATACCGGCCGTGGCTGAATGGTGATGATCGACTCTGCCATCTCAGTTAGCCATACTGCAGCTTCGTCTGCATGCCGCGAGACCGGGGATCAATTCCCTTAATCGTCGTTTTGTTTTTCGTTTTTTTGCTCTCTGAGCCCTGCCTAATGTCGGCAAAGTTATCGGTCGGCATGGAGCGCACTGGACGCTACCTGTCAGGACCCTTCTTTGCAAGACTGGCGAGCGAAATGTACGCCACAAGTTCTCATCGAGATCTTCGTCAGTTCGTCGTCGCTTACGCGGCAAAGCACCTACCCTACCTCTACAAGTCCTCAGTCTTCAGAAGCTTGATGAGCGACCTTTATGGCTCCCTGGATGAGCTTATTGCTTACATGGCGATGAGCAAGAACCAGCTGCGGGAGTGCGCGGAATGCAAGACGGCCGTGCGCTGCGATTGATGACCAGTTCAGGCCTGGCAACCCCGACACTTGGTGGACTTGTAGCCGATGCGGCACATGCAACGCTTTTGACGACTTGAACGAATGTCGACACATCGGCGAAGACGACAGCACGACTACCACGGTGCCTGAACAGGCCGAAATCTCTGCTCGTCCAAGCAAGCGAATGCGAGAGGAATGAGCGGTGTCATTACACGGCATACGTAAAACCTTTGAATCCACGAATGTCGCCTACAGGAGGAGGTTTGGGGGTTGGAGAGACGGTCTGATGGAATTTTGGCGTGAAGACTAGCACTGACATTGCGGGCATGGGACTTCACGGGCGTTGGAGGTCGGCTTTAGATCAGTTGAAGAATATGTAATGCATTCTGATTTCCCACTGCGCCGCTTCCAATACTCTGTCTGAGCCCAGTCGCTAGTGATTGCGCTCAGGACCGATTGTGGTGTTGAATTCTGCGCGAAGGGATTGTGGATCTAACCCAAATCGTGTTGTGTTACCGTGGTACAACCAGTCGCTGGCAGCGCAAGTAGCCGGCGCGACCTGCGCGTCTTCCACGCGACGACCTCCGCGCCGACCCGCGCCAGCAAAGCTGAATCGCAGTTTCAACAACTTCCAAAACCACGACACTCACCTCCTTCTACCAGCTCCAGAATCCACCTGCGGCACTTTCGACGGTGAATTGCGAGCCGCAACGGCCCTCAGCGACGCTCGCAACTCACCTGTGGCGATAGAAAGCTTAGCTCGATACGATCTTGCCTCGCGTTGCTACCATGGGCTCGATGCCCGGTATGCATTCCCTTCACACATGAACGCTTTGCTAACTCCAGCACTTCAGCCCTCAGTGATCGCTTCCAAGCTCACGTCGACAGCAAGTTCCAGCTGAAGGATTACACAGACTTCACAATTCATTGTCAAGGCAAAGAATGGCATGTCCACAAAGTCGTCCTCGCGGCTCAATCAGAATACTTCGCCAATGCGTTCAAGCCAGAATCACCATTCAAGGTATCCTAGAATCCCCCAAAGCAGTAATTTCAGGCTCTAAGATGGTCTTAGGAGGCCCAGACTGGAACCATTCACATGGAAGACGAAGACGATGACCCAGAATTCATCTTCCTGCTCCTTTGCTACTGCTATTTGACTCGAGAAAACTTTGAGCAACGCCTTCTGCAGTTCGCCCATGAAACATTCGCAGAGGTCTCGAGGAAAAAACGCTGCCAGCGTTTGTTCTGCGACGTCATCCTGTACGCGACCGCGGATAAATACCGTTTCCAAGGACTTGTAAAGGATCAGAAAGCCAGAATCGATGTTGTCATGGAAGATTTCCATTCGGCGCCTTGCTCGGCTGAACAAATAAGAAATTTGTCTGCACATTACTTTTCAAGCCTGGCAACAGAAGTCTTCACCCGCACCCCGCGGCGAGAAATCCACGCCCTTATTCTCAACTACGCGGCAAAGCACATCAGCTACCTCAACACATCCACAAGCCTCAAAGCTCTGATGAGAGACTTTGCTGACTTCCACGACGAGCTGATTGACCAAATCGCCACCAACAAGAAGCAGCTCCGTAAATGTGAGCATTGTGATGGAAGGCAATCCGTCGAATTCGGCGATGGATACCGTCGTGATCCTGACACAAAACTTGAGTGGCAGTGCTTCAAATGCAGCATGATCAACTGCGTGGACAGGTTGAACAGACCGCCTGAAGGAGGTCACAACAACAGCACAACGTCTGTGCTCGACCAAGTCGACCTCTCTTCGCAATTGACGCAATTGAAAAAACGGAAGCGAGAGCAATAAACCCTGTCAACACATGGCATTCGCCAGGCCGGATCGACGCGGCTAAGTCGCTTCCAGGAGTTTCGGGAACCAGGAGTTTTGGGGATTGGAGTGGTTGGATTTTAGAGCTGCAGACAGCCCTCGAAATGGGTTTATGGGATTCCACCGGCTTCTCAAATGAGTTGATGAAATCATAGTTTTCAGGAGCCTCTTTTCTAAATGCATTGCGGAGTGCTCCATTCATTAGAGGCCCCCCTTCCGACCCGCAAATACGCTGGGATACCTGAATACCGCACATACTTGACTGCTTTTTGTAACTCCATCCAAAACACGTTTAGGAAGTCTCAGTTGATCCTTGTTGCTTGTACTGTCCTGATCAATAGCTGATTCAAGAACAATAGTCTTCTTTCCCATTCCTTGCTCCGTGTACCTATGATTCAAGCTTACACGATCCATACCATTCTTTCATGAAAAGATGGTGGAACCACATTGGATTCGGAAGTTCATCCAGTGGGGGGGACCCTTCGCTTTCTGCATCTTTGGAGTTCCATGTGGCAGACATCTGTATGCGCAATCTCGCGCCCCCTCGGCTTTGCTGTCTCCTCTCCGGCGACAACTTGGAAGTCGGCTTCTTGGTGGCAATCGCTGTTCCGCATTCAGTGCTAACGTTGAATTGGTTTCTCCAGGCGGTGGGCGTCACAGCCCTCTCCTTCTACGAGTCTAACGACCTTCCATTTCACTCACCTTGTTTGCTTCCATTACTATTTTGAGTTAGTAAACCGTCATGCGCGGCGCTCTAGATTCTCGTTTGCTCGCCTCTACCGCTACACTTAACATCTTGAATGCTGTCTTGATTTTTCCCCTCCATAAAAGTCGGAATACCAACCATCTGGATCATGTATGGAACAGCTTGTTCTTGAATGGAGGAGAGAGGTCCATTGCGGAACAACAAACATGCGTTGCGCGCTGCACATGCTTTCGCGCAACCTCTGCCGCGTTAACTCTAATTTTCCCTTGGCGCAACGCGGGACATCATCGCTTTCAGAACCTGGGCCGTTTCACAGACACAACCATCGAAGTCCACCACTTTGTCCATCATGGCGTCTGATGGCGCCCCCGAAGCTTCCGACGCAAGCACTTCGCGCACGGAGATCCAACCTCTCTCGCGCGACTACCTAGAGCGGTTCTATGACAGCGACTTCTCTCTAGAAGAACACACAGACTGCACAGTTCGCTGTCGGGGTGTGGAGTTTCGCCTGTACCAAATTCTTCTGGCGGCAGCGTCGCCGCACTTTGAGAGAGCTTTGAGCAGAAATCTGCCATTCCAGGTATAGTCCACGATTTTCAATCGTTTCAATTGCGAGTTGGAACATAAACTAAGATACTGCTAGGAGGGGCTAA
Organism: Phyllosticta capitalensis; assembly: GCF_038381095.1. Lineage (NCBI taxonomy): Eukaryota > Fungi > Ascomycota > Dothideomycetes > Botryosphaeriales > Phyllostictaceae > Phyllosticta > Phyllosticta capitalensis. The sequence continues at coordinate 314,854 of NW_027117448.1, read as the reverse complement.
GCGGAGTCCTGGATCTTGGCGATGATGATGATCCAAACCTGGTGAAGCTTCTGCTCAGCCTCTCTTATTTGACCCAGGAGAGGTTCGATAAAGAGATCGTGCGATACGTACATGGCAACTACGAATCCTACAAAGAGAAGACGGTTGGCATTCTCGCCTTTAATATCGACTTGTACGCAATAGCGGACAAGTACATGGTTTACGGACCACTAAAGGTGGCCGAGACCGCCATCGCCAATCAGATGGCCAAGTTCCATTCCGACTCGAAAGAATCCGATGCCTGCCTTTCGGCCAACTCTTATGTCGCCGTGGCGGCAAAGATGTTCGCCACTCCGTGCAAAGATTTGCATCACATGGCTCTCAACTTTGCAGCCAAGTACCTCTCTAGCCTCAAGCACTCGCGGCAATTTTGGGAGATGATGGACGACAATTTTGCCTTTCGGCATGGGCTGATTAGCTACCTTACGAACAATCGACCAATACGTCTCAAGTGTCATCACTGTGAGGCGATGTGTTTGGTTACATTCGGCTGGGAGTTCACATCTACTCGCAAGGAATGTCTCAAGTGGAAGTGTAGACAATGCAGAGGAGCAAACACCATTGGCAGTGTCACTTACAACTCATCCTCAGACAAGGGCGAAGAGGTGATACAAAAACATCACAATCTAGTGGGCACCCTTGTTGACGAGATCGAGTCATCTTCACGAGCTGGAAAACGAGCACGAACCACGTATTGACTCCCACTTTAAGGCACGCGCAAGTGTCACGACACGCCAAATTTGCAAACAAATTCGACACTTGCCTTCGAGCCTTGGATGGATCGAAAACACGCCCTCCAACTCAACCAGTAGAACGCCTGTTGACTGTTGGTCCAGTCACGAACAAAAGCTGCACCGGATCGAATCCAAATCAAACCCTCGGTCTAGTACAGTAGTCAAAAACATCTTCCTTTTGCCCGTTTTCAAAAGAATCCAAGTCGACGCGGCAGGACTGCGCCCTGTGAAGTTTTGGAGTCAAGGAGTTTTCGGAGAAACAGAGTGCTTTTCAGCCACAGAAAGGGGCGAAAAGGGGCTTCTTGCAGTTTAGTATCTGCAAGTTGCGGAAGATCCTGTCTATTTAAACTCTGATGGCCGTCTCACATTATCTCATACCTCTCTCCGTGATCCTGGTTTTATTGAGCAGAGATCCCTTCGATTTGCGCTCACCGATGTACGCGCCTTGTGTGCCTACCTAGTCAATTGAGACTTGATTCTTACTTCATCGGTATCCAACCCGAATTTGAACGGACGGCTTGATAGCTTGGGAAGGCGATTAGATTTCTGACTCCGCCTCCATACTGCTAATGGCGTGACTACATGTACTTGCGCAACCAAGTGCCTTGCAATTGACTGCCTACCTGACGATCAACTGCGCAACTGGCTGCGTGATTGGCTCCGTGATTGGCTGCGCGACTGGCTGCGCGACAACTGCCCAAGTACCCGGCGACTGACTGCCCCTGATGATGTCAGGGGTGACTGTGCCGAAGCGCCCAGGCCTCCACCTTCATCAGTTCAATTACCCAGCGACTGAACGACGCGCTGGAGAACGCGCTGGATGACACGCTGGACGACTCGCTGGTTGGTAACTATCTGCCTTGGGAGGTGCGGTCAGAAATCTGAAAAGGCGGGGTCGGAAATCCAAACGCTCTTGGGAAAAGGGGATCGTTCTTTGAATTCGGTGTCGGCTGTGCCTACCATGGTGTTAAAGCCGTATCCACTCTCTCCATTGCGTCAGTAGAGACGTCACTCATTCTGCCACCAGTCCCGCTTCGTGTATGGCATCATCCCCTGACATAGCAGCAGACACGCACCTATTTGGCGAGCTGCTCTGCTCCCTCTGGCAGAGACCAATCTATGAGCTTCCCTCTGCATTCGCTCAACACGGGGCAAGTTAACACCGGCCAAGCAATCTTACCTAGAAGTCTTGTCAATCACTCTCTATGCTAGGAGTAATCACAGAATAGGTAAGCCGTGCACCAGAGAAAGGCTTCCTTGAATTGGAATTTGAACAAGTCTATTGCATTCATCAGTAACATTACACTCAGCAGCTTCAACACGTTGGACCGCTGGAACACTCCCGCTCCTGCTGATTCAGCCAGCAATCTCCAACGATGAGAGCCAGTGATTTCAAAGGAGCAACCAGACGTCGAAGAGACGGAGGAAGTTTCATCAGGGCCAGGGGCAGGAATCCAACCCCATTGCAAGTTTGCTGTTGACCTACGTAGCTACCCCTTCCATTTTTCGCAAGCGATGCCATGCCATGCAATCGCCATACTCCACTCCCCGCGCCCACACGATCCATCGCCAAGCCTCAAGTCCTCAACCCGGGCTGGGCTGGTCTAGGCCACTCGCCTTACAGTCTTGAAAAAACGCAATGGCATGCAACAACTTCCCCTCTGCCCAGCATGACCGCTTTGCACCGCGCCGCGCTCCGCATCACACCCTCCTTCCTCAGTATGAATGCACAGCAGTACAAAGCGTGCCGCCCGCGTACAACAGAGGCGGACGCATAGCATACTACAGACAGAACAGTGATGACGCTTATGACTATGCGAGCAAGGAGATCACACAAGCAAGCAACAGAAGTTTGAGGGAAGGACTCTCCTCCGACTTCCCAACTAGCCAACAGCACGCGCAGTGCGTCAGTGACCACTACTGCCATAACACTACAGCCGCCATGAAAATCCCGTCGTCCCTCTACCTGCTTGCCCGCCCGCTGTGATGGAAGGCAAGTCTGAGGACTGACTTCCGTAGAGACATCATCATTGGGCCCACGATTGAGCTAGACGAGCTACCTCTAGGAAGAATGAAGACACCAGCTTCCACGACACACGCCTTTCCCAACGCATACATGCCCATCTCTCTATGTCAGTCTTGCGGCCCCTGACTGCCTGCCCCAAAAGATGAAAGGATGCCAACGACTACCGTATGGATGAAGAGGTAGCGTGCTCGTTTCCAAATCTCCCACTCTCAGCCGCCCCTACTTTACTCACACCACTCGTCTTCGCATACGCTTGAACTTCACCCGTTCGACACTCACAAGCCACCCGAATCAATTACCTCACTGCTCATCATGCACGGAAAGAAAAGTCTGATATGATTGCCTCTGCCTCTTTCACCCCTTCCTCTTCAACCCTCATCCCCACACTCATCCCCTCCTTCACTACCAACACTATACCACCACACCCCACCAATCCATGAACCAACGATGCAAAAAGCCACACACACCAGCAAAAAGAGACCAAAACGCAAAAGAGCACCTCCCGATCCATCCACCGACCCATCCATCCATCCGTATCCGTGCAAACGTACGTACGTGCATCAATCAAGCGTGCCTCCAGTCCTTCCCATACCATACCATACCATACCATCCCAGTCCAAAAGGAAGAATACACCATCAAACCAACCCAAAAAGCATAGAAAAAGGGAGAATTCGTTACATGCGTACCACCGTACTTTGGTATGATGCCAGCCGGCCACCCGCCCCATCTCTCCAGTCGTCGCATCCGCTTCACGTCACGCGTGCACGACGCACACTCACCACTTGACCAAGCACTTGCGTACTTTGACTCTTTCCAATACATCTCTCTCTCTCTCTCTCTTCTTGCCAATGATTAAGCACCTCGTCTACACAGTCGCTGCAGTCGCAGCACTCTACGCCGCAGCCGGATTGCCCGTCACGACCTTTGCCTGCTGGCCGCCGCAATCCGGAATCTGGACGCCGGGTTTGAGCTTGCGGTCGATGGTCATGAGGCCCCACTTGTCCTCCCACTGCTCGTCCTTTGTGTTGTAGCGGACCTTCCACGGCTCGTCAAATGTTTCGAACCTAGTCACGAGGGGTTAGTTGCCATTCGAAAACTGTGCTCAGGTTTGAAGGAGAAGAAAAGGACTCACCAAAAGTACTCGGTCTGATTCTTGAGCGCCTGGCACACCCAGTCGCCCAAAAACGTGTTCATCTCGTCAATGCCCGCCACGCTGCCCTGCGTGTCGCTCGTGCAGCCGGCCTCGGTGCCGCAGTCGTTGCCGCCGGCGCTGGGCCAGCCCGTCTCGCTGATGACGTGCTTCTTGTTCGTCAGGCTCTTGGTCACGGCAACGTCGTGGTTCTGCCAAAACGACCACGTCCAGCTTGCGGCCTGCGGCGCCTCGACGCCCGCGAAGAACGGGTGGATGTTGGCCATGACAATATCGACCTCGGTCGCCAGCTGCTCCGTCCAGTTGTCGCCCAGGTCCGACGTCGCCAGCGGCAGGTCCCAGTTGTGCGTCGTGATGTTGTCCTTGGTGTCCTTGAGAATCTTGGCGAGCTCCGTCTCCGACATGTCTTTGCGGTACAGCACCTCGTTGCCGACAATGACACCGGCAAAGGGGTCGCCGCCGTGCTTGTCCAGGATGCTCCACATTTGCGCCATTTGACGGTCGTTGGTCGTCTTGTTGTTGCCGAGCCAGGCGCCGAGCCAAACCTTGACGTCCTTGATTTCGAGCAAGTCGAGAGCAGCCAGCACCATTTCGGTCTGGTTGCAGTCGGTGCCGTACAGGCGAATGGCCGAGGTGAGCTGGGTGAGAACAGCCACATCGAGAGTAATGTTATTTTGCGATGGCGGGTTGTGAAGACAGTCGGGGTACTGGGCGTTGAAGGGTGTGTAATCCATGCCCGGGAAGACGCGGTGGAGGTCGGGGTTGTTGAGCAGCTTCTTGACCTCGGCCGAGTCCTTGTCATATTCGCCGTGGCTATCGTCGTCCTTGTGGCTAGATGCTGGAGCCGAAACATCCTTGCCTCCCTTTTCAGCGCCGATGATGCCGCCGGCGACGGCACCGGCAATGATTGCAGCAATAATGAAAGCAATGACGAGTCCAATGATGAGCTTGCGCTTCCTCTTAACAGCTCTCTCCTTGGCCGCCCACTCCGACTTTTCGCTGGCAAAGCCGTGGTTGTACTCTCCGGGGCCGCTGCCTCCCATGGGAACGTAGTTGCCGTGACCATCGGGGTCCCTGTTGGACAGGGCGGCGGCGGCAGCGCCAGCACCAGCCGCGCCGCCCGCCGCGAGGCCCTTTTTGCCAACCCCTCGACCTCTGTGGTAGGCGGCAATATCGTCGTCGTCGTCCTCAATGTCGTTTGGGTCAATGTTCTGGAACGGATTCGATCGCGAGCGGTATGGATCGTCAGCGTAGACTCCGTCATGGCTCAGCGAATGGGAATCCGGGGTCGGCAAGCTTCCGTGGGACATGGAATCTGAGAGAGCACCGCCCTGGGCCAAACCCTCGCGAGAGACGTTGGAGGCGGTAGGATCGCGGCCCATGATGTGCGTCGCAGGCGGGACGTAGCCGTAAGGCGATTGGTAAGGTGCTGAAGAAAAAGGTTAATTCCAAGAATGCGACAGTGGCACCCGCAGACCGGGAGCGCGAAGAATGCGATGCAAAATCGACGGCGCTCACCTGAATTATTATCCATTCCGGGCGATGACGATGACTGTCTGCGATGGGTGATGGGCGAGACCGGGGGGATGTTTGAGTATTCTTGGGCGTGAGGCGTCAAACCATAACTCTGCTGGGCAGGAATACTGCGATGGGCTGGCGGGGGTGGAGGGACGTCGTCGTAGGGGGACGACTGGAGAGTTGGCCGACTGTCGTCGTCTTGTTCAAAGGAAAAGGTACGGGAGAAAGGGGCGCGCTGGGAAGACATGATCTTGTTTCAGCGCGGGCTGCCTTCTTGGCCGCCGGGGTGTGACGGCGAGCTGGACTAGGTTAGGAAGTCAAGTCAGGTCGACGCAAGGCAGGCGGAATGCGGGACTTGAGCGCGTTGGAATTGTGCGCGAGAAACCGCGGACGAGCGAGTGAAGAAACGAGGGAGTTGCAACTGAAAAACAGATGGAATTGGCCTGGCTGGAGAGCAGATGTTGGTGGTTGTGGTGGTGGGCAAGCAGCCTCTGAATCCTAGAGGGCCTAAGGTTGACCAGTCGTCCACACCCAAGTCGACACCAGCCGCCCCGGCCACAGCCACAGCCTTGCCCTGGCAACATGATCCGAAATAGAAACCGAGCTCTTTTGCAACATCTCGTCTTTCTGCGTGCTGGCAATTCGACGTCACTGTACATGTTTGCGCGCTATCAGGTCGAGAAACAAAAACGGTGACCGGTGATGCCGCCGTCGTTGGAACAAACGTCTTGTCGTCATGGTCGTTTCATGCGCTAAAAACATGCAGAATCGGGTCGTTTGAAAGAGTCGGGCTTCTCGCACGCGCATCACGAGGGCAAAGAGTGCCAGCAGTCGGGCTTGGGGACATGTCGAATTTATATGACCAACTTCTCTCAGGCCGCGCAATGCCCATCGTCAACTCCACCAGCCTACGTAAGCTGGTGATATCAATATGGCCGAATGCGCCTTGCAGACATTGGCCAGTGCAATCCATCTCTCTGAACTTGGCGTGTTGTCGCAGGGGACTTTTTGGGACATGGCCGTCGTGGCAGCGCCCGTCTCAAGGCCCATCCCTCACATGGACCACGCTCCAGCAAGCAAGACCCCCACCAAACAACAACAAACATCCTCCTTTTTGACACTCGAGACGACAGCCCAAGCGACCGACCGAGCGAGCGCCCCGACCCGACGGCCAAAGGGCTCAAGCTCCATCAAGCCCGCCCAAGCTCTCCCCGCAGTCAACCCCGCTCCCGCTCCCTCCCGACCGCCCGACCGAGAGCCTGCCATGCCAGCCTGGCACCTGTCAATGTCTGCATCCCTTTGCTGCTAGCCTAGGAATGCAAAAGTCTTCAGCCACGCCACCCTGCCGTACCGTACCGTACCGTACGAGCGCAGGGCTGATTCCGCGCATTTTTTTTAGAGGCTGACGACACGACCTGAATTGTTTCTTCACGGAACCCGCCGGCACCTGAGCTCCTTCAGCCCAGCCAGCCAGCGCTGCGCCCGGGCCGATGTGGCCGTACGAGCACGAGCGAAGAGGCGCTCACCACCATTTTTGGACTCCACTCTGCGCCGAGCGATCGACCGACCGGGCGCGAGCAGACGAGCAGAGATGGATGACTTTTTGGCTGACAGGTGACGGCAGACGCGAAGCTGTCGACGCCGTTGCCAGGTGCAGCGAGGAGCAAACGTAGGAGCAGGATCGAGCAGCAGGCCATCCGCCCGCCGTTGCTGTGCCGATTTTGCGCATAAGCAAAGCAGCAGTCAGTCAGTCATTCAGTCAGAGTGGGTCCGCCTCTCCCTCAGCAGCCGGGCAGCAAAAGTCCCTGCCTCTAAGCAAAACACCCGCAACAAGAGTCTTCGCCGCTGATGGAGCAAAACATTGTCGACCGACTGCCAAATGATGACGTGACATGACGGCTCGACGGCGCGCCCGTCCACACGCCTTTTTCCCCGCAACCGGTCAGATGGATGAGGGAATTGTGCCGGACGGTGGGTTTTGTGGGGATGAAGCGATCCAGACGCGTCGAGAGGTTTGTTTTGGGCGGTGCTCGTGATGGCCAGGTGGAGACGGTTGAGGATCCACTGTGCCGAGATGGTTTTGGGGTGGCGAGTGAGCGAGATGTCGCGACGATGCGAATCGTGTCGTGTCGTCCACCTCTGTCCTGGAAATGATGTTCTTTCCATATTCTCCAGCAGCAATCACTATTCATGCCTTTCATGCTGTTCTGCTTTCTCTCCCCATCTCACTCCACCGCAAGAAGCTCGCCTCCTGCCCACCATCACGACTCATGAACACCTCGGCAGCACCCTTCCTCAATCCCTCCATCCACAGCCAAACAGAGCAAACACTCGATCTACACAAGCATGCCACCACAGCCTCCCTCCTCATCCCATCCCATCTCATCTCCTCTCATCTCGATCAACCCAACCCGTCCATCATCCTCAAAGGCGTTTGTCAAAATGCTCAGTGTATCCCTACCCAACTCTTCCCGTGCCGCCCCTGCTGCCTTGCTTCAGCTAGGAAGACGTGCGTGGACCCTGAATCATGCCAGAGGACCAAATACGCAGCATCCAAACCGAATCCGGAGTGGAGCGTCTGCCTGCCGACAGGACGGGATGGATGGCGAAGTCTTTTGCGAAGCACTGCACTGTCGCAGCGCTATCCAATTGTGTTCACGGCTTGCGAGATCCGATGCGTGCTTGCTTCCGCCACTCGTCCAGCTACAGTAAGTAAGGTAGGTTGAGGAAGTAGAGAGGCGTCATCAATTGTCCGCCCGTTCGTTCTTTGCAACTGTGATGCCACTACCGCAGGGAGCCGCAACATTTACTGCGATGAACAGGTATGTAGCAGACGTGAAAAATAGACCAGACCAGATAGCGAGCAATGCAGATGTTAGTATGAGCATACAGTAGATATTCCAGCACCGTAGTCGGCCGCGCGGCTACAAACATTCATTTGTGTGAGAAGCCAGCCAGCCGCGGGTTCTTCGTATCGGTCATTGCATTTCTAAAAATAAGGACGGGAGCTGCTCCATATTAAGTATTAAGCTTCTTTTGTACGGGAGATTTCTATACGTTGCTGTGTTTCATTTTCTCGTGTTTGCATGTACTCGCTACTGTACGAGGACTGCAGGTATGCGTCTTTACGCGAAAGGAGGTCGCAGGTGCTGTTGATGCTCTTGTGTCTGCTATTGTGTAAGAAGAGCAGAGATGCAATAGTGGTGCGAGATGGGCTTGGAAATTCGGATCGCTCGATTGTTGGATGGATGGATTCAGGATTGATGAGGGAGGGGAAAGGGGATGCGCGGTTGAGAGTTGAATAGCAGCTGCAGCAGCGACTGTGATTGTATGTGGAGTTCTCCAATTCAGCAGTACACCAGTAGAAGACCCTACAAGTCGCACTTCAAATACCAACGAACGCTCAGGGGACGCGGTGGCTGTCTATACAAACAAAGCTAAAAAGTAGCAGCGACGCGTCGACATTTGGGCAGGGAGGCGGTATTCGTGAAGCCTTTGCTATAGACTCTTGAAGATGCACGACTTTTGGGCTCTCTAAGCCTCGACGACTTGTGGGCAGATGAGCCCCAACAACTCTTGACGCTGATGTGGAAAATAGGGGGGCAAGAATAGAGGTACATGCAACAAAAGCATCCAGCATCCACACTCTTCCCCCTCCCCCCTTTTCCCACACCCCAGGCAAAGGCAAAGCCTCCTCATCAGCCCATAGGTCGTTCTCCTTACCGCACGCCACTTCTCAACCTCACGCGCTTACCCCTACCCCATCTGTCCTCTTCTCCTTCTCCCTCTTCCTCTTCTTCACCTCTACCTTCTGCAACGTCTCGATCAACGACACCAGAGCAGCATATCCGCATCTTCTCCTCCTTGTCATTCGATTTGAAGCATACGCGACATGAGGACGGAGGAGTTGAGACGTGAGTTTGCGCATGTCGTTTCCGGAGTAGGCAGCTACGGAGGCAGCTACAGAGGAGGAGGAAGCGGAGGTTAGCCAAGAGACTGCCGAAGTGCAGGAAACCCAGTAATGGATGCGTGTTGCCGTGCACACGCGGTGCGGTGCGAGGCATTCGGAATCAAGTTGGAGTTGCCTCTCCTCAATTCTGCGGGCTAGAGAATTGGATGTTAGCTGGCACAACAGACGAATTGTTTGAAGCAGGACGGGCGTGCGGAGTGAGTGTCGTTGTTGGAGAAGGAAGGGGGGTCTGGAGGAGAGACAGACGAGGAAGGGGGAGGGGGAAGGGAAAGGGACAGAGAAAGGGTGCAAAGGAAATTTATGTTGGCAAGTGAGTGAGCGCATCATCACAGGCCTACCGCCCATCACCATCACAAAGCACAAAGCACAATCGACAAACCGCCCACACACACACCGACAAAAATCAACAGTCCGTCATCACCACACCATAATATTCTCAGCTCAGCTGTTCTCGAAAAGGGGGGTAGAGCAGAAGCAAAGACAGACAGCGTACACTACATCCAAAAAACGACAGAGAGACAACTTCAAGATCCAAAAGGCAGAGGGGATTGAGAGCAGAGCACAGCAGCATCAACCAAAAAGACGCAATCGAAAAGACAACAAATTCTCGCAACACATCCAAAAACCCGCCCGAGTACCATCCAATCCATTTCCAATCCATCCATCATCCATCGTTCCATCATCCAATCCAACCAACCGGTCCCATTGCGCAAATCCGATTCCATCCCATCCAATCCAATCCATCCAATTCCCCCACCCAAGAGCGACGAAAGCAACAACGCGCGCAAGAGCAAAAAGCAGCAGCAGCGCTAGCCGTCCCAGTCGTTCGTCCCTCGTCTCGATCGTCTCTCATTGCGGCCAGAGCGAATAATATCGTCTCCACGGGTCTTGTGTTTTTCGTTCCCACCCTCGCTCGCTTGTTTTCAAATCGTGTGTCCCGTCCCTATCTTTTTTCATTCTCACACATGACGGGGCGTAGGGGAGGAAAAAAAGAGTACATGTTGCAGTGCAGGAAGGAGAATGGGGCAAGTTGCAGTGTTGCGTAAAGCCATGGTGCAGCAGCAGTCTTTCATGAAAAGCACGACAACTGAAAGGAAAAAGGGGAAGCAGAAAAGGGTGAGGGAACCTTGAACTCAGCCCTGTTTGGAGACGGATTCAACAACGGACAGGCCGCCATTGTTTCCAATTCCCGTTAGAAGGACCAAGCAAAGTGTCCACCTCGAGAGAAGGAAAAGCAAAATTGACAGACGAAGAAAAAGAAGTGCCAGGCTTGTCAAGTTTACAGGGGAATCGTATCTTTGGAAAACGCAGTAAGCCATCTGAGAACCTACGGAAACAGAACCCCGCTTGGCACGAAATCCGCAGTAGTCAGCAATGATGTGAAAAAAAAAGAGTACAAGATAGGGGAACGTTGTGTAGAGGCAAATGCAGGGTGTGCAAAAGGGGAAGACAGGCCGAGCCGTGGCGAACCCGTGATGAAGGGCGCTCTCGAGAAAAAGCAGCTGAGATCTGCCAGCAATGCAAGCCGCGCTGCATCCGCATGGAAAAGGAAGTCGGGCCAGGGATGCCAGTCAAGGAAGCCGTACTGGGTGATGATGGCGCAGAGGAACATCAAGCAGGCAGAGGCGAATGGTTGACGCGGGCGAGTGTTGAATGTTGCAGGAGCTGTGTGTGCGTTGCCGAATGCAGCAATCCAATGTTACACCGATGGACTGCAGTTCGTTTGCCTGCGCAGCTCCTCGAATCCAACCCCTGCTGTGTAGAGAGGTGGGTACATGATTCTCTGTAGGGAAGGGGATCCTAATATTCCCGGGCCGCAGTCGCGTAATCGATGAAGGGAGAGACAGGATGCAGGGGCCTAATTAGGAAGCTGTGCCCGCGTCAAACCAGGATTGACGCTCGAGTCGCGCAAGAAGGCCCTCGTTCGCAGATCATCTCGAGATAAGCCACCGGCAGGCTGACAGCTCTTCGTGTGCTTTTTTAAGGCGAGGCGTCGCGCTTCGACCTCTTGCTACGCTCAAGCCAGCGCCTCTTGCCTACGCGCGTCTCAAAGTGCGGCGCAACGTCTTGACCTGCGGCCACCATGGTGCTACGCATCTTGTTGCGGTAGGCGTCGACTGCTTTTGTTAGAACATCATCTTTCCCTCATATCAGTTACTTACGAGATCTCTGCAGAAACAGCGTACGTCCTGCAAACACTCTGCTCTGACTCCAGGTCATGCGGTAGCCCAGGTCGTTCAGGGTGACTTCTTTGTGCCTCTTGGCCCGCGTCATGCGAGGACGTGGGACTTTGGCCTCGGAACCGTCGAGCATCGGCACAGGCACCAAAGTCCTTCCAGTGACGGGGATGGGACCACTCGTGCCGTCGTCCTTTTCCTCAGGTTCAGGGTCATCGGTGAAGAAGCGGGTTCCACGAGGCGACGCGGGAGGCGATTGCATCTGGGTCGGGAAGTAGGAGCGGGGGTAAACCGAGTTGCTCTTGCGGTAGGAATCCGGCATCTCTTCCATGTTGACCTGGTCGAGCATGACGCGGACGCGCACACGAGTTCCCCTCTGAGCGTCGTCGACGAGGATGAACTTGCGGCGCTTGGCTTCGGGAAGGTCGCCAAAGAGCTCGAGGTTGCGCTCCTCATCCTCTTGCGCCTTGTTTGCCGAAGCTGCGTGGGATGGCGGAGGAGGAACCGGGGCCATGGACTGCTCGAGCGGCGGCATGCTGGGATTTCCAGCCGCAGGATTGGGCGGGTAGGTGGGATAAAAGCTGTTTGCTTGGCGGACGTCGCCAGCAGGAGCGCCTGCTTGGCCGTTTGGGGCCTGGTGGTGATGGGTGTGGGTTCCCTCATTGTACTCATTCCCGGCTACACCAAAAAGAGAAATTAGCTATCGTTACCTTGTCTGACGATCGCGATCTGCGCCAGGGTACATGTCGTGCATGACGAGATGGGTACAGACGGGTACAAACGACGGTGCAGTGCGGGGGAAAAGTTACATCAAAAGGAGTAATAATGTACATGCAATACAAGTGCGATATAAAACGACAGGACATGATTATCATTGCAAATCCGTTTCAAAAGAGCGCAATCTCAAAGTCGCGCATCACATTTGTTGGAACATACCGCTAACGTCACCCGATCCGTCCGGCGCACCGCCCGGGTGTTCATGATGGTGGTGCAGCTGCGCACCGCCCATTCCCATGTTTGAAGGCCTGGGAGGAGCCCCAGCAATCCCAGCAGAATTAGGAATACCTGCGGCCGGCGCACCAGGTCCTGCCAAGTGGGTACCAGGCTGCGTCTGCTGTACTGCTTTCCTGTTGGTGATTTTCGCCATCCGTCGTACCCTCCTGCTGCGCAGACGAGGGTCTTGGTTGCTGTTCCTCCAGCTGTCAACGGCGCGCTGAATGAGTCCGCGCTTGCCGCGCAGACACGGGTTCAGTTGAGCGAGCGCCCAGCCCACCGTGTTGCACTCGGTCTCATAGTGAAGGCGGTTGCCCTTGTACATGTCCTTGGAGCAGCACGCGCGCGGGTAGACGCAGTTTTCAGATTTGAATTCCGCGGGCAGCTCGTCGACATTGACGGACTCGACGTCGCAGCGGATCGTGTACTCCATCTTGACGCGGTCTCTCGAGTACTCAAAAGCGATCCACTGGACACCGTTCGAATCTTGGCGCACTACCAGTGGTGTCGTGGCGGGAATCGGGCCGGGAGCGGCGCTCGGGTTGACGTTGGAGTTGGGAGGAGCACCCGAGTGCATGCTACCAGCGCTGCCCGGAGGTGCTGTCGGCGTCCCCTGAGGATGTCCGAGTCCTGATGGCGGCCTCTGCAGAGGAGTCTGGTTGAGTTTGGTTCGTGGACTTCCCGGAAGCCCTGGCGTGTGAGGATGCGGCGCTGGTTGATGATGCATCGCCGGTTGTGCTTGCTGGTTCGACATCAACTGCGGCATGTTGGGAGCCGTTGGTGCCGTTTGCTGGTGCGTGTACGGCATTTGCCCAGGAATCTGATATGGCGGATAGTACATGCCTTGGGCGACCTGGGGGTTCGACTGGCCATACATTGGACGGCCATGTTGATCGTGCTGCGGCGACTGAATCGACGCGGGCGAATTCGACTGCGGAGTGTGGTAAATGGGCGGAAACTGCCTGTTCATGGTTGCGGTGGCCATGGAGAGGTCTGAAGCTTCTAGAGACGCGTCAGTCACAACATACGGCTTCCCTGTGGCGATCACGACGACGACGACAACGCGCGCGTTCAGACGCGTAGCTGGCCATCAACGACGGCAGACTTGACGAGAGAAGATGAGAGAGACGCACCTGACGACGTGTAACTTCCCGAAGTGCTGTTGGTGCTATAGGGACTTGGGTGAGCCGACGCGTAGTACGGAACCTCCTGCGGGTGCTGGCCGGGAGGGACTTGAACGTTGCTGACGTAGGGGGATTGGTGCTGTTGCTGCGAGGGAAGACCGTGGGGCGTCGGAGGGTGCGGTGAGGCGTAAGGCCCTTGGGTGGTTGGGTGCTGCGACGGATGCTGGGGTTGTTGAGGAGAATTGGGATGATGCTGTGTGTGTTGTTGTAGGACACCTGGTCGCGGATGAGGTTGCGGAGCTGGCAGGCCCTGCGAAGCCGAGTGGGGATGATGCTGGGAAGCGCGCCAACGTTAGCTGGATGTGCGCGACGTGAGAGTCGGCGGTGTGGCTGGCGGAACGATTGAGCGAAAAGGATGAGCGGTGGTCGACCCCTGCGTGCGAAGAGGAAATGGACAGAGAACCGAAAAGTGAAACAAGGCGGCCCCTCGAGGTGGAGTGGGAGAAAATAGAAAAAGCAAAGAATAGATGGTGATGGTTTGGGATGGATGTGTAGGTGATGACGCGGTGGGGCGAAGAGAAGGAAGGCGCAGCGCTCGCAGGTATGAAGCTCGAATGCGCTTTCCTTGTTTCTCTTTTGGCTCTTGCCCTCGAGCGAGTGTCTCAACGACCAAAGCCGGGGCCCGACGAGGATGTGACAGTGTTTTTTGGGGGGGACAGGGTCCGTGGATCACGGCGGCGTCGGCGACAGACAGCGGTCGCTTAAGAAAGAACAGAGTCGGGCAGGTGAGGTGTACAGCGAGCTAGGTGAAACGCAGCTTGGGCCCGGCGCAGACGAGACGCCGGACGCAACATGCATGGATCAAGCTGCTTGACAAGGTACAGCAGGCGACGGCGCAAGGCTGGGAGGTGGTCGAGTGCTGGGGAGGGGTAAGAAGAGAAGAAGGGACAAACCATGTAGCCTTGGGAGCACGCGGTCGGGATGCGGGATACGATGACTCGCCCGCGGTGACGGTGCGCGCAGAGAAATTGACAGGAAGAGGTATGCAGTGTGATGCAGAGATCAGACGCTGTCGCGAGACGAATCGACGGCGATGGGCGCGAGCGACGACAATTCTGCCGGGCGACAATGAGGCGATGGCAAGAGAAGAAGTTGTTGTTGTTGTCGTTGCAAGCAAGCAAGCACCAAGTGGATGGAAAATGACAGGGCAAGCGTGTCCGGTGGAGAGAGGCAGGCCACAGAAAGAGCAGGGAGAGACTCACAAGATTCTCCGCCACAGGCGCCGACCTTCCTTATACCCTGGACTCTCTCTCTTGTTATTATTACGACTCCAGCACAAGTCAGTCCGTTCTTGGGCTCCCGATAGCAGTGTGGGCGGGCAGGCGGAGCGAAGACAGGCTTCCAACGGCGACCGTGCGGAAAGGCCCCAGTCACTACGCGTGCTACTGGCTGCAGCGGATGAGTGGAGCCCTGACCTCTCAAATATAAACTTCAAACCACCCTAAAAGCCCGCCCGTAAGCCACTCGCCCCAGCTGCAGAGACGGAGGGATTGCCTAATCCATACAACTGACTCGTGGGCCTTAGTAATGCTCTCGCCGTGAAACCCGAGACTCTGTATGCCTGCATTATTGTTGCTCGTTCTACAATGGCATCCATCCATTGCTGCGATAACTCCATGAAATTTGCAAGAAGCACTTGTGTGCACAAGGAGTCCTCGTTCTCTTTGTAGTCACCTCAATTTCAACACCATGTCCAAATATCGCGTACCCCTGATGACTCCCCACACCCACGACCCCCTACCACCTCCCACCACCCCCCGGCTCTCCCATTCCTTGTCGTTGCTCTCCCTCTCTCTCTGGCCGCGCCCCGTCACCTGCCGCTCCAGATCTGACAAGTCTGCCTCTACCCCGTCCGATCCCTCATAATCGACGCGCACAGAGCAGCTGTTTTGCGCAGACAAGGGAGACGGCCGATCACTCCCCAAGCATCTGGCCTGTACGTCCCGCTGTCGTCGACCTTTTAGAGGCAAACCAGCCACACCATCCAGCCCGCTGTCACTCATGTCGTCCTCGACCGCAAACACCACTGCCGCCGCTGGGCTGGATGGCGTTCGGGCGCTTTCTTCCCTCGGCCCCTGATAGGTCGGCTTGTTGGACATGGCGCGGCACAACGGCGTCGACTCACCACTGGCTGCTCCTCCGCGGGCGGATGGCCTATCCACTCCCGCCGCCCGGCTTTTTTTCAGTGCCCAGGCTGGCTCTGTGCTTCGACGCGATCGGCGCCTTCGTTCTGCGTACGTAACTGACATCCCGGCTGCTCGCTCGCTCGCTCCCTACCGCTGTCGTTGTTTTGTTCGCCTTCTTTTTTCGTCGCGTTGCAGCTGTCAACCACAGTCGAGGAGAATAGAAAACATGCTTGGCACGGCTGCTAGCGCAACCACTCTATGCACCTGCTGAATCGTAGTCGTCACGTCGTTGAATCGGAGCCCGAACCGACTGGAGCGCGTGAGGATCCCATGGGTTACACTTTTGCTCGCTATGCTCCCAGTGGTGCCTTGGGCTGGAATGCACCAGCGCAGTCGGCCTTGCGGAAGCATCGGCCTGGTCGTCCCGAATGCTCCCCGACGTCGTCGTCGCAAGAAACTCTGAACAAACTTCGTCTTGCCACCACCGCAACGCGCCCTCGCTCGCCTGCTCCAACGCCGCCTTGCTGTTGACGCGGTCCTTTGCGTCTCATGTTTATTCACCTCTTCGCAGCCGACCGGCGACTCGCCAACCACCGGCAAGAAACGGCTGTTGTATCAGCATGACATTCCGCCCTTCTTCGGCTGTTGTTGTCGTCTTTTTTGTTATGGCATGGCGACTCGGGCCACCAAAACCGGGACCGATACGAGCACGAAACTTGGTCTCAAAAAACGCCAGTGCGCCCGCAGAGCCCTCAACGCGGCTTGATCATTGTGGATGCGTCGCCCGCTCCGGTGATGATCAATCAGGTCATGATGGACGTCGAGTTGCTCAAAGAGCGATTGCCCTCGACGCATGATAAAGCCCTCGCTCTCACCCGCCCGGCTTCCATGATGATTGGCCCCTGGACCTCGGACGTCTAGACCTTTGGATGAGATTGTGCGGCGCGTTCACGCGTCAATGTGGAGATGGCATCAACCGCGCCGCAGCTGACCTTTTGGTGTGCGGAGCACGCTTCTGCTCTTGGCCGCGAAAAGGGAACGAATGCAGTTGCATGGCACCGCAGACCGGCCGAGGATGCAGTCTTCGCGGTCGACTCGCGCGTTCAGGTGCCGCACAGAGAATCCAACAGCTGACACGTGATGAGACGCAACTGGTGACAGCCAAGCGCCCGGCAAAGCGCGGAGATGATGGACGCAGCGTCGAGTCATGGTCGCACACAATGCTCCAAGTTCTCGCCCCATCCGCGAGGCGGCGACTTGCAGCTCCATATTGTCGTTTGCGTATCACACTTTTTATTTTCTCTCCGTTTGCCGCGGTCAAGGCCTTGCAGAAAGAGCGGCTGGTACTGATCACTTCTGGTGCATGTGCTATGGAGATCGCCACGAGCAACCTCGAGTCAGCCTGGCGACGGGTCCGCGTCCAGTTGCGTAGCACACGCCGACATGTTGTTGATGTTGATCTGTTGATGCTCTCCACCCGTGGATCCCGGCTGACGTTCCTGGTTTGCATCTTGGCCACCCATGTCTACCCGTAGGCACGTCCAACGGTCCACGCATTGTTGACGGGGGCCGAATTTGGGGTCCTCATGCTTGTTCGCTCACGCCGGCCAGGAACGCTGCTCCTATCTTGCGGGCAGATCGTGGTTGAATGCTCCTGCAACATGCGTGCTTTTTTCTATTTCTCAACGTCTTCTACTGCCGGCCGGATTGCATGTCCTTTTGGACGGCTCCCTCCGGAAGGCGCTTCTGCTCGGTCAACAAGTCCAAGCGAGGTGCGCTACCAAATCACTCAGCCAGTTTCAGTCAGAGGCGAGCGACTGCGCAGTCGCGCCTGTTGGAAAAGGCGGACACAAGGCCGGTAGTCGACGACGAGTATACGCAGAATTAAGGTTGCTGCTGTCACGGCGTGTCACGAACCTTGTAGAGACTGAGCTCAGGGCTCCCTAGCCCGTGATTTTCTCAGGCCCTTCCCTGGCTTCCCGAGATTCCTTGAGACTCTTCCCGCTGTTGCAGCGGTCAAGGAGCTGCTGATGCCTGCGCTCGCCTCAGACACCCACCTTGGCTGATCCACTCTCCATGACAACAACATCAACGGTTCGCAAAGTCGACTTTCGGCAGTTGATTCTGTTTTTTTGGCAATCTGCCGCATGACCTTGAAAGCTCCTCGAGCACGCCAGGGCGCCTTGATCTTGCGGCGTTAATCTTTTTTTTGGCAATCCTGCTCGACCAATTCGACGGCGCTTCCTCTTACCTTGACGGTTTGGCTGCGGACGGCCTGGCGACAAATGTCCATCGGCGCGGGGAACTCCCTGCTGTGCCGCTCTTTGCGCGCTGGGGTCAGGCCTGAATGACCGTTTCTGACAGGTCCATGGCAGCACTTGGCCCTAGCTCGGTATCGTGCATGGGCCGATGCATGCGCGCCGGTTCCATCATGATGTCAGGCCGAGTCTGCATCAAGAAGCTGGTGGATGCCATGGAGAGAGTGTGTGAAAAGAGGGCGTTGATTACGCACCCGTCCCGCGCCGCGAAGCATAAGTGGCATGCCACTCGACGGATACTGACTGGGGCGCATCAAGGCAAAACGTGCCATTTGATATCCTCAAGTCGCAACCTCCGCGTTTCTGCCCCAAGCGCCTCAGCCGTGAAACACTGCGCTTTGGCGAGTTCCAAGTCTCACCGTCGCCCAAAGGTCGTCGTCGACAGCAGCAACCAAGTCAGCCTGCGCGCCAAACAGCCAAACCACGGCAGGCAACCGCGGAGCAGGGGCATCCACGCATGCCACCGTGAAACTCGACGACAGCAGCAAAAGATGAGGTGGGCTTTGTAAGAATGACGAGAGAGACATCAAACATCTTGCTACACGCAGCACGAGGCGCGCCTGTAGTCGCCGGCTGCCCATTCTCGCCTCCTCTCCCCGGCTGACGTGGCTTGCATGGCTCTCGTCTTGAATTCCCAGGTCGATCGCAGGTGCATGTCCCGTGACGATGCAATCTTCCGGCGGAGAGGCGCCTGGGCCTTGGATCCTGGTGCCAAAAGTCGTGGCACATGGAAAGAATATTCTGCCCAAGATGCATTTGTCGTTCAAAGCACGCAGATAGAATCAAATAGTCGAAGTCGTACGTTGTAGGAATTGGTAGCATTCAACCTCTTCAGTCAGAAATAGAAGTCAATTTCCGTTGCAAACTCTGGTCCGAGGAGTTGTCGAATAGTCGCGTGTCACCAAGTTTTGGCACCAAGAATCTCTACTTTTCCCCACGGGCGCCTATCACCATCTCGCAAATCCCGCGAGCCCCATTTTTGGCAGCGTAGATATTCTGGCATCGCTCGCACCCGGGCGCAGGATGAATGGGCGTTGCGACTACCTTTGGACAGTCGTCCGGAGCTATAGCCAGCGGTTATTTCCTGGGCTGCAGCGAGAGCGCAAGCAGAGCAGCCTTTTGGTCGAGCAGTCCTCTGATCTCGTCTCGCATGTGCTCGACGGGTGTGTGCATCTACAGTTGTTTCTCCTTCGCTTGAGTGGGTGAATGGTGGGTTTGTAAGCGGCGGCCGTCATGCATCCAAGCCGTCGAACTAGAAGCTGGGCGGGCGGACAGTCGCGCATGACCGTTTGCTTTCGACGACGCCCCTTGGTCGAGCGAGCGAGCGAGCGAGCGATTCTGGGCCATCGCCGCCGGGCTGGCTGGGCTCGATTTTTTTTGGGCGACGCTTTGGCTGGGGCTGGCTGCTGTCTCGCGGCAATATGTCTGTCTCACACGTCATCTGTTCGCCTCGACTGCCGGCCGTTTGATCATTTGTAAATTGCCTCTCTTTGGTGCATCGTGGTCTCAAGAAACGAGGGAGAGGGCACAATAGGGTCGCCCGTCGATGCTGTCACGTCAGTCGGAACAATTGACCTGATCCGGCCTCCGGGTTTTACCATCGCCGCAACGCAGTCGCAGAGCTCTGTTGCCGGTTTTTTGTTTTTCTGCATATCCCAAATAAAAGGAATGGCTCTCGGAGAGCATTTTCCTGCTGCTCTCGTCTCCTATGCGGCGGTGCGCTAGGTAGTCTGCAGGGGCTGGGCGGCGGAGCAAGCATGCAGGCTGTACCACATTGCCAGATTGCGTTGTAATGCCGCCATGGCCGCCGTCGCCGCGAAAGCCATGGCCGTCCGGAAGCTGCTGTGCATTTGAGTCGCGGTGCATAGAGAGAAAGTGGGCGTCGGCGTTCGATGATTGTGGTGGTGGCTGTGGTTTGTGGTTGTGCTGCTGTCGGCCATGAAAAGCCATCCAGCGATGCAAGGTGCTGAGATACCCACTTCCCGCGTGCCGATGGGCTTGGTGTGACCTTCCTTCTGTACCTCCAAACCAGGTGCAAGGCTACACCACCTCGCTCCATCCCATTCACCCACCGACGCACGCATCTCCCTCCCCCTCGTCTTCCTCAGTGTTCGTTCCGCCCGCTGGCTCCCTGGCTCAGGTCCCCCATGCTTGGTTTCTGTTCAGCCATGAAAAAGATCCTCGCCCCCACGCGCGCCGCGCATGCGCTCCCTCCATGTCCCCGTCCGATCCGCCCACCCTTCCGCCCCCCTCTTTCTTTCGCTCAACTCATGCCGTGTATCCTCGACCTTGTGGCTCCACGAAACCAGCATTCCCAAATTCTAGCTCCATTCTAGAAATTCTCGCGTCTATGCTGCTTCCTTGACGCCGCCGCCGGCTTGCGTCCCGATCCGCACCGCACCGCGGCACCACCATCCATCATCCCAAGCTCTTGCAATATATGGAAAGCCGCGCGGATTTCTCCAGCCAGCCAGCCCGCTTCTCGGTCGAGTTGCACAACTTCGTCACCAACTGAATGCCGCTCTCTCTTTCAGGCCGAGTACAGATTCGATATCTGCTGCCTCCACGCGCGTCGTCGCGCACCCTGACCAACCAGTTGTGTGTCTGCTGCGGCCGGCGGCGCAAGCGAGCTGTTGCGGTTCCTGCTGCCTGCGCAGATGACGCCTTTTGCGTCGCTCGTCAACGGCATGAATTGCTCAGCTGCGCCAAAGTAAATGGGATCGAGATGGCGATTCCGTCGTATTCGGGGTGTCGTCGCGTCTTCCCGTGTTGGTTGGTGGCCCAATTGCACAAAAACTTGGACCTTGAGGAGTGCAGAGCAGCGGCGTTCCCTCGAAAGCAAAGCCCCAGGCGAGCCACCACCATCCACCAGCAAGCCAGCCGGCCGATCCTGTCTGGCCTTTCTTTCTCCTAAGAGGCGTCATCCTTGCTTACCGGACACAGCAGCACTCGTCCGTTTATTTGCCCGCCTGTGATGCTGACCTTGCGTTTGCGTTGCGTTGTGCCTGGCCCCCGACTCAGATCTTCGCTGGGAGGGGGCGCTGTGTCCTGAGTCTCGTCACCACCCGGTCAGCCCTGCTGGTGGTGGTGGTGGTGGTGGTGGTGGTGGTGGTAGTGCTGCTGCTTATTCAAACACCACAGCGTCCAACGGACTTCGGCATTGCACAAGGTGAGCGCACACGACAGAGAGCGGGCGAGCGGACAAGCGCGATACGTAAGTACGAGTACGGACGGCGGGTGCTGGAGTGAGCTGTGAGATTGTTGCCTCTGCTGATGTTGCTCTTCTCCTCCACCTGCGGCCGCTGCTGCTCGGATTCGTTGTACGTTCACGATGGAGGTCGAAGACGGAGGATGCCTTTCACCGGTAAGTCGAGCCTTCGAGATGCCGTTTTGGAGTCCGCTCGGCGGAAAAAGAGGGGGAAACGCTGGCGGGAATCGTGGTAGGTAGGTCTGTCTGCGAGTCAATCAGTCGGTCAGTTCTTCGCGCGCAGGCGGTCAAACAGCGTTCAAGTCCACGTACCGTTCGTACTGAGGACCCGTCAAGGCCAATGGCTTCGCATTACCACAAGCTTTGCGGCGTGGTCTCGTCTGCTTTCGTGGTTGTCTTGGATGGAGTGAGTGTCGAATGGGGCAGGGTCACATGAGATGCACGTGACTTGATTCACACGTGACAACCGCGGGGGTGCAACATGTCTCCAAATGGCCAAGTCCGACGCAATATCACGCAGAGTTTCAACGTCAAAAATTTCACCTCCAAAAAAGCGGACAAGCGCGAGACCAAATTACGAGTACGGACGGTGAGTGTCAATTCAATCGGCTAGGACTGTCAGCGGTGGTGGTAATGGCATGGTGGTGGCAATCGAGACCGACCGCTCGTGGGAACAAACAGGTCCCAAAAAGCTGGCAGTGAGCATGATCATCAACCAGCTCCATGTGTTCCTGCAGTACAGGCTGTATAATTCGGCGCCTGAGAGTCCGCCGCCTGCAAAGAGACGGAAAGCACCGTCCCGAAGCCGTCTCTGGCACTTCGCCAGTCCAGATATTGGCGTAATGAATCAGTCGGTTGGCCGACAGGTCCATCCTCGTGTACTTCAAGTCACCTACCGCCATTTCCGACATGTCGCGCATCCAGATATCGCTGTTTCCACGCTTCTGGAAAGAAATCGACTAGGTTTGTGCAAACTTACGCGGCCGCCATCCGTTGCTCGTCGCTTTCTCTGAGAGCATTATGACATCGAGCACACCAGCTTGGGAGACTTGAAGACGGCCCTGGAAAGCAGAGTTGGGTTTTCTGCCTCCAGCCATCCGCGTGTGTGGCGAACCGGGAACCCGTCATCGGAAGATCCAGTCAGTCGAGTGGCAATCGGGACGAACCTGCGAGACTGGTCGTCGACTGCGAAGATGACTGCGTAGTTGTCGGAATTTCCAGCCACCCACGCTGCGTGCTTCGCTCCCCCGCCTTTTATACTTACGGCTTGGGGTTGCTGCTGCTGCTGCTGCTGCTTGCTCTACTCTTTTAGTCTACTCTCTCCGGCTGTCTATTGTTGCGCAAGAAAATTGGCGTTGATTTGCCAAAATGCGGGCCTCGTTTTATGTGGGGGTATTTTGACCGAACTACAATTTTGCAACGTCTATCCATGCTGTCTTTCAGTTCTCCCGGTCGTCTGCTGCTACCAGTCGTCTCTTGATCGTCTCCCCTCTCAACCATCCCGCCAACCCAATCTGCCCACCGTACTCTGCCAATGGAATCCCGCTCATCCACCCTCGCGTTTTGCAGAATAGGCAGGGTCACATACGGGGGTGCGACACGTCTCCAGATAAGTAGCTAAGTCCGACGCAACGTCCATTACTCGACACGCAGAATTTCAACGTCAAAAATATCAATTGCAAAAACCACGAATCTACCTCAGCCGCCATCCATAGCAAATCAATCCCACTTCTAATGACTATGTCAAATGCCAGCGGGAGCCGACGAAAGAGGCCGGAGGTCCAAGCCAGAGCCCTTCCAGTCTTCACTAAACCGATTCTTGGCGGTTGATGTTGCCATCAACCGTCTTGTCACCGTCCCTGGTGGCACCATCCTCACCATTGGGCTCTTCGGTACGCTTCCTCTTGTTTGAAGAAGCTTCGCATTCGCCTTCCTCATCGCTTGAGGAGTATTCGCCATCGTGATGCCATTGCAGATCGGCTGCTGGTTGGTTCCAGTCGTCAATATCACGATATGCGCGGCACTTCTTGCACTGAGCCGATTTCTCTCCGTCATCAAAAGACGTCGTCGAGATGCCCTTGCATGACGGACATTGGCGTCCACGTTTCCTAGTTCGGAAGTTCAGGCTCATGACTTCTGACCAAAATCCGTCGATGCTGTTCGCATTGTCCTTGAACTGTTCGTGCACTATGAGGCTGTCGAGATGCTTGGATGCATACAATATGACCTGTTCGCGCAGTCCTCGGTCGGTACTAGGAGTAGATTCGAAAATCTTCATCGTCATCTTGGTGAAAAATGATGGAGAGAGCGTGCCCCGGCGCGTGAAGCGGCTGAAATGGACTCTGAATTCGGCCTTGATGCCATCTTTAAGTCCAGTAAACCGGTACTTGTCAGCGGTCGAGTATGCATCGATGCACCGTAGTAGGTTTGCGTGCTCCGGGGCCCGTTTCGAGTACAGTTCGTCCAGGATTCCCATATCGATGCTGCATGTGTAGCAGAAGGCGAATACGAACTTGATCAGGATTGGGTCATCGTCGTCGAGGGATATGACACCGGTCTTGGCTTCCTGTGTTCTGGCTAAGTCCACCTGAAGCTGGAAATTTCCGAGAGTACTTACAGTGAATGGAGAGTCGGGGTTGCAAGCCTTTTCAAAGAACTCCGATTGCGTGCCGAGTATTATCTTGTGGAGGTGGAACTCTTTACCATTGCAGCGAACGATAAGATCCGTTTGTTGTTTCAGGGAAAAGTCGGCCTCGGGATACTTTTTGAGGTTGTTGAAAAAGCCTGAGGCGGCCGCAGCGTTAGCTTCCAAGTTCAAGCGACATTGTAATGACGGAGACAAAATACCAAGGGCAAGAGAGTACCTATCCATTTGAAGGTCTCAGGAGGCATGCAGGCGAGGTGAGGGCTCTACGGTGTGGGACTCGTTGAAAGACGCCGTGACGAATGACTCGATAAGCAGCGGGAAAGGTGAGGTGAAGAGGGAAGAGAGCGCGGGCAACGCGCAGCGTGGAAAGAAGACGCGTCGCAGTGGCACCAAGCCCGTTTGGGAAATCAGGGTCATCAAGACCTTGCGGAGGAAGGTGCGGTGCTTGCCCGATAGAGTCCTTGCCATTCACCTCGACGCAGCCCATGTCGAAGGAAACCGCGCTGTCAGGGAGTCATCAGAAACGTCTTTTTTTCAACACGAAATTCGCCTCGCATTCACTTTCTTCGCTCGACTCCATCTTTCAACAGGGGTTGAGACTTTGCATTCTGGAGCCTGGGTCTTCAAGGGTATGCGGAGGAGGTTCCTGCGGCTTCTTGCTTGACGGGGTCCTTGTCATTCACCTCAAACCAGCCTTTGTCGCCGCAAGTGGTAGGGCTGCCAGGGAGTCATCATGCGTGCGGTACTTCGCCTAAACACTGACAATGCAAGGACGTATCTGCCCAACGGGAAGGCCAAAAAAGGACAAAAAGGGAAAAGAAATCGGACCTGACGTGGATCGAACTCATGGTTATGGCGTGGCGGGAGGCAGATCCAGTGTTGCGAACACCATCGAAATCACCACCTCCCCGACAAGCACGCCACCAAGACGTTCCCATGCGACACACGCCAGCGTCCTTGAAGATAGACTGGGTTTTTGCAATTATAAACATGGAGGGAGGCAGCGGACTTTGCTGGGTGTGTCACGAGGGAGACTTTTTCTACCTTCTCAGGTTCCCTTGCCACTTTGCTTTGAACGCAGCCTGACTGCCCACATCCACCTCATAGTAGTGAGTCGCAAAATGATTGGCGACCCCGGGTCGAGGTGCTTGAATGCTACTTGTAGTCATCTTCCCAGACTTTGTCGTTTTGTGAGTCAAAAGTTGAAGTGTGTACGTGTATTCAGGGAGTGATCAAACACCTTGCTCCCTAATGACTTAGACGTTTGAGCTTTTGAATGGACAGCTACAGGGAGCATTCAAGCACCCCACACCGCCTTGGAGTCGCAGTTTCTTTTACGACCCATGGTGACATCATCCATCCGTGTGCTGGCATCTTTGTCGCGCGTCGCGCGCACATTCTCCTCTCTTCTCCTACCTCTTCGCACTGGACTCGGCCCACCACATCCACCTCATCTACTTGAGTGCTCACGTCTTTGTTGCGCATCTCGTGCATATTGAACTCTCTTCTCTCACCTCTCCACTCTGGACGCGGCCTGCCAACGTCCACCTCATCCGCCTGAGCGCACTCATTCTGCCTCTTCCCTCGCCTGCGCGCTCTAGACGCTGCCTGCCTGCCAAAATTCACCTCATCCACTCCAACAAAGAACATGAACCAATCGGGTATGCCACCCACCACCCTGTGGCTGGAAGGCGCTGACCGTCAGCTTCAGAATTGCACAAGGGCCTTAAGGTCCACGTCGACGACAATTTCAAATCGCAATGGAACACTGACCTGACCATCCGGTGCAAAGATGAGACTTTATACGTGCACAAGGTCATCCTTGGCGCCTGCTCGCCATTCTTCGCCAACATGTGCGGTCCCAATTCTTCCTTCAAGGTAAGTTTTCTGCGCATTGACGAGTTGAATTCGTTAACTGATCTGGCTTTAGGAGGCTCTTACCGGCGTGGTCGTTCTTGACAACGATGATCCGTTCTTCGTCCGACTCTTCCTCATCTACTGCTACACCGGAGACCTCGATGCCAACAGGGCAAATGAATGGGCCAACAAACATCATCCACTCCTCGACTGCGAGTTCGGGGATGCAATCTGCTTTGTCTACGTCTACGCCCTAGCCGACAAGTACTGCTGCGATGGATTGAAGCGCCGAGCTGAGGACGGGCTACACGAAGTGGTGTCGAGGGACATTGGCAGCAAAGGCGAGGACGGTCTTCTGTTTTCGCGCATCGTTCGTCTGGTATACGAGACGACACCAGGGAGTGATCGTGGATTGCGCGATCTGGTCCTGCACCACATGGTACGCAGGGTTGAGAACTTGATGCAGTACAAGAGCTGCAAAGCCATCTTGAACGGAATCGATGGATTCTGGGCCGACTACGTCCAGTACCTCGCGCTCACCCAGGAGCGAGCCCGCAAGTGTCCTATTTGCCGAGCTGAGATGGTCTTCTCCTTTGAGAATTGGGCTTTTCGCAGAATGGCTCCATCAGCAGGCGGGGCAGAGTGTCGCTCTTGTGGAAAATGGAGCACTGTGTTGGAGTGGAACAAAGAGATTGACGCCGACCAGGTCACTGACGAAGAAGAGGAAGGCAAGAACGTCGAAGCCCTGGATGTGCAGCGCAAAGAAGAGAGAGAGCGAGGGAAGGCAGCAAAGATACAGAGGTTCAGACAAAGCACGCTGAAGAGGAAGGCTTCTGGTGCTCGTTGAAGGGCTGGAAGAGGGCGCTTGGATGTTGGGAGAAAAATGAGTGCCACTCGACAAGACTGGGAATACCGCAATACTAGCAGGTCAAAAATGGGCGAATTCAGAATTGGAGACAAGCAAATAGAAGCAAGTTCTTGATGACGCTGGAGGCATTTGAATGCTCCCTGTGACTCGGCAAAGAGTCCTACATGCAATGTCCCACGATATGCCTGAGGTGCTTGAATGCTCCCTGTGACTCGGCAAAGAGTCCTTGAGTATCTAAAGTTCCATGATGCGCTCAAGGCGTTCGAATGCTCCCTGTGCCTCGGAAAGAGTCCTTGAGCACTTAAAGCTTCTTGATGCGCTTGAGATGCTTGAAAGCTCCCTGGGGTACACCAGGATGGAGAGAGAGCTCTGAAATTGACAGAATGAGCAGTTGACAAGAGGTCATGGCTGCAGTAGGCAATAGCTACTTACCTAATCACAACGTGGTCTTGAATGCTCCACGTGCTGACGTACCGACGTTGACCCTGCCAGCGCTCGGTTGAGCGTGGCCGTAGTCGTTCCTTCCCGCTCATAGACCCCGGCCTCCCAATCGGGCGTAGTGTGTCGATCATCTGCGCACATCTTTCTTCGCAGCGCTTCGTACAAACCCTCTCTCCTCTTCAACTCTCCCTCTCTCTCATCGCACATCTTCCTTCGCTGAGCGGCTCGCACGATAGCTCGCTATCCTTTTCACCTTTCGTCTTCGCAGCCGGGCTGGCCGCGCTCGGCCTGCGTGCGCCTCTAGAGCAATCATGGACGGATGTATGTCACCGTTTACCCTCGACTTCTCGAATGAGACTGACACTTTAGGTCCAGCTTCAGATCTCCACGAGGGTCTTATTGAATTTGTTGTCGACGGGGGTTTCAAGGCGAAGTGGCACACCGATCTCACGATCCGCTGTCAGGGCAGGGAGTTCTTTGTTCATAAAATCATCCTCGGCGCACAATCACAGTACTTCCGAAAGGCTTGTGACCCAAATTCGCCATTTCAGGTATGATATTCCCTTGTAAATGATGTGGCGTTCACGAGAAAAGCCAGACTAATTATTTCGAGCTAGGAGGCAAAGACCGGTATCATCGACCTTGTCGATGAGGATCCCGACCTCGTTCGAGTCATGCTTGACTTTTGCTACTCGAATGATTTGGACTATAGCCTCGACTGTCAGCTCTTTTGCAAACACGATGGATTCTGCTATCGAAACGCCATGTGCCATGCTCGGCTTTACGCGATGGGAGACAAATACCAACTGATTCGGCTGAAAGACCACACGGCAGAAGCACTGAAGCTCTATCTGGAGGGAAAGCTCGCCAATGAGAAAGATGAGACTCAGGCCACTGAGTTTCGCAGACTTGCTCGCGTGGTGTATGCAACGACCCCCAATACAGATCGAGGGCTACGCGACCTTCTCCTGTATTTTGCGTCAACAAACATCGACAAGCTCATGCAGGAGAGAAGTTTCAAGGCGAAGATCGACAAAATCGACGGATTCTGGGGAGAGCTTGCTCAATACACCACTGAGACTCGCGAAAGATCTCGTCGTTGCCCAAACCCCGAGTGTTTAAAAACTTCAATACAGTCGTTTCCCGCGTGGCTGGTCCGTGGAAAATATCGCGCCTGGCTTAAGTGTCCACACTGCAAGCAAGGCAATAACTTCGCAGAGTGGAACAAGCTGCGAGGTGCAGAGAAGGACACCGACTCAGAGAGCTCCTCCGATGAAGAGACTGAGTCTAGGAAACGGAAGCGAGACCACCGTTCGCCAGAGCTTGGGACGGACGTGGCACCGGTCAAACACCGCAAGCTACAGGTCTGCGATGGAGTCTGATTGGTTCGACCAAGATTCGAGAGATTGGCTTCAGCGAGAGGTTCAGTGAGGGTCAGAACAGGCATGTCAGAATCACAGGGAGTTGCCGGGTGCTGGATGCAACGAATTAAGTCGGATGGGAAGAGCTAGTTGCTTCATGAATTTGGGAAGACCGCAGGCTGCACAAGGGAGGTAGCATAATTGACTGATTTGGTCTTCATTCGAGGTGACTTTCCTGCCGTTAACGTGACACACCGCCAGAGCTTTCTGGATCTCATCAAGCTAGAGGCATATCTGAGCTAGGCACAGAACCAGTCATGGCCTGGAGTGAGGCTGTGATTGTTGGCTGCAAGAGATGTCAACATCATGATGGCGCAGAAATGCATGGATGCTCCCTGGTCTTTGGTGATTCAGTTCTCCTTTAACACTTCGCAAAATCCTTTGGCGAAAAGTGTTAAGATGCTCTACTATGAGAGATTTGAGAGCGCTCAGCAATGAACCTACAGCAATAGTGTCTGTGTGTGCCAAAACCTTACCGCACCTTCCTCACAAGAGAGGCTTCCCGATCGGGCTTGGTGCGGGTTGAGTGTCTTCCTTTGCAGCGCGTCGCGCACAAAAACTTCTCTACCTCTTTGTTTTGCACTACTCAGTGCTTACACACCCAAACAATCGACCCTCTTGCAACTCGACCTCGAGAGCTTCCTGCGCAAACAATCGGCACGCGCCAAAAGCCTCCACTATGAGCGGTATTCCATCCCTTCGTCCGCCGAATGAACGACGCTGATTCTGAGTTTCCTTTCAGGCTGGCTTTCAGGCCTAAAGGATCATGCCGATTCAGGTTTCCAAAGTAGATGGAATACCGACCTCACGATTACCTGTCGAGGACAGTGGTTCTACGTTCACAAGGTCATTGTCGCGGCTGAGTCGCCATTCTTTCGCAAGGTCTGCGATCCAGACTCGCCCTTCAAGGTGGGCGACTTTTGCATGAATACGTGGGATTGGTCTGACTTGCGAAACAGGAAGCAAAGACCAGTGTCATTCACCTCTACGACGATCCTCTTTTCGTTCAGGTGATGCTTGTGTATTGCTATACCGGCGAAATCAGAAGCTACTTGTTCAATGAATGGGCGGATAACAGCGGAAAGTCTGCATCGGACTGGGACCGAAAGGATGAGACCGAAAATGGTTATCGCCACGGATACTGCTGCGCCTACATCTACGCGCTAGCTGACAAGTATCAAATCAGCAGTCTCAAGATCAAAGCAAAGGACTACCTACACAGATATCTCTCCTGCTTTAGTCACTGCCCCTGCGACGATTGGGATGAGGTAATATTCCCAAAAGTTGCAAGCAAAGTTTACAAGACGACGCCCAGCACGGATCGAGGGCTGCGCGACGTGGTGTTGGAGCATACACGCAAACGATTCGAGCAGTTGATTGCGTTTCGACGAGCCAAAGCTACTATGGACAAGATTGACGGCTTTTGGGCTGAATACGTTCAGTACCTAGGTGATACGGAAAGTCGACAACGCGAGTGTCCAGGCTGCAAGAAGGATTGTTGGCAGTCTGTCAAGTGGTGGAAAGACCTTGGCACCGACAATCCTGAATATTATCCATGCCCCTACTGCAGGAGGGCTTTCACCATGGAGGAGTGGAACAAACTAAAGGACACCAACTACCCTGGCGACGATACGGACAGCTCGGATGATGAGCAGGCGGAGTTATCAGCACCATCCAACAAAGGCACGGATTCGATGGACCTCGGAGCGGCCAGCCCAGCGACCAAATCTCTCAAGACCAACAACAGCGAAAGCGCTTCCGGCGCTCCTTGATTTTGGATCGCGAGCTTTGTGATGGGCAGGGGTCTTTTCGACGGGCTGAGGATCGGGCGGAGCAGAGTAAGGGATCAAGATGATTTGCGTGGAAACGAACAGAGGCTTCTCGGGTCGCTTCTTGGAATCACGAAGCGTGGAATGCGTCGAAAGGGAAAGCTGTAGTTCGTTCGGAACACTTCGAAAATACGAGGTGATATAACAATGGAGAAGATCCTCTCTGCAATCTTGCTGGCCTGGTCATGGTGGGTGATCGGAAACCACCAACTCAAGGCCCTTTTCGGTGCTAAGGCAGAATGTAACGAGACAGGGAGCATTCAAGCTCCTTTGCCTTGAAGATAGAAATTGAGCACTCTCCAAACACGTAGTGATAAGGAGCCATCAAGCGCTGGCACTTCGGTCTCAAAGCGCTTTCAACCATACTTTGCTCGAACTTCTCTGCTGTGCCCGACTAGGTGACTGCCCGGGCAGGATGCGCCTGCGCGCCTTCTCAACGACGACCGAGACTTCCCAAACGGGATTGGTGTCGCTCTGCGGATATTTCTACAGTGCCCGTTGCACCGCGATCCTCCACCTTCAACCTCCAACCTTCACCTTCGACCTTCAACCTTCTCCCCTCACCTTTTCTTCCAAGCAGGCCGTCCGCACCTGGGTCTGCTTGCGAGCCGCAAGCCATATCATCAACATGGCGAGCAAAGACGGTGAATCGGGCCTCTCGACTACCTCAACGAACGTTGCTGATACCTCACCACAGGCTGGCTTCCCGGCCTGGCGAAAACGCAAGCGATGGATTCCAGAGCAAGCGAGACACCGACCTCACCATTCGCTCTCGAGGCGAGCAGTTCCACGTCCACAAATTGATCGTTTGCGCTCAATCGGAGTTCTTCAGCAAAGCTTGCGGTCCGGATTCGCTGTTTCTGGTGAGGGCTCCGCTCGCTCTGCAACAGAGCTGCAAAACGATGGCTGACATATAAATCAGGAGGCTAAGACGGGCGTGGTCAACCTTGACGATGATCACCCTTTCTTGGTGAAGCTTATGCTTGTCTACTGCTACACAGGCGGAGTGGATGAAGATATGCTGAAGGAACGGTTCGAACAAGATCTCGGAGAAGACTTCCCATGTTACGAAGACGGAATCTGCAATGCCGAAATCTACGCCTTTGCCGACAAATACTGGATCGACGGACTCAAGACCGCGGCCATGACAAGGCTCTACCGCTACTTCGACGAGGAATCCGAAGCTGTTCTGGAAGAACGGTACTGGTGGCATGAGCACGTCTCTAAAATCGCCCAGAAGGTCTACAAGACGACAATCAGCACAGACAGAGGCTTGCGCGACATGGTCCTGAACTACACCTCGACGCATTTCGATAAGCTCATGGAAGTCAAGATCTTCAAAGCCAATACAGACAAAATCGAGGGCTTCTGGGCCGAGTTCACTCAATACCAGGCCGACAACAAAGCAAGATTTCGCGAATGTCCTCGCTGTGGTACCACCTCGATGCAGGTCTTCCGCACATGGGGACCACACCTGATCAATCCTTCCTGTCATACATCGGCTACCTGTGACTGGTGCGACGTAGCATCATCGTTCGAGGCCTGGAACCAACCACTGCACGAACGCGAATATAGCGAAAGTAGCGATAGCGAGTGAGGGAGTGCGTCGATCGATGAAGGATGCTGGGCTTTGCCAGCGCAGCGGCCTTCAATACTGCCAAAATCCGGCAGACAAAAGACCTCGGCAGAGTGGATATTTTGCAAATATCGGGAGTCGAGGTACCGATTTCATTGGGATGCAAAAGCAGAAAAAGGCGAAATGGGGATAGGACTACTTGATTTTTCTTCAACACTATAGGTCGATGCGGCATGGGTTGGCTTGGAATATCCGCAGGATTTGCTTGGAATATCGGCAGGATTTGCTTGGCCAGTGGTTGAATATTGCAGAGAGAGAATTGACACTTATTGCTGAAATTTACCACGATCCTTTTTCGCTCCATCCCTGACGATTCCATGTCGCTACCACTGTACTTCTGCTGTGTTGCGAGTTGTCATGCTCGAGACCTCTCGTGTGCCGCATGCCGCAGCTATTCTCCCTCATGAGACAGCAGTCGTGCTCTATGCTGGGGAGGATTGTAGGCCACACAATGAATGTAGACCTCGAGTCTCAGCGACCAAACGCAACGCTTGAGGAGCATTCAAGCATCTGGTATTCAAAGGACTTAGGCAATTGAGCTCGTAGAAGGATAGCTACAGGGAGCACTCGAGCAGCCCTGGCTTGCCGTGCAGCTCGCGCGCCAATCTCGCAGTCTGCTGCTTCTTCACCTCCGTCTCGTCGGCCGTGGTTTTGTTGGCAATTTGTACAAACATGTCGATAATGGTCTTGGCCATGTCGTTCTTTTTCAGCTTCTCATCGGTGTTGACGACGCGGACGCCTCGCTCGAGTGGCACCCAGACTGTCTTGCCCTGGGGCACTGCGTGATGGTCGCCATTCCTGAGCCTGGCAACAAACCTACTCTACCAGTACGTGACTACTCGGGGCGGATGACATTCAACTCTGCCGTAAATGTGGGTGAAGCGGTTGAGGGCGATCGGAAAGCTTGGGGACTTGTAATCCATTTGTATGTAACCCCATTCGAGCGTGCAAGATACAACGCCCAAGGCAGGCTTCTCCGTAAACTTGAGGGCTCTCTGTTGCCCTTGCCTGTCGTTGCTGTATAGGGTCGCGCAGGCACGATTGTTCTAAGTAAGTTAGTCACGAGCTGCTGTGTTGTGGATGGAAGAACTTACGAATCCCGCAGACTTGATAGCGCCCTGGAGGGTGACGGTCTGCGGCCAAGGTAGCTGATACTTGCCGCTGCTCTTGCTGCTCGTTTCTTCTTCGTCTGGGATCGTGATGTGGACTGGTGCGCTCTTTGGCGCCGGCTTTGACTTCTGCGCCGGCTTTGGCTTCTTCGCCGGTGGAGCGGCGACATCTTCACCGTCTTCGCGACGACGCCTTGGCTTTGCGGGTACGGCGGCGCCATCTCCTTCATTGTCATCGCGGCGCCTTGGAGAAGCGGGAAGTGGCTCCAGGGCCTTTGGCGCTGTCGTGCCGGGTATGCCAAAGGGGTTGCGCGGCGCTCCGTCGCGCGGTCCAAAGCTGCCCACGGTCGAATTGATGGCCATCTGCTGAGCACTTCGGCCTTGTTGGGCCGGTAGAGTGCTGTAGTCACCGCTGAACTGCTGAGCACTTTGCTCGTGAAACGGGCTGTTGTCCAAGTCCAACGGCTGGTGCGGACCAAAGGTGTTGTAATTTCCATCAAAGTTTTCGGCGGGGCGATCGTAGAGTTGGCTGTTCTGGAGCTGCCCAAACGTGTTGAAATTGGCACGAAGCTGCTCAGCCCTTGACTCGTCGCGCTCCTCGTGCGGCTGAAAAGTCATGTAGTTGTCAAAGTCAAGACTGTCGATTTCTGTCGACATGTTCTCAAATTCATCGTCGACGAGTGGGGCCGATGACGACTCTTCTGGGATTCCTGGTTGGGTGCCGTGTCCAGTCATTCGTGGAATTTGGGAGGAGGCTGGTGGGAGCTGGCCATTGGCGCCAATGTCCATGGCCGGGGGTGTTGTCTTCGGCAATCTCGCTTTCCAGACCGCGCTTCTTCTCTTGCAGACCCTCGAGCTCGCTTTCAAGACCGCTCTTTTTCTCCTCCAGACCCGCGAGCTCGCCTTCCAGCACTCCATTCTTGTCCTCCAGACCTTTGACCTCTCCTTCAAGGCTGCTCTTTCTTTCCCGCAGGCTGTCGATCTCAGCACCAACGCCAGTCTTCTCAACCTCGAGCTTGTCAACTGCCGTGCCAAGGGCAGCCTTCTCAGCCTTGAGGACCTGGATCTCGCCGCTAAACTGCTGAGCAGTTGGGGCAGTTGGAGGAGCAGTCCGTGACTTAGCGATTTGAGCTCTTGGGAGGGTAGCTACAGGGAGCATTCAAGCACCCGTGAGTCAAAGGACTTAGCAAATAGAGCTCGTAGACGGATAGCTACAGGGAGCATTCGAGCACTTGTGAGTCAAAGGACTTAGCGAATAGAGCTCGTAGAAGGATAGCTACAGGGAGCATTCAAGCACCCCCGTCCTTGGAGTTAGCATTTTCTTCGCGGCGGCTCGAAAGTCCAAAAGCTTTAGGATCCGAGCTCGCCGAAGGATAGTCACAGGGAGCATTCGAGCACCTCTGCACTGTCTTGGATTTGGCCTTTTTTGCGGCGAGCTCAAAGCCCTCTGCGGTAGCGTGACTTCCGTTCCTCGACACCCAGGCAGGCCTCCCAATCAGTGATAGTACCACAGCGGGCGACAAAAGAAATTGCTAACCCAAGAATCTCCGTCGCCAAGTCAGCACACGTAGATACGTGGAGTGTTCAAGCGCTTCATACCTCCAACAAAGAGAAAGCCGGATCTACACGAGTAAAACTTCGTTTTTTCGATGGAACGGATCGCTTGGTTGTACTCGTAGTAGAAACGGAAGCATGCTCGACAAATCCAATCATCTGGAAATGCCGGAATGGTCTTGAAGCCGTGTGCGAACTTTGCTGGTTTGCAACATGCGGGATTCGCGCAGTGGGTGCCAGCGCGCATCGATACCTCAAGGGCCTTCTTCGCAGCCAGAGATGCTGGTGATGATGTGGGAGGGGTTGTGGAACCAAATTGCGAGATAGACATGACCCTGTTGAGGCCTTTTCCATGTCATGGTCGGCATGGGAGGACTTTCTGGACCGCAGCCAGGGCCTTGGCGTATCAGTCTCCGTGTGACGATGCCATGCCATCGATTTAGAATGGGAGTCTCCTTGGCAGTCATAGATCCCGGGGGTGATGTCCACAGGCGACTGACAAGCCCTTTGGCCCCTACAGCAGTCACAGCTTTTCTGTGATTTAGGGAGAAATGACTGTTCCACAACGATTTGAGGCTTTTTTTAACATTCGCCGTGAAAAGGCGAAATGCCGCTGACGGGGCGCGAGGTTGGCACATTCGTGTTGTTCAAGCGGCCCCAACAATCGAAATCGAAAACCAGTTTGCAGGGACTGGTCCAGGTGGCTTTGAGCCCAAGTGCTGTAGTTTTTCAGCTCTGTAAAAGTCACATTCTCGCCTTTACCTGGGCCAAAAACAGCCACCATAGCTGAGACTGGACAAGAAAATACCCAGGCAAGGCTTCTTTTCAGGAGGAGCTGCGGTCCACAGACGACGTGCGAAGCCTCTGGCTCCATCCGCCGCCAACGCTTTTTCAACGCCGAGTGTTGAATCCGCCATCGTCCTCGAACCCCGTGCCCAGGAATTATAGTTTTTCCAGCGGGTAAAGATGCCATTTTCGCCCCGGGCAGAACCGCCGTACGGTTTCCAGAGCTGCGCGAGCTGAACGAGGATCAAATAACAACCGTGCTGAAGCACCTCTTCTTCGGTGCATCGAGGCAGTGATATGAGGTCCGAGATGTCAAAGTCTCGGCCAAGAACCGAGATTGTTGTTTGTGGGAACAACGACATTGCTCGGTTTGCAAGTTCCGGGACTGAGGCGCTCTTGAAAACTTCAAGAAATCGAGCAGATATCCCCGCTTCGGTTCCGTTGTCTAGCGCCTCGATGGAAGTTTGTGAAAAGGCGTTGAACACTAGCATGAGCCTTGTTTTAAACCCTTCTTGTCCCTCGGGGCTTGCCACTTCGTCTCCGCTAGGATCTTTTCCGAGGTCCAGGGCGGCGAAATTGCTCATTGAGACAACAGTTGCAGCGCGGGCCTTCCCCGGTTGCGGGTTGGGAGTTCTTCGATATCGCTGTCTTGGACGTCGTCGTTCTCTGCATGCGTGTTCAAGAGACTTTGTTCTGCAGGATCATGATCACTCCGCGTGCGCTCGTCAATGAGAAAATCTGGGGATTCGTCATCGACGTCGGTGTCGGTGTCAGCGCGGGCCTTCCCCTTGCGGTTGCTGGTTACGAGTTCTTGGTCGCCGCAAGAGTAAACACGTCGCTTCGTCATCATTGCCGTTTCGAGTATCAGGACCTCGTTGGCAGTCACAGCTCCCGGGGCTGAAGTCCACAATCGACGCGCATAGCCCTTCGATCCCTCAGTAGCCAGAGCCTTCTCAACTGCCAGGGTGTTCTCAACAACCGTTCTTGTGCCTCTGGCGTAGGCGTTGTAGTTTTTGAGGCGGGCGAATATTCCGGAGTCACCACGTCCAGAGCCGCCGTAGAGCTTCCAAAGCTGCTCAAATACGAGCATCAGGTAGCAGCCATGCCACATTGCTTCATCGTTGCTGCATCTAGGGAGAGCAAGCAGATCCTCAATTGTGAAGTCGCGACCGAGGATCACAACAGTCGATTCCGGGATCAATTCCATGGCACGGTTGACAAGCTCGGGGATCGAGGCGGTAGAGAACACGTCCAGGAATCTCTGGGAGATGCCAGTGGGGAGTCCCTCCAACTTGGACTCCAGTATCAGGGTCGACAGAACGTTGAAGGCGACTGTGATTGGTCTTGGTCAGTTTCAATGTCCTCAGTATAGAATTCGCGCGGCAACGTACCATGTCTCGTCATTGGAACCGTAATTATTGTTTGGATGAGGCGGGGTGAGGTCGATGAGAAGAGAAGAAGAGATGGGATTCGGTAGCAGAAATTGACGTTGTGC
The DNA here is from genome assembly GCF_038381095.1 of Phyllosticta capitalensis. Taxonomy (NCBI): domain Eukaryota; kingdom Fungi; phylum Ascomycota; class Dothideomycetes; order Botryosphaeriales; family Phyllostictaceae; genus Phyllosticta; species Phyllosticta capitalensis. The sequence continues at coordinate 277,767 of NW_027117448.1, read as the reverse complement.
GGCCCATGGGATACGGATGGGCTGCCCGGCGGCAAGGAAGGAGGCACCACCAGCGAGGAAGGCACCACCGGGCCGGAGCAACAACCTGAAGGACGTCCAGCAAGCGAAGAAGCGAGGCGTACGGGGAGCATTCGAGTGCCTTGATTTGCCGTCTGACTTGCCATGGACCTGTTCTGTCAACTTCAATGGCTTACATACCTGCTCAACACCACAACTTTTTGCAGCGGCGCCTGCGTGGATCCGATATATTGCTACCTTACCGCTTCCACTACCATCCTCCAGCATCATTCCCACCGTTCAATCGCTACATACCTAAAAACAAGGGCTTCCAGCCAACCGCGGCTGCTGATTACTTCAATCCACCAGCTCAATCTACCGCCGGCGCACTTCAAGACCGCCAAGTAATTACGCTCCTCCACTGCCGCCCGTTCCATGATCCCCACGACTCATCCCGTCCATCATCGCTCGTCGTAGACGTCGTTCAGTCAGATACATACATGAATACATTGAGATGCGCGCTCGCCCGCCTGTCCGCCAGCCTGCCGTCCACTCCAATCCAGTCCAGTCCAGTCGAATATGCGTGTGCAAAGTGGCGCGGTTGCTTGTGTTACAGGAAGGGAACAAACAAAAGGGTGTGTCGAGAGGCGGAAAGCGGAAAAGATGGATGGATAAAATAGAAAGACGATAAAAAGGAGAGGAAGATGTAAGTAAAGGGCGCGCAAGATCCGTCACGTCGTGTCCCGTCCCTCCGCCGCCTCTTCATTCTTGATGGGGTCCAATCTCTTTTGTGTGGTTGAGCAGCAGAACCGTCGCGAGGCGGCTGCTCGACCACTGCCGGAGTGCCTTTTCGTAGGAGTCAGATGACCCCCTGGCTGTCTTGATGGCTCAAAGCTCATCCTTCATCTCCTTGACCTTTTCCTTGACCTCCTCGACCTTCTCCTTGACGGCGTCAACGACGCCCTCCTTCTCCGGCTCCTTGCCAAACGTAGTTGTCTCTCCCACTCTCGCCTTGGCGCTCTCCAGCGCCACAGCCAACCGGCTCGACGCGCTTGCCAATGCCTCTCCGGCGGCCTCGTATGCGCTCTCCACGCTCGCAACAGCGCCCTCGCCCGTCGACGTGGGAGTGGCGCCGTATATGGCGTCGGAGATTTGGGCTTGGGCGGCAGATGCCACAGCCTGGAGGCTGGCCTGTGCCTGCTCCGCAAACCCAGGCGGCGTGCCGTATACCGCCTCGGACGCGCGGGCCGACGCAGAGCTAAAGGCAGAGCTCGCGACCTCGGATGCTTCCTCGAAGGCGCCCTTGGGGGTTCCGTAGACTTGGACGCTAGCGGCTTCGACAGCTGCATTGAGTTGAGCATTGGCAGCCTCCAGGATGGACTCGAGCGAGGCAGGCGGGGTAAAGGCGGCAGCTACGGCGGACGACGCTGAGTCGTAGGCCTCGGATGCGTAGGACGAAGCTGCAGACCCGGCCTCGGATGCATAAGACGAAGCTGCAGACCCGGCCTCAGACGCATAGGACGAAGCTGCGGACCCAGCAGCAGGAAGACCAGTCGCGTAGGCAGATTGAAGTCGCGAGAGGACACTCTCCGTAAATGATGGCTCCTTGCCAACAACCAGCTCAGAGACGAGGTCGTGGACTGCCGCGTACTGCTGTGCGGCAATTTCCGTGGCCTGAGCCGCGTGAACATAGACGGACGAGTACCATGGCGTGGGTTGACCATAGACTTGCACCGAAACGGCGGAGAGGGCAGACGAATACTTGCTCTTTGCAGCAGACAGGGAGTCATCGTACGCCTGCGTTGCGGCAGACAGGGAGGCTTCGTACGCAGGGTTTGGCGTGCCATAGACGGCAGTCGAGGCGGCGTCGACAAACTCCGAGTAACGCGCGTGAGCGAGGCCAATGCCTTCATAGTAGCGCCGCTGTGCCTCTGCAATGTACTGTTGGGAGACAGGGGTTGGTGTCGCGCCGACGGCGTTCTTTGCGTTGGCGTACTGCTGAGAGGCAAAACTAAGACCTTCATTCAGGCGAGAAGAGGCAATGGCGGAGATGGACTGCAGAGCATCTGCAACGGAACCGCTTTCCGAGTCATCAAGCTCATCTTCAAAGACAACTTGTTTGATTTCTGGAACAGCTTCAGCAGCCACACCACCCCATACCTTCTTGACGGATTCGGTAGCCTGCTCAAGCGGCTCCTGAGCAGCCTCTCCGTGGACGACCTGGCTGGCTTTGGAGGCCACAGACTCGTATGCTGGCGTCTCCGAACCAACGACGGCCTCGCTGACCTTGGTTGCAACAGACTCGTAGGCGGGCGTCTCCGAGCCCAAGACGGCCTCGCTGACCTTGGATGCGACTGATTCATGAGCAGGTGTCTCTGTCCCAATGATAATCTCGCTCGCACTTGAGATGAGTGCATCGACATCAGCCTCTGCTTCTTCGCTGACTTCGTCCTTTTTGACGGCGGCGGCGGAAAGCACAGTCTGTGCTCCATCGGCAGCCTTTTCGTAGGCTTGAGAGACTTGGGAGCTGGCCGCAGAAGAGACGCTCTCAACAGTACCCTGAGAACCGTAGACGGCCTCGGAGGCTTTGTTTGCCGCGCTTTCGGCGACAGGATATACAGATTCGCTAACGTGGGCCTTGGCCTCGTCGACTTGCTGCTTGGCGGCAGCAGTCGCGCTTTCGGCGCTCTGAGACGCCTGCGCGATAATGGACTCGGACGTCTCATGGGAAGCACCAAGAACAGCTTCGCTGGCGTCGTTGATTACCTCTTGAGCTGCCTCCTTGGCTTTGCGGACGGCCGCAATAGCAGAAGCTGGAATGACCTTGGAGCCAAAGTCTTCCGAAGTGTCCCGGGTGTACAGCTTGTACTTGGACACCTCCCTGAGTCGGACGAGCTCTTTGGCGGCCTGCTCAGCGAGATCCATGGCTTGTCCTTCGACATCTTCGCCTGCTTGCTTGGCAGCAACCAGTCCCTTGTGCTCCGAAGCGACGTCGACAACTTGGTTGCGCCATTTGTCAAAAGTCTTTTTCAGAGCGTTGTATTTTGCCCAATCGTTGAAGGTAACGCCCTCTATCGCCGTCCAACGTAAGCCGATCTCTTGCAGGCCGAGGTCGCGAATACTGTCAACCACCTCGAGAGTAGAGTCGGCAGCGGCCTTGACAAGGGATTGCGTCTCATTGTCGTACTTTTGCTTCCATGACCTCACAGCTTGAGCCTTTTCTTTGACGGCTTGGCCAGAGGAGCGAATGACGGAGAGGACCTTTTCTTGAGCGTCTTCAATATCCTCCTCCGTGGCCTGTTCGGGTAGCTTCTCGACAACGCTGTTGATCTTGGACTTGATGTTGACGAGCTTGGACGAAACCGTCTCTTCGAGCTGCACAATCAGGGCTTGGCCTACACCGCGAGCCTGGCTCTGAATCTGGTGATCCGTAATCTCTTTGACGCGCTCCGAGAGATCTTCCGATCCCTTGTTGGCGGCCTTTGTGAACTTTTCTTGCCAAGTCCTGAGGTCACTCTCGACCTTTTCGCGCACGTCGACCTCGCTCTCCTTGGCGGGTGCGGCAGAGCTGCTGCTAGGCGTAGCGGATGCGGAGGGAGTCGCCGTGGCAGCGACGGAAGACGAAGACGAAAGGCTCGAGGCAGCAGACGACGCCGAGGAAGCAGTATCAACGGCCTCGACAGCTGCTTCCAACTTCTTGCTATCCTTGTACCGGCCGAGCCTCTCACTGATTCTCATCAACTGCGGCTCGACATTGTCGCCGTAGAGGATGCGAATCTGGGGCCAGACTTGTCGAAGCAAAACGGACCAAGCAGAGGAGACGCCCCAGCGCGCATAGGGATAGCCAACATCTACAGTGTAGTAGCGACCTTGCTCGTAGGCGTTTTGCGCGTGTGGGAGCACCACTTGGTAGGCGGGAAGGACCTTGTTCTTAAAAGCGTCCTCGGCCGCGTACGTTGCCTGGTTGTAGTATGGAAAGATGACGCTGGACAATTGCTCAACGTGGGGCGCAAGACTGGCGTCGTATTGAGCCTTGATCTTTTCCTGCGCTACGTCCATTTGTGGCTTGACAGTCCTCTCCCACTCGGTCTGCGCATATTCCTGGGCGTGTGCCACACGAGGAGCACCGTATACATCATATGTGCGCTTGGCAAAATCCGCCGAGGGCGTGTAAACTTGGGCGTTGAAGCGATCGACGTATGGCTGGGCCTTTTCGGCGTAGGGTGCGAGGTAGGTGTCGTAGTACGGTGTGACGTAAGGCTCGAGGTGGGCGTAGGTATGCAGGTATGGCTTGCAGACTCGAGGCGACGAGTCGTCAAGGTCTTGCAGAGACCTAGGACAGCGAAAGAGGGTGGTAACGAGGGTGTACCATAATGTCAAACTTGCGGGCGGTTATTCAAAATTCCGAGGCGGTTGGTGGGCAGGCGCTTACCGAAGAGCATTGCTAAACAGCCAGGCGGTCCAGCTCTTGCGACGTGAATTGGAGCGCTGGGAGCGCTGGAGTTTTCCATTCATTGTGGAATCAATGTTGCCGTTTGCCTCGGAGGGAGGTTGTGGCGCTTTCGCTTGGCCGTCAGGCGGCACAACCATGGTGGGCGTGAAGTAGTTGTGGAGGCGCGTGCGATCGACGCCGTCCGTGCTGCCGTGGATGTTTTGACGACGGGTCGGAGGAGGGGACGTCGGGATTGGCGATGGAGGAGAGGTAGAGGAGAAGCTGGAGAAACGGGATTGGAGAGAAGAGGGCAGGTTTTGTTGGTGGTTGTAGGTTGCGGTCGTGCAGGCGGGCAGGGAATCAAGCTCCTGCAGTCCAGGTCAAGGTCAAGTCCTGGTTGCCGTCAATGTCAGCCCAGGTTCAGGTCTGGTCAGGGCCAAGACACTCACGTCATCGGACATGGAGTTATCAGATGCAGATGTTGGAAGAACTGAACGCCTTGTGTTAGTATTGTCGTCGCATGCATGTATGTAATTATGTACCTGGCATCGAGTTGATTCCTCTGTCGTACAGTAGTAGCTACGAAGAGCGAGTCAGTCTCTCAACGGCCACAACTGGCCCGCTCACGCTGGCGCTGGACCCTTCTTCTCAATCTGATCTAATCGGTTCCCCTCACGTGACCGCCGTCCTTCTTCTGCGCCCGCCGCCAGCCAGCGTCACTCCATCGGTTCATCCCACTACTCGACTGACTACTCGAAACCTTCACTGTCCGTCCGCGCGAAAGCCTCCCTTTGTTTACCGCCCGCTTCCCACCATCAACACCCTCCCTCTCAACCATTTTGGCCTCTTCGCTGCTCGCACTTCTCTCCTTCGCCACCCCGCTGGACATGTTTCCCTGAACCTCGACAAACACTGGCATTGAGCCGACCATCGCCCGTTTGCTCCCGCTAGCCGACCATCTGTCGTCCTGCCGCTCCGTCCTACATCTTCGCCATGGCCTCCGCACATCCTTCGCTGGCTTCAAGGAGGCCCACCATACCCGACATCATGAACGACCCCGATTACGACCCCGGTTCCGCTTCCTCGGATAAAGCCGCCGACGAACCAGATACCTGCAGAATATGTAGAGGAGAAGGAACGAGAGAAGAACCCTTGTTCTACCCTTGCAAATGCAGCGGTAGCATCAAGTTTGTCCACCAAGACTGCCTGATGGAGTGGCTGTCGCACTCGCAAAAGAAACATTGCGAGTTGTGCAAGACGCCCTTTCGGTTTACAAAGCTCTACCACCCTCAGATGCCCACCCAGCTCCCGACGGGCGTATTTTTGCGCAGAGCAGTCATACACGTTTTGCGACACCTGATGACTTGGGCTCGGGGCTTGCTGGTCGGATCCGTATGGCTACTCTGGCTGCCGTGGTGCATGCGCGTCATCTGGAGGGCCTTGTTCTGGTGCGGCGACGGGGGATTCGCAGGAGACTTGCACCTCGTTGCCAATATTCACAGGCAGCGCGCTTCGTTGGATAGCGGGTCGACGAGTGTGAACGCCTCTGCCTCCAATTCCAGTGCGGTTCCCGCGCTGCCCGCCATTCTCTCTCCCGTTTCGCAGACTCTCAACATGAGCGCCGGCGAACCCACCGCATATACCCTTTTCAAGAAGTTTCTTTTTGGCTTCGGCCCCCTTCATTCCGAGCTGCTAAACATGTCTTTAACTAATGCTACCGAGAACGCGACCGCCATTATGATCACCCACCGGCAATCCTCCCTCCTCTCCAATGTCTCCTTTTTCAAGTCTCTTACTTCTCGTCCCTCCGTAAACCGGCTCATCTTGGACATTATAGAAGGACAAATCATCACCGTCGTGGTTGTCATTGCATTCATCTTGATTTTCCTGATTCGGGAATGGGTTGTGCAACAACAGCCCGTCATGAACTTGGCCGACATTCAGCCACAGGTCAACCTTCCGGCTCCGGTTGAAATTTTGCACGTAGATGAGCCTGATGAGCCGGACCAAGGAGAGGCTCGGAACGACATTGATCAAGAAGAAGACGGGCCACAGGATGATGCGCTGGAAGAAGACGATCAAAATCCGTTTAGAGACGATTTTGCCGCCGAATCTTCCGACGATGACGAAGGGCCATGGCCGTCGGCGCCTCCTGTCGTCCGAGACAATCTGTATCGCATCCCCGATGCCCAGATCCGGGATGCCATTGCGCGGCGCAAATTCGAAAAGGCGCACGACTTGATAAACGAAATGGACCCTCTTGCTCAAAGAGTCATGGGAGCAGAGTTGGGTATGTGGATCCATCACATGAGCGAGTCTATCCAGGAAATCTCCCAAGATGCGGAAGAAAGGGAAAGATTGGCGGATGAAGTCTCGGAATGGTTGGATGGTGTGGGATACCTCCCAATCGACCACTACTCTGGTCTGGCCAAGTCCTCCAGCACCGAACGGCTCGACGAGGTGGCGACGTCTGAAGGTTCCTCCAGCAAGCAACGACCAAATATGCCTGGACGTGGCAAGTCGCTTTTGGCAGCGCAGATTCGTCGGGAGTTGGAGGAAGGGGCGAGGACAGTTTCATCGGTACCAGCCGGTCCTTTGGAGCCAAGCGCCGAAAACCACAGCGAGAATAGCGATGGGAGTTGGCAACAGGTTTTCAAGTCAGAGGACAACGAAACGGCGATACCGAACGACCAGCACATGTCGGGAGCGTCTGGCCCAATCTCTCCTGAATCCAGTGGTCCATCGGAGCGCCTCGCGGATGTTGAACTGCCACAACCTGAAGAGCAAGTAGAAGCACCCAGTGTAATGGCGGACGAAAACGTCTCTGCGGAAAGCTCCCCTACAATAGCTCCAGGAAATGATCTCCAACCGCCTTCGACCGCGCCTGCACAGCCCGCTCCTGCAGCTGCAAAGGAAACATTCTGTGAACGAGTCTACGATTGGCTGTGGGGAGACATCCCTCCTGCCATTGGCGAGGATGTGATTCAAGCCGGCAACGACGAGCACGTTGTCCAAAACATTGCTGATGAGGACCCCTTTGTCCAGCGCAATGCGGGCATTGAGGATGAGCTGGATGGTCCACCTCAAGATGCGCAGGTTGCGGCAGCCGCGGCGCAAGCTGGCATCGATATCAATGCCGAGCAAGATGCCATTGAGGATGCCGAAGACTTGGAGGGTATCATGGAGCTGATTGGCATGCAGGGACCGCTCGTTGGTCTCTTCCAAAATGCTCTTTTCAGCGCTGTCCTCATCTCTGCAACCGTCGCTATAGCAGTCTGGGTTCCCTACCTTTGGGGCAAGGTCGTCTTGCTCTCTCTTGGTCGGCCTGTATGGTTGTTCCTCAAGGTCCCGCTGCGCTTGCTGTCGGCAGCGGCAGACTTGATTGTAGACTCGGGTCTATTCCTGGGTTCTGCTTTTGTCTACTGGTCTATTGCGCTCCTGCGATTAGTCTTGCCAATTATGAGTGCATCCGACACGGTCGACGCTGCCGCATCATCAACCCGCACAATCGCCGAATCAGCAATCGAACGTATTTCAAAGGTCTTTCTTGTCGCAAGTACCAGCATGAACTCGGATTATCTCCACCTGTCGGCCAACTCCCACGCCGCCTTGCGCTCTCTGCAACGGGAATTGTCTGGCTGGATGTCGTTCTCCTGGGATTTGTGCGCTTACATCTATGACAAAACGTCTTCAATTGAGCCGTCATCAATCATGCCAACGGTCAACCACATTACAAGTCTCTGCACGACCGCTTGCGTCACGGCCTTGGTTAATGTCCGGGCAGCACTTCCGACCATTTCAACCACCAAAGGGCTCTCGGTGACGCTGGACCTTGGCAATAGCACAGCAGTCCCAGTTGACCCCGCATTCGAATATTGGACTGCCTGGGACCGGGTCATTGCTATCGTCGCTGGCTATGTCTTCTTCGCCTTTGCTGGAGCTCTGTACCTGAAAAGAGGCACGCCATTCACCAGCTCCCAAAACGGGAGAAGGGTCGAAGGAATCATTTCGGATGTCTTGCAGCAGGCTGGTGGGGTTCTCAAAGTGATTCTCATCATCAGCATTGAAATGCTTGCCTTTCCGCTCTACTGTGGCGTCCTCCTTGACGTTGCGCTCCTTCCACTTTTCGAAGACACCACCGTGGCCAGCCGGCTTGCGTACGCCCATAGTTCCCCTTGGACCGCTGGATTCGTTCATTGGTTCGTCGGAACATGCTACATGTTCCACTTTGCCCTCTTCGTCTCAATGTGCCGCAAAATCATGCGCACTGGCGTCCTGTACTTCATCCGGGATCCGGATGACCCAACCTTCCATCCTGTTCGGGACGTGCTCGAGCGCAGTGTGACTGGGCAGCTCCGAAAGATTGCTTTTAGCGCCTTTGTCTACGGTGCGTTGGTTATCTGCTGCTTGGGAGGCGTCGTTTGGACCCTTCACTACGGCTTTGACGGAGTTTTGCCAATCCACTGGGCAACCAATGACCCATCCATGGAGTTTCCCCTCGACCTGCTCTTCTTCAACTTTCTGACGCCACTGCTTGTAAAGTTTCTCAAGCCCAGCGACGCTCTGCACGAAATGTACAGCTGGTGGTTCAAAAAGTGCGCTCGAGCGCTGCGCCTCTCCGATTTTCTCTTTGGCGAAAAGAATCTGGATGAGCGCGGCCACCATGTCAGGCGCACCTGGTCTGCCTGGTTCAAGAGGAAGCAGGGCGACGCCGAGAAGCCCGTCATTGGAGAAGACCGCCGCCTCCTCGCCGACGATCGCAACACCGAAGTTTACTTCATGTTTGACGGTAAATACGTGCGCGCCCCGGCATCTGATCAAGTCCGCATCCGCCGCGGCCAGTCAGTCTTTGTCGAAGTCGACGTTTTTGACAACCGCGTGGACGGCGGAAACGACAACGACGGTGGTCTTCACGACAAGAATTCGTCTTTTACAACAACAGTTTACATACCCCCTTGGTTCCGCATCCGGATTTGCCTGTTTGTGTTGGCCATTTGGCTCTTTGCTGCACTCACTGGCGTCGGTGTTACAGTGATTCCCCTGCTCTTTGGCCGCCGCCTCTTTGCTGCGGTTCTCCCCGCCGGCACGCGGACCAACGACATTTATGCATTCGCGACGGGCATTTACATATTCGGCGGCATAGCCTACGGTCTCTGCCATCTTCAACCTCTGCTTGCATCGATAAAGTCCTCTCTGCGCCATCCCTTTACGACAACCTACACCACCATCTCAATCCTCTGCCACTTCGCCGTGCAAGCCGCGTCCATTGCATACGTCTACGGCGCTCTCATCATCCTGCTCCCCGCGCTCTTCGCCCTCTTTCTCGAATTCTACATCCTCATCCCCCTGCACGCGTACCTCGGCCCCGGCGAGACGCACGTGGTCCACGTCATCCAGGACTGGTCGCTGGGCTTCCTCTACGCGCGCATCGCCGGCCGCTTCCTTCTCTGGAACCACAACTCGCTCTTGTCGCGCGCCCTGCGCGCCGTCGTGCGCAACGGCTACGCGCACCCGGATGCGCGCCTCGCAACGCGCGCCTTTGTCCTCCCCGTCGCCGTCTTCTTCGCCGCCACGCTGCTCCTGCCGCTGGGCCTCGCGCGCGTCACGCACGCCGCGCTCTTTGGCGCCTCTTCTGCGTCAACATCGTCCAGCCCCCTCTCCGCAAGGGCGGCAGCCGGCGACGCTGCTGCCAAAGCCGCTGCTTCCCCCGCCGACTCGTCGGTCCCCTTCGTCACCGCGGTCTACCCCATGTGCCTGGCGGTCGCGGCTGTGGCGTGGGGGCTCTGGGCGCTGACGCGCGCGACGGAGCGCTGGCGCGCCCGCATCAAGGACGAAGTCTACCTGATTGGCGAGCGGCTGCACAATCTGGGCGAGCGGCGCGCGCCGCCGCTGGCTGCTGGTGTCGAGGCGTTGGCGTTGAGGGGGGATGTGAATGAGGTGGCGAGGTAGTGATGGAGTAAGAATAGTGTTTGTGGGTATGGGAAAGGAGATGATGGTGTTATTGGTATTAAGAAGAGAGAGGTGGTGGCTTCGTGGCTTACCTACACACACGTAGTAGGTCTGTAGAGATTGCAACAATCAAACTACTCATTTCAACGCATCATCGTTCCGTCCAAAGTTGGCTTTCCTTAACTGCTACCTACCTGGCAAATCTCGGGGACTTGAGGATTGTTTAGTCTCAAGAGCACTGCGCCCATTTCCTTCTCGTCTTACTGCCCCGTCGCAGACCGCCAGATTGCTAAGTTGGATTCTCCCCTCCATGTTTATATTTCCAACACTCCAGTCTACCTTCAAGGACGCTGGCGCGTGCCGCATGGGTACGTCTTGGTGGCGTGCTTGTCAAGGGGAGGTGGTGCCGTTGACGGTGTTACATGAGTGGTGCCTGATCTGCCTCCTGCCACGCTATAACCATGAGTTCGATCCGCGTCAGGTCCGATTTCTTTTTCTTTTTCTTTCTTCTTTTTCGGCTTCATGTTGAAGCGAAAATGTGGTGAATGGCGGGGTCTCTGCACCTTTTTCTTGCGTCGCCTTGACGACCAAGCCGGCAAGGCATGCCCGCGGCTTTACGACGATGCCGGCATTTCCAGATTTGAGCATGCAACCGCTTCTACTACGAGTACAGCACAACCAAGCGATGTGTCCCCTAAAAAACCCGAAGTTTTACACGTGAAGATGGGGCAACGGACGCGCCGATGCTTGTTCGTCGATGAGCTGGCTGTACTCGACCCTCAGACCATCGTCGCGACGACCCTAACACAGCAGGGGTTGTGCCATGGTGCGAAGCACACTCCATGCGTCTCTGGCGCGCTGGCGATGTCAACGGCAACAGCTCTGGGGAGGACTTTGACTGCTCACGCTTTGAATTACTCGGCTTGGAGCTTGTAGTCCATTGCCCCTGCCTGGTAAACAGGGCCAGCAAAATTGCCGTCGACTGAGAGGTGGGGAGCTGCACGAATGCACATACAATGTGGAGGAGAGAGGCGCCGCTCGACGTGCAAAGATACATGTCCCGCAAACGCCATGGCATGCAACGGCTTGAATGTGTTTCCGCTTTTGCGCCGCCAACACAACACAATAAGTCTTGAGGTTGACGAGGTGCGACGTCAGGGAGGATTCGTTGTCCCTGTCCCGTGAAAACCCCTTGGTCAAATGAAAAGAGTGACTGGAGAGGGCACAAAAAGTCGCAGAAAATGTGGTTGGCGACTATGGAGATTCAAAAGGCTTTGATAGCGGACGAAGCCCGAGGCTTCGCACGTCGTCTCTGGACAGCAGCTCCAGGCACGGTCACCGTCAACGAAGTTATCATCCTCGAGGCGGCCCTGATGGTGATCATCGACAGCAACGTTCCCACAGATCGAGAGGTGCAGTCTACCGCCAGAATGCATCCCGTGACGTACCGGAGGGCACTCGCAGCACAGTGGGTGACGGAAGAAATTGCTAATCCGAGAATCTCTGCAGCCAAGTTAAAACACGTAGAGACGTGGACTTCTCAAGCGCTTCATGCCTTCGGCATAGAGAGAAATTTGCTCTTGATGAGTAGTCACAGGGAGCATTCAAGCGCTCGCGTCTGAAGGTACGACGACGTGAAGCTAAGCCTAGGTTGAATTTCGTTCTTCACCTACTGTGGCAGAGGTCCAAAAATTCCTGCCCCAACGACCCTGGTACGGCCGTGGCTTGAATCGTATCACAATTTGGTTCAGGCTTCAAAAGCAAGAAGAACGGAACCGTGGACCACGACAAGATGTAGACCTCGTGGCTGGCAGGAACGCATTGCGCTAATCCGGCCTGCGCAAAGCCCTCCAAAATTGCCTACGCCTTCAAGAGGATTCCACCGTTCCCCGAGCACTGGGTTTGCCGAGCTTGTCATAGATACTGGACGGAGTACGAAGGATCCGCCCGGAATTCTCCACCAAGTTTGACACCTCCAAATTTAGCAGCGACCCCAACCTAAGGTGCTCCTCAAAGGGTGGTAATAGAGACACAAGGCGTCACTCAAAAAGAACGGAAAAGTCGAAATCCAGCGTGTGTTGAGCCTGCCAGAGTCGCACACGGCTTCAAGAAGATTCTTCTGTTTTCCGAGGACTGGGTCTGCCAGGCTTGCCATCAACACTGAACAGAGTACGACGAGGTCTGCCCGAAGTCCTCTACCAAGTTCGACGCGTTCAAATCCGGCAACAGACGTGATGAGCCTTGCTCAGCGATTGGGTGCCGCAGAGACTCCCAGCATCGCCGCATCTATCACGTCACGGGAGAGGTGGTGCCATGGTGCGTACCTCATCACAGGAGACTGTGGCGCGCAGACAGGGGCGAAGGCCCGGGAAATCTCACACTCGAGCTCCCACAAGACAGGCCTGATTTCTATTCTTTACCGCTTTGCAACAGAGTACGAGACAACCGCAGAGAGCATCCAGTGACTGGCATTAAACTTTGGTGGTGTGAGCGCCACTACCAACAGCTCACGAAGGGCAAGGACTTCGGGCCAGAAATGCACAGAAAGGCCAAAGCAGAAGAGATTGCAAACAGGGTGTGCGCCTCCCGGGTATGTCCAAAGCCCTGGTTCCAAAGAGGCATACATCCTGTCACCGGACAGAAAGAAGGGTTTTGCGCCATGCACCTCCACCACATCAAAGCAGGCTGGGAGGATCCCATCGATCTGTGACGAGCGCTTTCATTCGATTTTCCCTGATCTCGTTCCGCGATCAGCATTCTTCGATCTGGAGCTTGGCCATATTGCCTCCATAGTTTCTCTCAATCGTCAGTGTGTACGCGCATCAAGATCCTCGAAGTCACGCGTAACTTCTTCAGCCATTGCTCCGATACTTCCCTTACTTTGCTCACGAGGACTCCATGATCGACAACATACAACACCATATCGCGATTTCCTAGTTCTCTGATTCCTGGCCTTCCTTTCGACAGCGCATGGTATAGAGACACAACAACGCATGCGTACTAGTCTCACGATTCATGAGCATTTCTTTCAGATCGCTGCGCATCAATGATCTTCTTCACATTGCTGTAAGCTCAGCTCATTTCTATCTTCGGCGGTGCTATGGCCTAGAATAAGATCTGCGAGATAAGAGGCTTACTGCTGCATCATAGCTGTACTTTTCAGGGCGATTCCAACCTGTCACTGGACAGAAGGAGTGGTTTTGTGCCATGCAACTCGACCGGATTAAGGCAGTTTGGACCAACCCAATCGACTTTTGGGCTCGAAGGACGGTTCGAGGAGTCATCGTGCCGCAGCGGAAGAGGGACATTGGCTTTGTGAAATGCGTCTCAACCGGATGGAGTCAGACGGCTGCATATTCACCGCCGCAATGGAGGTGACAAAAAAGAAACGAATGGAGCGATTGGGAAAGGGTCCAGTCAGGAGTGGATCGCAAAAGTCTGTCGGTAGCTTACCATTGGAGTTTAGTTGGGGCTCGAAGTTTGAAGGGGTCGTGTGGTGAATCGGACAACAGTTTGCGCCAACGACAGTGGAGAGCGCAGTGAGGGCATGCGTGTACTTGAGAAGGCTAAAGTTGAAAGTGTTCATCTCAATAGGTAGGCGCACGGGGAGCATTCAAGCTCCCCGTACATACTTGGACATGGAAAGCGGTAGATTCACTCGTTAAATACGGAATGATGGAGGGATGATGGTAGGGAGGGAATCATCGAGGCTTGTATGGCTGGAAGACAGGAAGTACTCAGGCTGAAGGAGAGTGGTCGTAAGGAGCAGACAAGTAATAGTTAACATCATCATCGTTCCATAGTCTACTGTGGTTCCCCTTATCAACATTTGTACTGATGCCACGCGATGCTTCGGCCCAGTGTATCCGCGATCAGGGCATAAGAGGTATCCATCATCTCTAAAGTTTGTGAAAGAGAGGATCCTGGAGCGGGAGGATGGACGATCGAGTAGCAATCGGAACCCCGTTCCGCCAGGCAAGCGCGATGTGCTGATCTAGTCTCACGACTTGCAGGTCATGAAGGTGAAGGATCAGGGGGATCCATCATGTTGAAGGCATGGGGATCGTGAGCATCTGCCTAATATCTAGCGGTGCATCAAAGCAGTTCAAAGTTCTTAGTAGAGTTTCGGGGCATCTCCTTTTATGCATGCATACTTGAAGATCACGCGTGCATGTGTCATAGGGATGGAGCAAGGAGGTTGAGGTCGATGATCGACTATGAGATTTCGTGTCTGAAGCTATCTTGGAGCATTACATCATCGAAAAACTGCCTCATTTTTGTAGAGCATCATGCGAATCCTCAAATCCCTTCAGTCAATGGCATTGGAAAATCCGAGTCCTCGCCCTCTTGTTGTGTCAACAGTAGTGGACGATTTGCCTAATTGGAAACCACCTTGTTGGTAAACCAGGAGCTGTTGGAGTAGAATTTGCCACAATGAACACAGCCAGTGTGGTCATAACGTCCTCCAGGAAGATACATCAAGACGACCTTAGAACAAAGACAGCACTGGAATTGTGAAGGAGGCGGCACTTCGTTCGTCATTTTTTGCTTCCAATCGGCAGCCTCGGACTTTTCGCAGCATCCGGGACAGTAAATCGACTCTAAACCTGTGGGAATTTCCATAAAGAAAAGTTTGTTGCATTTGGGACATCCATGCTGTCGCGCGATCCTCATTTTGTTATAGTCATTGAGCATCGCGCGGGAAAGATCCTTTCCAAATTGACCGACTGCGTCCATCATCTCATCCATGCCGTTTAATGCCATGATTTCATTGATCTTGGTCTTGACGATATCGATGACCACGCCGCGCATACCCTTGTCGCTTGGAATGGTAGTCTTGTAAACGGCATTGACGGCGAGCGGGAAGTCGAGACCATCCAGTGTAGCAGCCTGATCGACGACGTTCCGAAAGCGCTGCATGGCCAGGTTTTTCATGCCTTGAACTCGGTACATCTCACCGGCCGCATAAACGTTAGTGTGGAAGATCAAGAGACCCTTGGCATCAGTGTCGATATCGGTGTATTTGTGATGATAGAAGTATTCAAAAAGAGCCTTCAAAATTGCCGGGTCATCGGACTCAAGATTGACAATGCCACTCTTGGCCTCCTGCATCACAGTTTCAGCCACAGCATCAGCAGTTGCTATGTGAGCACGACATACCTGAAAATTTGGGCTGAAAGCTTTTCTGAAGAAATCACTCTGCGAACAAACCATGCTTCTGTGGAGGTTGTAGACAGTTCCATCAGAGCAACGGACCTGGAAGTCGGAGAACAGACCAGAGACTAGTAGGCTGGAGAAACGTCAGCAACAGACCCAGATGGATGTATTATGTGTCACTCACTCGCCCACGACACTTTCGAGTGAAGGCGGTTCGTCGGTCTCCATCATGGTGAAGTGGAAAGAAAGGGCTGTTGCGTTGGTAGGTTGTAGGAAAGCCAGCGGCGTAATGACGGAGCAGCAGACGATGGACACGCCAAGCCCGACGTCGAATTCTACTCAGATACTCCGTTGGATACAGCTGGGAGCCTCAATGCATGTTCTGTGCCAGGGCTTGGAGAGCAGTCCGATGTACTCAAAGGCGAAAGCTCCAAGTGCAGCGGCGGGCAGCTGGGGAGCACTCGAGAGAATGAAGAGCCCGGAACTCAGGTGAGATTTATGCCGACCGGCAAGACGTCGATGAAGTTGTCAGAGCTGGATTGATGGATGGCGGCGAGCCTCCGTGGGAGATGGAACAACGTGAGGTGAGAAAGAGGCGGAGGAAGTGCCTCGCAGGCGATGCCAGACGATGCCGCTGAAAGCAGCACGATCGGTGAGGTGGGCTCGCAGCGGTGCGGCGATGGATGATGATGCGATGCTGAAGGGAGAAAGCGAGAGAGAAAGCGAGGTGTCGGGTCAGTCGTTGGAGAAGGCCGGCGAGATGTGGTTTTGTGCTCGAAGCCCACGTGCCCGAAATGGAAGGAGGCCGGGTGCGCCTTCCGCGTCCGCCAGGTATCAGCGCGTCAACGCACAACGCTCTCCTGCTCAGCACTGATTGTGTAGCGTGGATGAGAGACGCTCAATTTCGGAGACTGAAAGTTATGAAAAAGCTCAGAAATATTTCAGATCCAGCTGACAAACTCCAGACTCCAGGCCCCCAAAGATCCAACATCACGACCACGATCTTTCCGCGGAACCTCTTCGTCTCCCTGCTCCCAATCTTTGTTATCATCTCATGGTAGCTCTGACCACTACGCGCTACTCGAAAGCCGGAAATCGCTGTAGCACATTCCACGCCTCCTGCTCCTCAGCCATCAAAACCTCCCTGTGCCTCTCACTCCGCACCTTGACGTCACACTCAAAGCGGCGCGGCCTGATGTTGAAGCCCTCGGTATAGGCCATGATATCGTAGCTCTGGCCCTCCCTTGGCAGTATATTGAAGCCCCACAGCACCTTCGCCACGGCGATGAACAGCGTATTCAGCGCCAGCTCAGCACCCGGACACACACGGCGGCCCCATCCAAAACTCGCATGCCCATAAGCCGTCGATGGGTGTCGTTTCCCCAGCTCAGCCCGCATCTTCGGGTCATCCGCGCGCCGCAGCTCCATGGTCTCCGGGAGGAAGCGCGTCGGGTCGAAGCGCTGAGGATCTGGATAATACGTGGCGTTGCTGTTGATGGCCCAGAGGTTGCCGATCACGGGCGTCCCGCGCGGGATATGCCAGGGGCCAAAGGACGTTGGTGCCGTGCTGGCGTGCGGTATGCCTCCGAGGACTGATACAGGACGCCAGCGGAGTACTTCGTGGATGAGGGCGCGGGTGTAAGGCAGGGCTGGATAGTCGGCAAAAGTTGGAGAGCGCGAGGGGCCTACAACGGCGTCAAGTTCTGCTTGCGCGGTGCGCTGGACGGACGGATGTGTGACAAGGGCGAGGAGAAAGCTGCATAGCGTGCTTGCGGTTGTGTCGGTGCCAGCGCCAAATAGGGCCGCCGGTATCATGGCAAAGGCGGCCGGAGAGATGGGGAGATCAGGCTGTGAATCGCGAAGTTCGATAATGTGTCTGGACAGACTAGGAGAGACATCCTTTTGGGCGAGCTCTTTTGCAACAGTCTCTAGAAGCTGCACGTTGGCTTCAATAAAGCGTTTGCCATTTTCTTTGATCTCGCGTTTCCAGGGGGCGAGAAAATCCGGCATGTACTTGAGGATGGGAAAGGTTTCTGCAAAGTATTTCCCAGGTACGTTCAAGGAGCCAACGTACTTCATGAGAGCGACTTTTACTCGGACAACGTTGGCATCGAGACTGTCGATGCGGTGCCCGTATGCGATGCAGAATGTGCTACTAGCGACGAACCATTCGAAGAGTTTCTCCCAGTCTTCTGGTCGACGCAGCAGATTGCCACACAATCGACTCGCCTCGGCCGTCTGCCCTGTTTTGTAAGAGTCCAGAGCCTTCGAAGTCAGCGCTTGATGAAGCAATTTGCGCCGCAGGACCAGCCGTTTGTTGTAGGGCGATACTATCAAACCCGCGTCATTCCAGAATATCTCGGAAAGCACCACCATCCGCGGGCGTGTCGAAAAGATTGCGCTGCGCTTCTCAAGTAGCTCTGAGGCAATCTCAGCGTCGTTGACGACGAGCTGCGGTTGGCGACCGATCCAGATGGTAAAGATTGGGCCGTACTTGTGCGACCACTCTTCGAACTGGATCCATGGTCGTGAACGTTGGATTTGGTGTTTGTTTCCTATGAATGGGAGAGGAGTTGGCCCTGGGGGCAACCGTCGCCAGATGAGGAAGTCGTGGAGCACAACTAGCAAGGGAGTAACGAGAATTACGAAGAGGGAATAGACAAAGTAGGAAGGATTAACACCTGAAACTTCCACGAGAGGCATCATAGAGACATGCGACGCGAGTCAAATGTCAGAATGGGGAATCTTCTGGGGAGAAAACGATTCAATTGGACAGCTTGATGGCTCTGGAGACAGCCGCAATGGCATCACTTCCCGTTAAGGAAAACGAGAGCGTTGCGAGAGGTGATTGATTCCAATGGCTACTCACTTCGGTCGTGATGCCCCGACTGAGCATGTGGCTTTCATGTCTTCGGCGCAGTTGTTCACGACCGGAGGCCAGATGTGGGGTTGAGATGTCGTTGAGATCGGAACGCTGTGGTCCGCCGCGAGCAAGGATGTCATGTGGGGTAAACCCTGCCTCCACCTCCACACTTACCCCAGATTCTAACCAACGTCAAGAAGTTAGCCATGGTGGGGAAAAGCCTCGCAAAGAGGAGGCAAGCTGCAATGGAGATCCCCCATTTTGCTTACACCAGCATTGGTCAGCGCTGAGGTCGGCTGCTGCCGGCAACAGACTGTCGGCACTCCCGTCTCGAGTCCCTGCTCGGGATCGGTCTGCAGGTCATCAGCCTTAGCAAGGCGGACAGAGAGAGAAATAGGTACCCGCGTCCCTTTTGTTGATAACGCGTCGCAGTCTTCTATCCATCTCTCTTTCTTCTGTAATCAGTCAGCATGGCTCCTCAACCCACTGGCATCAAGATCATCATCATTGGCGCTGGCTTTGCCGGGCTCACGGCGGCAATTGAAGGCATCCGCAAAGGTCACGAAGTCTTGCTGCTCGAAGCATTCGAAGAGCTCAAACCACTTGGCGACATTATCAGTTTTGGTCACAATGCAGGACGCATTTTCAAGCGCTGGCCCGGAGTCGAGGAACAGTTGGATCCCATCTGTCAAAATGTCGACCGCCTGACTCTCTACAAATGGGACGGCGATTTGCTCTTCGACCAACTCTGGGACGAAGAAGTCGAGTTTGAGAAGAACAATGGCAAAAAATTCAACGGCCACCGCGCGGAGATCCACAAAATTGTTTGGGATCACGCAAAGAGTGTGGGAGTGGAAATCAAGACAGGGATGAAGGTCGAGGAATACTTCGAGAATGATCGCGAAGCTGGAGTCATCTGCAACGGACAGCGTTTTACTGCGGATGTTGTTCTGGCGGCCGATGGCGTTCGTTCGACGGCAAGGCTTGCAGTGCTCGGATACGAGGACAAGCCAAAGTCTTCTGGATACGCCGTTTGGAGGACCTGGTTCAGCTCTGATGAGCTCGCCAAGAACCCGCTCACTGCACCATTGGTTGTCAATGGCGACACTCATACCGGATTCCTTGGCCCTGACATTCATTTCCTCGCAGCGTCCACCAAGGGCGGCAAGGAAATGAGTTGGGTCTGTACTCACATTGTAAGACATTGCCCTGACTTTGTCAATAGCCTTCTGACAGTGACGCAGGACGAGGCCGACATTGAGGAAAGTTGGTCGACGCCAGGCAAAATCGAAGATGTTCTGAGGGTACTCGATGGCTGGTCACCAGTCGTCCATGCACTGGTGAAAGCAACGCCTCCGGATCGCCTTGTCGACTGGAAGCTTGTGTACCGAGACGCATTGCCAAAATGGGTGTCCCCGAGACGAAGAATTGCCTTGATGGGTAAGTAAAATTCCCAACACTTTCCCGTGTGATTATTAACGGCAAAAGGCGACTCTGCACACCCTTTCCTCCCAACCAGCATCCAAGGAGCAAGTCAGGCAATGGAAGATGGCGTCACTGTTGCCATTTGCCTCGAACTCGCTGGAAAGGACAACGTCCAGGAGGCACTGCTTGCGTATGAGCGTATACGCTACAGCCGTGTTAAAGCAGCGCAGCAAACGGGCTTCACAACTCGCGACAAGTGGCACAAGGCAGACTTTGACGCCATCAAGGCTAATCCGGAGGCCATCAAGCTGCCTCGAGAAGGATGGCTGCTCTGTTTTGATGCGGAGCCCCATGCGTACGAAGTGTATCCAGAGACTGTGGCTTCGATACGGAGGGAATCGAAGGAGGTCAAAGCATCGTTGTAGCTTCGCTGTGATAGGTAGTCGAGAGTACGTAGAGATTCATGTCGAGCGACCAAATTGGACTTGTTGATGCGTTTCGACCTCCGGTTGGTTTCCAATGCTTGACATCACGACCGTTTCGATGAGCATTCCGTTGGTCAGCAGTGTGTGAGTCTGCGAAAAGTCAGTATAAGCTTTGCAAGCTCCAGGTGTCGTTGCTTTGCGAACCGTCAATCGAGAGACGGGGTTTGGTCGGCTCCCAGGTCACCTGCACGCTTCGTTCCGCATTGCCCAATCGGGTCAAATGCGTTTCGCGCAAACGCCATTTAGCCATTATTCAGTCGACCACGGTTGTTGCCGAAGAGCCTGCGGCCGTGAGTCAATCTGGCAAAGTGTTGGGTGCACCTTGAATGTGGGTAGCTCATCCATGTCGAGCGAGTTAAGCTTCCCCACATTTTGTGCTGCTCCATGTTTGGCAAGGGTCTCCGCACTTTGGGCTTTGGTGCGCCACCAAAGCTCTGTTGTGCGGAAATGATGAGCATGCTGCAGCTTGTCTACGGTAAGGAGACACTTCAAGTGCCGTAGGCGGGGACAGTCATTGAAAACAAAAGCCTTTCGCTCGGTGCGAATGTAGCCTCCACAGAACAGCAAACTCCAGAAGTCAGCCAATATGCCGTTCGGAATACTCGAAGATCACAAAATGGAGGTGGTGCCGGGGACGGGTATGTCGTCGCCCGCCTGCTGGAAGGGTGGCGCTGACTGGTCGTGACAGCGGCGTTGAGAGATCAGGGAGATTTGCCTGCCGAACTTCAGGACATTCCAGCCGAGCGATTGAAGCATGGAACTGGAAAACATTCTCACATCCTCCTTATCCCTCAGCCCTCAGATTCGCCGAACGATCCGTTGAACGTAAGTCGTGTCGGCCCTCTGGAACGGTTGTGGGCTGACCAGGCGTGAAGTGGCCTCTTTGGAAAAAGGACACCATTCTCCTCATCGTTGGCTTTGCTTCGGCTGTCGTCGGAGCTTACGGTCCCATGCTTGGTCCAGGATTCGTGCCGATATCGAAAGAGTTAGGTGTGTCCGTCAGTACGCTCTCGAAGGCGACGGCGTGGGTCATCTTGACTCTGGGACTTTGCGTCTTCTTGATAAATCCGTTCGCCAAACTCTTTGGCAAGAGGCCAATGTACCTGCTCACCATCGTCTTGCTTGTCGTGGTGTCCATCTGGGGCGCGGAAGCGCAGACCTACAGATCGTTCCTGGGAAGTCGGATTATCGGAGGAATAGGTATGGCAGCCAACAGCTGCTCAGAGGCGTTGCTGACAATCCGGAACAGGCATGGCTCCGTACGAGGTCCTTGTTCAAGCAACCATAGGAGACATGTACTTTGTCCACGAGCGCGCAACCCGAATCGCCGTGTGGAACCTCTTTCTGACTTGCGGAATCTGCGGGGCCTCCTTCGTCAGTGGATACATTATCGATGACCTTGGATACCATTGGACTTTCGGCGTTTGTGGAATCCTCTTCGGAGCCTCGCTCATTGGAATTGTCTTTTTCGTTCCAGAAACTTCCTACAACAGGCCGAAGGTCAACTGGAGCTCCGTTGTCCGGGATGGCAAGTACAATAGTGACGAAGAGGTCGCCATGAAGAAAGGTAATCTGCCAGAGCACACCGAGGAACTGTCGGTCGAACATCCAGGAGCAAATGAACCAAAGTGGTCTTATTGGCGCTCGATCATGCCGTGGACCGGGCAGAGGTATTCCAGGGCACCGATATGGAAAGTCTTCGCGCGACCATTCGTCATGTTCTGCTATCCCTCTGTCATCTGGGGTTTCCTCATCTACGGTACTACTCTTACCTGGATCGTGGTCTTCTCCGTCGTCAACGGCGTACTGTTCGTGGCGCCGCCATACAACTTTTCAGTCTCCGAGGTTGGACTTACTGGGCTTTCTCCCTTCATACTTGTGCTCATTGCCGAAGTCATCTCCGGGCCCTTGAATGACTGGATCTGTTTGAAATTGGCACACCGGAACCACGGAGTTTACGAGCCGGAATTTCGCCTCGTCCTAATGGTCGTCGTGGTCATCATCGGCTGTGTTGGATTTTACGGATTTGGACTGAGCTTTCACAATCAAACCCACTGGTCTGGTCCTGTCTTGACGTACGGTATCGCCAATGCTACTCTTGCGTTTGCGGGAGTATGCGTTTTCGGGTACATTCTGGACTCTTTTCCCAACCTGGCTGAGGAAGCTTTCGTCGCTATCAATGCTCGCAACCTTCTTACGTTTGGGCTTACGTTCTTCGTGAATGACTGGATAGCGAGCAAGGGCGTTCTGTCCGTTTTTAATGTCCTTGGGACGTGTTTTTTGGCGGTGACTTTGTTAACGGTGCCCTTGTGGATCTGGGGGAAGAGAAATCGCAGTTGGATTGCAAGGAATAAGTTCCTGCAGGACTTTATGACGGACTAATCATATTCCTGTTCATTTTCTTTGAAGGTAGTTCGGATGGGAAGGTCGGAAGGTCGTCAGGGGGCGTGGTGTTGAGTATTCTCCTGGATTGCCGCTTTAGTCTTAGCGCCATCACGTGCGCGCTTAGTCACCCCTAGCCTAGTTCGCCGAGTCGCGACTCCAGTTTCCATGCTCTTTCGATAATCAAAAATCAATCTTCGTCGACCACTCTTCTTTGTCTCGGAGTGAGATAGTCTTTTCAAACTCAGAAATCGACACATTGGAGATGTTGAAGTCGGACGCGAGATTCTTCGACTATGATTGCGCTGCGACGAAATGTGGGCAAGGCCTTCGCGTCCTTGAGGGATATGGTTCCAGTGCGGCTTCGAAATCGCTGCGTTCATCAACAACAGAACCTTGACACTCGTTCCAAGAACCGATGCGCAAGCACAAAGCGACTCCGACGATAGAAATGGCTGAATCAAGACGCGTTTAACGAAGGGCGCGGGAATCCGGGGACCTTCGAGATGGTCGCAGAGGGAGCTTCAGAGTGGGCTGACACAGGAGAATCTGGGAGCTCTCAACCAGGTTCTGATTCGCGCCAACGGCGACAGCGCGTGCCATGGCCTTGTACCAAACCTGGTCGGAACAGCAGGTGAGGTTGTCGTCGATGGGTTCGCTCCTGTCGGACTCTGCAAAGCCCGGCCAACTCCGCAGCACACCAGGGATCCCGACTTGCTCCGACCGCCCGCGCCGTTTGCTCCCTCTCCAACTCTCCCATCGGACTCCGCCGCGCGCGACAACTCACCATTTTGCCAGCCAACGGGCCACGAGGCATTGCAAGCTTTGCTGGATTAGTTCATTGAGACCGACCGATCACGCAAGCAGGATTCGGCCCTGGCAGCGCGCGTCGCCTTTGAAAATGTCCGGTCGCGTCATGATGAGCAGAAGAGAACGGCGGCAGAAACTTCTCCAGACTCCGCAACGCCGTTCGGAGCAAGCCGAGCGATGGAAAGAGCAACGATCAGATTCTCGTTTGCCAATCTTGCCGCGCGGAAAAG
This sequence comes from Phyllosticta capitalensis, assembly GCF_038381095.1. Lineage (NCBI taxonomy): Eukaryota > Fungi > Ascomycota > Dothideomycetes > Botryosphaeriales > Phyllostictaceae > Phyllosticta > Phyllosticta capitalensis. Next base: position 254,037 of record NW_027117448.1, on the reverse strand, counting down.
AGATGAGTCAGATGGATGGGGGCAGTATGTCTGCTTTGGTACGAAAGGGCTGAGCAGTGGTGTGACGGTCACCAGCCTCGAGATGCCTCCTTTCGCTTACCTCAAATCCTCTGCCCAAACAGGAAACTATTGAATCGCTTAGCCAGTTTCTTCGTGAAGCTCTCACGAGACAGTCAGGTGTAATGGTCGAAGGGTTTGTACACATGACGATTCTCCTTTTCTTCGTTGTCGTAGTCTTTTTTATAAAAAGTCGTGTTGCGACATGGACTATTCCGCATCATCACATAAGTCAACCAGCAAAGTCACAATCACCACTCCACTCCATCTTTCTTCTTGTCAATATTTCGTCCATCTTGACTACCATTTAATTTGTGCATACGCAATCACCCCTCTATCCATCTCACCACTCAACCAACCATAATGTTTTCAATGCGATCTTCGCTTGGCGCAAAGCCTCTGTTTGGCCTCCTCAAGACAAGATCAGCAACCAGAATGTTCCATCAAGGTCAAACAATGAGGATACAGCCCACGGCAAGAACAATGAAGCCAATGACCGTAAGCGCAGCCGTTTGGGAGACTCGCCATGTTCGATGCTCATCACGAAACAGGCCGAGGGACGAAAAGCACACACTGCTTCCCAGCGTCTTCGGGCAATAGGAAGAAACATTCCCGTCGAGATTTATCCTCTTCTTGCCATCATGGTGTAAGTGACACTTGGCCCTCCTCTGTGGAAGCCAAAAGACTGACAAACGCAAAGAGGCTCCCTCTCTTTCGGAGTCTACTCTTTCATTCGGCCAGCGTACGAGGACCCGACTCTGCGTCTTCGTCGCCGCGGCCACAACTAAGCTTCGAGCTCTCATTTCATTGAAGCATAAGGATTGGAGTTTCTGGATATGACTGCTCGCAAGGCAAAGGTGTTGGTGTCGCACAAAGGATATTCTCTTTATTGTTCATAATTCGAAATCAACACATGTGAACTATTCAATCTTGAGCCCTCTGCGCCGATTCTGGATGTTGTCCACAGAATGAACACGGGATCCTCAGCTCTGGGGCAGTGAGCACGATACCGGTAGGAAGACATGCATTTTACAACGACTGTCATGGTGGATTGCAAAGCAAATGTCAACTCCAAGACAAGGCTTTTCGCCAAGCACACATGCCTCCCCCAATGGATACAGAACTTCCGATTGAGTTGAGAGCAGCGGAATCTATGGCAATGGTTGGTTGACTGCGAATCACATGACCGCGTCTCATTCAACCCCAATCCAGTAAAGTAAGCGATCCATCGCGTCTCTCTTTAACACCACGTCGTCCGTTCGACCGTGTCCATCTACCATCAACACCTTTTGCATGTCGCATTCATTCTTCGCGCTGCACTCTTCCCTCGTTGATCGTGCATTGTGTGTCGCGGCTGGCGCGGAAAAGTGAAGCTTGCGGCCCGATTGACGATTCAATTCTTATCACTTCTCTCATTCGACGCGTGTTCGCACGCATCTGCGCGCGTCTTCAACAGTCTCTTGCCTTCTTGGGTCACCTAAAGCCCCACATCTTTGCATTCACGATGGATGCAGCTGACAGACTCGTTCCTTTAATTCCTCTTACGGCTGGTCTGGGAGAGTGAGTACAAAGCCTATCATCTGTAGTTTCACGTGATCTTCTTTCGGCTGAAATTATCAAGACTCTTGGAATCTGGTCTCTACTCCGACCTTAGAATCTGCTGCAGCGATGGCAGTGTCTTCAATGTGCACAAGATGGTAATCTGTGCTCAAAGCGCATTTTTCAAAAGCGCTATCGATCCTTGCGGCACGGTGCGTCAGACTCGCTCAGCACTCTCTCCCCGTGCTGACGCCGCTTGTAGAACCATCCAACCACTTTGACGCTCGGTAATGACGACCCAGTCGCTGTCAAAGCTCTCATTGAGTACCTCTACAAATTCAACTACACTGTAGTCCATGAAAATGACAGAGGAGCCCTTTTCTTGTTCCACATCAAAGTCTGCGCCATCGGAGAAGCCTACGGAATACGAGCTCTGAGAGATCTCGCAAGAGATCGGGCCAAGATCGTTTTTGAGAACTCTCCGACACTAAACGAATTGAAAATTCCGCAGGCAATCAGGACGATTTACGACATGGATGTAGCCACTGACAGTGGTTTGCGGGACCTCATCGTTGACCTCAGCAAAGCAAACGTGGACGATTTGCTGGAGATGGGCGCTTTCAGTTAAGTGATGGACGACGTGGGATGCTTTGGGAATGATCTAATCCGCGCATTGGTGAAGAAGACGCAATACACGGACCAGCGAGTGCTCGCGAAAGCAACCCCTCCTCCGCATTGGCCTCGGCCGCCTATTCCAGCACCCATGCAGGGTGTATTCAGTAAGCCCAGTGCAAGTGGCTCTACAGAGCACAGTCAGGATGCTGCCCGAACGACCGAAATGCCCTTCGGTGGTGCATTTGGGAAGCAAAACGCAAACTCATCCGGTAACCCGAAGCCCATACCGTTGCTCGGGAATGTCGTCGTACCTGGATTTCTTCCTCCCCCGAAGACCAGGTCTGTGTCTCAATTCTCGATTCCTCTGTTCCAGGTCTACACCACGGTGGAGAAAATGGCAGACGAGCGCGACGTCGTTCATCACTTTCAGAACATTTCCTTCCGTGAGCCGTACATGGACTATTCTCTCGAAGAGCTAAGACTGGCAGACTATCTTTCGCTCAAGCCATCGGCTCCTAGCTCGGGCGACACTCCTGCCAACACCCCGTCTTCAGAACAAAGCAAGCCTTCCGCTACGTTTGGAAACTCTCGAGTTGACGCCTCAGGCAAAGACACTGGCGAAGATCATTCGAGCGTCAAAGCTCGCAGTGAAAGCATTTCTGCCTGGGAAAGGCAAATGGAAACCGTCATGCAGAGATCCCCAACGGCATCCTCTTTTGCGTCAGAAACGACCACAAGACACAACGCCAGTGACCTTCCATCTTTTCTCAAAATTTCCAGCGTAGACGGAGAAGATTTTGGAACCAGCGATGCATCGTCCGGCGCGTTTCCCACTCCTTCCAGCACAACCCCAGCTTCTTCCGGAACTACTAGCAGAGGGCCTGGAACTAGCTCTATCATGGCGTCTAGTGCAAACCAGACTCCTTCTGGAAATAATGGTGGAACATCTGGAGCTAGCCCGAACGCAATGTCTGGCGCAAATGGACCAGCCATGACTTTTTCCGAAAGAGTGTCGCGAAAGTATGCCATTACAAAGGGAGCAACTTCTCCAGATGGCAAGGCAGCTTCAGATTCCATTCCATCCACATCTCATCAGCCATCACGTTCTGGAAATAGCAATGCTGGGAATAAGGCCAGCAATTCAAAGTCTTCCAGCCCAGACTCGGTCAGCTCAATCACAGCAAACGTCGGCGGAGCATCATCAAAGCGCGGCGAGAGGAGGAAGAAATTTGAGAAGGTAGTCGAAGACGGCAAAGTCGTGTTGAAGCTTAACGAGGACTGAACTTTTCTTTGCTGGTGTGGAGGTTCAGGCTTGCGCCCTACGGCGGGCGTCAATGGTGGCAGGTTAATGTGTCTTGTGTCGAAGGCATTGGGGGAGTCTAAGAATGAAAGTTCGTCGGGATATGTGTTTTCCGCCCTACTTGTTCAGAAGTCGCATCACTTCGAGACATTGTCCTAGCTTCAACAACGCTGCCGATCAAGATGCTCGCTACCAAAGTATTACGTTTACCCAGAAATACTCGGCTTTCTCCCTTGAAAGGCTTAGGCTTGCAGATTACTTGAAGCCCTCTGCGATGCTGTCAAGCTCGACATCTTCCATTGTCAACGCAGCTTCTTCTGGAAACAGCGGCGGCGAATTTGGCTCTTTGGCGCCTCCTGATCCGAACACAGTACCTTCTGGAAACACCTTTCCAGTAGCCAGATGTGGCTTCGGCTTAGGTGACAGTGCCTCTACTAGCGGCGTTTTCAGTCGCGATCGAGGCGGATTCGGCAAGGGATTCGGCCAAGGCGGTCTTTTCGGCGGTCAAGTTGGCTTTGGCATGGGAAACGGCGCGGGGAACAAGCCTTCTAGCACAATCGTGAGCGGGGCCCCTCACAGCAGCGCGGCGCCGCGCGTGCCAGAAGAGCCTAGAAAGGAGTCTGACCACAACGCGAGCTCTAGCCCGACTGATTCGCAGGTCGCAAGTTCACGTTTCAAGCCAAGAACAAAGGAGCAGCAGAAGTAAATTGCCAATTGAGGCAGGTCGATTGATGGAGGCAAATAGAGTCAAGTCTCCTCGTTGCGAGGCTTCGGTAAGGCACGTCATACCCAGCGGTGCTTTTCTACGCGGGGCGTTTCTATTGTATAATATGGGCTCAGTAAATGATGGCATGGGTGTCTGGCCTGCGTTCAGGGCATCAGGAAGGTAGAAAATGGAAAGTCGGCCTCGATGTCTTGCGCAAAGTCGAGGCATCGGTCTGCTCCTACCCTACAAATTCTGATACTGTGGAGTGTGGTTCTCAAAAAGTGTGCATTACACTTGGTGGCTTACGATGCGCTGCCATGCCGGAGGAAGAGTCAAGCCTTCAAGGCAAGTCGATGGCCAGCAAATCACATTGCATGGGCGCCAGATTCACCACGGGTTTTATTGCTACCTGACTTTCTCCGTCTGCCGATGCCATGTGCCAGCCTTGCCCAGTATGCGAAAGTCCTCCCATGCGACCTGGTGTAACTCCATGTCATGCATCATCCTTTCCTGGTGGCATCGCTTCGGGCGGAGCTGTGTGACTCGTGTAATGTACAATGTGTTGTGACGGTGGATATCCAACCGCCTTTCCGTGTGCGACGAGTATTTGGGCAGTGGTATTCGTGTTGTTGCGTGCTTTGGCAGTGTTTCCAAGCCAATTCGGGGTTCAAAAGGCGCTTCCGCAACTCAGAGCGCATGCTTGACTGGCAAATTAGCACAGCTCTCGGATGATAGAAACAATTTGAGACTGACCGGTCAGAAGCCGCCGAGTATCGTGCGGTGCTGTCCATGTTCAAAAGTAACACCTGCGAAAAAGTCGGTTTGAATGGTAGCCCTCGATTTTGCAGCTGGGCACCTACTGCTCGTCGCCTCGAGTCTCGGGAAGAGACCAGACCAGGCTCTCGCGCTCCGCGTCGCAGAGGTCGCACCTCAGGTCGCCCACTCTCAAAACGTCCTTGAGCTTCGGATCGAAATCGTCCTTGCAGGCCGAACATTCGACGTGCAGTCTTGGGACCAAGTCTGACATCAACTTCTGGTCGGCCATGCGTTGCTCGTTCAAGGTGATGAGAAGATCCTCCGCAAACTGTGGATTCTCATGAAGAGCCTTGGGAAGACCTTTGCCTGCGCGGAGTGCGTCGAAATCTTTGGCAACTTTGCCGAGGACGAATGCTCGAAGCTGGTCGCTAGGAACGGGCGTCGCGTCATAGACAGCTTCGATGAAATGGACGAAGTCGTCTCCCTTGACGCTATTCGCCCAGAGTCCAAAGCGAGTCAAAAAGCTGAGGTTTTCCAAGGCTTGGGTCTTCAATCCAGACATCTGATACATCTCAGCAGCTTCATACACCTTGACGTGGTGCATGATGTGGACGAATGGGGCTTTTCCGCGCAGCTGCGTTTCCGCTGGGTAATTTCCGTAGTACAGGTACATTATCACGGTTTTGATAACGTCACGGTCTGCATCATGCAGGGTGATGACGCCTGAAGTAGCCTCCTGCACATATTTTGTCAGTGGTTTTCAAGAACCAAGAAAGCGTACTAACCTGGAAGCCATTCTCGGGCTTGACCGCCAAACGAAAGAAGTCGCTCTGTGGGCAGACGATCGCCTTGTGGACCTTGAAGACTTCTCCGCCGCAATGGACCTCAAGGTCAGAGTACTGTCCTGATTCCAGTAGGCTAGAAGCTGTTAGAACCCCCCAAACGTTTACTTGTTTTGTGGCAACTTACCCAGGGAACAAGCCCTCAAGCTTGCCAGAAGGCGTCTGAGGACCCATTGCGAATCCGTTTGCCCGGCGCTGTTGAATATTAGGTCACTGGTCGGACAGCGACAGGGAGTTCCAGGCTGTCGCAGAGACTCGTAGACGATGCGCGGAAAGAGTGAGTGGTACTCGAACAGATACAGGCTCAGCGCTTTTGAAAGTCGCGTTGCTACGGACGTTTCGAGGGCGAGGCGGATGTATCTAGAGGAACGTCAAGTGCGGGTCGTCAAGTTGGGTTGCAGTCGCAATCGATCGAAGTGAATGGGAGGGTGAGAATGCGCCAGCAGCAGCGCGCGCAGAGCGCAAAGTGAGTCGATCGACGCAAACAGCTCAGCAAGATCGGGTCGTTTCGGAGTCTGGGTTGAGGAAAGTTTGTGTAGAAAACGGAGAGTTGAAAGAGGCAACGAGACTTGTTGTGTTGTTGTTGTCCTGCGCCCGACGACGCTCCCAAAACGGGCAACCACCTTCCCAATCACTGCCATGACATCATGTCTCCCGACGGCAGGGCGCGTTCTCCATCCAAGGTACTCATGCAATCCATGTGCCACTTCGCCCTGCTGCTGCTTTACCGGCGAACCATTCCGACAGTACTCCTTGAAGTTGGATGCCAATATGCTCTACATTATGGACCAAGTGCTGGGGTTGGTTTCTACGCTGCACCCAACACGCTTTATCCCAAATCCCCCATCATGTGTTTAGCATCCGTACGTCTATGTTTTGAGCATACTTTTCCTGGTCTCGGCGCCGCGCGTTGAAAAAATTGACAAGATCCTTTCCGAAAGTTGAGGATTCTTCCAACGCAGCAGAAAGCTGTGGACTGTCCCGCAACTGCTCCATGTTTTCGAAGACAGTCCGCGAAATGTAGTCCCTCAAGGGCCTATCTTGCTCCACTGTGATACTGTACGCCGCTCCGACGGCTTGCTCGATTTCTTTGGACGCGATGGCCTCAGGGAACCAGTATTTGATGTGTATCATTGCGATATCCTTCAGACCGTTGATTTGATACATCTCAGCGGCTCCGTATACGCTGATATGAAATAATGTCGGATCTTCGTCAGGCTCGGGCATCGGCGCCTCGTAGTCGTCACCATAGAGATGCTGAACAATGGCATGCACCACGAAGGGATCTTCATCGTGCAGTTCAATCACACCGGAAGCTTCCTAGCCACCATCCATCAGATCTGAGCTTTGAATGCGACTGATCCACACACCTTGAAGCCATATTCGGGCCTGCATGCATTGCGCAAGACCGGACTTTGAGAGAGGACAATCGCTCTGTGGACCTTGTAGCTGTCGTCTCTGCAACGAATTTCAAGGTCGGAATATTCGCCTGAATCCAAGATTCTGGCTCTGGTAAGCAGAAGCAACGTCTTCGAAGAGTTCTATTCAACTGACTGGCGAAAAGAGACCCTTTTCACCGCCTCCAGCGCATTCGAGTACTCCTCTGGCGTCATCAAAAGAGCGATTGTCGTCGGTGTCGGAGTCAAAGGATGCCGACAGCGGGGTGGGGGCGCCGACCGGCTCGGCTCGGTCGGAGCAAGGGGTTGTCCCTTCCGATTTGGGACATAATTCGTTTGCAGTCCTAATGACAGAGTGCAGCAACAACAGAGTCTTGATCATCTCATCAAAGACCAATTTATTTCTTGAGAATCTCTGAAATCCAGGCGATGCAGACGCTCTTGGAGTCCTACGTCAAAATTTCGAGCCGACTCGGGTGTGCCTACGTTCCGAACCCAACACTTGCAGGGCAAACGGCCCGGAACCCGGAACGGGACGACCCGGGCAAGGAGAGCCCAGTTGATCAGGACGAGCACGCGGGGGCTGAGTACATGTCAAAATAGCAGAGGTACGCTCATTTGCGCTCATTTTCTGTGCGCTCAGGTCACAGAGACGAACCTTACACCATCTTCGCCAGGCTTCCGCATTATGCCAAGGGACAGAACCAAATCAGAATTCTGCTGCCTGAAAGGCCACGATAGCACGTACGAGTTCCCATCGTCAGCTTCACCAATGCGAAACCGAAGGAGACTTGGCAAGAACTAAAGGGAATTCATCCGGAGGATCAATGGGTGGACTCAGTCACTTCTTTCCATTTTTTATAGAAGATGGTAGCCCTTTGACAACTCTGGAGGTATTCCAGTCTAAACCAACTCACAACAACGACATCCATCTCCCTGGTCACTAACACTCACGTCAATCATGGCCGCTTCCGTTGAAAAGCTCTCTCCTCTGGATGTGATTATGCCACCAACCTACGTTCAAGCAAACATTTTCTTCCGTACCAATGGCAGCGACCTCTCCGCCATCCACCAAAAGCTTCAAGACGGCCTTGACAAGCTGGTCACGAAGTTCCCCTGGCTAGGCGGTCAAGTCCATCGAATCGAGCCTCCCCAGGCCGAGAAAGCGACCCTCGAAGTGCGATGGGATGTTGAGAACTCATCGGCCAAGCTTTTCAGCACTGGAACCGTCCCTGCAAGCTACGAAGACTTGGCTGCCAAAGGCATGCCTCTCGACAGCGTCCCAGCCTCATTCCTGCCCTCGACACCTCCCATGACGGCCCTCCAAGCGGGCGCGCCAGTTTTCATTGCTACTGTATTTGACTTCTCCGACGGCAAAGGTGTCGGATTGTCAGTCTGCCTGCACCACAACTTTGTTGACGGTGCTGGAGCTGGAGTACTGCTCCGTACCTGGGCCGACCTCGTCGCTGATACCTCGTCGTCCTTTCCTGGCCCCGTTTCTGCCCAGGCGCCGAAGAGAGTCGACCGAATTTCCGCAACGCTCAACGACGAGCTGGAAGCCCTCAAGGCTGAGACACCCGAAGCACTCCTGGCCCGCCATCCCGAGTACTCCCTGGCCCCTCCCGCTTTCCCGACAGAATTTGCGGCCTCCACTGCAAAGCTATTCGCCATCCCGGCTGCTAAGATCGAAGCCATGCGAGTAGAACTTGTCAAATTGAGTGGAAATGAGAAAGCCCCTTCTACTGGCAACATCCTCAGCGCTCTTATCTGGCAAGTCGTCACGCGCGCTCGCATTGTCCGAACGCCCTCCCTCGCCAACCAGCAAAGCAAGCTCGTGACCGCCGTCAACGGCCGGGCCCGTATCAGTCAGGAGCAGCTCTGCGAGCCGACGGACCCCTACCTCGGCAACGCCGTTCTCTACGCTCTCGGAACCTTGGACGCCGCCTCCGACTCTCATCACAGCACCGAGGCCCTGGCGAGGGTTTGCGATGCCATCGCCCGCTCCCAGTCGACTGAGACCATTGATCGTCGCCACATTGCCGAGATTCACAGCGGCGTGGATCGCTTCCCCGATTACCGCGCCATCTTCCCGGGCTGGGACCTCTTTAACTCGCGGGACCTGACCATCACGAGCTGGGCCGACCTTCGTCTGTACGAGTGGCTGAATTTCGGCAGCGTCGTTGGTGGCAAGCCCGACTTTGTCAGGGTGCCCTACATGGAGGCGGATGGCGTTGGCATGCTGCTTCCCCGGAGAAAGGCGCTTGGTGGTTCGGAGGATGTGCTGTTTGAGGTGGCGATTTTGCTTCGCCGGGATGATTTGGAGGCCCTTAAGGCTGATGAGGCGTGGAAGGGGCTGATTCAAGTATAAAGGAGGTAATTGGAAGGCCATTAGCAAGCTGAGAAAGCAGTGGGCCCGGGACAAGGGCGAAATACCCAAATTGGGGGTCTGTCTAGTAGGCATGTCTGGCGAATCATTCCGTAATACTCTTGATTTTGGGTCAGCTTAGGCGTGCACAGAAGCAATGGAGGCTATCCAATGCTCCGAGAGTGTGATATGGAATGTCATCTATGCGACACCAATTGTTGAAAACGTGGCAGCAAACCGTACATACATTCCAAAACTTTCCAATTCGAATATGTGTAAAGGCCTCAAAATTTAAATCTCTGGACATCGACCAGACAAATCCCCGCAACGCCAGAGCAAGCCTTCGAACTGGGATTATAGAAAGCTTTTCTTTATTGATATTCATCCGCGCGTCTATTCATGAAGCAACTCCTGCACGCAACAGTCTTGTTGAAAAACAACATGTGGGGCAAGATACTCTGCTTTTTGCGACAGTTTGGGCATATAGAATCCCGTCCAACGAAACGATTCAGTATCTTCAAACGGGTAATGTGATAATCATGCAGTCCATAGAACAGATCTTTGCCGAACAAGGCTTGTTCTTCCATAGCAAGGGACAGATCCGCAAGGTTTCGAAATCTATCCATGTCTCGAACGACTTGTTCAACAACATAGTCTCGCAGGCTCCTGTCCTGGTCTAAAGTAGTACTGTAGACCGTGTCAATCATTTTGGCAAAAAGCTCGATGGAGCTGGGGAAATGCGACTTGAAGTGTTGAAGGGCTCTGTCTTTGAGACCGTGGACTTGGTACATCTCGGCCGCGGCGTAAGTATTCGCGTGGAATATCGCAGGATTGTTATCGTCATCGAGTTCCGGCGCGTCATAGTCCCTGCGATAAAGAAATTGCACCATGGCCTTGACAACAGCAGGATCTGCTTCGTGGAGTTCAATCACGCCGCTTTGGGACTCCTTTGCTCGCTGTCAAAGACGCATTCTCAACGGAGAAGGTGCAAACCAACCTTGAAACCGCTGTCGGGTCTCAGAGCTCGATGGAAAACTTCGCTTTGAGGGCAAACGATGGCTTTGTGGACATTGTACCTGTCCTCTTTGCAATGGATCTCGAGGTCTGAGTATTCGCCCGTCTCCAAAATGCTTCAAAGAATCGTTAGTCTGGAGGCTTCGCGTGTGGCAAGCATCTGGATCCAACTGACCTGAGAAAGGACACGCTGCCGGAAATGTCTGCCCCGTCGTGACCCATTGTTTTGCACGCTTCCTGCTGGGCGTCAGAAAGACAGGCCATCGCAAGACGGGTGGCTAGCGTTCAGTTGACATGAGGGGCAGTGTCCGCGTTGTCTCACGTGTTACGGCCAATCAAAGAGGGGAACGGAATCTATCGACCAGGATGAGTTCTGAGCAAAAATGTCGTCAGGGGCTCGGCTTCTGAAAAAAAGGTTCCGGACGGGTACACAGGAGCACTACATCTTTTTCGTGAACGACACCCGACCTCAGCATACTATCCTTCAACTCAGCATTTCCCTTGGGCTCAGTAGCGAGCTTTAGCATGATTCCAGCATGGATCCGGTCCACGCAGCGCAGCTCACTTCCCGCAGGAGACCCGCGACGCTCCCTCTTGAAGCCGATAAGTAAACGCTCACAACCGCGTCATCGAGAAGATGTAGGAAACGTCCCTCCGAAAAACGAAACGATTGAATCAGCAGGCTTGGTAAGACCACCGCATGGCCGTTTCTCTCTCCCCACACTCCGGGCATTCTATCTCAACATCGTCAATCATTGTCCAAGCCCACACGAAGACCTCGCGGTAATAATTGCCACAACACAAAACATAGGTTGAGGAGATTCCGCGCAAATCCTCCACCTGCCGTGCATGTCTAGCTTTCGTGGCAAAGACAATATCCCTCCTAAATGAAGCAAATTCTTCCAGTGACTCTTCCAATGCAGCAGAGAACTGGGTATCTTCGCCCGGCTCTTCTATCTCTTCAGCCAGATGCTCGACGATGAAGTCTCGAATGTCATGGTCTCTGGCTGGATACCTGATTTGGCCCTTAAATTCCAACTCTTGGAAGCAGAGGAACACACTTATGGCATTATCCTCTAGATCAAACCCCTATGCATTTCGAACATAGTGGCATCCTGTCTGCGGAGGGATCCCAAAATCGCCTGTCATACGGGGTTTTATAACATTTGCGACACATTATCATGCAGTCTCGCAAATTGGCGCAAACTTTGTCCATCTCTTTAACCTGTTTTTTGTGCAGTGCGAAAATCAAGTCTTGTGCAAACTTTGGAGACGCTTCAAGAGCCGCAAGCAAGTCAGTCTTATTGTTTTGAAATTCTTCCAAGCTTGGAGTAATTTGATCAACCACATGCTCTTGAAACTCTTTGATCTGAGCAGCTGTACTTGTGTAAACAACGTCAACAACCCGAGCGATTTTCTTTGATTCGAGAGATCCACGGAATGAGACTTTGAAGTGACCGAGGGCAACCTCCGCCAAGCGAGTGATTTGATACATGTCAGCCGCCTGGAATACTCTGACGTGGAGAATGGCGGCATCTTCGCTGTTTTCTTCTTCCTCAGTCTCATAATCGCCATTGTACAAGTACTGCACCATGGCTCGGACGATAGCAGGGTCTGTCTCTTGCAACTCAACGATTCCAGTTGCCGACTCCTATCACGAGCGTCAGTAACAAAACACCGGCCTTCAGTGTTGGGAGTTGCTGCCGACCTTGAAAACACTGCCAGGCTTGAGTGCCCGGCGGAAAAACTCGCTCTGAGGACAGACGATTGCTTTGTGGACCTTGTGCGTGTCGTCTTTGCAGCGGATCTCCAGGTCAGAGTATTCTCCCGACTCTAGCAAGCTTTGTACAGTCAGCCAGGCTTCTTTTCATGCACACGATGAAGTGTTGCTTACCTCTTGAATGCGCCTTGGACTTTTTGAAGAGCCTCCTCCTGCTGAGACGACATGGTGCATCAGTTGAGTCGTCGTGTCTGGGATGCAAAGATCACGGAGCTGATGGAAGGTCAGCAAATATCAGCCGCGAAGGGACTGTCGAAGTCAAACATATTTTGGAAGAGGGACACGCCGGGAAGGAAAAAGCAACAGAGACCCCACCAGGGTAGACGTCTGTCGAAGAGTCTACAGGGATTCGGCATCTGAAAGAAAGGTTCCAGGCTACCGGTAAGCGCGCGCGGATACTCCAGAAAGCAGGGATAGAGACTGAAAACAAAGTTTGCACCAAATTCAGAAAAAATCCGTGAGCGACGCGTCTGTCTAACAAAGGAGTTTACGATAGGCGAACCTGCCCCTGCCGGCTTTGATGCACAAACTCCCGGAAAGGCTTGCAGGGACTCCCCGGATGCTGAATCGGATGCTGAATTGCACCTCGACCTTGCTATGCAGCGCGCACGATGGGTCTGGGCAAGGTGCGAATAGTCTTCGCGCGTGAAGTTGCTGATGTAGGGTTTTCAAAGCGTAGGGGCATTTCGACAACGATCAAGTTGTTGGAAAACTGGACAAGGAGTTGTTGAAGTCTCATCGGTTGCTAAACGAGTCGTCAGCGTCACCACAAATGAGTTCAGACTTTCCTCGGAGAAGACAAATTTCCATTCGATAGTCAAGCTGATCAACTAAAGTGTAAAGTACTGTCTCTGGCCATGCTTTTATGTGCTGTTTCTCATTGAGCGCTTGATGACTCCCCATGATGACGTATATCCAAAAACGCTACTGAGGACATGCGCAACAAGTCCTAGAATCGACCTCTCTGTCAGGCTCGCTGCCATTCCGTCAAACGGTATGATTTTTTGCAGCTGTCACACTTGACGAACCAGTCCTGCTGGATCATTGATGGGCTGATAGCCATCGCTCTTCCGCAAGAGCCGCGATAAGAGCCCCACGCATCGCGACCACTATAATTTGGACACTGAATCCTCAATCTTTCTTCAGTCTTCCATCTACCATGAATTGTATGGATCAGGTGCTTTCCAAAAGCGCCGACTTCTTCAAGGACAGCGTTGAAGACAGGATCCTTGATGAGCTCGTCGATCTTCCCAGCAGCGGTTTCAACGAGCACGTCGCGCAGACCGCGGTCTTCCTCCATGGTGCCCTGATAGATTGCGCGGATGGCGTCTGGGAACGTCGGCAAGTCGAAAAAGCTGGGGACCACCACTTTGAAGTGTTGCGCGGCAATGTCCTTCAGGCCCTCAACTTGGTACATCTCGGCAGTGGCGTAGACGTCGATGTTCAGCATGATCTCGTTCTCTTCGGTGGTCTTGTAGTCGCCATGGTACATGAATTCGATCATGGCGCGAACCGTGGAGGCTTCAATGTCCTTCAGCTCGATGGAGCTTGTCTGTCCCTCCTGCGTCATGGTTAACAAAGGTTGACGATCCCAAAAGGTGAAGTCACGGGGAGCATTCGAACGCTGAAAATGGGCCGTCGTAGATGTGAAAAGAGCAGAGTGTGGCGCGGTTGCCGTGATGTTGCCATCGCTGATCAACAAGACTGGGCGTGCGATGGAGAAGTGGTGGGATGGGATGCAGCCGATCACTCCCTGTATGTGATGCACAGAGATTCCTTGCAGTCCATGACGACTCACCTTGAAACCATTGTTTTCGTCAAAAACACGCGCAAAGTACTCGCTCTGGGTGCAGACGACGGATTTGTGGACGTGGAACGTTTCGCCGCCGCACTCGATCTTCGCGTCGAAATAGCGGCCGGAATCGAGCAGTCTAAGCCATATCCGTATGTGCGAGCGTGGAAGATGATGCCAGTGATCAGACTGACCCGCTGATTGAGCGGCGGAGGCGGTCGCTCATGGTTTCGTTGTCGTCGGCTGTGCCGGAGCGGTTGGTGGAAGGAAAGAAGGACAGGCGATGGACCTCTGAGGTGTTGAGTCTAGGAGTTTGCTTCGCCGGTGACGAATGCTTCTGGAAGCGACTTAACGATCAGAGACGTATGCAACCTAGCAAACACAAAAGATGAAAACTGAGGTACGCGAAAGGCGACGAGGAGCATTCATGAACCACTTGCAAATTTCGGCACTATTGCCACGTCTACATATATCCATCGAGCCGAAGAATCTGTCAGGCACTCCGAGATCAATCAGGTGTTCTGGGAGTTTGCCGACACCTAAGCCTGAGCTTGTCTTTGGTTATCAGCTAGTAATCCCAAAAGCTGTCATTCTGGTACGTCTCAGCGTCGAAGGCCCTTTCGCGCCTGCAGAAGGGACCGGGACATCGAATAGTCCTTTTGGAAGCTGTACCCGACTTCTCTTTGAGCTTCGAATGCAAGCCATGGACCAGATCTTTTGAAAAAGTCGGGACGCGCTCAAGGATGCCGTTGAAGTCGGAGTCTTTGACAAGCTTGTCCATTTTGCGAACGGCAATCTCGACGACAACATCTCGTAGGCAACGGTCCTGCTCCACGGTTCCCTCGTATATCGACTCGATCGCAGCTCGAAGCATTGGCAATCCAGACATGGTGTCTGCTCCGGCCTTGAAACGTTGGGCGGCGGCCTCCTTTAGCTCCTTCAGTTGGAACATCTCAGCGGCGTTGTAGATGTAAATGTTCGCGATGAGGTCCTCGTTGGGATCTTCGCACTTGGTGTAGTCGCAGTGGTACATGAACTCCAGCATCGAGCGAACGACCGCGGAGCTGACATCTTGTAGCTCAATGACATTGGTGCATGCTTCCTGCATCGGGCCACGAAGAAGTTAGCAATTTGACGTCTTGCGGCAGTGGGAGACGTGTGAACCACGTACCTTGAAGCCGTTGTCTTTGTCAAAAGCGCGAGCGAAGTACGCACTTTGTGTGCAAATGACAGCCTTGTGGACGTGGAATGTTTGGTCGTCGCATACGATGGTTGCGTCAGAGTAGAGACCTGACTGCAGTAACCTGGCCAGCTTCAGCAAATTTCCATATGTCTGTGGCTCTCGGTCTCACCCGCTGATGGAACGCCGAAGAGGGTGCTCGTCCTTTGATGAATTCAAGGCGCTCATGACGCTCTGATGACCTGCTGCGGGCAAGTCTTTGAGGAGGCTGGGTGCGGAATGGCTTGTGCTGTGATGGAAACGCCGTTCTGTAAGTGATGAGTGAGGTGAAAGAGCGCACTCGAAAAGTGCTGCGAAGGTCAGGGTTGGTTGTTCTGGTGTGGTTGGTGCGCGCTGGAAGACGCGCCTGCCTACGTTGACCCGACGCGACTGCCTTTCGAGGCTCGCAAGCATTTGGCAGGCGCGCACGTCGGCATCGTCACGTCATTTCGACTGAGCCATTTCAAATGTTTTCCAGATTGAAATGGTCCCTGTACGCTCCTTTGCGAAGCTACATTGAGTTTGCCGGCTGACGCGCTTAAACGCTGAAGTCTTCAGTCGGTCAGGCGCCTGGATGCTCCCCGTGTAGACCCATGGTCATTTCGAGGTCTCTTTTGGGGACTCTGTCGGAATCTTGAGTACTACTGGTACCCTGACTACCCCTGGCCCTTTTTGCGCCTATTCAGCAACCCATTCAGTTCACGCACTTGATTCCAAATTCCGTCATTCCCCCTGAAATCCATGTCCCCATTCCAGCAACCATAACTTTTGCGCCCCTGAGCCTCGGAGGCACTCCAACCATTACCAATCCCGCATTTTCAAGCCAAATCCCAATTATTTGTATGAAACTCTCAAAGAGGACCACAGGGAGCAGTTGTGCGCGGCCGTTCCAGCCCCCTTTGAACTGCTCACCCTCTGTGGTCTTGTTTTCGCCTAGCACGTGGAGGAGTCAGCATGCTGTCTATCCGGTCCCAGGGAGAAGTATACCAGTATCTCTCCGCAATACTTGCCCGCAATGTTGCAATTCTCGCTGAAAGTCCACTTTATGTCTTATCGAAGCATGATTTGATGTCTGCAGAGCTTGACTCCAAAAGCAAGCCTGTATGGTCAATCCTCGACTTGATGCCAGTATGAGTACGTGCTGCGGTATTGACACTCAGGGCAGATTTCCTCCCTACCAGAATCCAGGGCTGCCGCCTTGATGAGTATCTGGAAATCGCATGTGGAAATGGGACATTCGATAGTCACGGCCTGTTCTTTGGCCAGCCTCTTCATCACGTCCTTCCGAAAGTCTGCAACTTCATCCAAAGCCTTGTTGAACTTAGAATTATTCAAGGTGTCGTCGTCGCGGATGGAGCGGGCGGCGGCATTGGAGACGGCGTCACGAAGACCACGGCTCCCATCCACGGTACTCTCGTATATGTCTTTCACCACCTTTGGGAAGATTGTGGAGGTCAGATTAAAGACAATACAGTCCTTGAAATGCGCTGTGGCGAACTCTTTCAAGCCTTGGACTTGGTACATCTCAGCGATGGCATAGACGTCGACGCAATGCAGCAGTTCGGTTGTGTCGTAAGGTGCGTAGTGTGGGTAGCGGCCGGTGTACATGTATGTGACCATCGAATCCACAACGCAAGCTTTTGTAACTCCAAGGTGGATAGTGCTGCTGACTGCTTCCTGTACGCGCCTTCACCATCAGCATATCTTTTGTCTTTGAGTCAAGATAAGAAGTACGGCATACCCGGAAACCGTGGCTAGAGTTGAATGCATTCGAGAAATAGGCACTCTGAGAGCAGATGATTGCTTTGTGTACGGGAAAAATTTTACCGTTGCACTCAATCGTCGCGTTTGTGTATTGACCGGAATCCAGTAGGCTGCAGAGTCAGCGTCAAAGAATTTTTAGCACCAGAGTTGCGACTCTCACCTGCGGACTACGTGAGCGACGTGACGCTCTCCATGATCAACCATCTTGAAGATCTCTCGTCCAGGTCACGGCGGAGTGGTGGCCGTTAGGAGGTGAAGTGACAGGTGATTGTCAGCGAGGCCAATGTCGATACTGAAGTCGGTCGTTGGAAAGCCGGTTGTCGAAGATGCCGGTGAGGCCAATGCCGAAAGGATTGTGGTCGAGAGGAGAAGAAGGTCGGGGGGAAGGTGGTGTAGGGTTGAGGAGGATCGCGCGCTGACCAGCACTGGGCGAGTCCTTAAGTATTCGGCTGAGCTGCGGAGTTGTAGGAGGAGATCCAGATCACGAACAAAGAGGAAATCGCAATCCCAATTTGCGGCAAAGACAGCCCAAGACGGATCGAGCAATCTTTCTGATCAAGCAACAATATGACTGCCTCATCTACCAGTCTGCAAGCTCCCAGATTTGTTCACTCAAGTAGGTGGATAGAGGAGTAGTGATGGCCTTCAATCAGATCATCCTTCCATTTGGCTATTTTCAAGTTTCAACGCGTTCTAAAGTTTCTGATTGCCCCTGATTTACTTTGGAGACTTCCTTGGTCTCTACAATCCCTTACACTTATCCCGAAGACTGTGCACAAACAAGCAGGTGCCGCCTGTCTTCTCTCATAATGTTCAAGAAGAAAAGAAGTGAAGGTTACAAACTGCCAAGGCCGCTCACGTCGGTCCATATCCGCTCAGCCATTGTGCCTCAGTCATGCCGTCCGGAGGTCTGATTCCCTTACGGACTTGTTCCCAGGCTCTGCCAGCGGTGTAATAGAAGCA
Organism: Phyllosticta capitalensis; assembly: GCF_038381095.1. NCBI lineage: Eukaryota > Fungi > Ascomycota > Dothideomycetes > Botryosphaeriales > Phyllostictaceae > Phyllosticta > Phyllosticta capitalensis. Next base: position 235,928 of record NW_027117448.1, on the reverse strand, counting down.
AGTCGGGCAGCGTATCGCTCCATCCGAAGTAAGGTGCTCCGTTGGAATCGTCTTTTCCTTCCTACAATCGGCCTTTGGGCACTTGATCACCACATGCGACTGATTGCTCAGCAACTGCCGGCCCATGCCATGGACTAGCTCCTTCCCAAACTCGGCTACTTGGCTCAGAGTGTCGTTGAACGTCGCGTTTTTCTGGAGCTCATCGAACTTCAACAGAGACGTGCGGACCAGTATGTTGCGCATCAGGTCCTTCTCACTTGTGTTTTCACAGATGGTCTGAACTGCCGACGGGAATGTTTGCAAGGCGAACATACGAGGCGCCAGCGTGCGGAATTGGTTCAGAGCTTTGTACTTGACGCTGGCGAGCTGGTACATCTCAGCGGCTGCGTAGATATCAACGGTTTGCACGAGCTGTTCGTCCTCGGAATCCGGGCTAAGCCATTTGCCGTGGTACAGATACTGGAGGATTGCGCGGACAGTGTCGGGGTAAACATCATGCAGTATGATTGTGCTCGTATGCGCTTCCTGTAAATACAAAAGCCTGTGAGTGGAACGGTCCGTCAAGGAGTTGTCAAGCATACAGCCTCATGGTGAGACTTGAGGGTTTGAGGGTCGGGAGGCCTTTGAAGTACCTTGAAGCCAGTCTTTGGATCAAACGCCTTGGCGAAGTATGCACTCTGAGAACAGATCACTGCCTTGTGGACACGAAAGATGTCTCCATGACATTCGATTGTCGCGTCGGTCCACAGACCTGACTCCAAAAGGCTGAGCTGGGTTAGCGAAGCCTGAACTGTACAAATTGCTCAGAGACTTACCCGCCAACATTACAATGGAATTCCGTGTTCTCCCCGCCCGTCACTTCGGGCAGAAGATACGGCATCGCTGAGGCTGAGTTGGTGGTGTGGACGTTGAAGAAGAGGTGTTGTGGTGTTGGGTTGAAGAGGCGACGGGATGCTTGCACCACGAGCGTGGCCTGCCCTCGGCTCAGCCCAGCAGGTGATAGGACAAAATTTTGACCGCGCAAAGCTCAGGTGCAAAGGTCGGCTGGTGTCAGTAGGAAGCCTGCCAATTTCCGTCGCTGCAAGACAAAGAGCTCCGCTCCCTTAACGGATGACCACGGTGAGAAATTGAGTGCTTGGATTGGAACCACTCGAGAGGTAACTCATCAATTGCTGTGATGCATGTGGAGATAATTTGTTCAGGAGGAGTTGGCACTGAGTACACTTGACTAAGCAGGTGACTACGCGCCACAATGGGTGATAAATGAAACTCAACTTGAGCTCAGCTTCAAGCCGTCGCACACTTAGAAGTAAGCGCTTGAATGCTCCCTGTGACTACCCATTAAGACAGCAAATTCTCTCTATGTTCAGAGCATCAAGCGCTTGAACAGTCCATGTCTCTACGCCTTCTGTCTTGGTAATAGAGATTCTCGGGTTAACAATTTCATTCGTCATCCGCTGTGGTGCCTGCAAAATTTGCAAAATAAATAGAAATCTCAGGAGCAATCTTTGTCAGGTTAACCTTGCTCACTTAGCACCTGCAGTATGAAGAAGAAGAGGAACGACTTTATGGGCGGTACTCTGACTATCTTCCCAATTGGTCCATTCCAGCGCACGCTTTGGCAAGCTATTGATTACCCATGAATCTCAGTACCTCCCTTGCCCGCGATTCTTCCAATGGCTTCCGACGTTGAAACGACCCCAAGTCTTGTTTCCAAAGTCCTTCATCGAACCAAGTCCACCAAGCTTGCCCTTCCCAATGGCAATGAGCTGGGCGGACACATGCGTCAGACTAGGCTCAGTAGTCATCACAATCCACGGCTCCCGGCTGATCAGAGAAGCAGCGACAAGTTCCCATCCAATGCTCGCCCAGATACTCGCGGAAGCACCACCTGCACGGATACCAAGTCAGCGACTCGAAGCGCTCGCACATTTCGTTCATCTCGCTGCAGTCCGCGGACGGGCATCGAAGCATCGACTTTCCCGAGCCCTGCTGCCGGTGATTCTGCAGGCCGAGGATTATGTCTCGTCCGAAGCTGGCGACCTCTTTCAGCGTGTCGTTGAACTTGGAGTCGGTGCGCGTGGTGATGTCGTCGATCTTGGAGACGGCCGCGTCGATGATGGCGTCGCGCAAGCCGCGGTCTTGCTCGACCGTGCTCTCGTAGATGGTCTTGACCGCGGCAGGGAAAGTCTCCAGGGTAAATACGTCGCGGACGCGTGCCTTCAACTTCTGCAAGGCGTATTCCTTGAGGGCCACAAGCTGGTACATCTCGGCGGCGGAATAGACATTCACCACCAGCGTGAGCTGCTCGTCCTTGGAGTCTGGTTCGACGTACTTGCCGTGGTAAAGGTACTCAACGATCGCGCGGACGGTGTCTGGATGAATCTCGTGCAGCTGGATAGTGCTAGTCTTTGCTTCCTGTATTACGCGAGTCGGCTCGTCAGCGAAAGGCATCGTAGGTGTTTGAAGCGTTGTTGTGTTTACCTTGAAGCCGGAATTGGAATCAAACGCGTGGGCAAAGAAGTCGCTCTGAGGGCAAATGATTGCCTTGTGGACGCGAAAGATGTTTCCTTCGCACTCGATCATCGCATCTGAGTACTGTCCGGTCTCCAGCAAGCTGCGTCGCGTCGAAGAATCAGCAAAACGCTCAAGTTCGAATCATTGGCTCTTGCCTGACTTACCCGCCAACGCGCTCTCGAAAGCAGCGATCTCCAATGGACGAAACAAGGGCGTTCATCTCTTCTGAAGTCAGCGAGGATGCAGAGGTAAGCTTGCGCTGATGCTGGCTGTGGACAGGCGGTGTCGCATGCTGGGGACGGCGGTTCCGCATGATGAGTCGAAGGATTGGATTTTCACTCGGCGGGGGCTGCTCTCGGCGCATCATGATGTCGTGGATGCCCCAAAAGAGTAGAAGTTTAGATCAAAACAGTGAGCAGTCGAGCCCTCGACTTTGCACCAAGTCCTGTCGCAGAGGCGATTCAACAACTGTCGTGATGCAGTGTGCAAAGGAAGAGTCTGATTGAGAAGAGTTGACACTGAGTAGACTTGACTAAGCAGGTGACTGCACGCCTGCCCAGCCTGCAAAACATTTGAAATCGAGCAACCAACCTTTATCAAAGCCAACGCACGAGGAAAAAGGGAATCTACCAAGGGCAAGTAACTGAGATGGAGGGAGAATCTCGATGTGGTTGCATCACTTGAAAACCTCAACGTAAGACATCCCAAAAAGCTTGCAGACATACCGAGACTTAGAAGCGCTTACAGGCCTTTCCTCCTCACACCATCAACTCGCAGCTTTGGCTGTGCCGTTTTGCCGCGCTCAAACCGCCTGTCGCGGTGGCAGCCCTGACATCCTCTTTGGTCAAAATTGCACGGGACAAGACACACGACCAGCAACACGTGTGTTGGTCTAGCGCTACAAATACTTTACAAAGAAGACAGGAAAAGGAAAGCTAAGCAGTCAGCAGCGCCGCTGAATCCCATTCCGAGGCCGAGGTCCTTCGAAGAGCGCCAATTCTTGGACAAAAGGTGTATCTTCCGCTCTCCTCGCACAAGGCTGCATGATCGATGTCGACCTGGCTCAAAACGATTGCGAAAATCTTGGAACGCGACTCGCAACCTTCGTATGCTCCCAGGACCAATTCTCGCGGCGCGCCATCATGCGTGTCAGGAAAAGTATCTCCGTGTCTTCTCTTCTCAACTGATCCAGGAAATGCCTCGGTCTGCGCTCAGTTTCGCTCAAGACGACGAGCTCGAAGAGCCTCGACCAGGTACACAGCGCAGAGGGAGTAGAAACATGAGGCGGACAATGGAAAGGGGGTCAACACAAGGAAAGCCCGCAACGGCACGGGGCACTGCAAGGACCCGAAATCATACTTTGGAAATACTGCGCATACCGAGGACAACCCCGCAAGCATCAATCGCGCAGAAAACAAGTGCTCCACAACTTCCATGGAACATACACAAGGATACTGGCCAGGAGGTTGCAGACAAGCAGGGGTATCTCAATGAATTGGAAAAGAATTGAAGAGATGGTGGTGGAAAGCCGGTTTGGCAACCACAATAGGAGCAAGGTGAGCATGCATTTCCAAGCTCTTGGATGGCGAGTTAGTAGGAATGTCGCCGGGCAGGGAGTACTGACATTTCGAAATTGTTTTGAGAGCATCTACCGTGTTCATCAGTAACTCACTAGAAACACACACGCAGCCTGGCCGCATTATTCCAAAGCGCCTATCGAAAAATACGAGATGTCGACGCGGAAAACAGAAATCGAAGGGAACGCTCCGCAAAAGCTGACGCAAAAGTACAGAGACAGCTCTTAGCAGATTTCCTTGGTCGTGGCGAGTTCTCCCAGAGTCGGCGGAGGTTGCGTGTGGTTAGTAGGTTGGGAAGCACTCTCCGTCTCCAGCAGCCAAACAGCAAACCCGATTTTCAAACAGCAGAAGAACACCATGCCCACCTACCCCTCTTCACATGTCCCTGCAGCCGCAAACCACAGCATACCGGCACGCTGTCGTACCACCAAGGGCCGAGCCTAAGGCCGAGTCGGACTCCGACCCCATGGCTGGGGGCCCGAAGAACTCAGGCAGCCTTGAGCTTGATTCGCCGCTCTCGTAAAACGCAGCGACCAATGAGAGACGGCAAACGACAAAGAAAACGAGCAGCGGGCATCACGAGACAGCGTGACGGGTCACGCGTTGCTGTTTGGCTTGTCGCCGAGCCGAGTTTGGCGCGCTGGGCCAGTCCTTTGACCCCTGGAAGGAGAGGCAGAAGAGCATGAGCAAATTTCGACGAGCTGCAAAGTTTGCTCGAGGGCGACGGGTCATACAAGCCGCGTGCGGTGCTCAGGAGCTTGTGTATTGATCCACGTCGGCCGGGCGGGCTGCGGGCGGTCGCGCAGAGATTTATTGCTTACGGTGTGCAGGCTTCTAGAAGGTGGGTTGGAAGCGCGGCGCCGTGGTCATTTGGCAGAGAGCAAACAGTGGTGGCGAGAGGAGCGGAGTGAGGAGCGTCATTGGGCTAGCAGCCGACGTGGTTATTAATAGCTGAGTCGCATAATGAGCGGCGGAGGGCGATAAGCTGGCGATGGCGAGGAGAAGAGGACGAGAGACAGAAGAGAAGGAGATGGAAAAGTGGAATGCGGCACGGATTGGGATGAAATAGACGGAAGGATTGGTCATGCCTCTGGGCCAGTGTCGACTAAGGTATCAGGCACACGTGGTCGAGGCCGAGAGAGAGGATGGAGCCGACGAGTCGGCACTTGGGAGAGGTCAGGGTGTGGTGTTGTTGAGAGAGTGGGCCTCGTTTGGCGGGGCTGCCCCAGACAGGGACTGCTTCCCCGTGGAGAGGCCAGCACGGACCACCCCTTGACAACACCCCATTCCATTCTCCCCGCGCTCTCTCCCTCTCTCGCTTCGCCCCGGAACAAAGAATCTTCCCCTTCGCCCTTTATCTCGACGTCATGCGACAACAACATGACGACGCCATGGCCGTCGCTCGACTCGATCAAGACGAATGCATTTCAAAAAACACAAGGGCATCGAAGAATTGGAATTGGACCTTGTCCGTGTCAGCACTCGCTCTTTTTGCTTGAAAAAAATGTCTGACGAGGCGGGCCTTTGTCGTCGTCCAAAGGATTCACCACCCTGTTGACCCACCGTCTACACCACCGTACAGTACAACCTCCGCCGGGTCTCTCCATTGCTGACGGCCAAAGAGCCCGTATGACCTGACACGGAAGGTCGCACGGCAAATCGCCATGTCTTTTGCTCGAGAGAATCGGCTCCGGCGCCTCTGGGGGCCAGGTATTCGGCCTATCCGACAACGCTGTGGCGTGCGGCGCCGGCCATGAAAAGACACAATCGCCGCGTCGCCCATCTCAATTGCCCCGCGCCGCCGAAAAAAACATGTGCCCCCGGCGCCTTGTGCCACCTGCGAGCGATTCAACGGGGGGCATCTCAAAGCCACAATCGCTACACTTGTCCCTAGACGATGCTTTGCCCTGTGGTCGAGAACAGCCCGCACAGACCCCTGTCACCTGCCGTGCCTGCGAAGCTGTCACTGTCCAAAGGCGCATGTCGTGTGCCGGCCCGCCGTCGCGTCCTGCTCCTGATCTTTAAATTCGGCCCTCCGCCTTTGTCTGCTTTCCACCATCTCGTATCGTGAGGCCAGCTTCTCATCCTCACTGCAAGCATGAAGTTTACTCCGACCTCGAACCGTGACCAGGGCGCGGGTGCCCGTGTTGAGGGTATGTTTGTTCAGGGGACGCTGTTTTGGTTGGTACTGACATGGCAAAGCACCCGTCACCATGAAGGCCTACCTGCTCTGCGCTTTTGCGGCCTTTGGTGGTATTCTCTTTGGCTACGATTCCGTATGTCTTCCGAGCCTTCACTTCAATCCCTTCTGACAGTGTCTAGGGTTACATTTCTGGTGTCCTGGCCATGGACTACTTCAAGCTTGAATTCGGCCACCCCAATTCCACCGACACCACCAATGCCTACAACGGATACCTGTACCACACCTGGGAAAAGTCTCTGATCACGTCCATTCTGTCCGCGGGAACCTTTTTTGGTGCTCTCTTTGCTGGCTCCGTCTCCGACTGGATTGGACGTCGCGACACTGTCATTGCAGGATGCGGAGTCTTCACCGTCGGTGTCATCATGCAGGTTGCCTCGACAGAAGTCGGTCTTTTGGTTGCCGGTCGTATCATTGCTGGTCTCGGTGTTGGTTTCGTCTCGGCCACCATCATCATGTACATGTCGGAGATTGCACCCAAGGGCGTCCGCGGAGGTGAGTTTACCAAGACCTGCAATTGGCCTCTGGCTAACTCCACCAGCAATCGTCTCTGGCTACCAATTCGCCGTCACAATCGGCCTGTTGCTCGCCTCCTGCGTCGACCAGGGCACCCACAAGCGAATGGACTCTGGGAGCTACCGTATTCCAATCGCCCTACAATTCCTCTGGGCGTTGATTCTGGCCGGCGGTCTTGCTCTGCTTCCCGAGTCGCCTCGTTACTACGTCAAGAAAGACAGGGTCGAAAAGGCCGCTGAAGCATTGGCGACGCTTCGTGGACAGCCCAAGGAGTCGGATTTTGTGCAGCAGGAATTGGCCGAGCTGATTGCCAACTACCGCCACGAGATGGAGAACATGAACTCGTCCTGGCTTGACTGCTTCAGTGGTGGATGGTCGCCAAGCGGCAACCTCCGCCGTGTCGTCCTCGGTACCGCCATGCAGTGCTTCCAGCAGTTCACTGGTATCAACTTCATCTTGTACGTTTCCCTCTGCCCATCTACACATGCAATCACTGACATCCTGCAGCTACTACGGCACCACCTTCTTCCAGCAAGTCGGTATTGAAAACTCGTTTCTCATCTCCGTCATCACCAACGTCGTCAACGTCGTCTCGACCCCCGTCTCCTTCTGGACCATTGAAAAGATTGGCCGTCGCCCGCTGCTCATCTACGGCGCCCTCGGCATGCTGGTGTGCGAGTTCATCGTCGCCATTGTCGGCACTGCCGCGGCCGGCTCGCACTCTGCCAACATTGTCCTGATTGTCTTTGTCTGCATCTACATCTTCTTCTTTGCCTCGACCTGGGGTCCTGCTGCGTGGGTCGTCATTGGCGAGGTCTACCCGCTGCCCATCCGTGCCAAGGGTGTTGCCCTGGCCACTGCGTCGAACTGGCTGTGGAACTTTGTACGTGTGCCCCTTATTCTCCTCCAACCCCTGACTCATACTAACCCTCCTCCAGGTCCTCGGCTACGTGACTCCCTACATGGTCGACGCCGGTACGTGATCCCCCTTGACTCCCCCAGCAACTTGCACTAACGAGCAGCAGATGAGGGCAACCTGGGCGCCAAGGTCTTCTTCGTGTGGGGCAGCACGTGCACGCTGTGCGCGCTCTTCGCCTACTTCATGGTGCCCGAGACCAAGGGCCTGTCGCTCGAGCAGGTCGACCGCATGCTCGAGGAGACGACGCCCCAGACCAGCGCCAAGTGGGTCCCGCACGACCGCTTCGCCGACGAGAAGACGATCCAGGACGTGGCCAAGGCGACGGGCGCCACCGCGACCAAGATTCAGGTTGTGGAGCAGGAGGTTTAGAGGGCGTGTGGGGGAAGAGCGAAGGGGAGCAACAAGGGGGGGGTGGGAAGTGGGAGGCTTTCGTTTTGTGCTTGACTTTGACTGCTGAATGCTGCCTTGCTGGCCGGCCTGCAAGCCGGCCGGTTGAGGAGTCGTCCAGTCAGTCAGTCACTTCTCCTACCTTGCAATCATTGCGCCGAGATATCCAAATTTCATTCCGTCGTTCCCAAATCCCAACCTCCCTCTTGCGTCGTCTCCCGCTTGACCCGCACATGTCCGTCTAGACCCGCTCCATCCTACTCACCAAAGCTTTCTCGCAACAAAGGCAGATGCTCGTAACCTGCGATCCGCTCTGTCTCCTCTGCGGACTGCGACAACTTCCTCAAAGCAACCTTCCCAACGGATGAATGTAGCCTGTGCAGCACAGCGCCCGCACAACCCGCACAACCCACTCAACCCACTCAACCCACTCAAGCGTATAGAATGACGCAACAACGCCCATGCCACTGCACCGTGACGCGGCTACGGTACATACGTCAGATGGGAGGACGGAGTACGGAGGACGGAGTACGGAGGACGGAGGACGGCCCGCACCGCGCCGCTTGCATCCTGCCTTGCCTTGTCTTGCCCTCCTGCCAGGTTAGTTCAGGTCAAGGCAGATCAGGGCAGGTCAGGTTAGGGCAGTTCGGGTCAGGTCAGGGGGTTTGGGTGTACATGTACATGTGCACGGGAACTTGCCGAGTATGGTATACTGGTGGTGGTGTGGTACCGTAGTTATAGCTATGATCTGGCCAAGGGAAGAAGGCAAGAGAAGCGACACCAATACAGACCCGAACATTGCAAAGTTTTCGCTTTTCGCCTCGCTCTTACAATTTGCTTTTTGCACCAGCGCCGTCACTAGAATCCACCAAACAACACCGCAGCCGCAGCTGCATTTCTTGGCATCATTGTCTGCGAGACTCAGACGGGCTGCGGGCGCGTGGGAGCCTGAGTCCGACTTCCCTTTTCTGTTGTTGAGTTCGTCGCTGGCTGGCTGGCTGGATGACTGGCCGCTTGGCTGGGTGACTGGGCTCGTGGCTTTGGATAATACAATATTCGATGGGCATGAACAGACGGATGTGAAGTAAAGGGGTAGACTGGCCTGCAGACACGTCACTCGGTTGCTCGCGTCCAACGGGTAGATGGAGAAGTCGAAGTGGGCAGCTCGTCGCTTGTTTGACGACGACGCGTGCTGCTGCTGCTGCCGCCGACATGAAGGAATGGATGGCTTCGGTTCAAAGCCACCAGCTCGCCTGCTCGCTCGCTGGCTCCTCGCGTGAAAATGGTTTGATTGTTCCTCGCCACCCAACTAACATCAGAGCCGTAGTATTATTACCAACGGTGGCCAAGTCAGCAAGGCCGGGCGAACAACGAGACAACAGGGGTTAAGCTCGAGTTTGCTGCGCTCACAGGTATTGAAGGACTGCTATCATCGCCTCGGTTCTTCTTTTCTTCTAGCATCCCGGCGGTCCTGCCCGAACTGCCGCATAAGCTGTTGACGCAGCTTCATCGCTTGCCTGCCTGCCTGCCTGCCTGCCTGCCTGCCTGTCTGCACACCTCTTCTCTACTAAAGTCACTCCTACTAGAGCCGCGCCGTCCCCCCTCCCCTTCCCCATCAAGCCGACGCCGACCAATCATCCAATAGTAAGTAAGCAAAGACAGACAGATAGATAGACAGCGTTGGCTCGTTGACCCATCAGCGACGAGGTTGACGTTGACGTTGACATTGCTGGGCGAATCGAAATGGAAACAGAGAGAGTGCCTTCAGGGATGAAAGAGGGGGGGGTCAAGAGCAAAAGAGGAGACAGACAACCGTCAGTCTGTCAGTCTGGCTGGCTGATCCAACGCTCCTCAGGGCTTTGGGCACCTACCTGGTGCAGCGGTCGCTCGCCGGCTGCGACGACGACGACAAGAACAACAACAAAATGCGCAGGCGATGTAGGAAGGGAGAGAAGTAGTAAGAGAACGATGGAAAAGTACAGAGTGTTTGTTGCGCTTGTCGGGTTAGAGAGCAGAGAGCAGACTACAGAGCAAAGCAAAGCAAAGTCCATTCGTCCTTCTCGGCTCTTGTCACAACGTGTAAGGAGCGTCGATGGGTTTTCTTTTCTTTCTTTCTTTCTTTCCCCCCCCTCTCGTTAGGCATTGTATATACACAAATCCCGCGCACGCGCAGAAGCAGAAGGTAGACGACTTACCAACCAAGCCACGGCGTCAGGGAGTGGTTGTTGTGCAGCGTCACTCCCCCTCGCTCCCCTTATATCATGTCGCGTCGTGTCCTGCCGTGTTGGACACACAATACCCGCACCACTGTCTACCTCCCCAGAAATAAGGATACATACGTCAGCAACAACAACGACGCCTCAAAGCAGCCAAATGTCCCAGTCGATTCAGCAGCCTATGGCGCACCCCTAGCGACACAACCGGACCGGACCTCTCGCAGCAGCAAAAAGACGCGAAGGGCGATGGATGGAGATTTGACGGATAGCGGCGAGGGCAGGCAGGGGCAGGAGACTTTTAGTCAAGAGTCGCGGCGGCACTCCTCCTCCTCCTCCTCCTTCTCCATCGCCAGGACTGTATCGCCAAGCCAAAGACAACATCAGCCGACGACGCAGACAAATAGGCAGAAAGCCGCATCGAGAGAGAGAGAGAAAGAATAGGCGCAGGCAGGCAAGCAAGCAGGTGGCCAAAGCACAGCACAGCACAGCACAACAAAGGCAGGACAACAGGCGGGCGGGCGGGGAAGAGCATGCATGCAATACAAACCTCAACGCCATCTGCCAACTGCCATCTTTCCGGGCATGTCTGTCTGTTTTTCTCCGTGTGTTTTGGTTTGAGAAGAACACTGGAGTGGAGGAGAGGAGAGAAGATGGGTAGGTGTAGGCAGGTAGGTCGGACATCTTGACTTTCTGCTTCCTGCTTCCTGCTTCCCGCTTCCTCCGCAACCACACACACACACACACCAGAGCACATCCACCACACATACCATACCATACTCGCCACCCACGCCACAACCTACAAACGCGCACGAGGTGACAAAATGCCGCTGCCACGCCGCTGCCACGCCGCTGCCCGCTGCGTCGAAGGGAGAGAGAGAAGGAAATGAGCCGAGAGAGCCTCGGCGGCTGCAAGCCCCATGAGATCCAAGGGTTTGAAAAACAGCGTCGGCGTCGGATGAGAGCGCCCCAACCAATGCCAAAAGAGGAAGAGGAAGAAGCAATCGCGGGAATTCGCTTAGCAGTTGGCGGTTAGGTTGGCGCGAGGGAACCTCCACCTCCTACCATGAGAAAGCACAAGCAACTGTTGCTGCCAGGATTCGACCGTTTGGTGCAGGCGTTGAGGAGTTTGAGGAGGAGAGGAGAGGGGCGGGGGAATGTGATTGTCGTTGTTGGCTGGTACATGTACATGTACATGGTGTTGTAGTGTACAATATGTAAAGAGCGTCGGCCCCGCGACCCCCAAGTGTGTGTGTGCGCATCGAGGCGTCCGATAAGTGCACGCGGTCGATACTTCGCCAAGGCTGAATGGAATGCGTAGGGAGAATGCTCAAGAACAGGGAAAGGCGAGTAAAATCATGAGGTTTGATTGTGGACAGCATGTCTAAGAGGAGAATGGTTGCTGCGGGCAAGGGCGTGGGTCACCACAACACCTACCTCCTCCTCTCGTACCCACCTTCCACGCGAGTCCGCAAATGGCAGCCGACGAGATGGAAACAAACGACGAGCAACTGGAGGGAGGATCAAGTCAGTCGTGGCACCAAGATCGTCAGGAACAGGCGCACGCCGCGCGAAGCTTGCTCGCACACACAGCAGGGCACGCTCCTCACTTCCCCGTCCGTCCTCGCTCTCTCGCACCGCGCCCGGGCGGGCGGGCCGCAGAGTGAGCACACACACGAGAGCCGGCCGACTCGAGAGTTTTTGGAGAGTCAGACGAGTCGACGAACCGGAGGCCACAGCTTTGCGTTCGCGGCGGCTGGTTGGACGGAGATAGGCGAGGATAGACTCCAGGTTGCGTGCTCGTGCTCGCAGTCAGACTCAACGACGGACGGCATTGCCAAGATTGGGCACGACGGTGTTGAGCGACGCCAGCCAACTCGTGACATGTGAAGCCAGCCAGCGGTGCCAGCCAGTCGGGCGCGGTGCGGGATGCTTCGACTACTGCGCTGCACACTGAATGAAGAAGAAAAAGGGAGATCCGCTTTTTACCTTTTGCTGTTGTGCCGCTGCAAGCCTCGTCCATCATTTACATTTACCTGATACACTTACAGTTCTTCGTGCGCAAGTTGCCACCCGATAGCTGGCTGCCAGATAGCCAGCACAGCGACAGCAGCCAGTGTCGATTGTCGGAAGAGTTTCATGTCTGACCGGTGGAGTCTAGACCGTATGCGGACCCAACAAGGTCAGAGTACCTTTTGCTGCACCCCTGGTCCGCACCCTTGGTTGCCGACGAGTGTATCAGTACGAGGCTATTGACCGGGGCGGGCTGCCTTGCTCGACTGCACTTGTTGGGCCACACTATAGGCGAGCAAAGCAAGTCTAATCGCGAGCTGGAGGACGGCGGTTGGGTTTCACTCCTCCATTCTCCTGCTGCTCTCCAGTCGAGAATCTCCACCTGGCGGATTTCGAATGGCTGGTGGTTCTGTCAGAGTCAGTGTACAAGACATTATGGCAAGAAAAAAGGTAGCAGTCAGCGTCAGCCTCAACGACGCCAAGGCTGGTGCAGCCCGGGATGGCCCAGCCGGCTGCCATCCCAGCCCAGTCGCTGCCACGGCGGAATAACCCAAACCCAATCACAAGTTAGGTACCGGAAGGACTCTTGATTGGGCTGGACAAGGTTTGCCCTCGACTGACTGCCGAATCCAATGGGTTCGCAGTGAAAAAAAGACAAGACGGCCGTGGCTTGTGGCTCGTGTGGTTGGCATGAGTAGCTATACATGTGGGGACTTTTATTTTTGTGCATCCTCGAAACCTTACTGGCAAAGCCTGAAAACACTGTCAGCAAGTGGCGTGCTGTGCATTTTAGAGGCACTTCCAATAGCGGTTGAGAATGCGAGGAGAGGACAATGCGAGATTTTGGGCGGGAGAAATCGATGATGACTTGCCGGACGAAAGGCGACCGAGCTGTCCGCAAAGCCTTCGTCAGCAAGCGCGCAGCCAGCGAGGGGAAATAGAGTTTGGACAAGCAGCTGGTGCTGCACTTCGACCTCGCTAAGCTGGCAGCCCTCTGGCTTGTGAAGAAAGACCAGGGCAAACCTGCTACTGCAGCCTGTTAAGGACAGAATGGATATTGGCAAGGGTGCATGTGTTGTAAGCGGCGTGAGGCATGGATGCGAGGCAGCGAGCGATGGGACTTGGACTGAATGTGGCTTTTTGAAATGACTCGAGGAACGTGGCTCGTCTCCGATGAACCCATTTTGTTCGATTGCCCAAGCCAGAGCTACCATATTCGGAACTGTGCGGGCAGGGTCGGCGGCGATGGTGACGTGACGAGGAGGGCATCTCCCTGCCCCATTCAGGAGAGAGGCTCAAGACGATCGGTCGCAGGAGGGCACCCATGGAGAAACCCAGCAACGACGAGGACAAGATGCTTCTGCGACATGTAGGGCCGTGCTTGGGTGGCGAGTATACAAGAGCTTGGAAAGTGGTGTGGAAGACGTGGACAATGACAGGCTGTCTTCAAACCGTAATTGCATCACAGGGACACAGCACATCCGCTGCCACGCCTCGGCCCGCTACAATCTCTCCGGACCTGACCCCCGCATCAGACCGGTGGTTGTGATTGGCTTGGTCTTGGGTGGCAGCTCCGACGCTCTGTCACGCCCTGCTGCCGTTGCTTTGCGGTCGGCAAAGTCCAGGCGCCTCGCAGCGCCAATGATGACTCTTTGTCAGTTCAAAGTTGATTCTGCAGGGCAAAGTAACTGCATTCCATGCCGCGTCGAGACGAGAGCGACGGCACCCTATGAGAAGCGGCGGACAAGTCGCGAGCAGGGTTGATGGCTAGAACAGAGTCGTCCCAAGTCCGGGCGCGTGCTCACAGCCGCGAATCGAACGGGTGCGAGCGGCACCATATTGCAAGGTTTTGCGCTGGTGTGCCTGGCACTGGCTCCCTCAGTGATTGCCGACGAGAGCCTGAGCCGAGCGGCATGGAACGTCGGTCGACCACAACAACAACGACGGCTGAGGAGCGGGGCAGAGTAAAAGGCCCACATGCGAGAAGCGAGTAGAGTCATGTGGAGCATGCGGATGCGGCTTCGTCGCGGCGGCGGACCGACTGAGGCTCACGGTTGAGGTTGAAAAAAAGTGGTGATGTGTTTGTCTGGGCGCTGAAGATCTGGAGAAGAGTCGCAGGGGGCCAGTTGCCGATCATGGGTGTGTCCAGCCCCACAAGTGGCCGTTGATGCAGAGGCACGAGGCTGACTCGGTGGGCCGCTGCGAAAGTAAGAGGAGGAGAATGTCAGGGAGCTCCCAGCGGGGGGAGCATGGGCCGGGCACCGCGCGAACCTTTGACGGCGGAGCGGCAGGGTCGCCAAATGATGGCGGGCGAAGCACCCCGGAAAGACCCCTAATATCAAAGTCGAGTCTTGGTCGGGGTTGGGCTGGGATAGCCCAGTACGTCATGGTGGTTGATGGTTGGGTTGGTGGAGCCTCAGGTGTGCTGGTGGAGGACAGAGCATGGGCTTGGTTAGCTCAAGCTTTCCCGGCAGTCGATGATTGGAGAGCGAGAAGCAGATGGCGGGATCGAGGGAGTACAGAGGGTGAGTCGTCAGCCTTGGCCAAAAGCAATTCTGTGGACATTTAGGCAACAGATGAGGTGGAAGCTGTTGAGTGCGAGTTGTAAGAATTCAGCTCTGTGTAGTGTAGGGACAGGTCGGAAGGATGAGGCTCCTTTGTGTGGTTGTACCGGGATGAGGCGGAGGGGATCAGGTTGTGAAACTCGTGATGGTCGCCGCTCGGAGGTTTGGAGTTTCATGGGGGCTGCCTGGACGCGATTCAGCACATGCACAAAAGGCCATGGATGTACGCGCAGTGCCGAGCAATAAAATGCCGCGTCTGCTTGGGCGGGTCAGGTACGTACTGCAGCCCAGGTGGAGTTGGGTTTTGAGTTGGAAATTGTGGAAGAGAGGGTTGAGGTGGTCGAGGAGAGGAGTGCAGAGGGAGAGAGAAGGGCGACGATTCGAAGAGGACACAGTGGTTTGTGGATAGAGACCGGGCTGTGTATCAAACATCTCAGGACATGCTTGAATTCACTTTGTCGCCCGTGTCAGAAACCCAGTCTCCACACAGAGTCGCGTTCCCGCTTTCCTTCCGCACCGATCGCTGGTCTGTGGCCTTATCATTGGCCCGCCGCTATCTGAAGCTCTAGCTGCTGCCCCGTCCCCAAAGAGTCAAAGGCCGCCCCCAGCACCCTACGTGCCTACATACCCTACCATATCTCTCTCTTTCAACTCAACAGCCTCGCTTCTCACCGTCAACTCCTCCACCACCTCTGCATCGCTCCCGTCGCCTACCCGCGTCCGTCTGCATTGCTTGCCTACTTCCTTCTACAGTCGCTTGTGAGCTCAAGCCGCCGCACGTCGCACGCCGCATTCCACGCCAGTACCCTTCCGCCCGCTGCTGCATCTCGCTCCACCTCGCTTCGCATCGCGACCACGCCTCGACAACCTCACCTCTTCCCGTCCGCCACCCTCACCGCTGTTGCTGCGCCCACCTCGACCACTTGCCGGCCTCACGTTGAGCTGGTCGCCGCTGAGAGCGCCTCGCCGCCTGGTCAGTTGTTCCACCGCCGATCTTGATTCCGCATCACGTTCCCGCTGCATCATCGTCAACTTTTTGTCCTTTGGCATTCCAAAACGCCTCCGCATCGCACCGCTCTCCACTTGAGTCGCTCTCCTTTGTTTCGGCGCCAAATTTCGTGCGGCATACTTCTTTGACCGCGCGCAACTTTGGGTAGCAGATCGCACAAAGAGCGAAATGGCCGCAGGGCCACCATCTGCTAGCACCAGTCCTTCGCATCTGTCGCCAAATTCCTTTCTGCAAGCTCCTTTTAACGGTTCCTCTCCGCCAAAGTTTTCATTCTCAACCTCCACCATGACCGCCGATGTCTTTTCGGCCACCGCGGCCCCACTAAACCACGGTTACACCCTGTCGCCCATTGGGGAGCGCAAGTCCCTCGAGAATGGCACCTCTCCCCTCTTCGCACTCCCCGAGCTGGAGTCGTCAATCAGCAACCCCGAGACCAAGTATCCTCCCACGGTTCTCTTGCGCAGGCTGCCGCGTAACACGAGCGAGGAATCCATCCGCAGCATGCTCCTCTTCGCCAAAGACCTCATCAGCACCGAGGTTGTCAGGACCGACTTCCCTGAGGACAAGGGTTATTCAACAGCCGTCGCGCGGTTCAAGAGCATGGCTGGGGCCGAGGATGCGAGGGAGAAGCTGAACGGCAAGCCCAACGCCGCCAACGACGGCAAAATGGTCGTCGAGATACTTCCTTCCGGGGGACTTCCCGCTGTTTTTGGAGCACGCCGAAATACTGTTGATGGAACGGCTAGCCGTCAGACGTCGGGGTCGACTTCCTCGGCCGCATCATCCACGGGCCGCCAATCCTCGCGATTCAACAACACGTTCCAATCTCTGGAGAAGCTGTCTCCACCCAACGGAGTTCTTGGAAACGGCGACTTTTCCCTCACAGATACCGGCTTGTTCAGTCCCAAGTCGCCGGTCGGAAACCCATTTGGGGACCGCTCCCAGAATCTTAGCAAGCAACTCATTAACGACGACGCTGGCGACGACGAGACCAATGAGTTGATCAAAGACCCGGTTGCCTACGCGAGGAGTGGCCAAAACGGCCCGATATCCCTTGGTCGGCGCACCACGACCCCGCAGCTCCCCGTTTCGCGTTTTGCCAGTTTGTCTCTCAACACGACTAGCGGCACCAACAGCTTGACGTCGCCGCCGCTGTCAAGCTTTGCATCTCCCCGGTCGGTGGCGACGGTGCATTCTCCAGGGCCACCAATGTCGGCCATTTCGCCCAACAACATCCACCCTACCATGGGTTCCATTGGCCCCAACTCCAACTACCAGCTGACTCCTCAGCACTACCAGAGGCACAACTACCCTCCAGTCAACCCGGCTGACCAGAATCCTCCCTGCAACACGTTGTATGTTGGCAACCTACCCATGGACACCTCCGAGGACGAGCTCAAGGCCATGTTCTCTAAGCAGCGAGGATACAAGCGGCTATGTTTCCGCACCAAGGCCAACGGTCCCATGTGTTTTGTCGAATTCGAAGACGTTTCTTTTGCAACCAAGGCGTTGAACGAGCTCTACGGTCACCCTCTGCACAACAGTGTCAAGGGTGGGATTAGACTGAGCTTTTCCAAGAATCCGCTTGGTGTTCGCACCGGTCAAAATAATAGTAATTTGTCGACTTCGTCGATGAACTCTCAGAATGCGCTGCCTGGAATGGGCAGCGGGCTGGGCATGACGCCCGGCTTTTCCACGGCCACCGGGCCACCTCCTGGGCTGGCGCCGCCCGGCATGACCTCGCCCGTCGGCGGCATCAACGGCAGCTCCAACTTTGGCATGTTTTCCAATGGCAGCTTCGGCATGTCGAGCAACTCGCTGAGGTCGCAGCCGGGCATGGCGGCCACCAGCAGTGCATTTGGCGGAATGAGCAATGGCTACTCCGACTACATGATGGGGCGTTGAAGAGAAAAGACTGACTTGTTTCCTTGTTTTCCTGTTTTTTTCATGCCACGGACGAGGCGTTTGTGACGGCCGGCGTTGGGATGCCGCTCCTTGTGCCTTCACTCTCGCACAACTGTCTTTTCCGAGTCATTTCACGGTGTTTTACCACATGTATCCTTTTACGCTGGAATGGGTCCTGGGTCACGGCGCGACGTACTTCCAACCACCCTCACCATCAGGTCATCTTGGAGGTGGTCTCCTTTTTAGCATACAGCGATGATTCCCCCCGTGCGTTTTTCTGCATTCTTCACATGGTCTGCTGTCGGAAGCGTTGATGCATAGTCGGGTGTTCTTGAGGGCTCCCATTCTTTTCCTTTCCTCTCCTCCCTCGTCAGCTTCAATGCTCCGAGGCAGAGACTTTCTTCATGGGCCTGGGTCGCTGGGCAGGAAAAGTGCAGTCGCGGGAGCTGTGGCATCCTCATTTATCGGAATGGGACGGGACAAGGGACTCGTAGCGATCTTTTTCTTCTTCATTATCTCTCTGTTGCTTCCGACAGCTGCCATGCATCCCCAGAGAATCATATTTGGCAACGCGTTTCTTCCTCCCTGCTGGTCGAAAAGAGCGGTCATCTAATATCAAAAACTGCCAGGCGCTGGATCGCACATGACGGGGCGCTTCGAGCTGCTGCATGACGGGTGTCGCTGCTGTTATCCAAACAGAAAGTGGCACCATTTTACGAAACAGATGTTGGGTCAGATTGCATGGGACCGTTTTTCACTGCTTTTCTTTTCTTTTGCTTCCTGGGTCGTCTTGCCGGTCGTTTTGGTACGTAGCGGGATTAGTTTTAGAATATGGACTGCCTTCTTTTCAAAGACTTGGAGTCTGTCTGACTGCCGCCTGCCGCGAGTCGTTTGATGTGGCGAGCGCAAGCGCAGATCTGCTGCTGGCTGACGTGCGTCTCGTACATGTTGACAGATCTGGAACGACCGGGTTCCTGACGATCCAGGAACTGGCTTCCGAGCCCGCTTTTTGGGGCCCTGTCGGTGAAGTCATTCCGGGCTCTGAGGGAGCTCATCACGTGAGGCTGTGGGAAAAGCTGCCGGCATTTTCCCGAAGCGAACTGCTACGAAATCTTTGCCAACCAACCGCATCACACTTCTCCATCAACATCACCTCCACACCAACTCCATCAGCCCATTATACCCCTTCTTCCCTCTCCATTCGCATCAATTCCTCCTTCTCGAGCTACTGCCGCCACAAAACGTCCTCGCCATGCCTTCGCGGCCCTCATCCTCCCTCCCAGCCTCTCTCTCACAATGCGTCCGGACACAACGCACCTCGATAGGCTCGTCAGCACAGACTCGGCCCTTTTCCCAATCATGTCGACTTGAAAAGCAAACACAGCTTCGACGAAGAATGTGGGATTGGCTCAGCGGACCCGTGGGCATGGCGCTGCGGGATCCCATGACCGGCGGCACAAATTACCTCAACGCATACGACCTGCGATCTGGCGTCTTGCGGCGGACAGGGAAACCACGGCCGCCACCCGGAGAGAAGATTGAGGTCAGAGAGGGAGCTGGCGACCTCAAACCATTTCCACAAAATCCTTCCTTTCCAAGCAGCAGAGTGCTGAGTGAGGAGCTGCGCGAGAAAATATACCAGTGCATCGAGGTGGAGAAGCAACCTATCCAGGATGTGTGCACAACATATGGCGTGACGTTGCAAAGAGCGGCAGCGGTGGTGCGGTTAAAGGCCATGGAGAAGAAGTGGGAGCAAGAGGTAAGTAACTTTTGTTGCCGTCGTCACTCCCCGCCTACAATGATGAGATAAAAAACGATTAGTCTTTCCGACAACCACATGGAGACAACTTGCCTTTTTTGCTGATTGCACAACACACCTCTCGTTCCATTCAACTCAGTTGGACGAGCAAATGGCTGACCTACCCAACCAGGGCAAATTCCTCGCAAAACCCTACTCCCGCGTCGTGCTCGACATGCTGCCCAAGACGGAGCTCGCCAATGAAACCCGCGACCAGCAACAACACGAGTCGACGGCCGACCTGCCCGTGCACGCCGCCACCAAGACGCAAATCTTCTGGCCAGCGCCCGAATCCAGCCACTTTACGCGCGCAGACGCCGCCAAAATCTTCGACAAGGACCTCCTGCCCGCCGACGAGCGCATCCCAATGCCCGAGCAGATCGACGCGGCGCGCGACCGGCTGATGGGCCTGCCGGCGCGCGAGCAGCTCGAGCGCCACCAGCAGCGCCTCGCGGAGCTGAATGCGCAGCGCGATGCCGAAAAGGAGAAGGCCGAGGCCAAGCAGAAGGGCGTCAAGCGCGTCGAGGGACGCCGCTTCGACTTTAAGTTTGAGGAGATTAGCGTCGATGATGCGGGCCGTGATGGCAAGAGCCCCGATGGTGTCGGCTGGCGCTACGGCATGCCGCACGAGGACCGCAAGCGGGGCCAGTACAAGCTGCCCAAGCGCGTCGAGGCGTAGGTGCTGCCGCGACTGGTTCTCGATCTTGTGGTGCTGGCGAGTAGAGTGGATGGCCTGGTTCTGTAGACACGCGTGGCATGAGATACCTTTCTGCGAGGGTCTGGCTGGCCCGACAAATTCATGTTTGACGACGCACTACCTCGGTGTTTTCATTTTCCTTCTTTCATCGATGCCTGTCTTCCGAGCTCGTCGGCCTTCCTTGCACTTACGAGCTAGTGGAAGTCGCCGCTTAGCAACGAACCTGGGTGTTCGTGGCGAATAGTGTTTTGAGGCATTTTGGTTGTCGCCTTGCTTTTCGCCTTGTCAGCCTCCTGATTGAAGAGTATTTATACGCCCTGATCAGGTGTTCCCCTTCGATGTTCAAGTTGTCTCTGCTCCCCTCTTTGCTTCATTCAGAGTTTTGGTGTCTGAATTCCCTGCGCTGCCTCCGGATCATCAAATCTCAGCCATTGTCACTCGAGAACTGTCCATGACGAGCTCACACGACTACGACTCCCATCGGGACGCAAGGTGCGAAATCGAATCTTGTTCCGACGGACCAGCAGCCCCACTGACGCCTGCAAGTTGGTGTGGCGAGATGGAAATGGGGCTCCAGACACCTCTGCGAGTCATCAACGATGTGGCAGCCGAATATCGCAGCTCACGAATCCTCGCACGGGTCGAGCTTCTGGAGGAAAGCTTTCCTGCCGGGGTGCAAAAGACTGACAGGCTCGAGGAAATGGTCGACAGACTGTCACGGGAGGTTGCGGCCTTGAAGGAAGCGAACGCGGAGTGCCAAAAGCTCATCCAGGGCCTGCAGATGCAGGTTGAAAGTCTGTTCCAGGAGGACAACGAGCTAAGGCTCCAGAATGATGCGCGACGAAAAGAGATCAAGAACTTGCAGATGGCCCTGCAAGTCCTGGATCAAGACCGAATCGACGTCCTGCCGAAGCATTTCGGCGTCCAAAAAGAAAAACAACCGCAAGACGTGCAGCGAGAAGAGCCAGCAGCCATTGAATCCCAGAAAGAGATGGAGCAGCAAAGGATGCCTCCCCACATTTGCCGAAACGAGCAGATCACCAACTTGCAGCAACTGTTGGCCGACCACAAAGACATGATGGCCCACTTGGTTGAGACCAACGAAGACCTGTTGTTCGACCCCAAGACAATCGGGTTTTTCGGTTACAGCTTCAAGGTCAACACTGTCCCCGAACCAGACTATAATTTGCATTATGAGCTTGAGCCTTTCATAGAAGCCCTTCAGGTTGCCGCGGAGTCAGTTCCTGCTAGAGTCATCCGCAAAAAGTTGCAATACTGCCTCATCGGAGACCTTCGTACCTGGTATTTCTCAGTATTGACCCCAGACGAGCGCGGGAAGCTTGCAGAAGGATCCGGGCTCACGAATTGGATTGCACAACTCCGCAAGATGTGGGGTCGGGACGACGGAATACCGGCTGGTATCCCAACGTTTTATTTGAAGCTTCATTTGCCACTCTCAGCAAGACCACGCTCCACCATGAACTTCTTCATGTCTGCCACGGCAGCAGCCAGGAAAATGGGAAAGGACGACACGTACTCCCAGCTCGCTCTAGCTTGCGAGCATATGGAACCCACATGCCGAGAATGCGTGGCCCCTCCTGAAGAAGGAGAGACAGTCAATGAGTACATCATCCGAACTGACTTGGCCTTGCGGGAAAAGGGCTACCTCATGTAGTGAATCTCACCTTTGAGTCTTCAGAAAATGGGCGATTGAGAAAGCCACAATGATCCACGCTCCACACTCCTTTCCATCTGCTTTCTTGCGGTTCGCACTCCTGTCAGACGAGAAGCTTGCGCTCAATCCATTCGTTATGGCCTGACCAGATGGGACTCTGGTATCGCTCCTTGATTTTCTCCTTAGTTGTGCTGGCCCAACACAAGACGTGGCAGCTTTATCTCCAACGGCGTTCCGGCCATACAAGAGTTGAGATTTTCGGTAGAAATGAACGAGAGACTTTTGGATTGCCGCATCGCTACTACCTTGTCCGAGCGCGAAATATGTCGCTGACGTCAAGCATGATTGCCATGTTTGAAGTTGCTGCCCGGCCAGGCTATACAGGCTATTGGATTGGGTCTTTCACCTACCTGCCTCTGCAGTCAATCAACTGCCTTCGAGTCCTATGCCGCGCTTGCTGCTGAGTGCGTGAAGTCCAACCGGTGCGTATCATGGCAGGATTTCCAACCTCCCAAATCTCTGCACTGGACGCGCAAATACTGATTTCCAGGACTTTCCTCCAGCTTTCAAAGGGGATGAAATCTGAAGTTGAGGTTTTGGCGTCCGGTCATTGTCTACTTACTTCCGGCTTGCCAACGACGAATGTGGACAACGTCTCCGTTGCCCTGGCGTTGCTTTTCCCCTTTTGGAATGTGCGATGAGGTCTCTGCCTACCAACTTCGAGCCGCACAAGTGCAGCCTGAGCCAGAATCTTCGACAGCGAGGCAGCAGATGGGTGCATGTGTTGTCTGCTCCACCGCCAACTAGCCCTCTGCCGTTTCGAGCTTGCTCTTGCGCATCCTCCTCTTCTGGATAGCGCTTATCATGCTTTGTGCAGCGATCGTGAGTCATCCAAAATAGCCTTCAAACTTTCGCACGTCGATTCGTGGAGCGTGGGGGACTTGTTTATACTTTTCCCACGCGTTCGGTGACGGTGGGGGGCTTGCAGACGGGAACGCGCAAACACGTGTGTCCAATGACTACTGAGCCTGGACCGGAAACTTTTGGCGATGGATTGGAATGTAAAAGACGACTTTTCCGCACCTTTCAATTGTTGCTGGCATTGGTTGGTTCAACTTTTGTGCCCTCTCCAATTGTCACTTTACTCGGACTACTGTCACTCACAAGTCGAAAAATCATCTTTGTCACAGCCATGTCAAGCGACCACGAAATATTCAAGTCCGCTCCTGCCGACAACCCCTTCTCTGAAATGTGTAAAAGCAGTTCGTCCTCCGACGGACCGGCCGTGTCCACGCCTCCAAGCTGCAGCGGCGAGATGCCAGAGTTGGCCAACATGTTGTTTGCCAAAATTGTGGCAGACATCTGCAACAAGCATATCCAAGGAAGCGTCGAGTCTCTGAAGAAAGCGCTTGCCGCCGAACTCGAAAAGACTGAACGGCTCGAGGAGACTGTCGATAAGCTGTCGAAGGACGTCGCCGTCTTGACGAAGGAGGGCGCGGAGCGCGAGGCGCAGATTAATTGTTGGTCAAAGGAAGTCGAGAGCCTGCATAAGGAGTTTAATGAGTGTGAAGAGCAGGTTGATGACTTCAAGACAGAGGTCTCTGACTTGAAGCAGGAGAGCGAGGAGAACAGAGAGCGGGTTGATGACCTGCAGAACGAGATCTACGGGGTGAAGGCGGAATGCGAGGAGCTCAGAACAGAAGATGCGGAGCGAAAGGTCCACGTCAAGAATTTGCAAAACAAAGTCAACTTGATCACTCGCGTCAACAAGCTCACGGTGAGAGATGTCAGGGAGTCGCAAGGAAACATGTGCTGACCCCCTAAACAGCCTCCCAAAACGCCGAAGGTACCCGACGTCACTGAGTGCGACGAGCAGCCCGTCAACTCTCGCATTCAAGCGGGAAGTCAGGAGAAAGAAGAGCATGACAGTCCGCTCGCGGATCAGATCGCCAGCTTGCACAAGACGTTGGGCGAGCACAAGGGCTTGATGGTCCACTTGGTCGAGCTCCACGAAGAACTTCTCTCTCACAACTACCTCATCCCCAAGAGAAAAGTTCCCTTCCACCCTAACTATCGACCCGTCAAACGAGATTATTTCGACGACATGTGAGCCTTTGGTGCGAGCCATCCGGAACGCCACACGAGCACTTCACATTAGAAACCCTCGCGGTAAAAAAAGAATGGTGGCACTGTTTCCTCAGATTTGCGAGTGTTCATTGTATCTCAGTGATGGCAGTACAAGGCGGCTAGTCTGCAGCAAATTGATCTCGGGATAGAAACTGGATCAGAACGTTCCCAAAAGACAAGACGTTGCAATTCGGCGTTATGCGGACATGGGTGTTGTGCCGGTATCTTTTTTGTCACTTCATGTTGATGATTCCGATGTAGGGGAAGCTGTGAGGAGCGTTGTCACGAAACTGACTGTCTTTTCCATTTGACATTGATTTGGGTCTCAAATTGTCTGAAAATCTTGCTCGATCGTTAGTCAGAGAATTCGACGTGTCTTCTTTCAGTACTTACCTGACTTTCTTCGCCGCGGGTCACGCCAGCAAGATGAACATACTACACCGTGAATCGCCGCGCCCAATGCTGCTGTAATGAGCAATAGGGGAGACTGGTGGAGCTGACGCGAACTTAAAGATCAATAAGAGGTATTAAGAAACTGATTCAAGGGCTGCGGAGAGAGCCAGGTCGTTGCGAACTTCCTGACTATTGGGAGTACGCGGAAAAGTCGCATAATATGCAGCCTGATGCTTTGATGCAGTTTGTGAAGTACTCACACTCTCCAGCACAAAGCTAATTCTCAGGGAAAAGGGTACCACGCCCACCTACCCCTGTTCACATTTCCCTGCAGCCGCAAACCACAGCATTCAGAGGTCTAATCGCCGACTGAAAAGGGGGTCGGTAACTCGGAAGCTCTTTCCTCCCTGGAAATCCTCCTCTCCGCGCTGATCGCATTTTGGCACCAATCGCGGGTCGACTCGAGTCCAAACCTTCATACACCTATTCATGGAGAGTGGGGGAGTTGACTTTCCGCCGCGCGGCTGGGGACAGCGGGAACAGAGCAACACTGAAGACTGTCTTGGGGGTGGCTTCAACAACTACGAGAACAACGCCTAAGACCGTGTCGGGCGGATACATAAAGTCAACTTCCTTCCGCCTCTGCATTTACGAGGCATCTCGTCGATTCGCACCGAGCAGTCACTTCAAAATATCAGGACGTCATCGCTTCGATACCAGCCTACGCCTCACTCCGCAAGATACGAAGACCACGTCTGCCGCGGCCATGTCTGTTTCTACCACCCACGAAGTCGAGTCCCTCAGGAGTGCACAATTTGAAACCAACTCTTCCTCCGACGGTGCGGGTCTGCTCACGCCTGCCAGCGGGAGTAGCGAAGTACCGGAGCAGCTTTCTTCGGGCACAGCGCTCGGAGACGCCTTGGCAGAGTGGTGCGATGCAAAAATTCTTGAAATGCTGAGGCCTTTGGAGGAGCGGATTGCTGCCGAGGCCCAAGAGACGTCCAAACGCAACGTCGAGATGGATCGCTTGGCGGACGCATTCAAGAATCTCCAGGCGCAGGATTCCCAGCAAAAGGAGGAAATTGCCAGCCTTCAGACGGAGCGTACCCAGCACAGGGAGCAAATTGCCAACCTTCAGGAGGAGCTGACCCAGCAAAGCGAGCGAATTGCCGAGATTCAGACGGAGCGCACCCAGCAAAAGGGGCAAATCGTGAGCCCTCAGCGCCAGCTGAACAGCCAAAAAGCTGGATTTCAAGCGCTGATTGACCATGTCGACAAGAAACTTGGTCGCACTCGATTCATCCCCAACGATTTCGGCTTCTTCGAGCCCAGTCTCATGCAGGAAGTTGAACATGGTGGCGTCATTAATATGGGGACTACAAACTACTTCGCTGATGTGGAGTCTTTCATTGACGCTGCTGAAGTAGCCCAGCAAAAGTTGTCAGTTGAAATTGTGCAGCAAAATCTCCACCGCTGCCTTCTCGGATCGGCTCGCGAATGGTACTATTCCATCTTGTCGGAGGGAGAACGCGACACCGCCACAAGAGGAGAAGATCTTGCACAATGGTTTTCGCTTTTGAGACGGAAATGGGGCCATGAAGATACTGTCTCGCCATCAAACGTTGATCACGGATTTGGCAAGCTTGATCAGATCACACTTACCCGGGAAAGCCTTGAGCAGAGCGGTGGCTCTACAACAGCATTTTTCATGTCCGTTGTGCGCGCTGGCCGCGAAGTTGGAATGGACACCACATTCTCCCAGTTGTCTCTAGCTTATCTGCGCATGGCACCCGATGTGCAGAGGGCAATTGGACAACCCATGAGCCACGAAACGCTCAATAAGTATATCATCCGAGCTGATAGAGGCGTTGAAAGGCTTTTCAAGCGTTGATATACGCCATGGCATCTTCAAAGTTGCGAGATGGTCTCGTTGGGATGTTCATTCGTGTAGCGGCTTCGAGTTGGGGGAGAGCGCAGGAGACGACTTCCTTAGGAACGGACGGTCAATCATTCCTTTCACATCTTGATCTTAGATCCAGTCTCCAGATTTGAACACTCGTCAACAAGACAATTCAATGAAATTCAATCCAGTCGTCCCGCAGGCCGAGTGTCGAAAAAAGCAAGTACTGCTTTCGCGCCATCACATCAAGTTGCTGGCGGCACTGGGAGGCTGAGAAAGCTATCTTGCGTTCAGCAGATGGCGTAGGTGCGCCCACAAACGGTGGAGGGCAAGAGCAGGGCTGGAGGCAAGTCGACTTTGGGAGATTTTGAGAGTGGAGTGGATTCTGAATTCATCGACTCTTGGATTTGAGTGTTTTGGGTCCCTTCTCCAATTGGTCCGACTCTACATGCGGCCTCTTTGCAGTTTGCACGACTCCTTAACTGCTCACTCTGCTCTGCTCTGTACACGCCAACACTCTGCTGCGGCATGCTATTCTGCAACTCGTCACGACAAATCCCTTTGCCATCTACCAAGCCACTCATTCTCCCCAGGCAATTTTCACTTCCTATTCATCATCTGAGATCGCACCTCCTGCAACTGCTAAATCAAGTAATCCCTCCACCACAATCCCAAAACCGCCGTCAACTCGGCGCGGAATCCTTCGTCGTCAAGCAGCGTCCAACCGTTCTCGTGCAAAATGTCAAAAGTGACGAGGCGCAGCTCGTAGCTATACAGAATACCAGTCCAGAATTTCGCCAGAAAGATTCCAAACCCCGGATCTTGCCAGTGGACGCGAGCGAGGGCGTCGAGGCGGCGCTTTGCGAGCAGCTCCGTGGCGGGGACGTCGAGCTGGTAGGCCATGCTGAAGACGCGGGCGTGGAAGAGGAGCGCATCGTGTATGAACGGCTCGTGCGGGCCGAAGTCCTGCTGCTCAAGCCCCGTGTAGCCGTCGATAGAGTACATGTGCTCGACCACGGCGTAGACGGCTGCTGAGTCCCGCAGTAG
The DNA here is from genome assembly GCF_038381095.1 of Phyllosticta capitalensis. Classification (NCBI taxonomy): domain Eukaryota; kingdom Fungi; phylum Ascomycota; class Dothideomycetes; order Botryosphaeriales; family Phyllostictaceae; genus Phyllosticta; species Phyllosticta capitalensis. The sequence goes on along the minus strand of NW_027117448.1, from coordinate 208,471 downwards.
GACTCTCAGACGCGTCACAGGGGGCTTGTCTGCAATGGATGAGGACTGTAGACACCCGTCAAGACTTGTCATTCATTGCGGAAAAGGCATGATGGCTATTTCAAGGAGATGTTGGTATAACGTACTTCTTGATCAGCTGGCGAGTCAGACTCAGATTCGCGATCAGACTCAGATTCGCGATCAGACTCATACTCGCGGTCAGACTCAGATTCGCGGTCAGACTCGGATTCGAGGAGCGCCAGCTGGTCCATGAAATAGTTGCTGTACTCGGTGATGATCCAATTGTGGGCCATGAAATTGCGCCTGTCAAAGCAAACAATTCTAACATCGGCACCCGCTGTGTTCCATCGTTCCGGCAGCCTGTTTGCCTCGTCAACTAGCTCGCTCATTTTTGAAAGAAGGCTATGGATGGCCGACGGCAGTGAAATTCGAGAGAAAAGGCCCGTGGAGGATAATGGAACGCTATGGAGTGCTGGAGCGTGGACATGTGCAAGAGAAGTGAGCAGACGCTGAATGACGCAAGGGCCGAGTGCCTTGCAGCGTGAACAATTTAAAGTGGGTAATTCTTCAACTGTCTTCGCTGCTGACTTCTAGGCATCCCCTCCGATTGGCCAATTCTATCTGTATGCAGCTTTGTACTACCTCCTGAAACTCATCTCTGTACGCGCCGATGCTTTACTCTCAGTGTCTCTCGCTTTTCGGTCACCAACAGAATCCAATAAGTGTGTTGCGGCATCTCTCGATCCAGGACTGACTGAAAATTTCGAGCTCTTTCTACCTTGTCTCATCGTTCCACCACCATCCTGCTGTAGGCATCAATCTCGGATCGCCTGGAATCAGCATCAATCTTACCGACACTCTGGTCGTGAAGAGTGGCGAAGTTGACCATACTCCTTGCTTTCAAATTCCTGAACTGTCACACTGCGTCGTGTAGCGCAAAACAACGGCTGCCCCGGCGCAAGTCCCATAGCAAATAACATGAATTCCACAACCTCCCGTTTTCTTCAGACGTTCATCGATTCACAGCCTTCCTGAAAACTTGACCCGACATCCACCCCGCTTTGCGCCGTCAACCAGCTACACCTCTCGCCGCAAAGCACCGCCATGTCGAACTCTGACGCGAGGTCTGAAAGTAACTTTTCCGCAGACGATCCTGCGATCCTGACACCGTCGAGCGAGAGCAGTGAATCGTTATACAATGGCCCGCCCTCGGTTGAGAAGCTCGCCGATATTGTCAAGGAAATCTGCAAGCGGCTTCCCTGGCACCTCGGCGGCAACTTCCACCATTTTTCAGAGCAGATTTCGCAAATGGGGGTCGCAATGGCGGATGAAGCCCGAGAATCGCGTAGGCTCAGGCGCGAGGTTGATCGTCTGTCCAAGGAGGTTGATGGGCTGAAGGAAAATCATGGGTACCTCTCGGCGCGAATGTATCGTACAGAGGTCGCGGCCGAAGCTGAAGAAGAGACTTCCAGGCTCAGGAAAGAGACCGATCGTCTGGCCAAGGAAGTCACGGGTTTGAGGAGAGAAGGTGCGGAACAGAAAGAGCAAATTTCGTTCCTCCAGAAGCAGGTTCGTGTGCTGCACGAAGAGCGTATCGCCGACCAATTGAAGCAATTTTTCGAGAAGAAGTCGCTCGAGTTTTTGCAGAAGAAGAGTTTCGAGACCCAGAGAGAGCCTGGAGACACCCCGCAAGAAGGGCACATCATCGACCCACAGAGCGAGTCGAACCGCGACAAGGAGCCGGGCAACGTTCGGTCTGAGGAGCATCTTCACGCAATTCGGAGCCAACTGGACGACCAGAAGGAGATGATGTCCCGCTTGCCCAAAACGATCAATGAAGAGCTTCGTCCTCAACTCTCGTTCGACCCCCAGAAGATCGGCTTCTTCGATCCCAGTTTTGGTCTCCAGAAAGACGGATCAGGCGAATGCGGAATACAGAATGGTGCTATGATCTACCGGAACGTTGAGCTTTTCATAGACGCTGCCGAGGCCGCTTCTCGATCCACATCAATCAGGATTATCCGAAAAAATCTTCAACATTGTCTTCTTGGCCCGGCCCGCATCTGGTACGTCTCAGTACTGACCAACGAAGAGCGCGACGAGGTCGCGACGGGAGGTCGCCTTTTGAATTGGACCCTACTTTTGCGCAAGATGTGGGACTGCAAAAGATTGCCTCCAGCAGTAGTTGACCGAAAAGGAATACTGCGCTTGACCGGGGCCCGCCTTCAGGGCCAATATTCTACCATGGAGTTTCTTCTCAAGGCAACGCGTTTTCTACGTCGAATTGGAGTTGAAGACACGCGCTCACAGCTACTCCTATTTCACGAGAACATGGAACCCAGTCTACAGGAGATCATCGATCCTCCGTTTGATGAAGAGACACTCAATACTTTCATCATCCGGGTTGATAGGACCATACGGGAAAAAGGCTGGATGAGTTTTCGAGCTGACTTCTGAGCGTCTATCGATGCTTCAGAGAGCCGTCTCCAGAACGGAACAAGCGGGACCCCTCTGCTTGAAGTCCAAAAAAGAGAAACACTCGCGTTCGATTTGCTTTCAATTCTTTCACTCTCAACTCTCCATACTTAAAAATGGAATACGTTCAAGGACAAAATTATTCAGTGACGCCACAGCTTCCTCATGAAGGCGGCAGCGTGAATTGTGCTTTCCTTGTTTGGCCAGCTCCGTGAAGATTCCCTGTCGTCATTTGACTGACACCCAGCCTTCGAAATCGATCTCTTCGCGCCAAACCGAAGAAGAATAAACGCATCGGTCACTTTTAACTTGGCAAGCGATAATTAAGCCATCCACAGGCACCGTCGCCGTCGTTTTTCAACCATCCCCCTTCCTTCATTCGGAATCCTGCAAACTCAGCTCTTCGGCAACTCATTGCACATCCAGCAGTGCTCCCTCCCTCAACCAGCTCTCTCAATTCCTCGCCAATTTACGTCGAATTCTACCACTCCATCTCAGACCCGAGCCTTCTTCCCAGTCTCCAGTGACGGCAGTAGACAATAAGCCGAGACTTACCCCTTGCGAGGAAAATTGGAAAGTTACGCGAGTTCCCCCTGCGCTTGAGTTTTTGGGACCGCAGCAACACCAACGCCCCCTAGTCCACTAGCTCCAGCAAAACGGGAATACAAATCCAAAGGTGTCTCGCTCAATTAAATCGCAGCCTATCTCTTCTTATTTCCCCGCCCGTCCGGTATCAACAGACTGTCGCTTTCAGCATTATCCAAAGCGGCATCCTTTTCAAGACCTACCTTCGATCAGGAAAAACATGCCAATTTCTCGGAAAAAGAATCCAACCATGGAGCCGACGCCTGAAAGCAACTCCTCATCAGATTCTGCGGCCGTTTTCACTCCTGGGTGCAGTGAAGCAAGTGAAAGTCTACAGGCATTCGCGATGGTCGCAGACATTCTGGAGGAGTTATGTGATCGGATGGGCTGCCCGCAAATGCGTGAGACGTTGCAGCCTCTGAGAGAACTAATTGCTGTCGATTTACGAGAGTCATCAAGACGCGCAGCAAGACTAGACCTTCTCACAGGCGAATTCGGGCGTCTGAAAGTGGCGGACTCCCAAAGACAGAAGAGAATTGCCAGTCTTGAGCGCCACCTGAGCCACCAATGGGTCATGATATCAGATCTGGAGTCTTACAACAACCAATTCTACGGCACCCAAGTCCATCCTCGGTTTGTTCCTCGAGAATGTGGCTTCTTCGACCCCGACCTCGACAAGCACAACACTGGCGACTTTGCTGCAACCAGAGCAGGAATCACATACTACCGAGACATAGAGCCCTTCATTGAAGCTGTCCAAGCAACCCCCCTGACAATATCTTTTGCGGAAATCCAGAAAAGTCTCCATCGATGCCTCATTGGATCCGCTCGTGTGTGGTACGACTCAGTACTCTCAACAAAAGAACGCAAAAGGACAACTCAAGGGAAAGACCTCACCAATTGGATCGCACTCTTGCGCCAAAAATGGGGTCGTGAGCAATCCTCGACATGGTGTCTCGGCCGGGACGAGCAATTCCAAGATCTTTTTCAATTATCGCTTACTCGGCAAAACCTCCGAGGCAAAACTTCGACCATGGATTTCTTCGTGGCTGCAGTGCGGGCTGCACGCCAAATTGGCATGACCACCACGTATTCGCAGCTTTGCTTGGCTTACACGCGCGTCGCACCGGATTTGCGAGGGCCGCTTGCCATTGGCGCTCCACTTGAACAGGACACGCTCAATGATTTCATTTCACGAGCGGATGATGCCATGCGATTTGAGGGTCTCTTTCATTCTCGTCGTCTTTTCTCGAGATCCTAAGACATGGGCAGACCTTGCGGCACACGCATTGGGCTACGAGTGCCATGAACTCCGCCATATGGGTTGATGGTGATTCTGCTCAAGGATCGAGGAATACTGCGGCCCCAATAAAGTTCAATCGCTCTGGCAAGTGCAAAGATCTGGTCCATTCGGAAGACTGAGGTTTTTGGGTCGGTGCGCGTTTTGGATTGCCCCGGTTTGTGTCGAGAAGGGGTGGACTGATGGAAAAAGCGGAAAGGCGTCACTGTTCCTCCCTGAGCAGACAATGGACAGTCCGCGAGAAATTTCGAGTCGTCAGCAAGACTCGCACTCTCCATTTATCAGGCATGAGAGTGGGATATTGTTACAGTACATCGCCTAAATTTGAGCATGATGTGGACTCGCAGTGTCAACGTTTCCTTTCCTGCTGAAAGAGGCTCTCCTACCGAAGGTAGAAAGTGGTCCAGAAGGTTCTGTCGCATGCAAGTCACCAGTCCGTTAAAAGGAGAGCGCGGGAGAGTAGTTGCGAAGGGGTGACTGCGGAGCGCCGGTTAGGCAACGGACTCTTGACACTGTTGTTCGCCCAGCAAGTAGTCTCCTTGAAACTTCTATCGATTTAGTCACCTTGTACGCATTCGCCTAGCACTGATTTGCTTCCTTGATGATTGCCAAAAGATGTCAACGGCCCGTCAGACCAGTCCTCTTTTGCGTCTTGGCTCACCCCTTGGGCGCTAGAAGAAATACAGCCTCCTAGATCCAATTCACCTCTTTGCCAGCCGACAATAGGAATAAAACGACAGTCGCTCGCTCGATCGTTTCGCATTTTTTCTTCTCGCTCTTTTGTCCTCGACGTCACCATTTCACCACTTTTGCAAAGCACTTTGTCCATCCATTTCCAGAGTCCACCATGTCGGAGTCACAGAATCGCGACGAGGCCTCACCAAACTGGTGGGAGTCAGACTACGAAGACGACTTCGAATCCGGGGATCTGGCTTCGCACACGCCCTCGAGTGGCAACAGCAAAACATGCGAGGAATCTCAGCTGCACGACAAACACGCGGACCTCAAATCTCTCGAAGCTTCCGACTATGAGCGTCTGACCCAGGAGTTTGAAGACATGAAGGAACGCATGGGATATCTGATGGCCCAAAACGGACGGCTCGAACGCGCCGTGGAAACCATGCATGAGTCGGGATGTCCGCAATTCAACCCTCATGACCTGGGCTTCTTCGATCACAACCACGTAGACAAAAACATCGAACAAGGATACTTCTTACTGGAAATAAACTCTGTCGTTTTTAGCAAGGACGGAAGGGATCAATACCGCAACGTTGAGTCGTTCATCGACGCGGCGGAAAACATCATGCAGCAAATGTCCGCCGACGTTCTACGCAGCAACCTGCACAAATGCTTGATAGGAGAAGCGCACACATGGTACCATTCTACCTTAACCGACAGCCAGCGCCAGTCCACCAGGGACGGAGAAGGTCTTACCAACTGGATCAAGTTGCTGCACGCAAGATGGGGATACACGATCAAGAACGCTTTGCGCGACCTCGAGATTCTCTCGTTCAAGGACTACGATCTGGAGTTCGGTTTCATAACGGGATTCATGCTGCAAGCCAAACGGATTGCACGCCGACTTGGGATGGATAACGCGTTCGCGCAGCTCTGCTTGGCATACTCACATTTTCAACCGAAGTTGCGACAACAAATCCCGCCGCCCACGGAAGATGAGTCCATCGATGATTTCATCAGAAGGGTTGACGCCATGAGATCTAAATGAAAGGACTTGTATCGGCGGGAAAGGATTGTCAAATTTCGCGACAGGAAAGGGGGCTGGCGACGTGCGGCAGGCGGGTTCACCTTGAGGGCGATTCGGACGGCGAAGAATACGAACGCTTTTCGACGGTGGTGGAAATGTTGTAGCATGCTTGTATAAATCTTAGAATCGAGTTTTCGTCAGTGATGCCACAATTCCGTCGTCAATGTCCCCAAATATGCATTCAGCAGCAACCTGTACCTTTACCATGTCCAACCACGCAGGATTCTGGTATGTAGGAGCATGAAGAGTTTGGGTGCCTTGTGTAATAGCTTTCCAAGTCCGTTCGACAGCAAAGTGAACTCATCACATGCTAGCTTCAGCGGTCGGAGTCCGGTCCAACCGCCAAAGAAAGCGAAAGAATAGATGAGAACGTGCCCCGCTCTCCCGCAGTGCTTCGCCGTTGTCTCCCACCTGGAACTCTTGCACTGCTCGGTCCTCCCATCAACTGTATCGACTGCTGTTGAACTCGTCTTTCTCTGACAAGTTTCATCTTCATTCAATCGCCATGTCCAACTCCCATGGACACGTCACCTCTGAGAGCAATTGTTCCTCTGACAATCCGTTGATTCCCACGCCAAGGAGCGATACCAGCGAACCGCGCAAGGAAGCTCAGCTGAGAGGAAAATTCCGAGACTGTTTTCTCAGTGAAGGCCATCCAGATGATGTTCGACGTGAACCAGCACCGATCGCCCATGACGCCAGAAAGAGTCAGAAAGAGACAAGACGCCTCACAAAAGAAGTGGATTGTTTAAAGGCGGAGGTTGAGATGATGATGTCGGAGTGGGACTCAGCACTTCATACGCTTTACCTTGCCAGGACCGTCGGCTTCTGGGACCCGGGTTGTCTAGTCTTTTCTTCGGGGTCTCCAGTGGGATACACGAAGAAACAGGACGGGATGCATTACTTCCAAGTTGAACAATTTGTGGAAGCTGTCCAGGCTGCGACAAACATTATTCCAGCTTGGGTGATCCGCACGTCCCTCCCTGTCTGTTTCTTGGGGGCCGCCCGCACCTGGTTCACTTCCATCTTGACGGATGACCAGCGCCACGAAGCAAAAGAAGGAGACGGTGTTGAGAACTAGGTAGTCCTCCTTCGCAACAGATGGGGATTGAGCACAGAAAAGGCATTTGAGAGGCTTAGCACTCTCTTCCTCACTCGCGAAGCTTACGACAAAGGCCTAATCACGGACTTTGTACTGGAAATTGTTCGAATCGGACGGCAGCTCGGAATGGAGACAACCTATTCGCAACTCGTCTTGGCCTACTCCCGCTTCAGCAAGGACGTGCTGTCCGTTGTCTCTCCGCCGAAGGAGAGTGACTCCGTCGAAAACTTCATCAAGAGAATCAGCAAGTCTTGAAAGACTGGGGCGGTCTCAAGAGGCTGATGGACAAGAGTTATTTGTTGTCTGAAATTTACTGGGCGTCAGATTGTACTTACGTTGTCGTCGCGAAAGAGACGCGTAACGGAGCAAAATGGCCGCGGTCCATGGTTGGAGCAGTCTTCTGGTCGGGTTGATGACGCAAAAATTACCATTCCAGGCATTTCATGTACATGATCTTCGTCTTCAACTCTGGTACGACCAGACGACGACCCAACGATGGCGCTGCTCACCGCAAGAAAAATCAACTACATCTTTCCTGTCAAACTCGAGCGGCAGACAGCTGGTGTTTTCGAATGATCAAGTCGAGATGCGCGTATGTAGGCAGCATTCAAGCACCTTTAGCATGCTCTGTAGTCGAAGTTTCTGTCTTGACCGATTGCGTGCCTTTGTTGAACTTTCACAGGTCCATGGTGCTCAAAACGGGAGCTCTACCACGTCGCAACGCGCTCAACAAGTGTAGGTACGGGTATAAAAGGCGACGACGCCCACTTTCAGCAGCCGGGCAATCATGCCTCACGCAATGGAAAACAACAGGGTCCCACGGCGGCCGCGTCTACGCCCGAGTCGCCAAAACGGGGACTCTTCCATAACAAGTCCGGCACTGACGCCTGAATCGCAAGGAACGACGGAGACGGCGCACAATGACGCCAGCGAAGATGCCCCTCATAACATATGGTCAACCGACTTCCTCCAAGATGCCATCAGGGACTACACCGCGCGCACCGGACGCTCCGCCACCGAGTCCCAGAGGGTCATCGAACGCATAGCACGCATGGCTCGCGAGACGGCAGGCGAACTGAACGAGCGCGACACGGCAATTTTGTACCGAAACCTCTTGAACAGCACGATTGTGGGTGGCCCATCGATTTCCAACGCCCTCATCAACCACAACGAGCAATTCGCAATTCAACCGCCGCGACTCGAAGAAGGGGAAGCCATCATCGATACCGGGGCAAATCTCGCGGCAGATTTCGGCTTTGATCCTGAGGCCATGACCCTCACTGCCTCGACGCCGGAACCGCCTCCCACCCTCGATGGTTCAGATTACATGAATGGCCTGCCCGACCCCTTTCCCCCTCCTCGTCGTTACCGCCGACCTCTCCCACCGCGTCGATACACTCGGCAGGAATGGGACTCGGATGATTCAGAATCAGACCAGGACGACTGGCGCCAAAGCTTCGCGCCGCGTCGGCCGCAGCGGCACGGTACGACGCGATTTCGCGTCCGGTGGATGAATGGATGGGGACACGACCTCGCGTTGGACTTTCCGCGGACCTGCGGCTGGAGGACGATTGTTTTGCCCGAGCGCAGTCCGGAGTGGAGAGACTTTCTGGCAGCTGTGAACGCGCTGCCTCGGACTGCGCCACCGCAGCCAATGTCGGCGGCGCAAAGATGGAGTACGAATGCGCATTTGCGGGGATGAGCTTGGTTTTTGGCGTTGCTGCACGGAGGGAGTTTGGATGGAATGGCATGGAATGGCGTTAGAAGGTTCCTGTGGTTTTCGCGAGTGTGGGAGAAGGAGTTCGTAGCCTTGTATCGACCAAAATCATTAAAACCCGGTACTTTCGACCCGAATTTCCGCTGCCGAGTCCCAACTCTCGAGATCCCTTGGCTGTTGAGAAAACCTTGATTCGCCCGTCCAGTCAATAAATTGTTCTTGTCACTGCCACGGTGCATGGCTTTATCTGATAGTTCCTGGCCGCGGAAAGACGGTACCAGACTGCCTCAATCCAAAAGGCCAGATCTTTTTCGTGGCGAGGTTCGGTAGGCTGTCGCAAAAATCGGAAACAAGGTGAGCCAACAGAAAAGGAATTTTTTGGCGTGTGGAACAAAAGGGAGGGCGAATAGGTACGGATAGGTACAAATAAGAGAGTACTGCTCTGGCTCATGCTCGCAACTCCATCCTTCACCGACCATCGGAGTTCTTCTCTCTCGACTCATTCCAGTCCAACCCCCTTCTTCATTACATCGAGTCCAGGGCATCAGCAGCAGCACCATCATCCGTCGTGATGGACATATACCCCGTGAACTTTTCCCCAGACTTTATGGGAGGAAGCGACGATTCGTTCCTCGGGGAGACCACTCCGGAGCCTGGATATCAATATGGTCAGACTGACTATTCCAGTTCAGTGCCGCATCTCAATCGACCGTGGATGAATCGGTGGGGCAATCCATACAGCCAGGCCGTCGACTTCTATGCAGTGCCGCAGCCTGGTCTCAATTGGCAGATTCCGTACAATGGAAACGACTCGTTCCAGGACACGGTGCATTGGAACCAGATGGCCGTTCCATACAACCAATTCAACCCAAAACAGCTCATAGGAGACTCCAGGATACGCGAGGGGCAGTTCAAAGAGGAATCTGAGAGGCCGAAAAGACGCGACTCCGAGGCGAGCCAGGACATCGTCGAAAGGCTGGCCGCGCTGGAAAATGACCGCCACAATCGATTCGATAAGTGGGCCGTTGGCATGTTCTCCCCCGATGAGAATTCTGGAGCCGATGCGTCGGGGAGAGCCACTTACACCTATGCCAAAGGCAAGACGGACTACCATGATGTCGAGTACTTCATCGACGCCGCTCTAATTGCCCGTCGCCACATCGGCGACGAAGTCTTGCGAAGGTGCTTGCACATGTGTCTTCTGGGTGCGGCTCAGACCTGGTACACGTCGGTGTTGACTGACCGCGAGCGGGAATATGTTACGGAGGGCGAGCAACTGGACAACTGGACGACGCTCCTGCGCCGCAGGTGGGGTCCTAGCGATGAGCAGGTCTTTGAGGAACTGTTCACCATCAAATTTCCTGAGACTGCTGGACACCGTGATTTTACCGAATTCTTCATGGACAATAGGCATCTGTGCCGGAGGGTCGGAATTGACAAGCCGTACGAGCAGCTCAAGATGGCCTGGTTGCGTGTCGACCCAAGGCTGCGAGCTCGCGTTGGGCGTCCGAGGGAAGACGAGGAGGGTCAGGAGTTTGTCAGGAGGGTGGCCGCCATAAAGTTGAATTAGAGATTTGTGTCGCCGACCGATAGTCTTCTGCTTTTCAGTGCGTGAATCAGGTAAATTGGTCAGGATCCCCAAAACGACTCCATCAGCTCCCAGTTCATCTCGAACTGATCCCTGCCATGCACGGCACAGTGTGGGCAAGCCACTGGATCAGCTTTCGCAGACAATTCCCAAACAATCGTTCTCCTGCACTGTTTGCAAGAAAAAAACGACAAGTCGTGTCGCTTACACTCAAAAAGACTGTGCAATTCTCGGCTGAGATCTTTCCAAAACCCTTCCACCGTGATGGTCCTAAACATGGGGGACTCTGAGAGGTATCTGTAGTATCGCGCACAATGGTATGGAATTATTTTTCGGGGCCCTACTTCCTCGGTTTCTGGTGTAGATGAGTAAGTGAGCTCTATGGCCTTGCAGATTTCGGTGGATGCGGTGGATCCAATGGAGCCTGTGGATGTGATGGATTCTGAATTCTTGTCTTCCAATTCTTGAAGCAACTCATTCAGAAAGTCTCTTGCCACTGTTTTAAGGGCAGGGACTTGGTAGAAGTCTGCTGCGATCCAAAGGCGGAGGCAGGACACAATGGGCTGTTGTGCCTTGTCCATGACGTTTATGTGTGTGTCCCCGTAGTACATCCAGTTGATCATCAGCTCGACTGCCTCGCTGTCTTCGTGCGTGATTTCGATAACGCTCGTCTTGGCCTCCTGCAGAGGATGGGTCGAATTCATAAAGATGCCATGAAAAGGTGGGAGCTTACGCAGAAGTTTGAAGAGCATGCGTTTTCAAACACGTCACTCAAGCCGCAGACCAAAGCTCTGTGGGCTTTTATCTCCCTGCCATCAGGGAGTCTAATTGTGAGATCGGAGAATCTACCGGATTGGAAATACCTGTTTGCCATTAGTAAGACGAGTTACACAGTCCATTACGTCATGGCTGACACATACGACTGTATCTTCGTTCGAAAGCGGTCCGAGATTGATTTTCCAACCCAGTCTTCTTGTTCCATTTCTTCTGCTTTCCTTTTCCGAGATTCGTGTTCCATGTCGCGCCGCGTTGCAACAGTGTCCGTTAGAGGTGCGGCCTAAGGTGCAGTCGAATGAGAAGGACTTCTGACGTGCGAGGACTTCAAAATGAGAGAAATGGTTCCTCAGATGGATGGGCGGAAGTTGGTTTGAGGTGCGGACAAAGTGTTGGGTGGGAGAAGAGGTCAGAACTGAAGTGACGCGACTCGAAGGAAGTTCGCGTATCCCTGCACCCGCGCGACTGCCGATGCGGGGGAAGCGCGCGGGTAGTCGGCCCGTTGGTCCGCCTCACGCCCTTCGAGCCTTCGGCGATTTTTAGATCTCACCTCTTCCTCACCCACCTCCAAATCCTCCGATTGCCTTCTCCACTGCCCACGGCGTGCAAATTCAGGACATCACCAGCGACGGAACGGTGAGTCGATGCGACAAGGCCTCCACGATTGGCAAATCAGCCCCGCACTATGCGAAGGCAAACAATGAAAACGCGCGGGCGGTCACCTCTCAACAAATCGCACTTCAACGCTCCGTGATAAGACAGCCTCTGTACCGAGCTCGCCTAGTGACTGCGTTCAATCAGGGTCGAAGGGAGCTGTTGGCTCTCCCTTGCGATCACCCCTCGACCGCACTGCAATGCCCAAAAGGCCCAGGCACAACCAAAACTGCAGACTGTTGAAACCTCAGAAATTCATAGGATTAATCAAAACGAACACGCTATCCATAAATCAAGACCGTTTCTATGCGCTCCGACATTCTCAGTTGGCGACAATCAGGCCAATTGCAGCCAACTTCCTCTTTTGGCTCTCGTCGAAGAGCTTGGCCCTCTCCGGATCGTCGCAAATCGGCGACTTGACGTTCTCCTGCGCGGCGTTAGCATTTATCGCGGACATGAATGACCTCCAAATCTACTCACCCATTCCTCGGTCAACTGCTGATTTCTCCTGAGGAGAATTGCCTTCTCGGCCTCGGCCTTGGTCGTCCACTTGACTCTCTCCTGCGGACTCGTCAGCCTTCTACCCAACGCAACTGGTCCTGGCAGACACTTACCACAATGTACTCGGCCGTGGTGACGGGAGGGTACTTGGCGGGGTTCTTCTCGGAGATCAAGCTGGGGAAAACCTGGTCAAGGTCAGATTGACTGTTCCAAAGCAGGAGTCTTGCACATACGCCAATCTCGTCGTCGTAGTTGAAGGTGAAGAAGATGGGGATGCTGGTGCGGCAAGTGGTGCCAGAGCGGTTGCACACGCGGTGAACCGGGCTCTTATACAGGTCGTTGGTGCAGCGCGATAGGAAATCGCCGCCGTTGACAATGAGGGCGCCCTCCTTGTTCGGCACAGAGACCCAGCGGCCCTCGTTGGTCAGGACCTCGAGACCACCCAGCGAGGTGTTGTTGACGGTGACTGTGGCGTAAGCGTCCACTCCACGATTTGGCTGGCGATGGCAAACTTACTGACTTGGTAGTCCGAGTGCGCACCCATGCCAACCTCGTTGGCCCTCTCGTTCGGGTCGAGGGGCTTGGGGTTCTTGGCTGGCGGGTAGTACATCAGCCTACCGCTGAGCTGGCGCCTCGTGGTCAAGTGGTCAAAGGCGTCCTCGGGGAGGTCGAGGCTGATGGCGTACAGCTTGACGAGGAGCATCGTCAAGTCGAAAACGCCGCTGTAGTACGCCTTCATGGCGTCAAAGAAACCCGGCAGGTCCTTCTCCTCGGGCCAAGCGTTCTTGACAAACTGCGCAACGGATCCATCCTCCTTCTTGACGACAACGCGCTCGTCGGCGTGCGCATCAATGGCCTCCTCGTAGCCAAAGTTGAAGGCCTCCTTGGTCTCGCGGTCACCCTCGGCGCTGGTGTAGCCGACCGACTCGTAGCCAAAGCCAAACTTGCCCCTGAGCGTGTTCTTCTTCTCCTGCGGCAGGTCCTCGAAAAAGTGCTGAATCTGGCGGAGGAGGTTGCTCGAAACCGTCTCCGGGACGCGGTGGCCGGTCACGTAAAAGTAACCCTCCTCCGTCGCGACCTGGCGGATCTGAGCGGCGATGGCCTTGCGGGCCTCTGGGCTTGTCCAGGCCTCGGAAATGTCAACGGTAGGCGGGATGTGGATGTTGGACATGGTGACGGTGCTTGGCTTGGCTTGGAGAATATGCTGAATGACTTGCGCAGGCTTGGTGTCGTGATCAACCATGCGAGCAATCCTCCTCTACTCTTTTATTTCCTTGCCATATGCCGAGCTTGATTCGTCGGGTCGTTTGTGGGGTATGGGGATAGGGGTCGGGGTCGGTGACCGAGCCCTGAGACTCGGCATCGACGACCGAATCAAACACATCTGACGCGGCCAGCCTGAAAAGGCAATTTCTACGTCTCCAGAATGGTTTCGATGATGTTCAGTCGCTATAGACTTTTCCCGCGCTTCGTTATCTCACACCATCGGCACATGGATCCTGGAAAGATATAGACCGAGCTCGCCCAACAAGACCATCGACACCAAATCGGCATCCCCATACGGGACCATCGTACAGCCATGTCCCGCCCAATGATCAAGCACCTCACCAAAACTCTCCACCGGACCGCCTACACCGCCATTGATCCAACCAACCCGTCCAACTCGGCCACCGGAAAGACAATCGTCATTAGCAGCGGCGCCACTGGCATCGGATTTGCCATTGCGCACGCGTTCGTCGCTGCCGGCGCCTCTGTCGTCGTCTTGCTTGCCCGGCGGGCCGAAGCGCTCGATGAAGCGGCGGGAAAGCTGCGTTCCTTTGCTGCCGAGCACAACACCACAACAGCCATCTGGACATACACACTCGAAATCCGCGACCAAGCAGCGACAGAAGCCGTGTTTCAGGATGTCCGGAGACGGCTGAATGAAGGAACTCTTGCGTCGGAGGATGAAAAAGACGCCGCAGACGTCGACGTCCTCGTGACGAGCGCCGCCTACTTTGCACCGCACGCCCTCTCCCTCGACTTCTCCCCCGACAGGCTACGCGAGAGCTTCGACACCAACGTGCTGGGCAACATGAACCTCGTCCGCGCTTTCCTCCGCCCCGAAATGCCGCACATGCCCTTTCAGCCTGTGGTGACGCAATCCTCGGAACCTCCAAAAATCGTACCCTCCGACACCCAGCCACCGACACGAGAAAAGATCGTCCTCGACGTTTCTTCCATCACAACGTACACCGTCGTGCCCGGTGTCTCAGCATACGGCTCCAGCAAGCTGGCCTTCACGCGGTTGATGGCGCACCTACAGTCCGAGGTCTCGTCCTCTTTCCCCAAGATCCGCGTGCACAGTTTTCACCCTGGCGCTATTTACACGCCGGCGATGCAGAAGACGGGCTTTGCGTCTGACTTTATCAAGTGGGATGACGAGAGCCTGCCGGCGGGGTTCGCCGTGTGGCTGACTAGCCCAGCGGCAGCTTTTCTGAGGGGCAGGTTTGTGTTTGCGGCGTGGGATGTTGATGAGATGGTGGCGATGAAGGAGAGGTTTGAGAGTGAGCCTGGATTGTGTCGCATTGGGTTGGATGTTGGATTGTGATGTGGTGGGACTCGAAGGTAAGGAAGAACAAGTACTGCGTCATTGGCGGACCACTGTCCATACTGCTTTGACGTGAATCGAAGACTCCATTATGAGAGAAACAATTGTCTACTGATTCACCGCAACAGATTAAAATGTCTCTTCAATATGCGCCCATGCCCCTTTGCATTAACCGACCAAGGATTTCTGGGCGAGGCTTTGCCGGCACAGCTGGAAGTACGGACTGGAGGAGTTGTCTTTTCGAGAGCTGTCTCGCGACTTCCTGTCAGTCCCCAGCAGCGCTCAGCCCGCTACCCACAAAAGCAACGTCCAAGCACCCTCTCAGCCCTTACACTTGGCCCTCAAAACGCATATCAAACCGTATCCCCGCAATGGACCCTAAAAGAAACGGCAACAAGGACTAGTGCTAATTAATTGCACGGCACTTGGGAAGCTTCCAAACATTTTGGGACCGAAAATCTTGTGCATTGACTCTAGCAGGTAGTTCGTCACAGGGAGAATCGGAGCACCGCTGCAGTCTACGATCTTTTGTTGCCCCCTGCGCTAGCAACTGCCAATACCACAACAAACGCCCATCACCCCAAAAACACGCCAAAACGCCATCCCCAACATCGCACCTGCCCGCGCCTCCTCTCCTACGGCCGCCCCACCCACCCATCCATCTCTCCTCTCCCTCCTTATCTCGCGAGGAGTCCGCGACTCTCGAAATTCCGACGAATCACTTCCACCCCGTCGCTGAATTCCGTCGTCCCAAAAACCTCGTTGAGGTGCCTGACCCGCGCCTCTCGCCGCAGCTGCTTGACGTCTTGCTCGTCTGCGAGATCGGGGAGGTTCTCGTTCTCGTCGGCTGCCGCCCCTCCGGCCGTGGTGCTCTGAGAACTCTGGAGGTCTCTTGCTGGCTGATCGCTCGGGGCCTTGTTGTTCTCCTCTTCTATCGCCATCTCATTTCTCCTCTTCCGCCTCCCCCTCACGTCCCGGCAATGTCGCCACTCGCCACCGCGCAGCAGCTTCCAGGAAATCAGGCGTGGTGCGTCGTAGTGGCTGCTGTCTTCGTCGCCGTCGTTGTTGCCTATGCCATCAAGGGCCCGCTGCATCTTCTGAGTTGCTTTCGGCAACGCAGGGTAGGCGTTTTCCGCCGCGTTCGAGGCGCGGCTGGAGGCTGTGTACGTGCAGGTTTCGCAGCGGACCATTCTTGCGACTGTAGACGGGAGAGAGGCAGGGGTGCTGAGTTGCTGTTTTGTGTTTGTGCCGTGTGGAGATGGTGGATGATGAGTGAGTGGTCGTTGCCGGCGTAGAGTCGAGGTGTCGATGGAGAGCGGACAATCGACTGCTCCCAGACATACTAGCATCAGCATCTCTCTTCTCTCTTATACTACAACAGTGCAGAATCTCCCCCAAATTATTCCCCTCCTTCCAACAATTCTGGTCGTTTTTGTGGCCTTGCTACCAAGGTAGGTGTACACAGATCCACCCCAACACTCCACTCGTTGCCAAATAGCCAGCCCTGTTCTTCTAGCTAAACCAAAAGAGAGGACCCGGAACCACAGCATATCCAAAACCCCAACAAAAGCCTTGCCCAAAACGGCAGAAAGCCGCGCAACGTTGCCGCGTTCCATGGATCGAGCGCGTCTTTTGCGCGGATTTGCGATGTTGGGGAGCCCCAACAATGGAGCGAGATGGTATAGATGGCGGCCTCCCGCGAGCTGTGGAGGTTGTGTGGAAGAACAGCTGACGATACGACGAGACGTTCGAAATCGACGAGTACTTACGGCATCCACGCAGCATCGACATTGATAAGTCACCTCAATCGGCAACCGACAATACAGACGACACCATGGCTCCGCAATCCTCATACTCCCACAAGTCCCCCACAACCGCCTGCCCCCACATCACCTCTCCCGCCCCCGCCTCGCCACCCATGGCGCCCACCAACGTCGACAACGAAGAACCGGCATCGCGCCCCGCCGCCGCCGTCAGCGCCTCCCTCACGCCAGACGAACAGGCCGACCTCGCGCGCACCTGCACCACAGCCCAGCACACCGCAGACCGCTCGGAGGCGAAGAAGGCGAAGAAGGCTCGTCAGAGAGAGGAAGATTGGCAGAAGTGGCTGCGGCTGGTGCAACTGCTGCTAGAAGACGTTATGGACGAGGAAGAGGAGGAGGATTAAGAGGAGGAGGTGGTGGTGGTGGTGGACGGTGGTGGATGGGGCCGTCAGAGCCGCGCAATTAACTGCAATCGCGCGCCTTGTGACAGACGCGTCCTACGCGGCCTGGTGTTCATGGACATTGCTGCGGCGCGCTTGCGCCGTGAGGAGAGAGGAGAGGCGGCGGGAGCGGCGGAGGCAGGAGGAGTGCAGAGCGGAGAATATGCGGCACCTGCGGCAGTGGGTGGTGGGAAGGTTCTGGGGAATGGTGTCTGAGGTTGAGTTGGCGGATGAGATGGCGGATGAGATTATTAGGTGGGAGGACCAGGAGGGCGAGGAAGGGGTTGGGGGGAGGAGGAGCAGCGTGAGGATGGCGAAGAGGAAGACGAAGACGCCGACGACGAAGCTTCGTCTCAGGACGAGGGCAAAGATGACGAAGCTCCATCTCAAGACGATGACGACGATGAAGACTCCTCAGGCGCAATAGCCGCCGACGACAACCCCACCCACAAGACGCTCCCGCCGCCTCCTCCCCATCCGCCCAAATAATCCCCCAACAGGAGCGAATGCTAGCATGGCTGGAGGCAGCTGTTCAAAAGAAGCTCGACAAGGAAAAGCGGGGACGAGAATCAGAGGGAGCGGGAAAAGGTCGACCGCCAAGCAGACGACGGAACGAAGGACGAACACCGCGGCCGAACAACTGGTGGGGGCATCATGAGCAGAGGATGAAGCCGCCGTTGTGAGAGAAATGGCATAGTGGTTGGGGCATGATGGTAGAAGCAGGGGTAGAACATCATCGGTAGAAAAAGAGAAAAAGAAAAATCGACAAAACAAAATAACAACGGCGAGGATTGAACCCGGGAGCAACTCTGGCCAACAGCCCACTGAAACTGCTGGTGGTATACTCCTTATCGTGACCCCTTCCCCGACCACTACGCCAGGAACACCACATATGCGGTGGATACCGTTGTTATGGAATCTGATGCCACTTTCTGTCAATATATTCTGCAGTAGGCTGTGTATGTGGCTAGTCCGACGGCTCCCGAGGCAGCAGCGCCGTCGACGCTGGGACACTGCGTCCTGTACGTGGATAGGTGTCAAATGTCAGCTGCGGGTTTTCGCCTACTGACCGCTCTTGCTGAGTTCTTTGTTGTCGGAGGGTTTGCCAAACTGCTGAGTACCTTTGTCATGACAGCTCATGTTGCTGCTATTTACGCTTTCGTCCTGCTCTGCACGAGATCCTAGAAAGGTGTGCATTCAGGGGCGTTGGTCACTTGACAGTCACTGTCCACAGAGACGGTCAGGGGGCACGGGAGGATCAGCATAAAGAACTCTACAGTATCCAAACTATGCTACAGTTAAGGGACAAAAGAAGCATCAAGCATTTCCGCACACCTTTTCCGCCCACACCATCCATTCCTCAACTCACTTCACCATATGCTCTTCACCTTCTCCAACTGCAGGTATCCCAGCCGACGGGCGCACGCCTGACACTCGACCTGCTCAGCCGGAGCAAAGGGGAAATGCCTGCGGCAGGGCAAGCAGTAAAAGTCGCGTCCGGCATACGTGCGCCTCTGCTCATCGACCAAATCCAGCATGGCAAGTGCCACGTCCCTGCCAAACTCGGCATCCTCGGCCATGACGTTTCCGAAATCCGCTTTGCGCATGAGGAGGCTCAGCTTGCGGGCCGTTAGGCCGGCGATAATGTGCCGCAATACTTCGCCGTGAGTCGCGGTGTCGGTGTCGTAGATTTGGTAGATGGCGTCGACGAAGCCGTCGACCCATTCGTTGAGCTGGTGGTCGGCAGAGTGCCGGAGCATGTTGGCCGCGATGCTGAATTCTTGTGCGGCGCTGGTGCTGAGGGCGGGCATCTTGAGGCGCACGGCGGCGTCGTACATGCGGGCGTGCCAGAGGAGAGGGAGTGTGTCGCCGATGACGTCGTAGTATTGGCAATTGGAGCGTGTAGACAGGAGCGCTTCTAGAACAATGAAGGGGTCGACTTCGCTGTCCAATTCACCGTCCAAGTTGACCGTAGCTGTTCTTCCGTCCTGTTGGAGGAGTCGTCGGCAACACTGGGACTTGATACTTTTCGCTAGCTTGGACGCACCTTGAGTACTTTGTTGAAGTAGCCGCTATGATTCGAGAGCATTCCCCTTTGGAATTGCCATTTGAAACCCTTGTAGGTGACGGTAATCTCTTGGGTGGGGCCACCGATGACTTTACCACCAACAAGTCTGTTCGGGCCACCAGATCCGGTAAAGTAGTTCCACATTTCTTTTTCGTCTTGCGCCGTTTGGCTTCAAGGTGTTTGATGTTAGACTTTTTGGACGCGCCGAATGATGACGATGCTATGATTTGTCCTAAGCAGGTGCTGAGAAGCCTTCGATCGAAAGCGTTGTCGATGATCAAGGGCAAGAGATGAGCACTGACAGCGTCTGAGTTTGCACGTAGACCTTGTCGATAAAAGTTTTGAGTTGAATTCCCAGATATTCTGATACAAGAAACCAAAACGAAGGAGAATACGGTGTCGTCGTTGTGTTGATTCGCCAGGGTAAGTTGCGGCGTTGAAGAGTGCGCGCTCGCCAATTATCGACAAATCATCAAATCTGCCATTGCATATTTTCGATAACCCCAACTACCAATTGGACAATAAAGAACAATTTGCATCAATCGCCGCAACCAGACGACTTCACAAAGACTCAAAAAGCGGCTTCAATGTCAAAAGAGCGTGGATACAACAAAGAGCGACCGTGCTTTTGACAAGGCTGTCGAAAGTGCCAATGTCAAAGAAACATGGACACCACAGAAAGGATTGGAGACAGAAATTTGTCGGGCTTGGTCGAAGAATCGACCGTCCTTATTGTTGTATTCCAAGTTTCCGAAAAGTTTTCGAAGCCCCTATTTGTCCACCAAGTCGTCCATGACGTCCATGAGGCGATCGATTCAGCTTCCAACTCCTTGCTTGGGTGGCTTGTTTTCCTGCACCACGGTACAGAGACGTTCTGAGCAAAGTCGGCGCGGGCTCCGCTGGGTCAAAATTGCTCGCGGTCAGTTTTGAAGACCTTGACGTTGATCACAGGAAATTCGTAGCCTCCAAAGGCGAAGATTGCAGAGCTGACCGACCAGTCAATGGTTGCGAAGATTGCGAGACAGTCGTCTGCCAGGAGCTGATGCGAGGTCGAGATACGTCGTTTTTGTCGCGAGAGCAGACAGAGCGTCGCGCAGTCACGCGAGCGAAGCTTACGGCGTTTTGCTCCTACCCTTGCTCCTCCTTGCTTGGCGATGAAGTCTTTGAATCTGCAAATGACTCTTCAGTTACAATGGCAGAACTTATCTGCCTTGTCGACAGAATTTCCGGTGAATACAATGACCGAGTTGCCGATTCGAGATTGTTCTCCGCCGCCGTAGCAGATTCCATGGACTTGGAGCTTGATCAAACCCGACAAATGATACGATCGAACAACGTACGGTGTAGGCTCCATGAGCAACCCAAAGTTGGCTGCGACGACGTTCATGAACATGAAGAGGTTGGCAAGGAATGTCAGAGTTTTCTCGATCGCAGCCTTGTAGTAACCGACGTAGATGCAGTGCAACAGAGCCCAAAGGTTTTCCAGACTTTCGTCTTCAAGAGTAACAATACCTTCCTAGGACTCCTAGCAGGTGAACAGTGTCAGCAAATTTGTTCTACCTGTTAATTCCTGGAGAAGGATGCATACCTTGAGAGGGGAGTTGAGGTGCAGCATAATTTCAAAGTAGCCGCTCTTTGAGAACACAATCATACAGTGAGCGCACATCTCCACGGCAGAGGTACTTAGCACCAACTTTTATGGTAATGTCTGAGGGGAGGCCGTTGTTGAGGAACTTGTAAAGGGAGTCCGTAAAGTCGACTACTTTGACGGCTCAGATATCATACGCGAGAGATCCACTTGTCTCCATGGCCATCTCCAAGACTTGAAAGCGAGATGTGTGTGCAGGTAGATGGTTTGTATCCTGGAAGGAAGCCGGAGCTCTGCAGCGTGAGGCGGCGAATACCGTTCGATGAAAGTGCGTCGAGAAGAGGCTTCTAGGAAGCGGGAATCGATGCGCGAGGGCTTTGCAAGACCGCAGAATCTTGGTTTTTGGAGAGCGGTTGGGGGTGGATATCGTGAAGCAAATTGCCGTGGGTGGTTGCTTTGGATGTGGTTTCAACGAAAGGACCTCCTCGACCTTCTCTACATCCAGTGCGACATAGAACGCCATTCTTGCTGTATCTCGAAGACTCTCGACTTTGAAGTAATCCGCCACCACAAATAAATTGGCGTGGAATGCGAGCATGTCCTTCAACGGAGCCTTATGGATGCCGGTATAGACGTAGTGCAACAAAGCGCAAAAAGTTGTCAGACTACGAGCCCCTCAAAGTTGTCTGTGACGATAGTACTCCACAACGTGGAAATAGGCACAATATACTTCAGGTTGAAGACAGGCAAGCAGTAATTAACACACTTGCAGCAGTAGAAAAATCTACCGCCGAAGCGCGCCTTCAGACTTGCAATGATGTTGGCCTGGGCATGGTGAAGGTCGCTGCTAAAGGCACCAAATTTTTCAATCGCTTTCTTGAAGTCCAGAGACTCCAAGAACGCCTTCAAGTGGTCTGTAGTCCGGGACGACCGAATTTAGTACAAAGAGTGCCAATGGGCGCAATATATGCTGGAAAGACTTTTGCGGGCTGGAATCAAAAAGAAATGCCAATGGGGCTGTCTATTCTATACAAAAATCAACCGTCCAGCGTCGGGGATCCCAAAGAAACCAGTCTACCTATGTGCACTGATTGAGGTTCAGGCGGGCGGTTCTGTTGTATCCCGCTTCAACTACTGGGATGGAGAGACCAAAGGCGCGCGGTGGCACGCCTTGCACTCCACCCGCTCCGCGTCGAAGACGGGCAGGCCATGGTTGACGCACTTACGGCAGTAGAAGGATCTACCACCGAAGTCCGCCTGCATGCCTTTGATAATGTTGGACTGGACCAAAAGGACGTCGACGCTGAGGTTGCGGTGGTCGTCCAGCGCCTGCTTGAAGTCGTCCTCTTCAACAAGCGTGGCGAAATTGCTCACAGCGTCGTCCAAGACCATGTCCTTGAGGCCAAGGTACGCCTCTGGGGCCGTGGAGTACATGAGCTCAACGACCCCGGCCAGTTCTCCCGACACCTTCCATTCCTGGAAACACTCCCTGAACTTCTTCTCCGCCAGCTGCTCCAGCTCTCTCATGCCAAAGAAGTTGGCAGCGCGGAAGAGCGTTGCATGCGTAACCAAGCGATTCTTGTCAAGCTCGTCCGGGTACATGCCATCGTACATATACTGAATGACCACCTTGAGGACAGTCGCATCTTCGTCGTCGAGGTGGACTTCGCTGGTATTGTATTCCTGTACAGGTCAGCGAAGATAGCTTGTGGAACTAGCGATTACTTACCAGAAATCCAGTGGCGGGGTTCAGCATGGTTTTGAAAAGGGTGCTTTTCTGGCACACGATAACGCGGTGAACGGGGAAAACTTGGCCTTGACAAATAACTTTGATGTCAGAGTAGACACCAGACCGAAGCCACCTTGAGAAATGGTTAACATCTATCGATCCCATGCTCGTTAGATATGGAAGACTTACTGCGAGAAGTCGTTGGTTGAGGCCATAATGACAAGAGGCGGGATGTGAAATTTGTAATTCGGGTGTGTTGTGGCGTGTGCCGCAGGTGCAGTAGTCGTGAGCCTTCCAGGGTATTACTGGGATTTGAGTGAGTAGGCGTGCTAATAGTTGTCGAGACAGGCCGCGCTGGTCGCTGTTCAGCTTCGAAGGGATTGGAAAGCTCAAAGGGAGTTTTTTTGCGTTGTGCAGCGTGCCGCGTGCCGCGGATAAAGTAGTGGTGGCCGTCTGACTTTAAAACGGGTGGAGCGCAGGAGTGGGGCTTTGAGCGACTACGCGGGATACGGCTTTTAAGACAAGTTCCGCCGGTGGCTGTTGAGATTCGGAGAGATTGGGGACCCAGTGTGAGTTTGTAAGTGTTGCGGAGTGTGCCGAGGATGGAGTTGTTGCGGCCGTCGGACTGTTTGAGGAGTGCAGTTGAGCCTTGAGCGACTACTCTTGTCGATGGCTGTCAAAACAAGTCACACCAGTGGCTGTGGATGTTTGGAGAGATGGGGGGCCCAGTGCGAGTTTGTTTGTATTGCGGAGTGCGGAGGATGGAGTTATTGCGGCCGTCTGACTTTTCAAGGGTGGAGTTGAGCTTCGAGCGACTACGTGTGGTGATGGCCGTCAAGACAAGTCCTGCTTGTGGCTTTGGAGCCTCGGAGAGATAGGGAGACTCAGTGTGAGCTTGTTCGTGTTGTGGAGTGTGCCGCGGATGGAGTTGTGGTAGCCGTCTGACTTTTTGAGGGTTGAAGCTGAGCCTTGAGCGACTTGAGCGAGTAAAAAGTGGTGATAGCTGGCGAAGTTGGCCACACTGGTAAATTTCGAGCTTCCAAGAGATTTGAAAACTCAGGTGTGGTGGTGTTGAAAAGTTTTCGTCGACGGCCGGCCGGCGAATGTTTACACTTCTGCGCTGCGTGGGCCAATTCCCTTTCTGGAAGGCGCAACAGGATAGGCAGGGGCAGTGGGCAACGGGCAGTAACAACTCAAAGGAGCGCGCCCTGAGATTAACACTTCCTGTGCCTTGCAATACCACCTTAGATTATTCTGAAATAGGGCCAACATTTTGGCGAATCAACACCGATTCTTTCTGCGCACCAGGTTGAGAAGAAATGCGAATAGGGTTTTTAGAATTGCATAAAAAAGGAACCGTAAACGCCAGACCCTAAAACAACCACCAATCCAATCCCAGTGCACTGATCAAGGCTCAGGCGGGCCTCGCGCCTAGACGCTTCTGTATCCCCTTTCACCTACTCGGATGGAGCGACCATGGGTGCGCGGTGGCACACCCTGCAGTCTACCGGCTGCGGGTTGAAGATGGGGACATCCTTGGCGCACTTGCGGCAGTAGAAAGTTCTACCGCCGAAGCGCGCCTTCAGATCTGCTATAATCTTGGACTGGGCGTGGTTGACATCGCGGCTAAAGGCGCCAATGTCATCGATCGCACTCTTGAACTTGGGGAAGTTCAAGAACGCGTCGAAATGACGAGCCGCGGTGTCAACAACCATGTCCTTGAGGTCGTGGTACGCCTCGGGGATGTCAGAGTAAATCAACTCAATGACTTCAACCAACTCCTCAGACACCTCCCAATCCTCCATCTCTGCGTAAAACCTTGACCTTGCCAGGTCGGCGAGGCCTTCAATCTGATAGTAGTCTGCGGCCCTGAACATGCTCGCATGGAAGGCCAGATTGTTGGCCGTCTTGGGCGTCTGGTATCCGGCACCGTAGACGAAGTGCAAGACGGCTCCGAAAATGTCTTCATCCTCGTTGTCAAGGGTGATGGTCGTGTCAACAGACTCCTAAGGAAATGAAAGTAAGCAAGTAAGTCTCAGTGATTATTTAAGAAGCCAGTGACTACCTACCTTGAAGTTCGCCGATGACGTGAACATGGTGCGGAAGAAGTTACTCTTCCAGGACAGTATGAGCCTGTGCGCAGCGAAGTGCTTGTCTCCGACTTTGATGATGACGTCGACGAAGTGTCCCGTCTCAAGTTGTCTGGCAACGTCGTCAGCGAGGTTCGGCACGTTTACGTATTTGTTTGGTGTCTTACTGGATAAGGTACGTGGTATCCATTTCCGAGAGCGAGCGGTCGGACGAAGTGACGGGAGTGTTTCTGTGGTAGAGGGTGAGCATTGAGGGACTGCATGTGGGCCGAGATGACATTAACTCACGTAGTTGTGGGTGGGTCTGTAGTGGCTTGAGGCACAGAAACTCCAACTCAGCAGTAGCTGCGACGAGGTCTTGCTAACGGACGAGAAAGAGAACTCTACGGATTTTCGTTTGGAAGGCGTGATGAATCTTGTAGAGGGAGTTGCTGGGGATGATTGCTTGTGTGAGGTTTTAGACCGCGATGATAGAGTAAGACCGGAGAGACTTGAGGTCCGCGTGTTTTCCATGCAGCTGAGACTCCTCGCAGGCGGTGGTGGAAGGTACAGTGCTCACTCAGCGGCAGCTGCGGCGAGATCTTGCTGGCGGACGAGAAAAAGAACTCTGAGAATTTTTGTTTGGGAGGTATGGTGGATGTCGCGGAGAAAGTCGCTGCGAGTGGTTGATGATGGAGGAAGACCAGCGGTGATGGAAGGTCCAGTGTGCGGTGGTGTTGAAAAGTTTTCGTCGAGAGCCCACCGGCGAATGTTTACACTGCTGCGTGCTGTGCGGGCTAATTCCCTTTCCGGAAGGCGCGACGAGGCAGGGCAAGGGCAGCGGGGGACAGCGGGCAGCGACGACTCGAAGGAAGGCGCGCCCTAAGATTAACACTTCCTGATCTTGTGCTGCCACTTCAGTGTGTTAGTTATGCAGCTTGGCCACCAGTTTTTTGCAGTCCTTGGAACTTTATATTATTCCTTGGAGACTCCGCTCTTCTTGTAATCCCACAAAAGGTTCCCATAGTAGAAGGGTTCAGTACTGTTTTTAAAAAGTGCTTTTCTGGAAGATGATGACGCGGTGGACTGAGAAAACTTGACCTTGACAAATGACTTTGACGTCAGAGTAGGTGCCAGATTGAAGCAATCTCGGGATGGTGCGCTGAAGCATTGACTGACGGGCAACAGCTCAACGATTAATGCTCCCATGACGGGGGCGCTCAGACTTGTCACAGCTCCTGACCTCCGTGCTGAGGCCGTCCGAGGCCACAGTCTTTAGCCCAATGACTGGCGTGGTTAACCTCATCAATCGCGTTCGTCCAAAATGGCGAGCGGCGATGCCAACAAGATATACAGAAACTGCAGTAAATCAAGGTAGTCGCAAGCAGACAGCACAGGGAACGAAGCCGAAGTATACTAACAGACGGAGAACCATCAAACACATCCAAGCATTGGTCGCATTTGAGTATTTCAGAGGAGAGAAAAGAAATGCACATAGGCTTTTGCTATTAGACGACCGTCCACCAAGACTCAAGAGAAAGAAGAGACCTCCGGCTTTTGATCTTCCAGCCCAAGAAAACGAAGAAATCTTCAGCTTGTAGCCGGAACCCAAGAACCAAGAAGACGTAAGAGCCGTTTTGAAAAACGGTCAGGCGTGTGTGCTGATTCAGGCACAGGCGGCCCCTTGTTGCAGCGTAAACGTGATGGCGGCTGTCAGATAGAACTTGGACGTTGCAAGGTTTGCTGAGACCTTTATCCTTGTTGTAGTCTACATCGCGGAATATGCCTGCGTGGAAAGCAACATTGTTGGCGGTCTTTGGGTTCTGATATCCAGCAACGTAGATGAATTGCAGGACAGCTCCGAAAACGTCTGGGTTCTCATCGTGGAGGATGACAGACACTGCAAGTACAACGACATCCTCCTCAGACTCCTGGCGAGTGACTGACATCAGCAACAGTAATACAGCTATTCTCCAGAGTAGGACGCATACCTCGAGCGGGACATCGGGCGACTCCACCGACACTGACGAGCCGCCAGGGCGACCACCGGGCACTTCGACAAACCTGTGCTGCAAGGCGCCATCCACGGTGGTCCACTATTGCTCGAGTCTGCTTGGTTGATGATTGTCCTCGATCGCCGCGGTGGTCTCTGAAGCCTCGCTCCGGCGGCGTCTCTTGCCATTGCCATTGATCGAGGCGGGCTCAGGATTGGACTCCATCCAGGGCATTGAGCCTCTCTTGTACCCAGTACCCAAGAGGTGGCCAAGCCTGAGCTACTAGAACCGAGAGCACCGAGGGCAGCGGAATTCATCATGTTCAGAGCGGTGGAGGTGGTGGCTTTGGGTGATATATACGCATCTCTATACACACGCAGTGGAGTGCGTGGCCTCGCCAATTCTTCAGACGCCTTCCACCCCGAGGCTTCGCATGGGCAGCTTGCAAATTGTGCATAGATGCCAGCTCACAGCTCAGCTCTGCAAAGAACTTGGTCTTTGCCAAGTCTTTGAGCTGATCCAAGCCGCAGTAGTCGCCGGTCCGATACATCATTGCGTGGTGCGCGAGGTTGCCGTCTTTAGTGCGTTCCGGGTACTCCCCGCTCTACTCTATATACAATTCCTTCGACAAGTCAGCCAAAAAAAAAAAACACCGAAGACCATATCAAACTTACCAACACCCGTTCACCCGCATAGTGCGCTTGTGTAGGAACCTTTCCTTCGTGGTAAGCAAGAATGCCATCAATTTTCCACGCTGATTTGTCCTCGCTGTCCATGAAACTCGACAGAACCGTAATGCCAATGGTCAACGGGATTTGCATGAATCGTTTGGCGTGTGTGCCCTTCCAAATCCCTCTCCGCATTCTCGTCTTTTCTTGCGTGAGCCGTGCTCTTGCGGTACTCTGCCCATGGGCAGATGGCCTCGACCAGGTGTTCGTCCACCTTCCGCCCAGTTCGGCGTACAACGCCATTCGGAATCCCTCCCAAAGCCTCTCCTCTCCTCCCCTCATCACACCTCCGCCACGAGTGATTGAACGCCCCAAAAAGTCAACGCTCCATCTCTCCTCTCCCCTTCCCCCTCCCCCTTCCCCTCCCTAATCCCTAATCGCAACAACCTTGCCGCCCCTTCGGCAAAACTTACACTGCAGGCCCTCAAACCCATCAACCGGGATGCTATACCTCTCGACACAATACGTGCACAAAAACTGCCTGCCGCCAAAGCTGCTCGCCAGCGCCTTGCTGCGCTCAAAGAACAGCGTCGCGAGGTCGCGGCTGAATTCGCCAATGGTGTCCATTGTGTCTGTGAAGGAGGTTGTGGAGGAGGAAGGGGAGGGGGGAGAGGAGGAGGATGTGGTGGAAGGGCTGATGAGCTCGCCGTAGTGCTGCGCCGCGAAGTCGAGGACGACGTCGCGCAACCCGCGCTGCGCCGCCGGCGTGCTGGTGTAGACGGCCTCGATGACGGCGGCGACGTCGGCGGCATCAAAACCACCACAACCACCACCATGCGGCCATCTCTTAACAACCGCAGCAAAAGCGGCGTGCGCGGCGTCGCGCAGGCAGGCGACCATGAAGTAATCGGCGGTGGCGTGCATCGACGCGTGGGCGAGCAGTTGATCGCGGATGCCGGCGTCAGGAGGGGTGGGCGCGGCGTAGCGGTGCAGGTAGATGAAGTCGATTAGCGCGGCGATGTTTTTGGGCGCGTGGTCGAGGAGGTTGATTTCGTTTTGGTGGGATTCCTGGAGCCCGCGGGACGTTAGATGATTGTTTTTGCGTTTTTGGTGTTGGTGCGCCAATTGCAGCGCTGCGCAGAGCAGCAGGACTACGTAGGTGCGTATGTGTAGGTTGTACGTACCTGAAAGCCCTTGTCAGGGTCAAGCGCTTTCTCAAAGAACGGGCTCGCCAGGCACAGAATGACCTTGTGTGCCGGAATGCGGACGCCGTCCTTGCAAAGGATGGTGACGTCCGAATGGCGTCTTTGGCCATGATATCTGTTGATTGGGAGCAGGTCAGCGAAGTATCTTGTCGAGAGAGGAAGCTTCAGGAGACGTACGGGGCGAACGACTGGCTGGTGCATTTGCAGCGCTCGTGAATGGGATTGTCGTCCATTGTGGGTAGAGGAATGCGATATGCATTGAGCGGCGGGGAAGGAGGAAGTTGAGCATGCTGGATGTAATGTGGGTGGTGGAAACGCGTCTGAAAACGTCGTTGATGTCTCCCGGGAGCTGTGCCCAACCTGACGGGATGGACCAACCAGGCAGAGCGGCACTAGTCTCACTCCGGCGGAAGGACTTGTCGTCGCGCCTGTCTGTCTCGCGCCCAAACAACACCACACGCGCGGCCGAGGCCCAAACCATCTCACGCAAACAATGTCGCGGCAGGAGGATTGCGGGGTCCAGTCATGCAAGACACCGATTCAATGACCAAGCTTTTGATGCAGTCACCCCAGAAAAACACCACGCTTTCAATGTCTCTGGTCTTGACTGATGGCAGAATACAAAGACACACGCGAGCTCTTGCAAGCTTTTCTTTCAGGCTGCGCGGCGCCACGTCGCAGTCCCCTTTCCTTGGCTCGACGGTGAAGTTGGAAGAGAAGACGCGCAATGGAACAAAGAAAGCAAACAACTTCCGCGCATCTCCAATGTCCAGTCCGCTGCCCATCGTTGCCACGCGGACGGCGGTTCGAGTGTTTGTGAGATTATTGGGGTCGTCAGAACGCGCAGCAAGTGCAGACAGTCTCTACGAGGTTGGTGGTTCAATGTCTTGAGAGCTGCTCACGATCAGCGTCATCTTCAAAGATCCGGGTCGACTTGCAAGTTGAAGCACGGGTCGCAAGAGTTCTTTTCACAAGCGACATGAGCGACAAGATCATAAGCCCTGTCGCAGTCGCTGTCGTGGACAAACCCTCAGAAACAGAACCGACTCTGAAGCAGTGGGAACAGACAGCTGGTTTTTATAGCATGGGAGAGGGGCCAGGGCAAGCGATGCAGATTGCGCCGGCTTGCGTTATGAGGGTATGATTGAGAGATTGTTAACCAGTTAGCAGGAAATTGTAGAGCAAACGTTTCTTGCCATAAGATTCCATTGGACCGTGGATGAGACGCGGGCGGATAATGGAGATGGCGGAATTGGCAGTCGAACTACTGAGAATGAAGTTTGCAAATCGACAGAATGGGGTGAGAGAAAATAGAGATTGAGAAATATGACTGCGAAGAAGATGAGGCGTGTTTGCCATCGCCATCACGCACAAACGAGCAGAAACTGAGTGAGCGAGCATGCGAGCGGTGAGCTGGGCTTGCTCCCCAGGACCTGTGCGCCACCCCGCAAAGCGCAAGCCATGTACCTCGCTCCCTCACTCGATGGCCATCGCGGGCCAGACCAGGCCGTAGCGACCCTGTCGGCGTGGCCAGGAATCGGATCTGGGGCAGCGCAGGCATCGGCCGGACTGGGCTCGATGGCGTCGACGGATGCAATGAGGTTATGTAGATGGAAAAGGTTGGAGAGAGATTGAAGAGCATTCTTCTTCGCAGAGCACGAGGGCATCATGGGCTGCACACGACGCGCCAGCACCAAACGGGAAAGGGCTGGCCGGGGCAAATCTGAGATCTGCATGCGTGATGACACCGCATTCAGCTGAGCGCCATGAAGAGTCGCGGGCAGCCAATTGATAGAGGCGTGCGCTGGATGTTTTGCTGACGACAGAATGGATGCCGCTGTGGACGCGATGGAAGCGACGTGGCAGTTTAGTGATGCTGTTCCATTTCAATGAGAGTGTGATGGAGTTTGAATGAGGTGGTCGGTTTGGCGATGGGTTCAGGGTACAGGTGCCTTGTGCCTGCAGATGCTCCTACATACGCCAACCGCGGAGGATTCGGTCGGCTAGGCACAGCTCTCGGGCTTGGGACCTAAAATGTCGACGACGAGACGAGCGTGCGATAAGGACGCTTGCGAGCAAGAGCTGCGTCAATACTTTGATTAGCGTCTACCACAAGCTTACTGCTGCTGCTGCTACGCGATGCGCATGCTGGAGGTTGGAGGTCCAAACAACCTCAATCAGCATGCCGGGGCCAGCCGGGGCTTATGTACGTTATTAGCAACAAGGCGGGCCGGGGAACGAAGGTTTGGCTGACATGACAGCGGGCAGGCAGCGCGAGGAGCGGTAAGGTGTGGTAGTGGTTGTCATGGGCGGGCGGCGGGTATGCCGAATCCCGTTCGGGACCGGAGGCAGCTGGGACATGGCCGCCAGCCGAGCGACCACCACTGGATCGCAGCGCATCACACATGGGTGGCTGACGGTCCCTCCTTGGTCCGTCTGCGAGCGGCGCCGGTCGAGCCAAAACCTGGGGCCCGCCGTTTCGATGCGGAGATGGATCCAACAAGAGACGAGTGCAAGACGGCTCTCGAGGCAGCAGTTTCGCCAGCAACCAATATCAGAATCCAAGAGACGAAGAGACCGGCTCGTGATGCAGTCGGAGTCCGAGGCGGAGATCCGAGCCGGTCCGGGTCTCAGCGTGTTGGTGAAGAGATGCAGAGAACTAGTGGTACCGACGGGGAACCAAGGGGGCCGTCTTACGGGCGGCGGGGGCCAGGGCATGGTGGCTGGAGGTGATGGTTCAAATGTCAATGAAGATGAGGAAAATGCAGGGAATGAAGGTGTTGGAGGCAAGCCGAATGCATGGGAGTGTAGGAGCATTAAGCGAAAGCGGAAGGGCTTGTCATGGTGGTGACGGAGAGGGAGGGTCTGATGGGCGGCAGCGGAAGGACTACGGGGAAAGGGCCGAAGTCATGTTGAATTTCAGGAAGAAAACGGAACTGCAGCAGGTTTTTGACTTTGCTGGTGCGCAAGGACGAAGGGAAACTTCCACGTTCGGGAATGGGTCGGGGCGCTGGGCCAGTTGTGGATTTTTGTAGGGCCAGCGGTGATCAGCTTGATTCCCAACGTTGACGCCCCGGCGCTCCAGAGCTTCTCCGCAAGGTTGCGAGGGTGCTCAACAAAACGAGCGACACCACACCGCGCGGAAGAATGGTGGTGAAGAGGTTTGCTCTTACAGCTTGCTTCGACCACCACCTGAATCCGAAGTCTCGCAGTCCGA
Organism: Phyllosticta capitalensis; assembly: GCF_038381095.1. Taxonomy (NCBI): domain Eukaryota; kingdom Fungi; phylum Ascomycota; class Dothideomycetes; order Botryosphaeriales; family Phyllostictaceae; genus Phyllosticta; species Phyllosticta capitalensis. The sequence goes on along the minus strand of NW_027117448.1, from coordinate 176,679 downwards.
AAAAGGCTTCTGTCCCTCTTCTCCGTCGGCTTCGTCCATGGTTGGCTTCGGGAGTGCGGCTGGGCGCTAAACCGCTTTCGTATAGCTAGGCGAGGTGGTGACGGCGGGCTGAGGGTGCTGAAGCTCAACAGCTCTAGTGCGTTGGACAGCTTGGGGAAAGTCCCAAGAGCCGCTGCCGTAATTCTCACCCATTGCATCCACTGATATATCGCGCCCGCCCGATCGGCTCCCTCTTCGCTCCTCTCCTCCGTTCCAATCGATCCCTCTCCTCCCTTCCATTGCTCGCCCTTTGCTCTTGCTTGCCTCTGCCCTTTTCCCCAGAGCGCATCGCAGAGGGTCTCCCACCAAGCAGCTACTCTGCAACATCCTCTTTTCTGCAGACGTCTTCTCTATACCCCCGTCTGCTTACTTCGAAATTGTTGCGGCGTTACAGGCCATCATCCTCTTGTTGTAAACATTAGACGCTACATCCCGGCTTAAATCTCGCCGAGTCCCTCCTCCTCCGCTCTCCTCTCTGCCCAACACCTGTCCCGAAACACGACTCTCAATGGGCCTCTCCGCAGACATGGCCGACTCAAACGGCGCCAACGGCCATAGCAATGGCACTCCCAGCTCCTACGCCGCCAAGCACGACATTGCTCCCCACTTCATCGGCGGTAGCCACCTCGGCGCTGCCCCGCCGAGCAAGGTCAAGGACTTTGTCGCCGCTCACGGCGGTCACACCGTCATTACCAATGTGAGCTGCTCAAAATCGGACTCGGAAGCTGCAGATGGCTGATTTCTCGTCTCCCAGGTCCTCATTGCGAACAACGGTATCGCCGCCGTCAAGGAAATCAGATCGGTGCGAAAGTGGGCATACGAGACTTTTGGCGATGAGCGGGCAATCCAGTTCACCGTCATGGCCACGCCCGAGGATTTGCAGGCAAACGCAGACTACATCAGGATGGCGGATAAGTATGTTGAGGTACGTTGAATCGCCAAAATGGGGCCCGAGGCGATTTTGACGAAGTGCAGGTCCCGGGAGGAACCAACAACAATAACTACGCCAACGTCGAGCTCATTGTGGATGTCGCCGAGCGTATGGACGTCCACGCCGTCTGGGCTGGTTGGGGTCACGCCTCCGAAAACCCAAAGCTGCCCGAATCGCTCGCCGCATCACCGAAAAAAATCGTCTTCATCGGTCCCCCAGGCTCCGCCATGCGCTCGCTCGGTGACAAGATTTCCTCGACCATTGTCGCACAACACGCTCACGTCCCCTGTATACCGTGGTCGGGAACTGGCGTCGATGAGGTGATAATTGACGACAAGGGCATCGTCACGGTCGAGGACGACGTCTACGCCAAGGGTTGCGTGCAGTCGCCCGAGGAGGGTCTCGAGGCTGCCAAGAAGATTGGCTTCCCCGTCATGATCAAGGCCTCCGAGGGTGGTGGTGGAAAGGGTATCCGCAAGGTCGAGTCCGAGGAGAACTTTATCCAAATGTACCGCGCCGCGGCGAGCGAAATCCCCGGCTCGCCCATTTTCATCATGAAGCTGGCTGGCAACGCTCGCCACTTGGAGGTCCAGCTTCTCGCTGACCAGTACGGCAACAACATCTCCCTCTTTGGCAGAGATTGCTCCGTCCAGCGTCGGCACCAAAAGATTATCGAGGAGGCTCCCGTTACGATTGCCAACCCGGATTCGTTCCAAAGGATGGAGAAGTCAGCAGTGGCGCTGGGTAAATTGGTCGGCTACGTCTCTGCGGGTACGGTGGAATACCTGTACTCGCACGAGGACGATGCTTTCTACTTCCTGGAACTTAACCCCCGTCTCCAAGTCGAGCATCCCACGACTGAGATGGTTTCTGGCGTCAACTTGCCCGCGGCCCAGCTCCAGGTCGCCATGGGCCTGCCTCTCCACCGCATCCGCGACATTCGTCTCCTCTACGGCGTCGACCCCCACTCGGCGACTGAAATTGACTTTGACTTTTCGACCGAGGAAGCCCACGTCAACCAGAGGAAGCCCAAGCCCAAGGGCCACACTACTGCCTGCCGTATCACCTCGGAAGACCCTGGCGAGGGCTTCAAGCCGTCGAGCGGTACCATGCACGAACTCAACTTTAGGAGTAGTTCCAACGTCTGGGGTTACTTCTCCGTCGGTACCGCTGGTGGTATCCACAGCTACTCTGACAGTCAGTTTGGACACATTTTCGCTTACGGCGAGAACCGCACCGCCTCGAGGAAACACATGGTCGTTGCCCTGAAGGAACTGAGCATTCGTGGTGACTTTAGGACGACGGTCGAGTACCTCATCAAACTGCTCGAGACTCCTGCGTTCGAGGACAACACCATCACCACTGGCTGGCTCGATGAGCTGATTTCCAAGAAGCTCACCGCTGAGAGACCCGACCCCATGGTCGCCGTCATTTGCGGTGCTGTCCAAAAGGCGTGGGGCGCCAGCGAGGCGTGCATTGCCGAGTACAGGCAGAGCTTGGAAAAGGGTCAGGTTCCCTCCAAGGACGTCTTGAAGACGGTCTTCCCCATCGACTTCATCTACGAGGGCTACCGCTACAAGTTCACCGCCACCCGCTCCAGCGCTGACGCGTTTACCCTCTTCATCAACGGCTCGAGGTGCCAAGTCGGCGTCCGTGCTCTTGCCGACGGCGGTCTCCTCGTCCTGCTGAGCGGCAAGTCGCACAACGTCTACTGGAAGGAGGAAGTCGGTGCCACTCGTCTCTCGGTCGACAGCAAGACTTGCTTGCTCGAGCAAGAAAACGACCCCACGCAGCTGCGCACGCCTTCTCCCGGTAAGCTCGTCAAGTTTACCGTTGCCAACGGCGAGCACATCAAGAAGGGCCAGGCTTTTGCCGAGGTCGAGGTCATGAAGATGTACATGCCTCTGATTGCTCAGGAGGATGGTGTTGTCAACCTCATCAAGCAGCCGGGCGCGACTCTCGAGGCTGGTGACATTCTCGGTATACTCGCCCTCGACGACCCCTCCAAGGTCAAGTCGGCCCAGCTCTTCCTTGGCCAGCTTCCCGTCTACGGTGCTCCCCAGGTCATGGGCAGCAAGCCTCCTCAGCGCTTCAGCTACCTCTTCAACATCCTCCAGGATATCCTCAAGGGCTTCGACAACCAAGTCATCATGAATGACACGCTCCAGGAGATGATTGGTGTCCTCCGCAACCCTGATCTGCCCTACGGCCAGTGGAATGCGCAGGCTTCTGCCCTCCACGCTCGCATGCCGCAGAAGCTCGACTCTACCCTTTCGCAGATTGTCGAGCGCGCGCACAGCCGTGGCGTCGAGTTCCCCGCCAAGCAGCTCCTCAAGGCCTTTAACCGCTTCTTGGACGACAATGTCGAGCCTGGTGACGCGTCTCTTCTCCGCAGCTCTCTTGCGCCTCTGACCGACATTGCCAACATCTACCTCGACGGCCTCAAGGTTCACGAGTATGAGGTCATGATCAACCTCGTCGAGCAGTACTACTCTGTCGAGTCGCTCTTCTCCGCGCGCCAGAACAGAGACGAAGAGGTCATCTTGAAGCTCAGGGACGACAACAAGGAGAACCTTGTCAACGTTGTCTACACTGTCCTGTCGCACACTCGCGTGCAGTCGAAGAGCAACCTCATTCTGGCCATCCTCGACGCTTACAAGCCCAACAAGCCCGGTGTCGGCAATGTTGCCAAGTACTTTAAGAACACCCTGCGCAAGCTGACGGAGCTCGAGTCGAGGGCCACTGCCAAGGTCGCTGTCAAGGCCCGTGAGGTCCTCATCCAGTGCGCCATGCCATCCCTGGAGGAGCGTACTTCGCAGATGGAGCACATTCTCCGCTCTGCCGTCGTCGAATCCAAGTATGGCGAGACTGGCTGGGAGCACCGTGAGCCCGACTTTGAGATCATCAAGGAGGTTGTCGACTCCAAGTACACCGTCTTCGATGTGTTGCCTCAATTCTTCTCGCACTCCGACCCCTACGTGGCGCTGGCTGCTCTCGAGGTCTACACTCGTCGCGCGTACCGTGCGTACCAGCTCAAGCAGATTGACTACCACATTGAGCAGGAGGCTCCCTACGTCCTCTCCTGGGACTTTGCCCTGCGCAAGGTCGGCGAGTCGGAGTTTGGTCTGCCCATTGAGTCGTCCCACCCCTCGACGCCCGGTACCCCCGCGACTGAGATTTCGGCCTTTGGCTCCAAGCGCGTCCACTCGATCAGCGACATGAGCTACCTCTCCCGTCGCACCGAGGGCGAGCCCACAAGGAAGGGCGCGGTCGTGCCGATCCCGTTCATCGAAGACGCCGAGGAGTACCTGCAGCGCGCCCTCGACGCTTTCCCCGTCTACGGCAACGGTGGCAAGAAGAGGCAATCCAGCGGTAACAACGCTGGTCTCCTCGCCGACCTCTCCAACAAGCGTCGTCCCACGACCCCTGGTGGCAAGGAAGCCGAGGATGAGCTCACTGCCGTCTGCAACATTGCCGTTCGCGACTCGGAGAGCTTTGACGACACTGAGATTCTCAACCGCATCCAGCCCATCATCAAAGACTTCAAGGAGGAGTTCCTGGCCAGACGCGTGCGCCGCGTGACCTTTATCTGCGGCCACAAAGACGGCACCTACCCCGGCTACTACACCTTCCGTGGACCCACCTACGAGGAAGACAGCAGCATCCGTCACATTGAGCCTGCCTTGGCCTTCCAGCTTGAGCTTGGTCGTCTCAGCAAGTTCCACATCAAGCCCGTCTTCACCGAGAACCGCAACATTCACATTTACGAGGCTGTTGGCAAGGGTGCTGAGAATGACAAGCGCTACTTCACCAGGGCCGTTGTCCGTCCTGGCCGCCTGCGGGAGGGTATCCCCACGGTTGAATTCATGGTTTCCGAGGCCGACAGGCTCATGAACGACATTCTCGACGCCCTCGAGATTATTGGCAACAACAACTCGGACATGAACCACATCTTCATCAACTTTTCGACCGTTTTCCCCATGCAGCCCGCCGACGTCCAGGAGGCTTTGGGTGGCTTCCTCGACCGCTTCGGTCGCCGTGCCTGGAGGCTCCGCGTCACTGGCGCCGAGATTCGCATCATCTGCACGGATGAGAATGGCGAGCCTTACCCGCTCCGTGTCGTCATCACCAACACTGCTGGTTACGTCGTCGACGTTGAGCTGTACGCCGAGAAGAAGTCGGAGAAGGGCGGCCAGTGGCTCTTCCACAGCATTGGAGGCACGACCAAGATTGGCTCGATGCATCTGCGTCCCGTCTCTACTCCTTACCCGACCAAGGGTGCTCTCCAGCCCAAGCGTTACAAGGCCCACATCATGGGTACTCAGTACGTCTACGACTTCCCCGAGCTCTTCCGCCAGGCGGTTGAGAACAGCTGGAACGAGGTCACCTCCAAGAACCTCGGCCTCAAGGACAAGCAGCCCGTCAAGGGCGAGTGCATCGAGTACAACGAGCTGGTCCTCGACGAGTACGACAACCTCGCCGAGGTCAACCGCGAGCCTGGTGCCAACACCATTGGTATGGTTGGTTGGATCGTCACGGCCAAGACTCCCGAGTACCACAAGGGCCGTCGCTTCATCATCATTGCCAACGACATTACCTTCAAGATTGGTTCGTTCGGTCCTCTGGAAGACAAATTCTTCCACAAGTGCTCGGAGCTCGCCCGCAAGCTCGGCATTCCCCGCATCTACCTCTCTGCCAACTCGGGTGCGCGCATCGGCATGGCCGAGGAGCTCATCCCGCACTTCTCCGTTGCGTGGAACGACCCCAACAACCAGCAAATGGGCTTCAAGTACTTGTACATCACCGAGGAGAAGAAGAAGCTGTTTGACGACGGCGGCCGCAAGGAGGTCATTACCGAGCCGATCCAGGACGAAGGCGAGCTGAGGCACAAGATTACCACCATTGTCGGTGCCGAGGACGGTCTTGGTGTCGAGTGTTTGCGTGGCTCCGGTCTCATTGCCGGTGAGACCAGCAGGGCTTACGAGGACATTTTCACCATCACTCTCGTCACTTGCCGTTCCGTCGGTATCGGTGCTTACCTCGTCCGTCTTGGCCAGCGTGCCATTCAGATCGAGGGCCAGCCCATCATCCTGACTGGTGCTCCTGCCATCAACAAGCTGCTCGGTCGCGAAGTCTACACTTCCAACCTGCAGCTCGGTGGAACGCAAATCATGTACAGGAACGGTGTCTCGCACATGACTGCTCAAGACGACTTTGAGGGTGTGTCCAAGATTGTCCGCTGGCTGTCGTACGTTCCCGAGAAGAAGGGCATGCCCGTGCCCATTTCGCTGTCTTCTGAGAGCTGGGACCGCGACGTCACCTACTACCCGCCCCAGAAGCAGCCTTACGACGTCAGATGGTTGATTGCCGGCCAGGACAACGAGGAGGGCTTCCTGTCTGGTCTGTTTGACCGCGGCTCGTTTGAAGAGTCCCTCGGTGGCTGGGCCAGGACCGTCGTCTGCGGTCGCGCTCGCCTCGGTGGCATTCCTGTCGGTGTCATTGGTGTCGAGACTCGCTCGGTCGAGAACGTCACTCCCGCCGACCCTGCCAACCCCGACTCGATTGAGCAAGTCACCTCCGAGGCTGGTGGTGTCTGGTACCCCAACTCGGCCTACAAGACTGCCCAGGCCATCCGCGACTTCAACAACGGCGAGCAGCTGCCACTGATCATCCTCGCCAACTGGCGTGGTTTCTCTGGTGGCCAGCGCGACATGTACAACGAGGTCCTCAAGTACGGTTCGTACATTGTCGACGCTCTCGTCAAGTACGAGCAGCCCGTCTTTGTGTACATTCCTCCTTTCGGCGAGCTCCGTGGTGGTTCCTGGGTCGTCGTCGACCCTACCATCAACCCGACCTACATGGAAATGTACGCCGACGAGGATGCCCGTGGTGGTGTTCTCGAGCCCGAGGGTATCGTCGGCATCAAGTTCCGCAAGGACCGCCAGCTCGAGACCATGGCCCGCCTGGACCCCGTGTACGGCGACCTCAAGAAGAAGTTTGCGGCCACGACGGACAAGGCCGAGCAGGACAAGATCAAGGCCGAGATGACCAAGCGCGAGCAGCTGCTGCTGCCCGTCTACGCCCAAATCTCGATCCAGTTTGCCGACCTGCACGACCGCGCCGGCCGCATGGAGGCCAAGGGCGCGATTCGCAAGCCACTGCAGTGGAAGAACGCCCGCCGCTACTTTTACTGGCGCCTGCGCCGCCGTCTCAACGAGGAGTACATTCTCAAGCGCGTCGTCACCGGTCCCTCTTTCTCGACGCCTTCCAACGGCGCCGCCCCTGCCACGGCCGTCACCCGCGAGGCCGTCCTCGACAACCTGCGCGCGTGGTCCGGTGTCGCCGACTTTGACTTTGACGACAAGTCGGTGGCGCTGTGGTACGAGCAGAGCAAGTCGGAGGTTGCGGCCAAGGTCGAGTCGCTGCGCAAGGACCGTGTCATCGAGGACGTCAAGACGCTCTTCAGCCGCGACCGCGAGGCGTCGCTCAAGGGCGTGCGCGAGGTGCTCGAGACGCTGCCGACGGGCGAGAAGGAGCTCATCCTGAAGAGCCTGCTCAACGCTTAGGATGCCAATGTTGAAAGGGTGCTGGAGACGCTGCCGGCGGGTGAGAAGGAGCTCATCCGCCAGAGTATGCTCAACGCTTAGGAGGCTGTCATCTTTTCAAATGTAGGAGCCGGCAACGCGAATGAAGAGGAGGAGGAGGAGCCCGAGTCGCCCAAGGCGGACTCGGTCGTGGCCGAAGACAGTGATCCTTAGGAGGCCGGCACCTTGTGGAATTAGACGACGACGACGTATCATCGGAGGAGGTTTTGTCTATTTTTCCCTGCGCTGTTGTCGCACTGTTTATTTTTCTTTTTCGTCATAATCTTTCTTCTTTTTCCTTCCCTTCGCAATAGAGCACTAGGGAAGACGGGATGGGTGTTGTTGAGGGTTAGAATTGTTTTCGCTTTCGCTTTTGGGTTGTCTTTTTGTTTTTTTCCATGTCGCTTCGAACACTCTGTAATCACGGAACAGATGGCTTTCTATCCGAAGATATGGTGTGCAGTACGAGTTGATGATGGGATGGGATGGGATGGGATGGAGGCTATTGATACAGTACGCATGACGACGGTATTGTTGTAGTAAACGTTGTGAATGAATTGAATTGCAAGTACTCTTTCTCTGCTCAACTCTCTCTCTTTGTCGTGTCCTGTCCTGCTGTCCTGTCGGTGTGTGTCCTCTCCCAACAAATATTCCTTCTTTTTCTGCCGTCTCTCTCGCTTCCTCTCTCCCTCTCTCTCACCCCACCCACCTGCGTTCGTCCGGCAAGTACAGCGCATAAGCAACCTCGCCATCCTTTTCTCTCCTGTAGACCGACACTTCGCCCGACTGGTCGAAGAAGACAATCATCTTCACCCACTGCTGGTCGTGAGGGTGCACGATGACGTTTACTGCGCGTATGGTGGAGCGGGAGGGTGAGGGTGGGCGTGAGGGTGGGGAGGGGGGGAAGGAGGATGAGGAGGCGGTGGTGGGATTTTGTTTTTCTTCTTCTTTTTCGACTTTGGCGGCGGCTGCTGCGTCTGGGGAGTTGATGTTGGCGTTGGCGTTGGCGGCGTCGGCGTCGGCGTCGGCGTCTTTGTGTACGGATGACGAGGAGGAGTCATCGGCGTCTCCGTCTTTACTTAAGGAGGCGGACGACGAGGAGGAGTCGTTGGGGAAGGGTGTTGACGGTGCCATGGCGTATTTTGTTGTGGTTTTGTGGTTTGATGTTCGCAGCCAGCCAGCCGCAGGTAGGTAGGTAGGTAGGTCGTAAGTACAACGAGTTATCGAACGTATCGTCGTGTCGTATCGTCGATCAGATGCTCTTCCACCCAAATCCAAATCTCTCGCGGGGCGAGCAATCAATCCTATATATACCACCATGCTCACTTGTTGGGGGGGGCGGCACAAAACCACAAAACCTCCCCCAACAACCACAACTCGGCTCGACTCCACTCTGCTACACCAAAAGGCACAATTGACCCATGGAACACATGACTGTGGTTCCGAATTCATGCTTTCTTGGTGGGAAAGAAAGGGCTGCCTTGGGGTCGTGGCATGGTGGTGTCTACCACATGTAGTCGGAGTCTCTCTCTCAGCGATGCATGCATGCTCGCGGGTTCGATCGTTCAATTATTTAATCTTGGCAGAACATCCAAAAAGGCCAAGCCAAGTCAATAGAGTACAACTTCTTCAAACGTCCATAACAATTTTAGCGGGTGGTGGATACTAGTCAACCTCCCTCCCTATATATCAACCAACAACACCTGCTGCGACCACCACCACCACAGCTCGCATGATAATGATAAAGTGTAAACCCCCCTCGTCCTCCATCCATGCGCAAATCACTTGGGTTACATGTAAACACACCAACAAAATCACCCCCGGGCCGGGTCTAAGGAAACAAACAATGTGTAAATGAATGCCACGACTTTCACGTGTATATATGTACATTGCAATGTGTGCATGGGCGGGGGAAGGCATGTGTAGATTTATTAATGCTATAAATAAATAGACGTACTATTTCTCTCTCTCTCTCTCTCTCTCTCTCTCTCTCTCTCTCTCTCTACTAAACTCTGCCCGTGAGTGTCCTATCCCGTCACATCCCATCCCATCCAAACGTCATCCTCCACCATCCCTTCCCCCCTCCTCCCTCCTCACTCCCCTTCCTCATCCCACCACACCCCGCCTCACACTCACAGGTCACAACGGCGGCGGCCGTCCCGGCCGAATCCACGCCTTGAAGGGCTCCTTGTCCTTACCCTTGTTCTTGTCCTCGTTCTTATCCGCCACGCTCTCTCCTCCTCTCTGTCTGCGGCTGCGCGGTGGCCGCGGCCGTTCCCAACAATTGTAATACCTCAAAGTCGTTTCGTTCCTAGGTGGGCTTTCCGGCGGTGATGGATTCTTTTGCCGCTTGTTGAGGAGGTTGGTTATGAAGAGGAGGCGTGCTTGCATGTGGGTGAGGGGCGGAAAAGGGGGGGAGGAGGGGTGCACGGTGGGTCTTTGGGGGGAGTCGTCTTTTTCCTGTTCTTCTGCTGCGGGCGTTGCGAAGAAGGATGAGGAGTTGTCGCCTTCTTCTTGGCCGGCTATCGCGCCCGAGGAGCGTTCGTCGTTCTCGTCCTCGTCCTCATTTTGAGACGACGCCTCGTCGGTTTCGTCTTCTCCTTCTTCTCCCTCTTCTCGTACGACCACCGCGCCCAAGGAGTCGTCGCCGTCATCGCCCTGTGTCGCCCTCAGACGACACTTCGTCATCGGCGTCTTCTGCAGCTTCATCTTCATCGCCCGCGGTTTCTGATGAGGAGCTGTCGTCCTCCTCTCCACCCCCTCGTCCTCTCTCTCTCTCTCACCCCTCCCACCTGCCTTCGTCCGGCAAGTAAATCGCATAGGCAATGTCTCCATCTTCTTGTTTGAGATAGAGCGATATTTCCCCCGACTGATCGAAGAAGACGACGGCTCTCACGCGCTGGTGGTCGGTCGGGTGGACGATGACGTCTACCCTGCGTATGGAGGAGGATGAGGGTGGGGAGTCGGCGGCGGCGGCATTTTCTTCTTCTTCTTTTCTGACTTTTTTGACGGCCACCGCCGCCGCCGCGTCTGGGGAGTTGGAGTTGGAGTTGTTTTTGGAGGAGGAGGAGGAGGAGGTGGACGGCGACGAGGAGGAGGAGGAGGATCGCCACAGCTCCTGGAAAAAATCGCCGGGAGAAGCAATGACGAACCGCTTGGCGGCCTCCGCTGTGGTGGTGGTGGTGGTGGCGCGAGATGGCTCCTCGTCGTTGGCGATAGGGAAGTGTGATGGTGGAGCCATTGTCGTTGTTGTGGTCGGTTGGTCGGTTGGTTGGTGGTTCGGTGGATGTCGTAGTGGCAGGTACGACGAGTTATCGAACGTGTTGTCGAACGGATGCACATCCACCAAATCGATCGCGGGCGAGCGACCCTATATACCACCACGCCCAATCGTTGGGGCACGCAACAGCCCCAACAACCACTCGATCCATGGAACACACGGCTCCTCACTGCTCGTTTGGGCAAGTCGAGTGAGTCTTATTGCTGAAGCTTCTCCTTTACCGTGGCTCGATGCTGCTGAGTTGAGTCATTCGATCTCGGCAGATCCGTCCAGGTTTGAAGTTGTACGCTAGTGACTTGCCCTCTCTGGAGCGGCGGGCATGGGCGCGGGCGTAGGCAGGCGTGGGCAAAACGTCCCAAAAGGGCTAGCCCCGTTTCCGCAACTTCAAACGTCTACAGAACTTTGGCCGGAGAACTTTTCCAAATACCCAGATACACGCACATAGGGGTAACCAGGAGTCAGGACAGGGGGTCAGGGGGTGGTATCTCAGCGACATGGCTGAAAAGGGCAAGGTCGGGGGGTTTCCGCGAAATCCGTCAAACGGTCCATCTTCTCCCTTGTTGCCATGTATTTTGTTTTGCCACGGCGCCCCTTTGTTTTTAATTCGTCACTGCTTGCTCTGAGAACCAACTATTACTGACATCCCCCGTCACCTACAATTCCCCAAGACTGGTACCTAGAATTGATTCCTTCGTCATCGACCCCTTTTTGACGCGCACATGCACGCCTGCTACATGTAGGCGGCGAGCTAGCTCCCTCCAACACCTGCGCCCGGAGATACATCCTGTCCACACCACCCCCACAATCCGCAACAACACTGCGTCGCGCCAAGTATGTATGTACAGCAAAGGGCCGTGAGTGCCGCAGAAGGCTCTTGCACGTGCTACATACAATGAACTACCAGTAGTGCATTTACTTCATCGCAGCGCTTCAGCTCTTTGCGTAGGTTCATCCTCAAGCCGCGCGTCTCTCTCTCCTGTGTGATGGCGATGGCGATGGCACCTCAGGCGCCCTAGAAAAATGTGCTGATGAGCTTGTTGAAAGATTCGCTGGTACGCTTGCGGGGAACTGTGCCTACCTAGCTGTCTGTCTACTTTACCTTAGGTGCCGAAGAGCACAACTGGAGCCAGAGGAGACGTGACGCGACCTGACCAGACCAGACCTGACCAGACCAGACCTGACGGCCGCCGCCCCCTTGCTCGCTCTGCCAAAACTAAACCACAAAGCGCCCACCGCTTGCAGCACTCGCTCGCTCTGCTGACTGACACTGTACAGTTGTATCGCAGTCGCGTCTCCGCCTCGCCTCTTGAGCCTGCTTGTGTAGTACAAACCACCATCACCAGCGCTTCTCCCCATGCGCGCCGACCTTCCCCTTCCACTTGGTTGAATGATGGCGGCAGCCAAAAACCCCTGCTGTTGCCACCATCTTTTGGGGTGTAGGGAATGAATATCAACTCAGAACCGTAGTTGGGACAACACTGGACTGGATGCCAGATTGCAGAATGGAAGCACCACCACCTACGACGTGCGGGACTTGGATTGCGTACTACTTGGGTTGGTACGGTGAGTGAGTACCAGCCAGCTGTTTGGATCTAGTGGGCTACCTACGTGTATGTACTTGGAGCTGGTGGTTGGTTGGTTGGCCAAGAGACCAGCCGATGGATGGATGAATGGCCTCGGGGAATCTGCGCGTAGACAAAATGTGATTGAGAATGCTAGTATTGACATGCTACATACTTACGCGCTCGCGAACCGCGCACATCAGGCGATCCAACAGCCAGGCAGCCAGGCAGCCAGACAGCCAGACAGCCAACACACCACCTACCTACTCCTCCAACCTCACGCGCCACTTGCTCCTGGCCAGCCCCGCATTCACCGCATCAAAGACATCGGGGACAATCTGGGTCGGCTCCACACTCAACTCGGCGCCCGTCTGGTAGACGCCCGTCTGGACGAGCAAGCTGCGCCACTGCGTGCCAACAGGGCTCCTATACCCATTGGCGCCCCTGATATCGCTCTCCAGATTATCACCGACCATGTACACGGTCGACAGCTTCCTCGCGCCGGCATGCTCGCCAAACAGCGCCGCGCGGTGCGCCAGCAGGCGCTTCTCGGCAAACTCGTACGTGCTCTGGTACGGCTTGCCAAACACGTGTTTTTGCAGCTCCGCGCCCGCCGTCACCTTTGCCCAGACGCCCTCGAGCGCCTCGCGGAAGCCGCCCTGCCCCAGCCGCGATAGGTGGTAGCGCGCCGCCCACCACAGGTCCGGGTTGCTGAAGTGCAGCGGCGGCTGCGCGTCCTGCTGGTAGCCGCGGTTGGGCAGGTCGGCGCGGCCGTTGAGCGGCGACAGCGTGCCGAGCTGCCCGCGCTCCGAGAGCAGCAGGTCCAGGATGAGCGAGAGGTCGAGCCCCCAGTCGCGAGGGTCCGCGTACACGAAGATGGCGTCGAATTTGGGTGACGGAGAGGGTAGCGGCCGCGCGAATGATGCGTAGTGCGAGTGCAGCGCGCCGCTGAAGGGCCAGATGTCGGGGTTGGCGACGTAGATGTCGGCGGGCGTGATGACCGTCTGGTAGCCGTATCTACTCAATGTAATCAGAGACATGATGCTGACAGCGCGCGCTCGGCAAGCCCACTCACTGCTCGGCAACATGGCGACACTTGGCGCCGTCGCCACCGCACACCAACACCGTCTTGTCCTTGTAGTGGTCCATGTCCGCAAACGGCGTGTGGCTCTGCACAAACATGCTCGTGTCCAAGGGTATCTGGAGCTTGTCGCTCAGCTCGGCCACGCGATCCGCCTCGTGCTTGCCGCCGCCATTGGTCAGCAGGATGAAGGGAATCGACTGCTTCTGGAGGAAATCGAGCGCGGCGTGCGCGCGTGGGATGGGATCCGAGGAGCGGAGGAGGACGCCGTCGATACTGGACGAGAGCTGTTAGGCGTCAACTTGTTGGAAAGAGGCCGACCATGTCGCGTCAGGACGCGTCCAACCCGACGCTAGAGCCTTGGACCTGGCCGGCAGCGTCCCTCTTCCCAATATCCATAGACCTTAGGCTCAGGCATACCCAGCTTGCCGGAAAGCCTCCCAATCTCTTGTGACTTACTCAAACGCAAACGCAAAGTCCGGGACTTGTTTCGCCGATTCGGGGGAGAAGTGTAGGCGGCGGCGTTGCTGGCGCTCAATGCTGGATGCAGAGAATCGTAAGCTTGCCGCAGAGAGGCGCGGAGCTGAACGAGCGAGGCATCTTGCCGTGGAGAAGATGGTGGGCGCGGCGCAAATGGTCATGGTTGAGTGACGGTACGAGGTGTGGTTGGGGTCCGCGATGGCGGGGATGCCGATGAGTGGCCGCCGTTGCGGGCGAGGGCGGCACGCGGGAACGGCCGCCGCCATGATGTGTGCCAAGACTGGAGGCATCACCAAATGACCATTCTTTCGTATCTCGACATTTTCGCGGGTATCAGCATATCGAGTCTGGGCATGGAGCTTGGCTCTGCTTTTCAGTACTGTCTCCTCCCCGTTGCGAGAATTGAAGTCGGCCATCCGTCTTTCCACCATGGCACAGCACGAAGGGCAGTAGGTCGTGCATAGAAGGATCAAACAATTATGTCAGGGGTATCTCAGTACATTGAACGCTAATGCAATGCCATGTACAATATGTGGTGTTAAACATATATGCAGCCCTGTCTGCAGGTGGTTGAGTGCTCCTCGTCTTGGTCGGAATGCTCAATGTCGCCGAACCTCTGTGCTCAACCCCACACGACTGACGTCAGGTTTCCTAGATCGTTCATCCTGGCAAGCTCACCTCCAATGAAACCGGTGACTGGGTTGCGGTCAAGAAGGACGAGGGATTTGCTGTATTGGTGTGCAACAGCGACCATGTTCCCCTTCTTGTTGAATGAAATGGCGCGCGGGAAGCTGCCAGCTGCAGACGCCAAGTTTTCAAACTTGAGACTGCCGTCGCTCTTGATGGAAAAGGTTGCCAACGAGTCCGACTTGAGTTGGACGTTTGCTCCTTCGGGAATGGCAAAAGATGTGTCGTTGCGGTTTGACACGGTGACGAAGCGGTGATCCGGCTGAAGCATGTTAGTATTATTTCATACAATTTTGTAGATGCTCTTACCGATACTAGGATTTCGGCAGCCGCCGCGCCGTCTGGAGTAGGACCATCGCCAAAGGTTGAAATGACAGCCGTCTCGGTGAATGTGAGGTTGCCACCCTTGCCGTACGCGACCGAGTACGTCGTGACGGTGTTCTCCAGCTCAGACACGAGGTAAAAGTTGGTGCATCCCTTCTTGCACTGCTTGGACTTCCACGTGAAGAAAGCACCGTGACGAGGGCCAGAGCCAGGTTTGGCGACCAAAGGCGACTGAGCCGTCAAGTCGCCCGTCTTTCCATCAAAAGAGTAGACGCGAACGAGATCGGCTCCGAGATCAGGAATGAGAATGAATTTGCCAGTGGGGTCAAGAATGGCTTGGTGCGGGTGCGGCGCGTCCTGGCGGTCGGGATCCGGGCCAGGCGCGTCCATTTCAAAGTCGAAAACCTCGCCGTACTCGATCCCGCCATCTTTCTTGGTCTCCCAGGTGGTGACAGCGCTACCCGTGTAGTGAGCAGCCACCAGAAATTGCTTGTGTTTCGGTCCATAGAGCACCGCGCTGACGGGGCCACTGACGGTTTCCTTGTTGTCTGCAGGCTCAATCTTGCCATGGCGGCCTCGAGTGATTTTGAAGGTGTTGATTGAGCCGTTGGGAGTGTCGAGGCCTTCGTCCAGACAGTAGAGGATACCGCGTTTTTCATCCAACGTGAGCCATGAGGGGCTGCGGCCGCAAGAGGTAGGATCCGAGAAGACGGTGGTCAAGTCCCAGCTGTCATGACTTATCTTGGCGGCGCGCAGAGCCCTGACGAAACCGGACGTCTCATTTCCATCGTTGTACGAAGAGACAAGCAAAGTTTCGAGGCCATGAGGCGCGCCTGCGCAACAACACGTCGCAAAAGCGACCAACAGCAGGACAAATGCAATCATGGCCCCAAAGAAGGTGGAAGATGGGGAGGAAGTCGGACCTGAAAAGGCGGGAGAAGCCATGGCCGCTAAATAGGGATAGTAGTTTGTCGGGCCAAGGCCAAGTGGTAGACGGGCAAATGAGCCATGTGGTGCCGTGTGGAGCCAGAGATTCAGCAAGGCACCGCGTCACGGAGGACCAAGACCTGCGGGGAGGGCCTATTGCAGGGCAGATCACCTGCGAGCCATGCAGCGCGCTTGTGGCATTTTTGCCGGGCAGAGGCTGAGCGAATTGTTGGAGGATGAAGAGCTGTTGGTGGCAGAGCAGCTGGATCAATCCAAATGTTTTGACGGCGTCGAGAGGCGCATCTTTGGCTGGTCGTTGTTCATCGTTTGGTTGTTGGGCTGAGGACGACGCGGACGGGCCTGACCTGGGCCCGGCAGTTCGGCGCCTTGGCACTTTGGCCATTTTCCCCATTCCTCTCCCCGCCGTTCTCCAAGACTCTGCAACCCCACTCTCCCCACGCCTTTCTGCTCTCCCACGGTTCTGCAAACGTCCTTCGCTGCCATCTAGCCCGGCTTGTCGTCTACCCGGTCGGAAATGCAAACCTTGGTGGCTTCCGCGTCGCTGCCGACATCGCTTGCGTGCTCAGAAACTTCTCTGCCAAGTTCCTTCGTTTCTTGCTGTGTGGGTCGAGGATTGCTCATTGAATGACAGCAGCGATAAGCTTGCTCGCTTCCATCTGATTGTTGAACTCCCACGTTTCAAAAGAAGCGCTGCTCCGAAAACCTGGTCATTCGCAATGCTCTGCTCCGCGAGTCAGCGCATCAACTCTGTCTACCGACCTGCCATTTTGGGTAATCTCAAAAACTAACTGACGTCATGGCTCGATGCGCGGCAAACTAAGATGAATTCCCAGGTGGTTTGACCATGACGGCCTGGGGAGTCAGCCTCGCGTAGGTACCAAGCTCGAAGCTCATGAACTTGGTATTTTTGTGGTTCATCGACTTCCACATGAGGACCGCGTGATTGCACTCGCGACACCTCATCTATGAGAGAACAAGATGCAGCTGGCCTGGGTGATGAAATGGGAGATGTTCCATTTGCTGCGCGAGGAGAGGTCGAAACGTTGCCCAACGTCTGCACTGATACTTGAGCAGCTGTGACTCCAATCTGCTTTCGTGGACTTCCATAAATGGAAAGTTTCTGGCTACTTACGATCCTCACTCTTCAACTCCAGACATTCGCTATTTCAATCCTCGTCGATCACCACCAACAAATACGTCGGACCTCTCGCTCAGCTTCAACCGTCCTGACTACTTCAAGGCCAGCCGCAAGCTACACTCGTCCTCAACCTTACCACTACCTTGCGCCCTTTTTCGTAACCTCGCTCTACTCTTACGCCTGATCCTGCATCACATCTTCTGCCTCAACCTCGACTCATCCTCCACCTCACTCCACTACGCATCCAGAACCAAGACGAGGAGATTGACGGCCTCATCTCTCAACACCAACTCACTTGTTCATCCAGCACCATCAACATCTTTCTCACTTCACTTCATCAGAATGGCACGCAACCTCTTCTAACCAATCATGAGCCCTCACTTTCCTGGTTACTCTGGAACAATGTTCATGTTCTCGTGGTCCAATCAGGACCCCGGTCCACGCTCACCTGCGCCAGAGGCGCCCAGGTCTCTCACTTATGGAGTGGACGGCACAAGTCAGCCAGCGAATTCTACGGATTGGAGTGAAGCTGACTGCGAGATCATTTCCATCTACTCGCGTGATACAAGTCCCGAGGGAGATGGATCTATGAATAGCTCAGATGATTCGGTTCAAACACAACGGACCACTGTGGAGCCGGACGAATTGACGCCGCTCTCCACCGAAGCCGTCTCATATACCGTCGAGGCCGATCCTGGACAGCAAAGTGACTTGAGCAGTCTCTTCACACTCGCACAGGCCCTCGACATTCCTTGCTCAAAAACACTCGACGATGAATGGGAGAAGCTCAAAAGCGAGGAAAAGGCACGTTATGATCAGTTCTTGAACTCTCCGCCAGAGGAGCTTGCCGACGAGCCCCCGTCCAGCCAACTCTCTATGGAGCTACCGTCAAGCCAACAGTCTGCGGAGCTACCGTCCAGTCAAGAGTCTGTAGGGCTACCGTCAAGTCAACAGTCTAGCGGAATCTCCGGTACCAAGAAGAAGAAAAAGTTCAACTCACCTATCAAATTGAAGAAGCTGAGCTTGCTCAAGAACATGTCTGCGGACACTCACGCGCGGCTCGCCAAAAGTGTGTGCCAGATCCTGGAACGCATCCAAGACGTCATGAACGATTCGACCCGATGCTGGCTTTACCCACAGCTGAACTCAAAAGGGAGAGTGTCAGTCGGAGTCAACATCAAGGACCCCGAATCCTTCTCAACGAAAAATCGACAGATGATTGACTTTGAATTTGGCGTGGGTTACAAGCTTCTTCAAGGATCCATGTCGCTGGCCGAGCAGGAAGGGTGGGTATTTGACAAGTACAATCTTTCGCACTTGTGCGGCAACGCGTCGTGCTGCAACCCGGAACATCACGTCCTCGAGTCTGGCCCCGTCAACAATACCCGAAAGTCCTGTCACAACCGGCGCGACAACATTGCAGGCGCCGCTTACCGTTCTTGCAGTCATAAACCTCCTTGCTTCTATCGGACAAAAGACGGGCTTCACTACACGCCCAAGGCCGTAAAGGGGAAGCGAATCAAGGAAAAGGTACTCCGTCAGACTTCTTTGAAATTCAAGTCGACAAATAGACCCGCGACATCGCCCCCGAGCACTGTGAATCGCCAGCTGAGCCCATCCCCGAAATACCGCCAAGGCACTCTCTTCCCAACCACAGCCAGCAGATCCGATACGCCGAGACCGTCGAGTAGCATCGACAATGCACCTTCCATGACTACCTCATTGGGTACAAAAAGGAAGGCATATGAGATGTCGGAAGACTCCGAAGACTCCGACGACTCAGATAACGACCCTTATGCATACTTAAGGCGGCTTGATCATGGTAATTGGTATCGGTTATAGATTGCAGTCAGCTACTGCAATCCTTCTCTTTCTCTTTTCCCATTTTCTTCAACCCTCATTTTCCCACGAGTCGCTTAATGCCAGGCGTCAATTTGAAGTGGCAGCATCTACGACTAAACCAACCAAGCCAGAGGCCAGCATCCCCAAGACTTATTACTGCACACTCTCATATATTGGTAAGGCCCTTCCCCTGTTTACGAATCTTCTGCTAACACACGATGCAGCGTCAGACATACTCTTTTCATTTTCTTTTGAGCCAGCGGAGACTAACGAGACAATTGATTGGGCACCAAAAAGAATTGGACGATTGGGTAGGTAGAGTTTGGAGACAGAGAGCTGAACAAGTCCATCATTCCACATACTTTTCCCTGTGACGTCACCATGCATCCCGTTTGGGCAAGATTCGAGAACGTTGCCGCTTTCAGCTTGACGCGATGTAACCTATTTCAACCTCACGTCGTCCCGGTCGAGCAAACGCGTCGAGAAACCGTCGTTCTTCATCAAACAGTCGAAATCTGTCGTGCGAATGGTGTTACGGGATGCTTGACTGTTTGAATTCGCAGATTACGGCCTCTGATGGGGCCGTCGTCATGGACATTTCGGGTGCATCCCAACGACAACCCAGGCGTCTAAATGATCTGAAATTCGGTCTAGAATTTGAGCAGAGGGTATGGTAGCAGGTTTGGAGACTTGGACTATCGTCTTGCAAAGGAAGACACGAAATCGAGGCTGCCGCTGAGGCCCCGGCTGCCTGTGTCGGACGATGCGATGCACAAGTAGACGACGGCATGCAACCCTCAGAATCTCGCTGACGGACTTAGGGACGTTGGAATCTTCCTTAAGATGGCGATTCCACGACGGATTTGGGAGGCTTCGATGAAACTACCTCCAAACGACAACCCCAACGCACTGCGCTGCGGCAGGGCAAACAAACAATAAGAGTGCGATTGTCAGAGAGCTGATCAAACCCAAGGACATGTGGTTTGCAAGCTACATGCATGCCGTCTTGTTTGATTTAGACACAATCAAGACTTATCTCGGACAGCCCCGTTGCTGGCGGGCATATGCAGGCTGCCGCTGTTGTGCACCGAAGCTTCTGCAGGCGTAGGTACCCGTTTTTTGTATTTTGACATCATGTCACCACTCGACGTCTGTCGCCGCAGTCTTCGTCGCAAGAATTGAGGTTTGGTCAAGGGCGCTAGTGTCAGTGCCATCCGGTCGCCGTTTTCTTGGAAGGTGCGCGTCCCCTCTCCCACTGTCTCTCCCACACCCTCCACTGGGCCACCCGTCAACCGCACCCTGTAACCTGCGGCACCCCACATCCGCACTCCATCATTCCTCGTTTGTACCTCGTTTCTTTCTGGATTTTGCGTTTGTCTCGTTGTTACGCGCCTCCGTCAAACTGGCGTCGCAGGGAGAGAGTTCCGGTCGTCGTCGACGTGAGTGACCTCTGCGCACCATCCCGTCGCTCAATCCTCTCACCGCAAGATTCACCTCTGACATTGCACTCGCAGCGCGTGGCGGCCGTAACCGTCGTCGACAGCATCAAGCTCCCTACTCCCACATTCAAGTCGTTCGCAACAACGACACGCCCTCCTCACGCGCCCGAGACGGCAACAATCCCGAAAACCTCTTCAGGTACATTCCCTCGGAAAACGAGGTCACCAGCCTTCGCACGACGCGCCCTCTCGATAACACGCAGAGCTCCGCTGTCGCGTCCGGCCAGACCTTTGCCGACATTGCACGCTCCGGAGCCGCCCGCGCCTCGACGAGTGACCCGGCCGGCCAGCGGTCGTCGAGCGGTTTGATGAAAATGCGCCCCAAGCAGAAGAGCTGGAAGCCGCTGGATCTGAGCGACATCGACAGTAAGTAGACATCGTTCGGTTGACATGCAGCTCTTGCTCATCAATCAGTTTACGCAGGGCGCTCCCCTCTGACGGGACGAAGCGACACCTCGACTCCCATCGAATCCGACTCCGCCAGGGACGACTTTCCAGATTCTGCCATTTCCAAGACATCTCCCGACAGCTTCAGCGAGATTACATCTCGTGATACATCCCTGCCCCGAGCAACGGTCCCCGAACCTCGTGTCCAGACCATGGCCTATGTGGAAACCACCACAGCCGTCCACCACCAGCAAGAATTGGATGAGATTTACGAGACTTTTGGACAACGCTTGCCCGACCCCGTTTGGCTGAGGGCCAATGAAGGAAAATCCTCGTCGCAGGTCAAGTTCATTCAGCACCCCAGTCGCGATGTCACGGCCCACCGTTGGTCTGCCCAGAACTTCGAGTGGCAGGAGATTGGCCGTTACTCTTGCACCCGCAAGTTCATAGATGGCCATGTCATATCGCCAGTCTTTTTGCAGCACATTGAGGCAGACCCCTCGCGCCCGCACTCGCTCAAGTACTTTGCGAAGCTGGCCAGTGACTACTCTGGTTATGTCAAGTCGCGCCCTCCCAGCATCAGTTCTTCCACACCCTCAATGTATGCGCCGCGTCCCAGCCTCAACTTCAATCCGTCCCTTCATGATTCAGCCCGCTACGACTCATTGTCGTCCATCGCCAGCTCACAGCACGGCATGGAGTTGCCGTCTCTGGCCAACTTGTCGCTCAACGACCGCCCTGCAGTCATGCACGCAGCTCGGCCTCTCCAGACGGACATGCACCTGCAAGGCCTCGGAGCTTCAGAGGACGACCCATTCACAGAGTCCGTCTCGCCCAGAAACACTCGTGCCTATGTTCCAAGCCCGCAGGTCCTTCGCAGGGCGATGAACCCTGGGCAACAGAATTCCATGATGGACTTTGCCTTTCGCTTCCCTCCCCCCGGTATGTTGAATCGACAGCGCGATGAATCGGTCTATGATGTCTCAGACCAGGACGACATGAGCGTCATGAGCAGTGACCGCCGCGCCTATTTCGCCGATCAGGAGCGCAAGCGCCTCGAGCAGATGAGGCAAAGTGTTTTGAACCCTAACAACGGATACTCGGGTCATGCGCAAGGCTTCCAGGGTGCGGAACCGCAGCAGAACCACGGATACCACATGGCCGCTGCTTCCTTATATTCCCACCAAGCGAACCATGAGGCTTCTTACGAACCACTTACTGCCGTCTTTGCCCCCCAGGAATACCAGCCCCTCCCCACGCTTTTGAGAGGTGGTTCCAACACGGATGAGAGTCGTGCGCGCATGCGCGAATACCTCAACAGGACCGCCGAGGAAGTAAATCACGATAACAATTACACGACTCCCGCAGATCTTGTGCGTTCGGAGTCGTCTGAGCCCATGTCTCGTCCTTTCACTCTGGCCCCGCCTGGCCTGGAAAGGCCTACCTCGTCGGTTTCCCAGGCTTCTCGAAGCGCGCTGCGAACGAGCGACCCTGACTTTGGCGGAGCTCCATCGACAGCCCCTGTATACGACACCTTCACCAAGCAGGGTCCGACGCCTCAAAAGTTCGAAGGTCCATTCTTTGAAATTGTGCAGCCGAGCACTGCCAACCCGACTTTGCACCGTTCCGTCGTCAGGTCTCCGGAGCAGGAGATGGACGATTGGTGGAACTCTGGCTCAACTACAAACTACCAGCGACGAAAGGAGTATCTCGACTCCTTGCTTGCTGCCGGCGCGATCCACGGTTCACAGGAGGGCGTGCACCACCTCTTGATCATGGCTTACGAGCAACTCCGCACCTACACTCGCGAGCCTGGCACCAAGCAGCCCTTTGCCCCCTTCGGCAAGCCTCCAGACTGGTGCATCGATCGTAGCCGCGTCTACAGCAACACCAAGTCGACCTTTTTCGGCGAAGACTACGGCGAAGTCCCGAAACGCATCGGCCGCGACCCGCGCTTCAAGCCCACGCCCACCTTTGGCGCCGCGTTTCCGGTCGAGCCTCCCTCCCGTGGCTGGCCTGAAGAGGACAGCTTCAGCTTCAATGCCAACCCCGGCGGCGCTGCTGCCTTGGGATCTCGCATTGGATCGTCTGCGCAGCGCATTCGCTACTAGAGGCTTTCCACTTGACGACGTGGCCGCGTTAGACTCGTTGTTTGAGCACACCGGCCTTGCTTAGACTGCTGTCGTCGTATGCAGGAAGGTGGTTCGTTGCTTAGACTGGCCAATTGCGTCTGTCTGCAGCTCTGAATGGTTTTGAGGAGCAGTGGCTTTCGTTCCAACACGCCTGACGACAGTTTTAAATGGACTCCCATCCGCACTTCTCACTCGTCTTTGCACGCAGCTCTAACCCAACGCACTGGAGACTTCGGCGAAACCGACGCGGTGGAAAGCTTTTGGACAATATCTCCAACTGCGTGGTGACGCAGGCATTATTGACCGTCTCTCACTCTTTCTTTCGCTTTGATATCACTTGCTAGTAGGTAATGCGAATGCGTCGATATTTTTAGTTTGATCGCTGCTGGGACGAGTGATGTGTCTTGCGCCGATAGGTGCCGTGGTTTGGTGTGCAGTGATGCTCGCTTTTACTGTTGTGCGTTGACCTCCCTCCTAAGCGCCCACAGAAAAAGACGCTGCCGCCTCCGCCATCAACATAAGGCGTGCAGAGAGTGACGCCCCGATGCAAGCACAGCCAGAGGCGGCGGTCCAGATGATGCTTGACCAGGAAAAACGAAGAAGAGATCAGGGAGAGGGAGAAGACTTTTCGAGGTCACAATCGCGGAAGTAAAGGCCCAGTTGTTGGATGCGGACGCGGCCGCGCGCAAGACAAGGGAGGAGGGTGGGTGGTGGATGCGAGGTTCTTTGTATCTGCCGGGACCGCGGCCGTCGCCACCGCCGCCGAAAGGCAGACTAGATGTACGTCATTCACACCGTCAATCATGCAGCTCTGCCCGTACCATGAGTTGGAGAGTTCCGCGGCGTGTCAGACAGACATCGTGCGTGCTTTCTTTGCCACCGTTGGTCGTTGCGCGCTTTTCGCGGTCCTTCCTTTCAAGTGTTTACTGTGTAGGCAGGAACATCCTCCTTGCCTAGTATAGTAGGCAGCTTGGACAGTCTAGGGATGGCAGACGAGACGCCTCAAGTTGCGCGGATCCTACCTAACCTTGCCCCTTTTTTGCGCACATGTCGCTGGCATACCACCCCCTTACCCCCTACCCCTGCCCCCTGGCGCCCCCTGTGCGCATGTATCTGGGTTTTGAAAAAGTTCTCCTCCGGCCAATGTTCTGTAGATGTTTGAAGTTGCAAGCACGGGGCTAGCCCTTTTGGGATGGTTTGGTAATGCCTGCCTACATGTATGCTCGCCCCGCGCATCGGATGGATGTACCTGTTTCCCACCATAGTGCCGCCTCCTACATAGGCTACTCCGCCCATGTTCTCATCCATGCTTGAAGCTGTAGCGACTTGGCCGTTTTGGACGTCTTGCTTTTCGAATTTTTCGATTACAGGATGCTGCAATCTGCACACCCGCGCGACTGTCCGGGTATTCATGCATCAACATCGCTCCGCTGGACTAGCTCTGTCTACCCATTGGTAGTAAAGCGGGAGGCACGGCCATGGTGCGCTGCCTGCCTGTCCGTCTCACGCCATGCTCAGATGGTGATGTGAGTTGGGCAAAGGTCAAGCCGGTCCGGCATATTTCACCGTCGACGACAAAGTTAACAAGCACTTGGTCCAGTCTGCAACACGATCGACTATCTGCAAAGATATGGTCTCCTCCCTCCGCCTATTCCCTGCTGGACTGGTCGATGAACAGGCGACTATGAGCGTCTTGTTGGCTTGTCCCTCTAGAAGACCGTCAGGAGTTCGAGCAGTTTGGCACAGTGAAGCTTCTCCGTTGTTTGCTGATCATCACTGTTCTGTCTGGCAGCAGCCGCCATGTGATTTCGGTCCGTCGGCCTCTAGCCCCATGCATTTTGCTTGCAGAATGGGTCGCCTCTTCTCTCGCCGAGTACGTGGATACGCAACGACTAGAACTCTACACGTCCTGACCCACGTCAAATTCCACAGGGAGATCTAGGTTGAGAACCAGGAGGCAGGTACGGGGCAGTGTATGCCGAATCAAAGTTCAACAGCGGGCGAAAGGGGAGGCGGAGGAGCTGGAGATGGCGGAAGTGTAGAAGTAGACCTTGATGAGGAAACTTTACACAAGAAGCAAGATGTGAAGTAAGAAAGGGAAAGGTCGGTGGATGTTTTTGGCGGGCAGGAGCACTCACTCACTAGCAATCACCGTTCCCAGATCACAGCACCCATGTTTGAGGTTGTAACTAGTGCACCTAATTTGGCCATTTGGCCGCGCGGGGCTCCCAGATCACAGCAGCTGTGTTCAATGTTGAAATCTGCGCGCCTGGTTGGGCGCAGATGGCTTTCAGATCATGGCACTGCGTTCGAAGCTGGAACTAGTGCGCGTAGATCGGCCGCGCGAAGCTCCCAGGTCACAGCACCTTTCACTGTTGCAGTTGCAGTTCAAGGGCCCAATCGAGCACAGATGGCTCTCAGATCATGGCACTGTGTTAGAGGTTGAATCTCGCGCGCCTGATTAGGCCGTGTGCGATTCCTAGATTGCAGTGTCCGTGTTCGATATTGTAAGCTTGGTAGTCCAGTCAACAATTGCGTCACCATTTCAGCCACCTTCAACCCTCGCTCGTGCCGTTTCCACTTTCGAGTACTTTTCTCGAGCTCGGCCCATGAAAGACGTGGTTGAGTCGCCGCCTCACATACATTGCTGACGATCAATTTTGACAAGCTGATAAGATGTTGCTGAGAAGCTGGCATGTTGAAGCCGGAACAACTGTCTATTCCCAGGTATCGCGGTTGAAGCGCGCGAAATTAGGTGCAAAAATCAGCTTCGAATGTTGGCCTAGTAGCGCCCAGATCCAGACAAACTCAGTGCAGGCACATTCTCGCAATCAGACAGCTAGAAGTATCGTTCGAGTGATTAAATATTTTCATTTTCCGTCGCAATCATGAGTCCACTTTTGCCTTTAAGGCCTCCTGGTCATTTAATCCTCTACCTGAATTATTGTAGGCATGATGTCCTATCCAAGAGACCCCTTTTCCATCTCGACTTGCCGCGACAGTGTTTGCAGCAAAGCGATTAAAGTCCTGAAACCCATTCTTATATTCCTGCCACCACCCCCTGATATAGCGCTTGGTCGCCTGCTCGCTTGCCTGGCAGCTAGTGCCTCGCGATGTCTGAAGTGCCAGCCTATGTACCTGGATGGAAGACTGCCGTGAAGCCTCTTGTTCTTTCCTTGTAGGTTGCTGTGATTACCTACATAACCGATGCCTGGCTCCCAATTTGACTCTTCGATGCTGTGTGACATCTCGCAAATCCATCACCAGCCCACCGACGACAACCACAGCATTTTCATTCGTTGAAGTCTCCATACAACCGGTTCCAATTGGCAGCTTCCCCGGCGTCCATATCCCTTATCCTCTTCGAAATGTGGTTGAGCTGAATGGCATATTCTTGAGGGTATCCATCACTCAAACTGCGCTTCCAGTCGGACTTGTCAAAGCTGTTCTGCTGGCGTTGGAATGTGCAAGAGACCTCGGTAACCCTCGCGGCGTTGTATGCCCACTGCATGTAGTGCCTGGCGGCAATGTCTGCCGCGCGAAAAGTGGCCTGGCCTGGTGGTTTGTAGTAGAAACCAAAGCCAGTATCGGTGCTGGCTTGACCGAGCCTGTTGAAGACCATTTCGCCGAACCAGGCTTGCTCAGGGGCGTACAATCGGAAGACGACATGGTGGTGAATCATGTACTGGGGATAGTATAGCTTGCAGACTGTCTCAACAAGACACAACAAGCGGTTTTGCCTCCCTGGCTTTGGTGTCGGCGAGTATGCGTAATTGGCGAGGGCACGCGGGCGGACAGTGTCGCTTGGCTCAGTTGGGAGGCGGTCGGAGATTCTGTCGCAGAAGTAGTCAACTACCTCGCGGGGAAGCCGACTACAGTCTCGAGGGCTGTTGGCATTCACCCTCTTGACATACTCTTCGAACACTGGGTGGCCTGGATTGACGTACAACCTCACCAGGATCACGATTGCCGCCAGCTCCTTTTCCGTTGGCCCGAATCCTTCGTCATTAACGAGATACTGTCCAAAAATGACGGGTTGATGGATGACTCGTTTTCCGTCGACCTCGTCGACAGCAACATCCTTTTCTTCTTTGTTTAGATCGATGTATCGCTTCGCTCTGGGTCTGCTATCGTCGACAGCCCTACGAGGCAGGGTACCGTCAACAATGGATACAAGCAGCTCTATGCATGACGAGCAAAGTATCATCATGACGTGCGTCACGAATGTAGATCCTTGACTGCCAGCCATCCAGTCGTCCTCTTCTTCATCAGCCAGCGCGACGACAAGCATCCAATATGAATCGAGCAGGAGCTCCATATAGTCGAACTCTGACGGGTCCGTTGGCATATTCACGGGCTCACGAGGAGATTGAAATTCCCTGTAGTCGTTGATGGCCGCAACGAACATGCCGCCTGTGACAGTGTCATCCGGCACTAGGTCGTCATCCGAGTCGTAGTCTTCGTCGCGTGGAGGCACAATAGCAGTGGTGATATCGGGCATGGTGTCGAAGAGTCGGGACCAGGTGTGGGGACAATGTGATGACGGTGCGTGTTGGTGTCGACATTCGCAGCGAGAGGGCGAGAACCGCGGGCAATAGACGGACTGCGGGACAGAAATGGTGTAGATAGGTCGACCGCTGGATGAAACGGGCAGCGTGAGGGTAAGATGGTGCGGTGAAAGAGGAAAAAGAGGAAGAGGAAGAGACGCAAAAGAAGTCCGCTCCACGACGGGGTGCGCCTACCCCATAACCCCTGGAAAAACGAATGGCCGGCGGCGACGACTGTCACCCATTTCGCCCGAAAGTTTTTCTAGCACAAAGCTATTGTCCCGGTCGACGTAGCCATCCCGTCTATCCCATCTACTCGCTACTCTGCTCACTTGCTCCCAATCAACACCTTCATCCCAATATCTCACCTTTCGAATATCGTCTCACGTCGGACGCTCTGGGCGTATTGGGCGACATGAGCACGGGAAAACATCTTCAAGCAGCACCATGGTTCCTTCGCCTCGTATTTCTCCCTCTTTTGGCCCCTGGGTTTTTGTCCTCTCCATTGCATCTCGCATGGTCTGGGAGTGCGTCTAGTCTCTCGTAATTTCGCCATGGTTCTTTCTCCAATATCTTCTGGTTCCGACTCTGCGGTGTGCGTCTACACGCCATCCTTTCTTTTCTGTGGCGAGTCAATGGTCTTCGTTCAAGATGCTGACCCGACGGCTAATTCTTCCTGGCCGCTCTTCGATGCTCTGCTACGGTGCCTCCAGCATTCGGTCTTCTTCTCCCCGGCCAGGCCGCTTGGCATTTATTTGATCTTCTGGCAGCGACCCGGCTGCTCCCCGCTCGTTTGCTTAACGGCATCACAGACTCAGTTCCAATCTCAGCCGGTGCGGCGTGCTGTACAACAAAGCCAAAGCATCTGGAATACAAGCTAAACCTCGCCGACTTGCCCAGACACTTGTAAAGGAGCGAGACGATCTTTCCTTCGCGCCGCTGCAACCACAATATTTGATCAAGGAGTAGATCCGGCGTGAAATTAAAAAGAAGCATTCACCAGAAGCCAGGACGAGACTGCTAGGTCAGCGACAACTTGCTCCCGCTTGTGGCCTTCTTCTCCCATATTTCCTTTCTCCGAGCTCTTATTGCGCATCCATGGGCTCCTCTGGTGCGCAAGGTCGAGTTTTCTTGGCATCGAAGCAGGGTAATCAATGCGAGCTTGACAAACTGCACCCTCCGAAGCGGCGTCAGACGTGGTGGTCACAGCGACTTCTGCTGCTCTGAACCGACCTACACTGCACCACGCCCCATCCCACCCAATCAAATCAACAAGACCGCCAGCGCAGCGGCCGCCCTCTTCCCAGTTCGAGTTCGGCATCCTAACCCTCAGCTCCTGCCAGAGAGCGTCATCTCTCTCCCCTCTCAGCTAGATAAAAGCCGAGCACCAAATGCACTGTACAAGTCAGTGTCACGGCGTTTGAGCACTGCGTGTCAACATCTCGTCTTCGAACGTAGACAGGCGAGATGGATCAATTCGGAGACGTATCTTAGGCGCCCCGGAGTTGGTTGGCATTTTTTTTTAAGGGGGTAGCTGGCTGCCATGGTGGTTCTTCCCGTCGCCCGCTCTTTTCCGCGTCCAAGAGCTCGCTAAGCCAGTTTGCGTATCGCCTCGCTTAGTTGCGCTTGGAGGAGATGGGCGAGCTTGGTTTCCGGAGAATTGACACGCTCTGGTTGGCATCGTCGGCGTCGTCGGCGTCATGTTGGCTGCGGCTCCTCGTCGTTTTGATACTTCTATCAACAGTTGCATCGAGTGCGTGGCATTTTCTCAATGGAGATTTGCCTCGGTCTGCTGTTCGTCGGAGTCATCCTGTTCTACTGCCAGTTTGCATGTTGAAAGACTTGCCAAGTCTTGGGGGACGAGGGGACGGTGTTGGAAAGGGAGAGGTAGATGTGCCGTGCGCTGAAAGAGAAAATACTGCACGAGAGAAGTACACGAGAGCCTACAAGACACTGGAAATGTTTTCATTGGCTCGCTCGCTCGATCGCCATCAAGTCTATCAATGTCTACTTCTCCGACAACTCGTCCCGCATCTCCGCCACAACGTTCTTGATGCGATCCTCCTTGCTAATCTGATCGACCCTCACCAAGACTTTTTCAAAATCATACGTGTCCTTTGCATGCGTGCGGAAATCCTCTCCCAGCGTCAGCACGGTGCCGACGCCGACCAGCGCGCGGTAGAGGGCCTCGCCCTCGTCGAGCTGGTTGATGATTTCGATGAGGTCGTACAGCAACGTCATGGCGCGGTTGACGTCGTGGTTGGGGTTGGTCAGGAGGACGGCAAAGTTGATGTAGAGCGTGGTGATGGCCGTGATAAGGTTGCGGTTGGACGAATGCGTCTTGATGAACGGGCGGATGAGGGGATGCAGCGTGTCAAAGGTGCCGTCGACGACCGCCCGTCCCTCTTCTGTGGAAAAGAGGTTGGCAAAGATGCGGACTCCGAGCATGACGTTGTTGGGGGGAGATTCAGGGGAGAAGATGCCGGCGTCGCGCAAAATCTCGACAAGCGACGTCGACGCGTGGGTGGCAAGGATGGGGGATTTGGCTGCTAGAAGGCGAAGCAGGTCAAGTCCAGGCAGCTGCTTGTCCACAGGCCATGTTGTTGCAATCTTGAGGGCGAGGTCGACACCTGCTGGCGTCATCTTGCCAGACGATTCCAGCTGCCGACACATGGTCGAGAGCGTGCCAATGTCGCTGGGATTCAACGAGACACCCTTCTGGTCTTGCAGGAGCTGCTCGTTGATTTCCGAAATCTTTTTCTCTATCACCTTGAGGTTCGCCGTGTCGATCTTGAGGAATTGAGTTTGTGGGAGGATTTTGGGTTTCGAAACAGGGGGTACCGGCGCGTCAACTTCTCCGGGTCGATATCTCGATTCCGTGCCCCAAGGGTCCGAGCCAGTGGTGGCGGTCTGACCGAGGGTTGCACCCTGGGTGTTGGTGGTGATGAAGTTGGCTACCTGGTCAAGGTATGACAGAGGAAGTTCATTGTCTTCGATGAATTTCCGGGCGGCTTCGTACGGGTTCTGCGAGAGGTTGTAGGGGAGCTTAAGCGGGGGCTTTCCATCCTCAATGTCGACATCGAAAACGTAGTCAAAGTCCTTTCCGTTGTGCGAAATCTTTTTCCCACTACTTCCAGCGGCATCCACTACTGTACCGACGTTGATCCACTGAGCTGCGGCAGTCGACCAGGTGTATGCCGACACATTGCCATTTGTCTCCCGGATCATTTGCACTTGGCCCTCCTTGGTGCCCGACTTGGACGTCAAAAACTCGGGGCCAGGAAGGTTTTCCTTGTTGATGTTGCCGACTTGCTGCTGTGGTATGGCGCTGTCCTTGACGGCATCCTCAAACTCTTTGATGCTCTCGGCATCCGCCTGACGTTCCGGGTCGCGGGAAAAGACACGCACGATGCGGTCACTGGCCCCCGACGCAATGTCGCCATTCGAATTCACAGCAACCGACCAGACCGAGATTGCGGGGTGTGTAATGGTTTGCACGCACTTGTCCGTCCAAATCCTGACTGTGCGATCTTCCGAGCTGCTCACCAGCTCTCCGGTAGGGAGGACGGCCAGAGAGTAGATGAAGTTTTCGTGTCCATGCAGCTCCCCCACTTGTGTTCCGTCAATCGTCCAGAGCCGAATGATGCCGTCGTTGCCGGCAGAGGCAAACTGCGCGCCGGAGGGATGATTCGCGGGTAATCGGACTAGGGCGCGAACGACATCATCGGAGCCCTGAAAAGCCCTAAGAAGCTTGCCATGGTGGGTAAAGAAGCGGATCTGTTTGTCGGCACAGCCTGGTGATGTCAGCATAGTAACACACGGCTCGGCGCGACTTACCGGTGATGATGATCTTATGGTCGTAGGCCAGCACCGCCCACACACTGCCTTGATGGCCGCGTAAGACGACCGAGTCCTCCCAATTGCCCAACGTCCAGATGCGCGCCTCTTGATCCCAACTCCCACTGACAATCGTGCGGTCATTCACGTCCAACGCGCAAATGTTGTGACCGTGACCCAGCAGCAGGGCCTCGGCATTGTCCTGCAGGGTCGATGTGGGCTGACGGACGTCGATGATCGAGTCTTTGCCGCCGGATACGATCAGGCCATGGGGGTAGTCGGACGATGGAGGGACGAAGGCGAGGGAATTGACAAAGGTGGTGCTGCGGGCAGCTATCGTGCAGTCGTGGGACGGCAGCTTCCACACGCGCACAGAAGCATCTCGCGACGCCGAGACGACAAAGGATGGAAAGACCACACTCCTGACCTGGACAAATTAGCGTGAGGGTTGGGGATGAAGGCAATGAGGCGTTGACTAACATCGTCCTCGTGGCCCCGCAGCTGAGCGGAGAGCTTGAAGTCGCCCATGGGTGGGCCAATTAAGGGGAGATTCAGAAGAGGAATGGAGTGCAGCGAAGGATCGGAGGAACAGCTGCGTGCGCCAGACGTGAGATGGTGAGAGGGGGAGGGGAGCGTGGTGTGAGGTGTGGCTGCGGGTGGTCACTGACGTACCAGACGGCAGGTGCCGGGGGATCACGTGGGCCCAGAGCGGGGGCGGAGCGGAGGAACTATTGGCGACGACGCGGCGGCAACGACTTGATGAGCCGCCTTCGGATCATGCGGCCACGACTTCGGATTTCCTCCCGTGCCAGACACTCCATGTCTCCTACTGCTTGAGCTCGGCCGGGGCCTCGCACGTCGTCCTGCCGCGTCGCCAGTTTTGTTTCCTCTTCCATCACGCGATTCGTCTCGACTCGACATGGCGGGAGGAGCCCTCGACCAGACAAGCCTGACGCGCCTTTGCCGCTCGCCACTACGACTCTATCGCAGGTCCGTGGCACCTGACAGCTGTCCTTTGATCTGGCCTGGCCTGCGCCACTGGTCGTCGTAGCTGTCGTCGTGGTAGACTTTTGATGACTCCAAGTTGTAAATGCTGAATTCACTCTTGAGAATACTCCGAAATCACTGCTTGGCTGCTTCAGCCATGTCCAACTGAGCCACATTGTTCTTGGAATTGGCCAATTTGCAGCAGTCACCGGCATGGCCAAGGATCCTTTGACCCCTCATCCTTGCACTACTATCGTGCGCCACCATTGGCTTTCGACATGTTCCCGGTCCTGCCAGCATAACGCGCCAAGCCGCCTGTGACCCTGTCGATCTCCCCCCACGACGCCTGCAGCTACCATGGCCACTCCAGAGTAGATATATTCCGCCTCCCCAGAAACAACTTGTCCACCATCCAGCACTCACCACCACATCACCACCACTACTACACTCACCATCACCATGGAGGCCAACAACGAACTCCTCGCAGCCTTTGCAACGTATGTTCCTTTCCTCCTCTGTCTTGCGTCACTAACCCTTCCAGTCTCTACGAGAGTGCCAAATACTCTGACCTCATTGTCCAATGTGGCGACCGAAGCTTTCCAGTCCACAAGGCCGTTGTCTGCTCAAGATCGCATTTCTTCGATGGAGCATGCAGCCATCCTTGGAAAGAAAACATCACTGGCATCATCGACCTGAGCGAAGACGATCACGAAGCTGTGGAGCACATGATTCACTGTATGTCGCCAGTCTCTTTTTCGAATTTCCAATCTGACACGTCCAGACTTTTACTACCTCGACTATCTCCAACAACCTAAGTCTGCTCCAGTGTCCCGCCGCCACTCCATTCAGAAGCGCCGGCCATCCGACCTTGTGCTGGTCCAGGAAGATCCTCTGTTGGCGCAAGCTCAAGCACAGGCGATCAGCAGTCCCGACAGCTCGGCTCCTGCTAGTCCGCTTTCGCCCTCCCCGCATTACCGCACAGACTACTTCCCCGACACCAAGGCGCCACCTACGCCCGATCTCGACCAAACGTTTGACGAAAGCCTACTAGACTCGTACGAGTCCGACTGCGACGACGACGAGTGCGACGCCTTTTTGCAGCCGCCCAATCTCGTCGTCCACGCAAAGGTCTATGCCATTGCTGAAAAGTAAGCCGCGCCACCAGCTATTGGTCGAACTCAACTGACTCGTCACAAGGTATGGCATCACGGGGCTCAAAGACCTTGCTCGTCACAAGTTTTCCATTCAGGCTGAGCACCATTGGGCGACGCTCGAGTTTGCCGACTCGATTCCTGAAGTCTACGAGACCACTGTCGACTCTGACCGCGGCTTGCGCGACATTGTCATTCAATCCTTCCGCGAGCACCCCCAACTGGCACGAAGCAAAGACATGGAACTCGTTGTAAGAGACACTCCCGGTCTGGCCTGGGAACTCTTCCGCATGGGTTGGGGTTTGCCTGTATTTTAAAGATGTTGTACGCTGTACGCTTGTACGTTTCTTGGGGAAGACGTTAGAAAAGGTTTCCTGTACACTGTAGCGAGGCGTTGGTCGGGCGGGCAGGCATTCTCGCTGGCGTTTTTTTCCAACATATGATACCAATCAAGCCGGTCTTCTTTCACCACTCGTCCCCATTGCATGAGTTTCAGAGCCCCGCACCCGCTGGCTCGTCTCGCCCCGCACCGCCCACAGCCTGCTCCTTTCAGCGCTGATGGGCGTCGTGCAGCCACCAACCGGCAGCGCGACGTTTTCTGGCTGCGCGCATCTCGTTGGGGACATGGTCGCACAAAAATCCGCCGTTCCAAAACCGCCCAACCAGAGGGCGCACCTGGGAAAAAAGGAAAAAAAGGGGGGGGGACACACGAATGGTAGGTGAGACGCGGAGTGGAATTTGGCCGGTCCAAGACGAGACGAGACCAGACGATGCACCATGGGATTTGACAGACACTGCCCACCACCCAGTGGTCCTGCGATCAAGACTCTTGACCGCTCCACCCATCTGCCGCACTGGCGCTGCTTCGACGCACCCACAGACCGCTTTGCTTTGCGTTGCTTTGCGTTGCCAATCGCAAGACTGCACTGCACCAGCACCAGCAGCCTGCGCCTCGCTCGGCGCCCTCGCATGCACGCGTCTGACCCTCCGCCATCCAAAAATCCGCGCAAGAAAAATTCAACACATGCACGCGACGACGCGCTTTTCAGGGACAGCCACCAGCGAAAAAAAGGACGCGCAGACCACCATCCGGCAGAGTGCAGCCAAGTAATGTACCTGCCGGCTATACCAAAGTGCCAGTTTCAGACTATGTAGGTATGCGGGTCCAGGTCCAGCCCCCCCATTACACACGGAGGACCGGATTAGCGGCCGTCTTGGTGGTCTGCAGCAGTGGCAGCTGTTGCGCGCAGACCGGATGCAGAGGCGGAGGCGGGACTACCCACCCACCCACCACGAGTCGAGTCGACCCCTTGGCACGGCATATGTAAATGTGCATGCATGGCAGTTTTGTGTGTCTGGAGAATTGCAATTTTGTTAGATTCTAGGGGGCGTGTTGGATGTGTGGGAGGAGCCAGCCAGCCCGGCCGACGACGGAGTTCGACAGCGCCGTGGAGAGAGGCATGGCAGATTGGCGCAGGCCCAGAGCAATGCCCATTTTCTGCGCTGTTGGTCTCTGTGACTCGATAAAACGCATCCTCCCGTCGACCTCAAAGGGCATGGCTGGCTGGCTTGTTCGATCATGGCCTGACCGCTCGGGCGACCCTGACTGCGGCATTGGCATTGGCATGGCATGGCACGCGGGTTTGCGGCTCTCTCCCGCGCGCTTGAGTCGCAGTCGTTGGAGGGTTATGCCGCTTGCTTGCCGCTACCGCTACCGCCGACGACGACCACCACCTGTCGTGTAATAAATCCGGACGAGCGGATTTGCGGACGTTTTGGCGTGCGGATTTGGTTTGTTTTGCCTCAGGTCACGTCTCGCGTCGTGGGTAAGCTGATGATTCATTCAGGCTGGACGGACAGACGGATCTCGTGGACAAAAGGGTGTTTCGATGCTGAAATCGTTGGTCGAGGCACGTGATGGGGATTTCTTTTGCAGTGTCGAGTGTTGCAATGTCAGACTCGATCCTCGACCACGACCTCGACCTCGACGACTGCGGTGGAACCTGCCACCACAAAGGGTTGTACCACGACACAGACGCAGGAGAAGATGCCTCGATGCAAGCCAAATCACTCTGATCTTCCTTGCCACCTCAACGTCGACAATCGACATCGTCAACGGGCATTTCCGTCCCAGCAAAAGCGGTTTGTGAGGTCATTGTCTTCAACCCCGCGTCGACGTCATGGTGGACCAAAGGAGTGGCGGCCACACAGCCCTACCCTGGACGCGCGTTCCAGACCAGTGGCCTCAAGATGGTTGGAAACAATTGCCAGCGCAGCCAAACGAGCTGGTAGCGGTGACGACGATGGCTCTCGTCCGAGCTGCCTGCCCGACCGATAATCGCGGTGCCTGGAAACCAATGCACAGCGGACCGCCGGCGAGGCGGCGCGGGAGCCTTTGCGCTGCAGAGCAGGCCAGCCTCTGTCAATGGTGGTTGGTTGTTATTTCGCACAGTGCATGCAGCCACCGTTTTAGTCGCATGCCATCCCTCAGGGTCTGTTTTGACGGGTGTCTCAGAGATGTCCATCACTGAAGCCATTGGACAGCTGACGGCGGGGACGCCAGCTGCTGCCAGCGAGCGAGTCCAGCACGCCCGGTGGGTATCGACCATCCAGGAACGATGTGATAAAACCGGCTCTTTCCCAGACAGAGATGGAACCTACCGGGAGTGACGTCTTGTTTCCAGCGTCATCTTAGTTTGCTTTCGACGCTGCAAGCTCCTACATTAGAACACATGTGGTTGGTCGTTGACGCCAGCTCGGCCGAGGAGGCTCGGGTCGGGCGGGGTGGCGTGGGTCGCCAAGCATTGGGTCGACGAACAAAGTCGACGGCGACGAGAGAGTACAAGAATGGAAAACGAATTCATCGAGGCTGAGACCAGCTGCTGTTATCCACCGGTCTGCTGGTCGTCGTGATGAATGGTAAAGGGGTGGTGGTGGGGGTAGACGCTAGTTTAGCTTCGGTTCGGTGGGCGAGCGGGCGGCGGCCCGGCCGAGCTTGCACAGCCAGGACACATTTGCGCTGCAGGCGGCTGGCATCGATGGTGATTGAAGATTGATTGTCGGCGGTTGTCATGTCAATCATTTGTGGGTTATGATGCCATGGTGCACTGAGCGTAGGCGAGCGTAGGCGAGCGCGTAGACGAGCGCAGACAATGTGTGGCGTACCACCATATCTGTGCCACAGTTGGTATACACACAACCAACGGACTCTTTGAGCCTCAGGGAGAGGCCGTGGAGGCCGTTCTTGGGCCGCTGCAGAGCCTCCACGATATTGGGCTCGGGCTCGCGCGAGATTGCAAACGACTTTTACCAGAATGAAGACCCAACGTGCCAGTGGATATCCCCGTTGGGCGTAGAGGCATGTCCTGGCCAAGGGAGAGCAGAACGCGCGTTCGGGGCGGAGTGTGGTCGACAAGTCGTGGCCGTGGGTGTGCTGGGCATGGCGGAGGCGGAGGATCGACGGGCGGGGGCGGAAGCGGAGGCGGAGAGCTAAGCGAATGGCGCTTGGGCCAAGGGCGGAACGTTTGTCTTGACCTCGTGTGTGACCGCCTCCTTTTCAACGACTCTCTGCTAGTCCTCCCGTCTATCGATTCAACAGCCACACTACCGACTCCACAGCTGACATCTGGACTCAGCTGGCCGGCGACACCATCAGGTGTAGTCCATCAGGTGGATTATTCATTGCAACAGCCCAGTCTCGCCATCCAACTCAAACCGTGGATTCGTTCAGGGCGGCTGACGAGAGCCTACACTTTTTCTTCTTTGTCTCGCCACTCTGCCGCCCTATATTTTCACTATTAACCCTTGGCGTGATGGAACGCCGAATCTCAGCTGAACGTCGCCTTAGAGACTGGGAAACGACACGCGCACCTCTGTCAGTCGCGTAAACAGCATCGTGTCGAGACGCGTCACGTACCAGAAAGCGAGTCAGAAACAAACCGCCATGAGAGGCACCACAAGGAGCAGCGCATTCCTAGGTCGATCATGGTAAATCTTTTGCCCGTGGTCAGACACGCCTCATCCACCGTCGACTTTTATCAGACGATGCAGCCTCGTTCCCATCGAGCCATGGATGGATCCCACACGTGTTACCCCACACTGGAATCCTTCTCCTGACAGCGGGTCTAGCCTCTTGCAACGCCTCATCTGGATCCACTCGTCTCGCCTTGCCCGCCTCATGGCGTTCACAAACACTGCTGTGGAAAACACTGACAGCTCCTGCGCGATTAATCAACAATCTGCTCGAGGCAAGACATTTGCAGCATCACGGTGGGCGTCCTCCGAGTACGATTGATATTCAACGTTTCTCCATTCGCCTCATGCTGCTTCACCATGGCAGAGGTCGCCATCTGATTGGTCCGACCATGCAAAACACCTTTGGCCGACTCGCCGACACGGTCTCGACCAAACACTGCCTCTTATTCTAGACCACCTTTTCCCTTATGCTGTGCCGACCGAATACGAAATTCTTCGGCAGAGGCCCTCTCAATCAACGGTGAGTCTTCGCCTCATCCTGCCGCACCTGCTCTTCATTTCCAAGCCGTCGCGTCGCCTTGCTTCGCCCAGTGTGCACAGTTCAACGGTGTAGACTTGCTTCATTGGCATCGCCTCGTCCGCCTGCCAATGATTCGCACTCGTTGCGATTACGGGAATGGCTGCTGTGCTCGACTGAGCTTCAGACGGCTTGCCGCACCCTTGGGAGACGTGGTTCAAGCGTCAGGGGTGCTTGAGGCGTGGAATATGTTGCCAGGAGCAGGAAAAGATGTTGCCGTCGTGGAGCACATGGGTCCCGTCTTGCTGTTGGATCATGGCATTGCGGAGCGGAGAGACCCTTCCTGGGTCGTCTTTCCGCTCGCGCTGACTCTTGGCTGTATTCCTTTTCATGGCATCGCACACCGTCAGTCCTTCTTCTTGAAATTGTCGCATGGACAAAGCATAAGGCTTCGTCAATATCCAAAGAAAGGCTTCTGCGTTCAGCCTATCGATGTACTTGGTTTTTGCCGCCGAGTTTCTCCTCTTCATTGGCGCACTGCTGTGCGGTCGTCCTGGAGATGCTAGTTTGCCATCTCTTCCTTGCGTCAATCGTGCATCATCGACCCTCCAGTGCTCGCTTCGATATCCTCGCGGTGTACTTTCATCGGGTCTTCGCTCATCTAAGCTTTTGCATCGAACCTCAGTCTTCCCCCCCCCCCCCCTCTTCTTCCTCGTCACTGGTTTTGGTTTGCGAGTGCGATGCGGGCTCTTCGTCGTTCGAACCAAATGCACAGTTCGTAGGCTTTCAAACGCAGTCATTGTCTCAGGACAAATGCAAGATTCTCAGATCATACCCGCCGCGTGCGCAAGTCACTGTTGATTTACTTTATCTTCACGCCTATCTTTTTCCTGCGAGTCGCAGAGTTTTGTCCCACGCGTCTGTCGCGTCGCGGGTTTCCTTTCTTAGAAGTCAAACCGCGAGGTCGTTGAAATAAGCTTTGAGGTTTCGTCATCGGATACGAGACGTTGCAACCAATCCCGTTGGCAACCCTCGCAGTAACAAAACTAGGTTTTTGACGAAGACAGAATCGAGTCTTGATTGAATATTAGTCGGCGCATAAGGCGCGTATGTTAATGAGAGCAGAACAAAGCTCTCCGCCCGATTGGGCCAGAATCAGTAGGAAACAAACAAGGTAATGTGGTCGGCAGTACAAACAAGGGAAGACGCTTCTACATCTTTCAGTCATTGCACCCGCTGCATTCCTTCACGGGTCCGAGGGCTAAAATACTACTTCGCCTTGGCCTATAGATAAACCTCCGTCTTCAAATCAACTCAGTACGGTTTCCAATCGTCAACTTTATTTGCGGGCCTAATCTCATCAGCACCACTCTCACATCAGGGGTCCAACTTACGCGGCCGATTGTCACCCGTCTCGTTCTTGTACCGAATGGTAAACGATGGAATCTCCATGTCGCTCAAGTCCCTCTTCTTCGTCGAAATGTCAGGCCTGAGGAACCAATGAAAGGCCACATTGACGTTGTCAACCGAGTCGGCCGTCGTGATGCAAGCCTCGTACGTCGGACCGGCGTCAAAGTCGATGCCGGCCTCGCCGGTGCACGGCGATAGTGTCGACAAATTCTCTTTCGAGCCCTCCTGCTGCACGCTGCAGGCGGTGATGGAATCAGTGTAGGCCGTGTTGTCGGCCGTAATCTTGCTGAGCAGGTAGATGGGCGCGTCAAACTTGATGCCGGACGAGCAGGCAATGTCGTCGACGTCGCCCGCGCCCTTGGTGCCCCCAGCTGGCGTGTCAATCTTCTGGCAACCGGCGTCGTAATTCAGCGTCGGCACCTTGAGGAAGCGGGGCACGCAAAAGTGGTTCTCGGGTGCGCACAGGAACTGGCCATTCTCCGTGTACGCTTCGCGAGGGTTGGGGAAGTTGCGGAAGCACGTCGCGAGCATCTTCTTCGAATTGAGGCACTGCGCGTTGCGCGTCGTCCACCGCACGCGCCCGAAGCCGTAGCCGCCGTCCTTGGCCGAGCATACGTTGCGGTTGATGGCCGACACGAATTCGTCGTCGAGGTTGAAGGGCAGGAAGACGGCCAGCACCACGGCCGTCAGGATCCCGAAGATGAAGATGAGAGAGAAACGTGACGGTTTGGTTGGGCGAAACATGATTGAAAGTGATGAGCGAGAAGACCAGAAAGCGACGCTCAAGTACGTTCAGCGTCGCCTGAACTTATCCCAAGGCGTCTACTGTCCACCCAAGCTTATTCC
Source organism: Phyllosticta capitalensis (assembly GCF_038381095.1). NCBI lineage: Eukaryota > Fungi > Ascomycota > Dothideomycetes > Botryosphaeriales > Phyllostictaceae > Phyllosticta > Phyllosticta capitalensis. Next base: position 136,495 of record NW_027117448.1, on the reverse strand, counting down.
AAACAATGTGAGCAACTTTCTTCCTATCTGGATCCTCTCAGATAGCTAATTAAGCTTGTCACAGTTTTGGAAGAGACATGGCGATGCCAAATGCTAAATAAGGTTCCTGCCACATCGGGTTAGCAAGCGCCTAATCTAAACCCAAAAGAGACCAATCAAGAGGCGGAACCTAGGATTAACAACACAATGGTTTAACAAAGCGAAATAAGGGTAGGCAATGACTAACTCTCCTCTTTACGAAACTAAATGTCGACCCATCTACAAGTCTCTCTCCGTTCAGCGTCATCCGAACTTAAGGACTCATCAAAGTCTACACGCCGTCGATGTTCCTCCCCAATTTCATCGGCCAAAGATGCAATGTCAAATTTTCCGAGATGCGCAAAGTGTAGCAAAACTAAAGACGAAAGGAAAAGAAGCGAGAGCTAACAGTCATTAGTTCCTGCGTCCGCCATAACCCGCTTAGACACCGCCGGTCGGGTGGTCATTCTGTGCGTGGGAGGTCGGTTTGGAAACGTGGGAGCCGTTGGCTCTTTTTTCACTTTCAAGAGCCGATGCCTGTACACCTGTTTTCTGGAGACTCGGTGGACAAGCTTCTGCCACTGGTCAATGGACAAATCTCCTCCGCTGTCGATACATGGAGCTAGTCGGGCTGGTGTTTTTGCTTTGGAGTCGGTTCCGTTGTCGCAGGCGCCGTTGGAATGTTCCTATTCGCAGTGGGTTGTTGTGCTGTCTTACTGAGCCAGGGCAAATGTCTGGCCAATCAAGAACGTAATCTCCGCCGCCGTCTTGCTCAACCAGTCAGCGCCGAGAGCGTGTCTGTTGGTCACATCCGTCTGCGGCGCGGCAAGCGCTAAGAGATCGCCACTTATGCAGAAAGCTGGCAGTAAGGCGCGTTCGGCGTCCGTCAACTCTCATCTCCACTCGAGGCTAGCCATGGAGTTTGGAAGTATCGTGAGCTGGTGGAAGAGTGTCAGCGAAAATGTTCTCTGGGCCCAGCTGTCAGGCTGGGAGAGGTTCTGCAATTGGCGCAAGAGTTGCAGGCCACAGCTTTTCGCCGAGCCTGAACTACAGGCGTATCTGAACAGGCTACGCGAGAGACGAAGGCAGTTTGGCCTGGAAGGAGATGTTAGCTTGGAAGCAGCCATTGAGGACCAAAGTCGGCTGCAGACCTGGATGGAGTTTCAGGACTATCACCATCGATTCCAAGCAAATATCCAGAAAAGCAACGGTTGTCGGGATATTATAAAGGGCCGCAAGGCCTTACTAGACTGGATTGAAGAGCAGCGTAAAGTCATGGTTACTGAAGAAGCCCCTTGCTCACCTCCTGAGGAACAATTCCGTCGAGCTGCTATGAGGCAAGATGAAAAGACACTGAATCAACCACGCTGCAGTAGAAACAAGGTGCCTGCACCGGTGAGCGCAGATAACCTTATTACTCGTCGCAGTACTCGCCGACGTCAACAGAACTCTGAATCTTCACTGGAGGTCTCCAAGAAGTTGCGGAATGAAACCACCACTACAAATCCTGGAATTCCACCCCGCCGCAACATCAAAAGGAAACGAAGCGAGAGCAAATCCTCATCAGGATCCGAGACGCGCAAAATACCGCAGATGAGCAAAACTAAGTAAAGATGAAAGAAAAAGATGCAAGAGCAAACAGTGATCCAGGACGATTGAAAGAAGAAGACTGCGGCCTAAGCGCGTTACTGCAACTGCCATATCCGCTCAGACACCGCCGCCCGGGCTTTCATTCTGTGCGTGGAATTGGTTGATTCGGAAACGCGGGAGCTGTTGATCCTCTGGCGGCCTTTTCAACAGATGGTGCAGTCGACACATGGGACTCTCGAACCTCTGTCTTTTGGCGTTTCGATGGCTTTCTGGTGGGGGAGCCTCTACCACTGCTCTCTGAAGCTGTCGGCTGTCGAGCTGGTTTGACGGTGGAAACGTCTTCACTGCTGACGGCGAATGAAACCATCGACTGCGCAGATGGTGTCGGTTCTCTGAAAGCGGCCCCGTTGACGTAGGCCTCCCCTGAACGTTCAAAAATTCCCCATTCACAGCCCATTTGGAGACATTGCTCCGCGTCGGGCCTTTTCTTTGGATCCAGACAACGGTTTCGACCTGGCTTGGCTTTCCGGTGATGAGATCGTTGCCGAGTCCAAGCGTTTGGATCGGCAGCTCCTTTTTCCGTTCGTTGTACTCCTTTACAAATTGGTGCAATCGTTTGGTGTATTCTGTTTTGATCTTGGGATTGCTCTGAGCACGGTGGTGCGGAAATTCGATTTCAAATTGGATGCCACGAACGGAAGGGACGTTGATCGTGACCTTCTCCCAATGTTGCGGTCCTGGCTCGAGGGCAAGAATCCAGGTGAACCCCTGTCGTCTGAGATGTTCATTATCCCCTTGGTGTCCTACGGACATTCCGTACTGTGATCCATCATGTAGCAGAATTCGATGGGTTTGGTCAATGGTGACATGGAAATGGCGTTGGCTGACTCCTTGTCCCAACCATGTTCGCTCTGAGTCGTCAAGCACAACATCACATTGACTTGGATCTGAGCCAAACACCCATCCCAATCCCGGATTTTTGAGGCGGTCCTTGAAGAGATCGCTAAATCTGAGCAGTAAATTTCCAGGTCTCAGAAGTTCTTTTGACAAGTCCCTGGCTTCCGACTCCAAGGGCTTCAAAATTTCTGCCGCGGTATGTTGGACTGGGTTGGGAACGGAGAGGCACCCATTCTCTGGGAGTGCGAAGGCCTTGTGTGCTGACAAGCTCGATGGAACTAAAACTGCAAAGATGTCCAGATCAAGCATCTTCCTGGTATCACCATTTGTTTGGTGACTGGCCGAGTTTTTGCTGGTGAAATAGAAGATGCAGTCTTAGAAAAAGTAACAAGAGATTGTTGAGAGTCTTGGGCATCTTATACAAGCAGTCCAGATTTTTAAAACCCCAGCAGTTCTTGCTCAACTGGCGTCAATCCCGGGGGCTGAAATGACCGAATGGGAACAGTGAAGCAGTGATCGCGGACAGATTTTCGAGATATGGTACTGTGGCCAGCAGCCTCAAGCCATTGGGCTGTGTATGCTGTCCAGGCGGCTATTTAGTGGTTTTGCGTGTTCATAGATGGGCTGTCAGTAGGAGGCGCGGATAAGACATGCGCGAATGGTTATTCGCAAAAAGCTCGTTGCATCAGCCATCATGCGAGGTTTGTCTTGGTCAGAGAATTTCTTCGTTTTCCCGGAATACGCGAGCTATTGGCGCCTATTCAATGGTTTTACGTGTTCGTGGCAAAGCCGTGAGGCTGCGTTGGCTCTGCTGCGTAGATTGTCGTGGCACTGCAATGACTGTAGGGTTGCACTTAGACCTGCTGAGTCAGCGCAGGTATCCCAGTTGGCAACCACATCAGATAGGAATGTACTCCGCGCTTGATTGAATTTCTTCAACCAATCAGATTCCAGAGCACCTGCGTGCGACACCAGCTCCGAGGGCTGAAGCGCGCTTACACTTTACCACCAAAACAACGCAAGGAAACGCGTTGCACGTCTTTTCCTCCTCGTCATTCCAGCGAAACTTACCCCTCCAGCGATGGAATTAGATGCTTTGGCGTTTTCCCGCATGTTTGGGCCAAGTCTGGCGCGCATCCCTCGTGTCCTTGATCTTGAGGACTTGAACAAAAGGCTGGAAAACACTTCAAGTCCTCGATGGGCATCGCCAGGAACTTTCATCACACCCGAGCGCGAAACACCCGAATCTCAGCGTATATCCATAAAGACTCCAGATTCAGAGTTTGCGCATCAGCAAGACTTGGAATGGGAGGATATGGCCCGAGAAGAATTAAAAAGATGCGGGTGTCCTCCTTGCTGTCCCAGCAGCTTTGAATACCCATACGAGAGCCCCTTGGGTGAACTTGAGGGTCTGTTAGGGTGGTGGAAAGCTCGATCCGTCTACTATGCCCGAGGGCCCAATTGGGTGCTCAGGAGCCAGCTGGTAGACTGGCAAAGATTTTGTCGGTGGCGAGATTTGGTCCGGCCTCAACCTTGCACTAGACTCTCTATGCGCAGATACATGAACGACCTCCAAGAAAGGCGGAACGATCGAGTCGAACTGGAGCTAGACGTATCGAATCAAAGCCGTCTGCAGACATGGATTGAATTCCAGGACTTTCACCACCAAATGCACGCATTCATCCAAGAGACTGGCCCAAGGCACGAATTGGAGAGACATAAGGCCTTGCTAGACTGGATTGAAGAGCAACGCAAAATTATGGTCGCTGAAGAAGCTCCCGGCTCACCTCCTGAGGAGCCATTGCGTCAAGCTGCTATTCGGCAAGATGGAGAGCCGTCAAGTCGCCCACGCCGCAGTAGAAAAAAGGCGGTGGTCGAGAGAAGCAATCTCGTTGAGCAAGAACGGACCAGGAAGAAGCGAAGTCGGCCCTCGGTCGACAACGAATGCAGTGGACCCGCGCACCAGAAGACAGAGATGCCTGCATCAGTGAGTGCAAAAAACATCATTCCTTGTCGCAGCACACACTGACCACAGCAGAGCCCTAAAGACATACTGACGGTCTCTAAGAAGCCGCGGAATTCAACTGCTGCCACAAATCCTGGCGTTGCATCCCGTCGCAGCATTCGCCAACGCTAGCAAGTTATGGCCCGGAAGCAGGATATCCAAACCCCCATCGTTGACAGGGCGCAAAGACAATCGATTGGCGTTTTGGAGACAAACAACAGGGTAGACTGGGAGCCGTAGCATCTGAATAAGATGAATGACCAAGATGGAGCTTCATAGAGGTCCAATACATCAATTTTGAGCTTGATCGACCTGAGATGCCAACAAATCTTCCTAAGCCGAGATGCAAGTTTCCAAGATGCGCGAATGATCAACGAGTAGGAAATTGATGAGAAGCAAGGAGAGAAGAAAGGAACCAAAATGCGGCCGACAAGCAATAAAAGAGTGCGGGCCACTGCAGATGAAGTCCTGTGTTGAAGGCCCGGTAGTAGACCTCATATCTTAGCGACGAGAACCGCCCTGTCTACTTCTTTTTCCAAATTCGGAGATTTCACCTGATTCTCGCTCTTCGTCGCGACTCTTCGTGCTAGGATTCAACCTGGCGCTTTTGACCGGAGGTATTTGATAGGGCTGTCGCGCTGCTCGCTCCGCCGCCGCCGTCGCCGCCCTCGTAACTGGGGGAGTGTAGGCACTTCGAGACGCGGCATCTCGCTGATTGGCGTGAGATGAGCTGACGGGACGTCTTGAAGGCGCCTGTGACTGCTTTGGCACACGGAGAGTTGCCTCTGGCGTTGGCTTGGAAGGCTGGATTTGGCTGATCGTCGGTACCGGCCCATGGCTGCTGTGACCCAATCCCAGTAAGTACTCTTCGGCTGCCCGCCACTTACTTGGACGCACGGGGCCTGATTCCAAGTGGAATAAATCACTGTTGTCCTCGACTGGCACCGTGAACTCGGGGTCTCCATAGATAGGCCCGTTGATGTAGTGCCCGCCAGAAAGTTGAAAAAGGCCATCATCGAGTCCGTCCTGGAGGCACTGGTTCGCGTTGGGTCTCTGTTGGGGGTCGAAACTCAACATGCGTGCAACGAGACGTTCCACCGGGGAGCCAGTTTCCTTCATCCGATGAAGGGTAGGCATCAATTGTTTCGCAAAATCTTCCACATGCTTAAATCCTGTTGGCAACAGAAGCGGACCCTTGTGGAGAAACTCTAGCATCATGATTCCAGTTGCCCAGATATCGACGGCGGGATGATACCTCATTGAATACACCTCAGGCGCTGCGTATGCTGGAGTCCCGCAGATGGACTTCATGGTACCCTCAAAGCACTTGGCAAGCCCGAAATCGGCAATGGCGATGGTGAAAGGCGATGTACTTTTGACAAGGATATTGTCTGGTTTGAGATCTCGATGCGCACAATTACGGTCGTGCATGTGGTCAAGTGCGAGCAAAGTCTGGCGAAGGACGCTCACAAGGTCGTTCATGTTCTTTGGAGGGGTTTTTTGCAAGTTTCCGAGGGGATAAAAGTCCATGGTTAGGCTCATTCGAGGTGTCTCTGCGAATTCAATGACCTTGACGATATTGGGCTGCAATAAAGTCAGCAGGACTAGATCAAAGTTCTCTACTGTGAACTCACATGTTTGTTGTCCTGCATCATCTTGACTTCGTGCCGAAAGGCTCTCAAATTCCTGCTTGTAGAATTGTGGAGTTCTTTGACGGCATTGATTTGGCCATTCTCGACATCAAATAGCTGGTAGACGGCTCCAAATGAACCGGATCCCACTGGTTCTTTGACCTTGTAAGTTATTTGCGTCCGCCCAGCCGTCAAATCATGACTGGGCTGCATTGTGGAAAGGTCTGAACCAATTCCAAGCGTGCCCATTGGCAACTGATTTTGCAGAGATTTGCCTTCTTCGACAAACCTCTGCAGATTGTTGATGTAGTCTTGCTTTCCGGCTCGGTGGTGGGGGAATTCAATGTCAAAACTGTATCCTTTTTTGTTGGGCACATGGATGGTGATTTTTTTCCAAGGTGTACTTTGCCCTGGCTCGAAGCCATCCATCCCTTTTCTGGCTTTTTGAGATGTCCATCAAAAAGATCGCTGAATCTGAGGATTAAATCACCAGAGTTTAGGAAGGGTTCTTCGGGGGGCTCATCCTCTGGCTCTGCTGTCGTGCGCTGGCTGTAGTTTCTTGGGTCCTGCTGAACGATCGGTTTGACTGGGGTCGAAAAATAGAAGCGCCTGTTCTCTTGGAGAGCAAAAGCATCTTCAGACTCCGTTCTGGCGGGACTTAAGATAGCAAAAATGTCCGAATCGATCATTCTGTGGATGTGGAGTTCAGATAAAAACAATGTTTTTGAAGTCTGCGAGAAAGCAGAAACTTTCGATTCCTTTATAGTGTAAAATGCGACGCATCGAGAGCGCCTGTTCAAACATCATTTTCGAGGTTCCTATTTCCCAAACAAGTACGTCAAGGCAGCGATCGCAGTGGGTATGATGCAAAGAGGCATCATGACCGTCAATTTCGCAAATGGAACTTGGGAGTGCTATGCAGGCGGCTATTGAGTGGTGTTACGTGTTTGCGGCGAAGCCACAAAGCTGTAAGTGGGAGGCGCAGGTCCGTCGTTTGCAAGATTGTGGTTCCCGGATTGGCGCGAAATGACAGCCGCCTGCTAGACGAGATTCCACATCTATTTTCTGGATAAAGATCCGTCTAAGCGCCTAATGAGTGGTTTCTGTTTTTGCGGGAAAGCTGCGAGGGGGTGACGTGGTCAGCGAGGGGTGGTTGGCCGGCTGCATGGTTAGTCAGCACGGCGGATGCCTTCAGAACAAGAATGAGCTCCGCGCCAGGTGACACAACCAATCAACAGCAGCGCGTCTGCAATGTCAACACAAGTCACGTCTCGGCGCGGTAAGCGCTGTAGCTCCGGCGTCCGAATGGACAATTCCTCGCCACGTCCTCTCAACCTGTTCGCCTTTGCGTGCCCCCCTCCAATACGCCTGCCTGCACTCATTTTTTGTGTATCATGGCTTCTGATGAGGCATTTGGCCCCAAAGACTCATCGCGCTCTCTTGATCTTGAAATCATGGACCGAAGCTCGCAGCGACTTGCCACTCCGCACATTGTCTCTCCCACGAGTTTTCGCTCACCGACCCCATCTGAGCCAGGAACCCCTTCGTTCATCGACAATCCAAAGAAAGCACGACTTTGGCGTTTCGCTTCCGAGAAGCGGCATCGCAAAGCTCTTGAGGACTAGGGCTGCCCCCCATGCGTCGCGAGCAACATTAAATTTCCCTACGAAGAAATACCCATCGAATATAAAAACATATTCGAGTGGTGGGAGGAGACCGGAGGTCACAGAAGGATTCTCTGTTCGCAGTTCAGAGATTGGAAGAAGTTTTGTAAATGGCGACAAGAGTATCGACCACAGAGTCTTCCAGAGTTCCACGTCTATGTGGACGACCTTCGCAAAAGACGCAAGAAATTTAACCTGCAAGCCGAGGACGCCAGCCTGGAAGTTCAAATCAAAGACCAAACGCAACTGCAAAATTGGATTGAGTTTCAGGATTACCACCTCCGGATTGAGGAGAATCTTAGACAAAGGGACGACTACAATCCAGGAAGAGGCCACGGCGAATTAAATGAAATTGGAAGAGGCCACCCCGAATTATTGTACTGGATTGAACAGCAGCGCAGATTCATGATCCTCAGGGAGACCCACGACCATGAAGAGTTTTCTCGCACCGTTGGAATGATGCTGGCACGCAGACCACGGCCTCTAGATCTTGAACTCTTGAACCAAAAGCTGGAGAACGCGACTACTCCACGATGGGCCTCACCAGGACACTTTGTTACCCCGGAGCGCCAAACTCCAGAGTCGCAGCGATCGCCGCCAACACCGTTTTTTGTAAAGAGTCCAGATCCAGATCCAGAGCTCGAACATCAGAAGGATGTGGCTTGGGAGAAGAAAGCGCGAGGAATTCTAGAGGAATGGGGCTGTCCTCCATGCTGTCCCAGCAGCTTTGAATATCCTTATGAAGGTCCCTTGGGCGAGTATGAAGGAGTACTGGGATGGTTCAAATCTCGTCTCACCGTGTTCCGACAGCCGAACTGGGCTCTCCGGTCTCAGATGAGGGATTGGGAAAGATTTCGCCTATGGCGCGCTGTACGTCGACCACGAAGAGCCACAAGGCTCGCCATGCGCACCTACGTCGACGAGCTTCGAGAGAGGCGGAGAGCTTTTGGGTTGTCAGGCGAATTCCACCTGGAATGCAACACTGCAGACCAAAACCGCTACCAGAATTGGATAGAGTTCCAAGACTATCATCATCGAATAAACAAGGGTCTTGTGGAAACCTTCCGAGAAGACGACGCGAAAAGACATGAGCCTGTCCTGGCTTGGATAGAAGAGCAACGCAAGATCATGGTTGCTGGCTCACCTCCCGAGGAGGAGTCGCCTGGAGCTCCCATCCGGCAAGATGAACAGCCATCGACTCAAATAACCCGCAGTGCGAGAGGGTCGACCACCAAGAAAAGAACTTCCATTGAGCAAGAACAGCCTCGATCCAGCAAGAAGCCGAGGCGGTTTTCGGTCGAAAAAGCAGACTCGACCGCAAACGTGCCGCCGCGCAGAACAAAAGGCAACCCCGAATCCAGTAAAGCCGGAAGGCCCGCACACCAGAAGGTGAAGAAGCCTGTACCAGCCCGTTCTGCTCCTCGTCGCAGCACTCGCCGTCGTCAGTAACCTGTAACGGAGGTTTCTGAGAGGCCGCAAGATGAATCCACCACTGCGACTGCTGGCAGCACTTGCCGACAAAATCAAGGTCCTGAATGGGTAATATGTCGACCATCATGTTATTTCTTAACGCGACGGATGGAGCCCCAGCACACGCGACTGATACTGCTGTTTTCAGTTCAAGAGTATCGGACGCAAGCAAGAGCGCCCTATTTGACGGTCAATTGAGCTTTTAATCAAGCTATTAACTAAGCAGTCAACTAAGCAGTTGACAAAGTATTCAATTAAGTAGTTAATTGAGTAGCTAATTAAGTAAATAATTAAGCAGTCAATTGAGTAGTTGATTACACAGTCTATTGAGCAGCGGATTAAGCAGTTGATTGAGCAGTCAGTTAAGCAGTCGATTACACAGTCAATTGAGCAGTTGATTAAGCAGTCAATTGAGCAGTCCATTGAGCAGTCCATTGAGCAGTCCATTGAGCAGTCCATTGAGCAGTCCATTGAGCAGTCCATTGAGCAGTCCATTGAGCAGTCCATTGAGCAGTCCATTGAGCAGTCGATTGAGCAGTCCATTGAGCAGTCGATTGAGCAGTCGATTGAGCAGTCGATTAAGGAGTGGATTAAGGAGTGGATTAAGGAGTGGATTAAGGAGTGGATAGTCGCGGGGGAAACCCCTGCGGACCCCCTTATTGCCTTAATACCTTGTTGCTTTTATGCCTTAATGCCTTAGCTATGCATGGGCTATGTAGAATATTTATCTGTAATCTAATTAGCTATGGACATCCAACGTTTATCCGAAATGCAATTGGACCAGTCTCATCTTTATGATTGTACCTAGACTCTGCTTCGCTACGCTGGGGATCAGAACTGTCTAAAAAGTCCGTCGTCAACAAGACTTGGAGATCCTGACGGCGGGGTTGATTTACGGTACTGAGGATAAGCAACATCGCCGGGAAAAGAGTCGTGGTCGTTGAATGAGATGATTGGTCTAGACTTCCGAGAATCAAGGTCAAATCAGATGCCAAACAATCTTCATACTCTATCTGCATGACCAGAGCCGCGACGCAAACTTTCATGATTTCAGCCCACCCAGAAACACCAAATTGACCACAAGAAAGTAGAGTAGAACCGAGATGCGACTAATTGGAAGTGAGGTGCGTTGGAAGATGATAGTGCCTGCACCGCCTCGTAAGGAGGCTTTCCATGGTGTTTGAGCCTACCATCGTAAGCACGTGCACACGGATTGTGCACAAGGCCAGGAGAAAGACTTACCCTGTTTACTTCTTGCTTCAGAATCGAGAAATACCACCTCACTTCTGATCTGTGCTGCGACTCTTCGTGCCAGGATTCATTCCGTGAGAGCTTCTGATCGGGGGCATTGGGTAAGGTTGATGGGCTACTCGCTTCGCTGCTACCGCTGATCTTGTTATTCGGGGCGTGTAGGTACTGGAAACGGCACCGCGAGAAGCGGCCGTCCGTTGGTCAGCAGGCGAGGAACTGACCGGACGTCTAGAGGGCGCTTGTGACTGCTTCGGCACACGGAGAGTGGACCCCTGAGACGGCAAATTCTTTCCGTTATTTGGGAATGATCCTGCTGCATAGCTGACGTTTTTCGTGTGCGCGGATTGATTCAGACGGATGGTGAATGCCTGTGAAGCTTTTCCGCCTCTTGTATCGCCGATCAAAGACGCAGACGCTTGGATGCGACCACTGCTCTGTGCGGAGGTGCCCGAATGCTCTGCTGTCGTCTCGCAGGTTACATGAGGTGCTGATATCGGCAAAATGTGCCCAAGTTTGTCGGCATTCACAACTGTCTCGCGATTCTTGGTCATTGTTCTCCTTAAGATGATTGCAACCTGCATCGGGACATTGATTTGCGCTAGGCATCGCTGTTGACTCATCGTCTACCATCATGCGAACAATTAGCCGGTCCAATTGGTTGCCCTTCTCCAATTCCAGTCTCTACTTGGTGGCGTTGCGGAATCCATCCAAGCGGCTAATGACTGGTATTGGTCGCTTATGGCCAGTCTGCGAAAATGAGGCGCGGCTTTATCATCGACGGAGTCTTTTGCCCAGAGCAGCTTCATGTGGCATTCATCGTCGCGAACTCGCCATGGCGAGATGACGTTTCGGCCATGTTCAAATAAGCGAGATAGCGGATTTAGTCCAGGCTGTAGTTGGATGGTTTTACGCGCTCACAGCACCGGCGGGGTAGCGGCGTGAATTGTTTTGTGGAGAGTCGGAGCGCTACGAGGGAGGCGAAGTTGAATTGTAAGGTCACGACTTCTTCTGCTGACTGCTGGGTCAGCCGAGGTCTAGGTTGAATGGGGAATGAGCGCCGCGATCAACCACCAACGCGGATAGATTTGAACTAGAACTAGAGATGCTAACGAAGACTTTCCTGCTCAATCTGTTTGGCCAGAGCTGCAATGCAAATATCCAATTTACAATAGGAAAACAATGAAAAGCAAGTAGAGAAGGAGGACCAAGATACGACCTTTGTAACAGTGTCTACACCACCACAGTGACAGATTGGTTCTTGTCGCAAACAGTAACCGGCTTGTGTCCAAGGCTTGACAAAAGATGCTGTACTAAACAGATGCGTCTACTTCTTAGTCCAGAATCGAGAGAGGCCACCTGATTTCTTCTCTGTGCCGCGACTGTTCGTGCCATAGTTCAACTCCTGAGAGCCTTTGATCGGAGGCATTGGGTAAGGCTGATGTGCTACTGGTTCCGCCGTAGCCCCCGTCGACCTCGTCACCCGTGACACGGGTTTGGAGACACGTGATGGGTCAGCAAGCTGGCTTTTCTTGTCGAGCTGACCTCTCTTGTTCACCGATAACGGACTTTTGCTTCTGCTGGAGCGGTTGGTTGATGGTTGCAGGCCCTGGACCTTCGTAGGCCTTGCGTGGCCAGTGATTGTTGCGTTCTGCGTGCTGGCACGCATCGTGGCTGGGTTACGCCCAGCCTGACCATTGAAGTCGACGAATTCGTTCATAAAACTGTCCCCATGCTGACCGCCGCTCCCTGTCTGATGAGAACTTGCTGTCGGATGACGGGGATTGCCTTTAGTCCCGCGGCTTTCAGTTCCAGGTGAATCGGGATCGACGACCGACTTGCTTGCCCATGCAATCAGACCATCTTTCAACTCGGGACTCTGTAATAGCAATGAGGTAATCTTACGCCATCGCGGCGTCTCGGAGATGTCGTCAAGAAGTATGTATTCCAATGGCCCGTCCTCAAAGGTTTCGCCCGTGGCGGCTCTGCATCTCCTGAAAAGTCCATAGTCGCAACCTCTGTCGAGACATTGTTGTGCAGTCAGACGCTCTTGCGGGTTGTGCTTGATCATGGACCAAATCAAAGGTTTCAGGGCTCCGCATTTGTTGAGTACTCTTTCCACCGGAGCCCAACCTTTACTGATATCCCAATCGATGGGCAAGAGGTCATATATGATGGTCCCGGTTGCGAAAACGTCGACTGGAGGAGCGAAATAGTACTGAGCCGAGTCGGGTTGAATTTCGGGGGCCATCCACCCAGGGGTACCACAATACCGTCTGGTGTAGAAATTGTCTTCGAACTGTTTTGAAAGTCCAAAGTCTGCGATTGCGATCTGAAAAGGGAAGTAGCTCCTGACCAAGATATTTGCTGGTTTGAGGTCTCGGTGCACGCATCTTTGCCTGTGCATGTAACTGACGCCAAGCAGAATTTGGCGAAGCACGCTAACAACATCATTGAGCGTGGCAGGTCTGGTGTCTTGCAGACTACCGTGAGAACAGAATTCCATAGTAATTCGGGGTTGGGACTCGTCTTCAAAGGCAATAACTTCTACAATGTTTGGCTTTTGGAGAGTTAGACCAAATACGATAAGAAGGCTTGTAAATAGGCTTACATGTTTGATTTTTGTCATCAGATCAGCCTCAAACTTGAACTGCTTCCTCTGCTGTGGGGAAGGGGTATGGAGCTCTTTGACCGCAAATATCTTGCCAATTTCCAGGTTGACAACTTTGCGGACCGTACCAAATGCTCCCGAGCCCAAGGGTTCAGCAGCCTTGTAGTACAGCTGGCCTTTCTTGACCGTTATGGGCCTAGAGTGTCCCACAGGAGTGAGCTGTTCGGATTGGACGTTGAGTGCGTCCAGAAATGGAAGCGCGCGTCTGCTCATAGAGACAAATTGTTCCAGCTGTTTGAGATACTGTTGACTCCCGGAGTGATGGTGCGGGAATATGATTCGAAACGCGATGCCCTCCTCACCATGAGCGACCTTGATGGAATTTTCGTTCCAAAAACGCTCTCCTGGCTCTAGAGAGAGAAAGCATGTGAAGCGATTGCGTTTGATCTCTTCGTTTTGTCCATCGTGGCCGACATAGGTTCCATTTGTCGATGTATCAGAAAGAAAGACTCGGCATTGCTGATCGATGTTGATGGAAAAATGCTGGCTGCTGACGTGCACTTTATCCGCAACGGCTTGAGGAGGTTCAAGGAGAATGTCGCAGATGTCGGGATTGGCGCCAAAAACCCAGCCTTTGGTGCGATCTTTCGGGGGGTTGTCAAATCGAAGTACGAGGTTGCCTGGGTCATCAAGAATCCTCTGAGCTGTCGCTTGATTTTGCTCAAAAGACGGAGTTTTCTCTCGAACTCGTTTTGCGGGTAGTACAGGATCGCTGCCAGTGGAACCAATCCGGAATTTCTTGTTTTCCTGAAGCCTAAATGCATGAGATGCTGCAGAATATCTGGCCGGGGGGACGAGAACCGCGAACACGTTGGTGTCAAACGTCATCTGGCCGGCTCGAAAGTTGTTTGAATGAATGATTTGTGAGAATGATTTCGCTGCAATTGAAGGACCGAGAGAATTCTGGAAAACCCAAGGTTTATATTGTTGATGAGCCTCTTCACTAAGCGAAGACATTTGCCTGGGCGGCTATGGAAGGTGCCAGTGCCTGTGACTCGGAGGTTGACGATACCGCGCACTATCATCCCCATGCCTTCCTCTTTTTTCCCATCTGCCCTGTGGGTGAGAGGCACAGTCCAATCTTCACTGGTCAATGTTTCCCAAATCCTGGTGGGCCCCTAGTTATGAGATTTTGATTCCCAAATATGCGAGTTGCAGGTCCAGGGCCGGCGGCTATTGAATGGTTTTGAGCGTTTACGAGGAAGCTGTGAGGAGGTGGCGTTGGTCATGCTTGTGGAACTTGGCCCCGGCTATGCGAAAATGGAACATGTGTGCAAGATGATCCGGTGATTGCAAGGTGCGGCGAGAAGATGCGGTTTTGCCCTGGATGAGGTCGGAGAGGCCACGACTTTTCCACCAGTCAGTCGCGGTCAACGACTCCGAATCGAGAACGACACCTTGTACAACCAATCAACCGCCAGCGCGCGTCTGTCGCTTCTGCACACAGTCATCCTGCGGCGCGGTAAGCGCTGGAGCGTCGACCTCTGAACGGCCATCTTCTCACGCGTCGTCTCGCCACACCTCGCAACTGATGCTGCAAGACGCACGTCGCCTCATCCAAGTCGCGTTTGCGCGCGCTTCTTTCCCGCAAACTCAACCTCATCATACGAATGACCATGGCTTCTGGAGAAAATTGGGATCCGAAGGAGTTCCTGTTGGGACGCTTCTCGCGCACTATTGATCCAAAAGACCTGGATCGGAGGCTGCAGCGAACAACCACTCCCCGACATGCGTCTCCTGAAAACATTCGTTCGCCGACCTCATGTGATCAAGCCACGCCTCCATGGTCTCTCTACGACTCGGTGAGAGACTTCCAGCACATAGTGGCCTGTGAGGAGCGGTCTCGTAAGGCTCTCGAAGACCACGGCTGCCCCCCATGTTGTCCCGATGACATCAATTATCCCTACGAGGACGATCTGGGTGACTTTGAAGCAATCGTAAAATATTGGAAGAGTAAGGGTCATCAAGAGGTCATGTGGATGCAACTTGAAGATTGGAAAGCATTCTGCAGGTGGCGTAAAAATCGCCGACCGCAACGCTTCAGAGCGCCTGCGTTTGACGCGTACCTCGACGAACTTCGTCAAAGACGCAAGAAATTTGGCCTCGACGGTGAGGTAGGCTTAAAACGCGAAATTAAAGAGCAAAATCCGCTGGAGAATTGGGTGGAGTTCCAAGACTACCACCATCAGATTCACGCAGATATCGAGAATGACATCGGCCATCAAGATGCGATAGAGGGCCATAAGGTCTTGTTGCAATGGATTGAAGAACAGCGCAAGACCTTAGCACAAGAATTCGATCCCAAAGAGATCTCGAAGGCTTATGGACGAATGTTAGCGCGCATCGAGCTTCCTCTGGATCTTGGTCTTCTGGACAAAAAATTAGAACAGGCAAGAACTCCACGTTACGTCTCGCCTGAGAATTTCCGCACGCCGACTCCATCCGATCAAGCAACACCGCTCTTCGTTGAAGGACTGTCAACCCTTCCGAGAAATTCGGATATCGAGCAAGAGCAAAGAAAAGAGCTCGAAGACCAAGGCTGTCCCCCCTGCGTGCCGACAACAATACAGCACCCTTACGAAGACGGACTCGGGAACTATGGAGGCATTGTAAGGTGGTGGAAAAGCGTTGGCGAAAGATTGATTCTCTGGTCGCAGCTTCAAGATTGGCAAGAGTTTTGTGAATGGCGCCAAAAATGGCGACCGCAGAGCCTTCCAGAATTCCAAGACTATCTGGACAGATTTCGTGAAAGGCGCAACACGTTCGGCCTCCAAGGCGAGGCCAACCTGGAGGTTCAGATCAAAGACCAAACGCGCCTGCAGAATTGGATCGAATTTCAAGACTACCACCATCAGATGCACGCAAATACTGAGGAAACCGAGGAGAACCAAGATCATCAAGACTACCACGAGATCTTATTGCAATGGATTGAAGAACAGCGCAAAATCATGGTTGCCGAAGAAGCAGCGTCGGAATCAGCGACAAGACCAATCGCGCCTCTGCGAAAAGGAGAGAAATCGTTTCGCAAAGGGCCTCGGAGGAAGTTGTCGTCGACCGCAGAGAGCCCATCCAAAAAACGCCGCAGCGAGTCTCCAGTCGAGGAGGAAGTAGACGAAGAGACGGAAGCGCGACCGCGGAAGAGCAGGCGCACCAACAATGCCAGCAGCAAGACGGCTGCAAACGACGCTCGTCGTGTCCAACACGAACGCCCCGACGAGACTCGGACTACCGTCCCTCGCCGCCGCGCGACTCGACGTGGACAGGAATATGCCGTAGCACAGGATGAAGCCGCAACCACCGCCGCTCCACGTCGCAGCACTCGCCAACGCCAGCAAACCACGACCAAGCCGGCCCAGGAATCGACACAGGCAAAGACGATGAAGAAGGCAGAGAAGAAGGCAGAGAAGAAGGCCTCAGCCAGCGTCAAGCCCGCCACAACGCGCAGCAAGCGCACAACAACTACAACATCATCCGCCGGCCGCAACCCGCAGCCCAAAAACAAGAAGACGACCAGCAAGGCCGCAGAAACAAACACAGCGGCTAAGGACGGTGACGCCGCCAAGTCCAAATCCAAGTCCCAGTCCAACAAGCCAGTGCCAGCGCCAGCGCAACAGCAGCCGGCCAACACGCGCCGCAGCACGCGGACGCGGACACAGACGCGCGCAAGAGGGGCGTATTGACACGACTTGACAGCAGCCAGCCCAGCCCAGGCCAGCCCAGGCCTACCCAGTCGTCTTGACCACCAAACCCATTCATTCATAGACAGCAGAAGCCACCGTAGCGGAACGGCAGGGGCAGAAACAGACACCACACCTGCTGCTCGAAGTTCGTCTTCACATCTTTCCCGTCCCGTCCAGATGAGATGGCGCGAGGAAGTGCGTCGTCCAGCGTCCGGCATTCGCGCTCCAATCACCAAACAACACAGACGGGCCGGCTCTCGACCGGCATGAGGACTACTACTCCGTCTCTTTCACTCTCGATGCCCCTCTCTTCCTCTCTTCCTCTCCTCGCCAAATCCACCCACCCCACCCACCCTACCCACTTACTTGCTGCATTTCATCTCATTTCATCTCATACTATCCCCTCTCATCCCCTCTTATCGCATTCCCTTGCATCCACCTCGTCCATAGGCTCGGCGGGCGGGCAGGCATTTATCCCGATTGCTCCCCCCTCCATCTGACATCTCTCCTATTCCCTATTTCATGTTTCCCGTTTGCTCTTCCTTCTTCCTTCCAGATTGTCCAGCCGGGTCCATCCGGGGGACATGCTGGTTATGCATGCATGCATGCATGCATGTCGCACATGTCGATTGTCTGTTCAGCCCGTGTTTTTGCCTTTGCTTTGCTGTAGTCTGTTTACTTTGTTGCTTGCGAGGAGATGGACGGAGAGGGGTCTAGAAGGGATGAGATAACTACAGCAGCAGCAGCAGCGGAGCCATCAGCCACGGTTAGTATTCCTATAGCATAACGTCATTGTCTTGTCTTGTACAACCACAACACCACCGCGCAGACACCACAGCACTGGCGACAGATACACAGCCAGACAAACACAAACGCCTCACCAAATCACACCTCTTTCCCTTCCCTTCCCTTTCCTTCCCACTCCAAACCAAACAAAAACCAATGCCATACAAACTCCAGCTGTCATCGTCTTTGCATTTATTTCGATTTCATTGACTTTTGACATGCATATGTACATGTCTATATATGTACAATGTACAGCACACAGCAGCGCAAAATTTTTTCCCTGCCCAAGCAGCTACACACACAGCTTCAGCTTCTCCCCGCACTCTAAAAAGGCATGGGTGGCATCATCGAATGCTGCGCTGCTCTGCTCTGCTCTGCTCGTCTCGTCTCGGCTCCTACAACCACGTGCTACTACTGCTACCGCTACTGCTGCTACTGCTTCAATCTCAGTGTTCCAACAAGTCCAAAGGGGGAGTGGTCGTGACAGGAAGAAAACTTAGTAACAAGTAAAAGGAAGGAAGGGAGAAGGAAGGAAGGCCAAGATAAAGCGCTCATGTAATAAAAAAGATTTTGCCAAAGGAGAGGAGGCAAGAAAGATGAAGAAAAAGGAGGAGGTGCGGAGGTAGGTGGTAGTGGTGGTATCTCTCTAGTAACTTGGACGAAGAAGGCTCAAATGTAAAATAGGATGGTGAGAAGATGGGGGTAGGTAGGGGGTCGTAATGCAAAATGCAAATGTTGATGCCGACGCTGCTGGATGCCGTGATTGATGATGATGCCTCGCCTCGCTGAAATGATATGCATGAAGCTCAACTACTGCGGTAGCTATGTCGTCTTGGGGCTCATCCGTCGAGCCCTGGTGCGGGAGAGGAAAAAAATAAGGGTCCCCATCGTGGCGCAGAGCACGTGGTCGTCATGCCCTGAATGTGACGGGCCTGATCGTCAGGGAAGTAAGGAAGGCGATTGATTATTGGCGGACGACAACGCGGGCGGCGCTTCAGTCAAAAAGCTGCACCTTGACAAACGACGGATGACGGCATTTTTCGCAGCCAACGTGGGTCGCAACGGTGACGGTCTCGGACGCATCGTCATCCACACCATGAGCGGCTCCGCCGTCCATGCACAACGCCGGCCTTTTCGACTGCTGCGAAAACAGGTCGTGGTCCGACTGGCGCTTGACGGCGCGCGATGTCGTCGACGTCGACACCGACCCGCGTCTTGTTGATTGTCAAAAGTCCTGGACGCCCGTCTCGCCCGTGATTCGGGGGGAGCCGGGGCCCGAGTGCACCCAGGCGGGGGTTTGGGCGTCGAAGTAGCGGTCGTGGGCGTCGCGCGTCTCCTCGGCCACGTCGTCCCACTCGTCGCTCTCGTCGACCTCTTCGTAGCGGAAGTCGCGGTCCTCGCCGCGCAGGAAGCGCTGCGTCATGTCGTCGCGCCAGCGCGCCAGGCCCTCCTCTTTCGTCATGGTCGCCAGCTCGTCGTTGTCGTCGTCGAGGATTTGGATGTCGCCGTTGGAGCTTCGCCGCACGGCGACGCTGCTGCCGTCGGGGTTTTGGAGGGCGGCCAGCTTGGCCTCGGAGCGCAGCAGGTCGGCCTCGAGCACGCCGCTGTAGCCCTTGGCGCGGCCTTCGGCTTCGCGTTCGGCGGGGGTTTGGAAGCGGCGCACGAGGCGGTCGTACAGCAGCGGGTCGGCCAGCTCGAGGCCCGAGTTGAAGTATTCGGGGTGGGTGTCGAGGTAGCGCTTGCGGCGGTTCTTGACGCGGATGCGGGCGTCTTGATTTTGTGGTGGGGAGGCGGACGACGAAGAGGTATCGATCTGCATGTGGTCGGGGTCGGGTTGCATGCTGTTTGGGGGGTCGTCTGGGGCGATGGTGCGGTCGAGAAAAGGCATGTTGTTCGGGTGAGGAGAGAAAAGGAAGAGGAGAGGTTGAAGGTGTTAGGCGAGGCCGGTGGAGACGGACACAGGACACAGGCCGGTGAGTTGGGTGTGAGTTGCGATGTGCGAGACGAGAGCCTCAACCGGCGACGGTGATGTCAATCAGGCCCACCCACCTGACCCCTGCATATGCATCTGCATCTTCAACACCACACCATGGCCGACAACTCTTCCTCTACTTCCTTTACTTCTTCCGTCCTTCAGTCGTTTCGCTATTTCTTGTCCTTTCTGCACATGTTTTACCGCATCCTCTGCTGTCGTTTTTAACTTTTCATCTCCGCCTGTTCCGCCCAGAGTTCCGCCAGCTGTCATCTTCTCTTCTATTTAAACTCTCAATTCCTACTTCGCTCCGGTGCTGGCACCATGGCCAAACAAAAGACTACCCGCAAGCCCAAGTCGGCAACAACGACATCAACAACAACCTCCATCGCCAAAGCCTCTGCTCTCCTGGTCCTCGCCGGCCTCAGCTCCGCCGTGTCTCAGCTGACCCTCTCGCCCGTCTACGGCAGCATCCCCGCCTCCATCTGGCACTCCAAGGCGCTTCTCACCGTCGTCGTCTCCATCGTCGCGGCCAAAACCATCTTCAAAAAGAGCCTCAATCCCCGCTGGATCCCTCTCGTCGCCTTCTGGAGCCAGCCGCTGCAGGCGTTGCTATTTCGGTACTCGAGCTCCCTCGGCGCCGCCTACGGGCCCGTCGTCACCGAAGCTTTGACCCTGTTTCCCGCCGTGGCCCTATCCGTCTACTGTGCCATTGATCTTCTCCCGCCGTACCTCTCTCCACTGGCCTTTGTCGTCTTGTTTGTCGAGAAATATGCCGCTGCGCTACTGCTCCCTCTCATGGGGAGCAGCCCTCTCTTCACGCGGTCCGGGCTCTCATTGCTAGTCGCCGCTCTACACGCAGCCGTGTCGCCCTCTCTGCTGCTCGTGCTGGTCCTGCCCGCCCTCTTCCACACCGTCAGTCTGAACCCGCACTTCCCCAGCAACTTTGCCGTCGCCAACGACGCCCTCGCCGCCCACAACTACACGCTGCTCGAGCGCCACGAGTCGCTGACGGGCTACGTGTCGGTGCTCGAGTCGCGCGAGAGCCAGTTCCGCGTGCTGCGCTGCGACCACAGCCTGCTGGGCGGGCACTGGATGGTGACGCCCGCGCGCATGGAGACGGGCCAGTGGCACCCCGAGCCCATCTACTCGGTCTTCGTGATGCTGGAAGCCGTGCGCCTCGTCAAGACGCTCCCCGCCGACCAGGAGCGCCCGGACGGCGCCAAGCGCGCCCTCAACATCGGCTTGGGGATTGGGACTGCGCCGGCCGCCCTCGTCAAGCACGGCATCAACACCACCGTCGTCGAGCTCGACCCCGTCGTGCACGCCATGGCGAGCAAGCACTTCCACCTGCCGGCCAACCACACGGCCGTCATCGCGGACGCGGTGCCGTGGGTAGCGGATGCGGCGGCGTCGCAGCCCGGCTCGTTCGACTACATCGTGCACGACGTGTTCACGGGGGGCGCGGAGCCCGCGGCGCTGTTCACGGTCGAGTTTCTGCAAGGCCTCAAGACGCTGCTGCGGGCCGACGACGGCGTCGTCGCCATCAACTACGCCGGCGACCTGGCGCTGCCGACCACGCAGCTCGTCCTCAACACCATCCACGCCGTGTTCCCGTCCTGCCGCATCTTCCGCGACAGCGAGAAGCAGCAGAAGCCGAAGACGGACGTCGAGGGCAACCCTCTCCCCGAGGATGACACGGATTTTATAAACATGGTGCTCTTCTGCCGCCCCGTCGCCGAGCCCATTCGCTTCCGCCAGGCCGAGGAGCGCGACTACCTCAACAGCATCGTCCGTCAGCGCATGATGGTGCCCCGCGCGGATTGGGAGGTGCCGTTTACGCCGGACGAAAAGTTGGGTGTTTTGAGGAAGGGAGGGGAGGACGTGCTCGAGAAGGGGCACGAGAAAAGCGCGGTCGAGCACTGGGGGATCATGAGGACGGTGCTGCCACCTAGCGTGTGGGAGTTGTGGTAAATGCTGTACAATCAAATCACTTGGCCGCCAAACAAAAATCATATTGTGCATGGTATCATGGCATCATCTATATGGTTCTGTACTTTTGTCACGCTCCGTCTATCGTGCTCCGACATCGGCGCCTCGTGCAATGTGTTTTGATCGTCGACAGCCGACGTCGCACTAAAAGCAAAAGACTTGGTCCTCGAGCTTGGAAACGGGACGGGCCTTGGTGTAGCCCAGCGACTCGGTGGCCTTCTTCATGGCCGAAACCATGGGCGGAGGGCCGCAGATGAGCACCTTGACGTCGGCGGCGGGACCGGGGAATTTTTCCTGAAGAGGTCAGCAGATGGCGCCAATGGCGAGCTGTTGGACCTACCTTGAGCATGTCGGCGGTGACGAAGCCAACGCCGCCGGTCCAGCCCTCGGGAGGGTTGTTGAGGACGTAGTGGACCCTGAAGCCGGGGTCCTTCTTGGCCAGGGCGTCGAGGTCCTCCTTGAGCAAAATGTCGTCGGCGTTGACGTTGGCAAAGACGAGGTCGACCTCGGTCTTGTCGCCGGCGCTGCGGCCGCGCTCAATCGCCTTGATGATCTGCAGCATGGGCGTGATGCCGGTGCCGCCCGCAATCATGCCAAAGTGGCGCACCATGTTGGGCGTGTAGACCATGGCGCCCTTGGGGCCCTTGACGCGGATCTTGTCGCCAATCTTGAGCGACGCGACATACTTTGAAATGTTTCCGGTGGGGTACGCCTTGATAAGCAGGTCGACGTGGCCGACGTCTTCGTCCGAGGATACGGGCGTGTAGGAGCGAACGATTTCCTTGGTCTGCCCGGGGAGCATGGAGCCAATGGAGAGGTGCTGGCCGATGGGGAGGCCGAGGATGTCGGTAGGACGGGGGAGGGCGAAGCGGTAGCTATTCAATCAGCACAGAACTTGGTAGTTGGCAATTGACTTACATGGCCGAGTTGTGGCTCAGGACCGTCTTTTCCGTCAGAGGAATCTCTTGGAACGCGTCGGGCTTGAGGAATTTGCGCGGTTCTGTTTTGTTAGCTGGAGCTCCAGAGGGACGAAGTGGACTTACGGTTGTTAAAGATCTTCCACCCACCCAATGCCGCCGCAATGAGCACGGCAAAAGGCGCCCATTCCTTCTTGATGATGAGGGTGCCGACAATGAGCAGCGCCGACGGAATGTAGACGCCGTGGACATAGCCGGGCGACAGGGCAGAGGTCGACATTGCGGCAACAATTGAAGTCGAAGACGTGCGACGACGATGGAGCTCGATGATGATGGCGCTGCCGGAGAATAAATACCTGGCTGGCGTGAGGTGACGACGTTGAGGCGAAAAGCGAGCGCGTGGGGAAGAGAGGAACAGTTCCGCCCCGATGGCCGGCGCTTTTTGGTCAAAAGAGGCAAGGAGATCCGCACAACGCCCAAGCTCCCGCGCACCATTACCCTACCTGGCGTTTACAACAACAACATCAACTCCTACAACCTCTCCACCATGCACGATTCGATTGAAGCTTCTGGAAATACAATCCCGGATCTCGAGGCCTTTTACGCCAATGCCACCCCTCAGCAGATGCTCATTCAAAATCCACATTTGAGCGTAAGCACCCGCCATGTTGCATGTACCCTGCTGACCACTTAAGGAACTGGACCTCCACATTCTCAGTGCACGCTCCGACGACGACTACTCACCACACACCTGGACCGACCTGCAATCGCTCGTCGGCGCCAACTCGCTGGATCTACTCACCCGCTACCCCTCTCAACTGCGCGCCTATCTGGTCTGGACGCACCGCATCAGAAACGAACACGGCTCCCTCACAAACTACATCCTAGCCCAGCGCCTGCACTGGACACCGCTGCCGGGCTCACCTCCACGCTTCGCAACCAAAAACAACACTCCCTTTGCCGACCGCGCCGACTATGCCATTCTCCAAAACGACTGGCCGTACGGCATGGAAAAGGGCATTGCTCATTTCTGCGTCTGGCTCAAGACGCCGCTCGCCATCAAGCCGGAAGACGGCGACTTGACCGACGACGCGCGCCGCACGGTCGAAGACTTTGTGACGCGCGAGTTCCGACAGGCGGTCAGCGAGCGCCAGAAGGGCGACGCGGTGCTGTGGTTCAAGAATTGGGTATCGCTGCAGAGCGTCCGGGGCGTCGATCACGTGCATGTTCTCGTCAGGGGTGCGAGTGCGGATGTTTTGCAGAAGTGGATGAATTAGACGTGGTCAGAAGAGAGGAGAGGTTGGTTTTGGTGGAGCGTGTTTCTTTTGTCTACTGTTACGACCCACACATTATGACACCCTGAAATGAGCCGCAGCATCCTAGACGAACTATCATTTTTCTCGCGCATTTCTTCTGGTGGTGGCATCTTATATCACCCTGCCAAATAGTCCTCCCCGTTCCTCTCAACCGCATCGTCATGGTCGACATTTCCAACAATGGCCGGGAGCCATACCTCTTCATCACGACGAGCCGGCCTTCAATTGCCACGTCCACGGAAATAGCAACATCCCTATCAGAAGTGTACGACCGCACCCAGCCTCTCGACGTCAACGGCTTCCCAGCGTACACTTCCTCAGAGCTCGCCCTCCTGCTGCGCGAAGCCAACCACTGCTACCGCAACTTCGAAGCACGGCGCAAATACAACAAATTCTCGAAGCCATGGCTGCGATTCCCCGCCCTCTGGCGCCTCCGCATCCTCCGCATCTTCCTCGACTTTTACGACGAGCCCGCCTGGGAGCGCAGGCTGGAGCCCATCGACTACGACGACCCCAAAGGCATGATGGGCCACCCACCTCGCGCATCCGCAAGTTCTGGGACGGCACCGAAGCCTTTTGGGAGCAGCCCGACGTGCGCAAGGTCCGCGGCCCGTCGTCTAACGAGTACGCCGCCGAGCTGGTGCGCAGGGCGTACGGCGACGGCGACGACGCGCCGCTGGAGGGAGAACGAGATGCGTTCTTGCTCGCAGACGCGCAGTGGATGCAGCTGCCCGGGGCGCGGGCGCGTGGGTAGAGGTCGTGGCCCAGCGAGCGCCGGAGCGGCGGGTTGCGACGTGGGACCAGGCGCAGGCAGTCGACTTCATCGGGGAGCTGGACATCTTGCACGACCCTACCGAGATTGAACGGGTTCGCCAGAACGCGGAGAAAGCTAACCTGCCGTTGCCCGCCTTCCTCGATTCCACACACCACGTCTTTGCGGACATCAACGCCTTCATGGACGCGGCCGACGCGGCGTGTCGCTCGCACGGCGCCGCCGCCGTCTCGGCCAACCTGTGGCTCTGCTTTGCTAGCTACGCGCTGCGCTGGTGGATCGCCTGCGAGGATGCGGAGCGCGAGCGGCTGCTGGCGAGCGCGTGTATGGACGAGTGGCGTACGGTGCTACGAGATAACGCGACGCACCTCGCCGACTGTGATTGCAAAAGCGGCGATGGGTATCTCTATTGTTGCGGTAAAGTTGAGCCGCCTGGCTTTTGAGGGCGTTGCTGTGTGGGGGAGGGGCTGGGAGCTGGTTTGTCGCTGGAGTTGACGCCGCCCGCGGGAGAGGGAGGAGAGGCAGAGGCGGCCGGCTGGAGGATTTGCGTTGCGGGAGGAGAGGGAGCGGTGGCAGGGAGTGAGTAGAGGGACAGACGGCCACGGGTTGACTGTGGTGATTGTGTGGAAGAGCTAGCTGGCAAGGCCACACATGTAGGTAGAAGTGCCCATCACTCCTCCACCACGCACGCCTACTCTACATACCCAACTTACTTACCCCTGAAGCGAGGCATGTCTCCATTCAACCAACCACATAGTACAACAGCAAATGCAACTAACTCCACCTCTTCACCCTCTTCTCTGTCTACCTCTCCTTCTTCCTCTTGCTGATAGCTGACAACCATCACCATCACTGTCACCATCCCTCCCCCTACTCTCTTCACCCCGAAGAACAGCCTTGCGATGCGTGCGTCCGATTGCTTGTGCCGCTGCTGCTGTGACACCGGCCGTCCGTCCTGGCGTTCTTCCAACCGTTGCGGTTGCGGGTGTAGGTGTGTGAGGCCAGGGGGCAGGGGCAGGGGTCAGAGGCAGGGGTCAGAAGGCGAGGAGTCAGAAACGAGTAGAGGTATAGTTAGGAGCAAGTGGACAAAGCAGTCCCCTCATGAGTCATCGTCTCGTGCGCGGCGCTCACTGCAGACAACCGAAAACAAAGCCCATCTGCCTCGTCTCGTCCAGCAGGAGACGGGATGGACGGGAGCGAGGTGGAGGACGGCATCTGCTTCGTCTGGGGGACGTGGTAGTGGTAGTGGTGGCGAGTTTTAGCTTTCGTATGGGCAAGAGGAATACGCTGCGCACAAAACCTAGGGGCGAAACGTCAAAAGAGCAAAATGATGGATGGCGGTGGGAATTGGGATTCAAACAAGCGCTTGTCTGAACCTGGACCTGAATGAAGGTGGTGAATGTTTCTAGTTCACTAGTTAGCCACCTACCGCGAAAGAGCTGCGGATTTGGGGGAATTGTAAAGGAGGGGAGGGTAGTGGAGGGGAGAAGGAGCGAAAGGGGAGAGGAGCGGGATGGAAGGGCTAGATGGTGTTGGGTGATGGTGTTGTTGGTGTTGTTGGTTTGGTGGATCGAGGTTGACTGATACTGACCAGCACCACCATCACACCGTGCTCTTCGTGCCATCGTTGCGTCCTAGCAGCTGGGTATTGTATCCACAGGTAGCTAGCTAGCTAGCATTCAAACAAAAACGACCTCCACCCCGCTCAACAACGACGCCTACTATTATTGCTGTCGCTTTCGCTGCCACAGCGTGTGTGCATGCGACGTGGACATCAAAAGAAGAAGAGCAAGCAAGCAAGCCCAGTAGGAATCGCCGCCGCAGCATCAAGTCCACCAAAGTCTCTCTCTCTCTCTCTCACTCACCACACACCCAGCGCAAACCCCGTCGGCCCCCTCCCTCCCATCGCATCCTCCACGCCCATCCATCTCACGTTTATATTCCAAAAGTTCGCCCCCCCTACCTTCAAGGACGCTGGCGTGCGTCGCATGGGTTCGTCTTGGTGGCGTGCCGGCAGGAGGTGGTGCCTTTGGATCCGTCTCCTGTGATCGCCATGACCATGAGTTGAGAGTTTGATCCGCGTCAGGTCCGATTTCTTTTTTTTCTTTTCTTTTATTTTCTCTCTCTTTTCTTTTTTCTATTTTTTTGGGGAGGGGGGGCTTTGCCGATGGTCAATCAAGAGAGAAAGCAGAGGGCAACAATGTTTGTAGATGGGCAAGATGGCAATGCCTGGCAGACAAGACGCCACTATTCCCAGAGCAATGGAAGCTGCAAAGCCAGCTAAAACGCCGCAACGCCGCAACGCGCAGACCCAATACACGCAGACATTTCCGCCAAAACGCATCTCACGTCGAAGTGACCTCCCGGTCCAACCTTCTACCATAGCATCTCCAGTCACCAACACAACCTGCATCAAAGACATGGAAGACGACACAGACGCGCAGATCCACTTAGGTAGGGAGATTCTCGCATCGCCCGGTCCAGCCATCACTATTGCTGTTCATACGAAGGACGAAGAGCACATCTGTAGCTGGGGCCATTACATCGACTCGTAGTCCACGTCAGTCTGTCAGTCTGTCAGTCCCTCAGTCCATCAGACAGTCACTCTACATTTCGACACAAACCAACAAACCAACAACCAACCAACCTTACTTCAACAAGACCAGCCAGCCCAGCGCACACCAGACCGCGCATTCAAGACAAAGGACACAGAAAGATCAAGATACTAACCAGCCAGCTAGGGCATTGGGAAAGCTCTGTTGTTGGTCACGCCTACAACTACCAACAACAAAAGACACAGAAAACGCTCCATCGGAATCCACCCTTTTATCTACCTCGTTGGCAGCAACTACACACTTTACACAGTAAAGAGTTAGCGGCAAGGAACAACACAAGAAACCAAATGAAAAAACAAGGACAAAAACGAAGACCACAAGTCGGCTCTCACTCACACTCACTTGCACTTTACCTACCGCTCGCCAAACATGAGCTGCTCATCGCCCACATCCTCCTCATCCGGGCCTGCCTCCTCCATCTCCCCTCCCCAAACACCACCACCACCCCCACCCCGCTCATCATCGCCCCACACGCTTCCTCGGGCCCTCCCCTGCGCTAGCGTCGGTCGGCGCCACGGCGGGGTGAGACCGCACGCGGCGGGGAACACAAGCGAGGCAGCGGAGTACTAACTACTAACTAGGCGAGCCAGGCGAGGCGGGCCAAGGGGACGCCGCGCGGGGCGGGATGACGTACGTTTGCGGCGGCATGCCAAACCTTTTTTTTTTTTTTCCCTTTTTCTCTTCGTTGTGATTTTTTTCATTGCCCGTCTGTCAGGCGGCTACGAAGTGAAGGCGGTCGTCGCAATATCTAGCAAGCAACAAGGATCAGTAGCAGTAGTAGGAGCAGTTGTGAGATCCATGCATCAGATATTCCATTCTAGCCAGCCATCCAGCCAGCTCGAACAAGAAAGAGAGCTGAATCTACAAGGGGGGAAAAAAATGTCTACTGTGTTGTGTTGGATCCAGTCCATGGTGATCTATTGGTAGAGGTAGGTGTGTTTGTTTTCATCGATTGCTCGTGTGGCTATACCCAGACCCAGACCCAGACATCTCACTCCCTCCCTCCCATTCCCATCCCGTGACTCATTGATTGAATTTAGTAGATTGCCCTTCTTCCATGGTCAAAAGAAAAAAGTGAGAGCGAGGAGGCTTTCTACCTCCTCCTCCAACACCCTTTTGCCGTGGGAGCGAGCCAAATTTTTCGTGAGACGCCTGCCTGCCTGCATGTCCGAAGAGCAAACCCAAGAGGCCGTGTCCAACTCCACGCGCGCACGAGGAGTGATCGCGCCACGCGCCGCGACTTGGCAGGCCAGGAAAACCGTGTTGTGATTGTACAGTGTGGCTTCTGAGGAATGGCAGCTTAGGTGACGGTGTAGCCACCGTCAACGCGCAGCTCGGCGCCCGTGACGTAGTTGGACGCGTCGCTGGCGAGGTAGGTGACTGCGCCCATGAGGTCCTCCGGCTGGCCCATCTTGCCCTGGGGGATGAGGGAGATCCACTTGTCGCGGAGGTCCGGGTTCTCGTCGAGGATCTTCTTGGTGCTGCGAAAACGTCAGTGGATGCTCTGCAGCGGATGTTGAGCACTTACAGGGCAGTCAGCATGTAGCCGGGCGAGATGCAGTTGACGCGGATGCCGGCGTGAGCCCACTCGACGGCCAGCGAGGCAGCCAGGTGGCGGACAGCAGCCTTGGCCGCGTTGTACGGAGCCTGGGGCTGAGGAACGTTCACAATGGCGCCAGACATGCTGCCAATCATGACGATGGATCCAGGCGCCTTCCTCTCCAGCAGGTGGCGCGCAACGCCGACAGCAAAGAGGTATGTGCCGTCAACATTGACACCCCAAAGCTTCTGCATGCGGTCATGCGGGTAGGAAATCGCGTCAAAGTTCTCAGTGAAGCCTGCGCTGGTCACCAGGTTGTCGATCTTGCCGTGCGCAGCCTATATACAATGTCAATGGCGTATACAAGAATGCGGAGAAGGATTGCGGGGAAAATGTAAGGGACGGGTAGCTTATAGCTTCGTGTGAGTGTGATTGCTCAGGTGAAGCAAGCTGAGGCAAGCCCCAGCCAGCCAAGCATCAGACGTACCAAAACATCGGCAATCGCAGCATTGACAGAGTCGGGGTTGGAAACGTCTGCGTAATGGGCCGTGACAGTCGGGACGCTGCAACCATTGTCAGCTCAGCCCAGGAATGCACGTCGCACAATGAGGGGCACACCCGACTCGAGTGCGGACTCTCACGATGTGTAACAAGGGATGGGGACTTACACGTCGGTGTGGTGGTTTTCCTTGCGGAACGTCTCCATCAGGCCCTTGGCCGAGCGCTCAGCCTCCTCCTCTGTGCGGTGTGAGCGGATGCCAGCCAGTACTATGGTGGAGGACGAGGGCGCTTACTGTGCATGTCGACAATGGCGACATTGGCGCCGCTGTTGACCAGGGCTTGGGCCATGACGAGACCGAGACCGCGGGCGCCGCCCGTCACGATGCCGGTGCGGCCCTCGAGCGAGAAGCTGGCCAGCGTGCGCTTGAAGTGCCATCCGGCGCGACCCTGAGCCGGGCGGCTGGAGGGCAGGTATTCTTCGCCGGGATATTCGTAGCGGACGGACTCGTCGGTGCGGGCAAACTTGCCGCCCTCCTCGACGTCGACCGTCTGGTCGGCAGCTCCGGCGTATTTGGCGTCGTCCTTGGGCGACTTTTCGGCACGCTGGGGCGTGATGGAGAAGAAGCGCTGGGCTGGGCGGAGGTATGCAGAGCGTGGGCGGATGGCCCTGGTGAAGGTTGGGCGGAACATGATGGAATGAATTGGAGAGGTGCGAGGTCAATTGGTGATGGGGAGTGAAGAGAGTTGGAGAAGTGCGGACGAGAGAGAGGTGGAAGAGGTGGAAGCCCAGGGAGCTGTCGACGGGATGACGTTTTGGGTGTTTCGCTGCCCTACCCTACCTCCCACATGCACACCCCGGTCGCCTGGCGGAATACCCAAACAAGCGCCTCGACAACATCCTCCACCTCCAACTACATCACCATGAACATCTACCTCCTTACCTGGAATCTGGCCCGCAATCTCGTCGACCCTCGCCAGCTCGCCGTCGACTTTTTCCGTGCTGCTGCCACCAACAACAACTCGTCCTCGTCCTCGTCGTCCTCAAGCTCCACACCGGTGCTCCCTGACGTCATTGTCCTGAGCCTGCAAGAGATCGCCCCAATCGCATACGCCTTTCTCGGTGGCCACCAGCTGGACCCCTACCTCAGCCGCATCGTCGAGACGCTGCCGCTGGCCGCTCAACACCACGGCGCCGCCCCGGACTTGTATCGTCATGTGCTGACCGAGACGCTGGGCCTCACGGCCATCATGGTCTTTGCGACGCCCGCCGCGGCCGACCGCATCGCCAGCATCCAGACGGCCGGCGTCGGCGTCGGCCTCTGGGACATGGGCAACAAGGGCGCCGTTGGAGTCCGCATGGCGCTGCGTCGTCCCGAGCTGGAGTTGACCTTTGTGGCCGCCCATCTGGCGCCCATGGAGGCTGCCGTCGCCCGCCGGAATGCAGACTGGGAGGCGATAGCGCGGAATCTGGTTTTTGAGGACTCGGACGACGGCGAGGACAGCGACGACGACGACGACAAGCAGCACGGCATCTACTCGCCCACGGCGCGCGTCTTTGTCGCCGGCGACCTCAACTACCGCACGCGCGACGCGCCGCCCTCACCAACCGACCACCACACGTTCCCGCAAGCCGACGCACCCCCGGACTCGCCGCGACACCACTCGCTATGGCTCAAGGGGGACCAGCTTGCGCGCGAGCGGGCGGCTGGCCGCGTACTACACGGCTTCGACGAGGAGCCCGTCACGTTTGCGCCGACGTACAAGATTTCGTCGCGAGGGGGCTGGGCCAAACACCGCTTCCCCAGCTGGTGCGATCGGATCTTGTTCCTCGAGGGCAGCGGCGCCGACGTGCACGCCTACACGTCTCTGCCTGCGCTGCCGTCGTCGGACCACGCGCCCGTCGCCATGTCCCTCTCGCTCAATCCCAAACTGCCGCAGTCCGATCCATCCCACCCGCGCAACAGGCCGCCATTCCCGCTGAACCCAGATAGGCGGCAGCGGCGCGAGGCGGCGAGACGGAAGGAGGTCGTCGTGGGCGTCTTGGCGTGGTTGGGGTTGACGTGGGAAGGCAACGCGGTTGTTGTGGCCGTGGTTGTGGGGTGGGCGGCCGTCTACGGCGTTTGGTATCGTTAGGACAGCAGGTAGGATGCAGTGGAGAAGAGTTTAAATTCAAGTCGAATGCGCTGGCTACTACTACAATGCCTTGATCGCTGAGCCAATCGCAATGCTCCTGTTGCCGGCTATTCTTTGGCCGTGCATGCTGCTCTTGCGATGGGAATGTGAGAAGAGAGGTGCAGAAATAACTACCTCACTTCTGCACCTCCTCCTTCTTAACCTCACCATCAACCTCGACATCCTCTACATCCTCGGCCTCCATCTCCACGGCCTCCATCTCCTCGGCCTCCATCTCCTCTCTCTCGCTAACCCTGGGCCCACGCTCCCCTTGAACCACCTCGCCCCCGTTAATCTGCCACTCCATCAGCCGGGCAAACGCGCCGCCGCTCTGGCTGAGCTCCTCAAACGAGCCCTCTTCGGCCACGCGCCCGTCGTTCCCCAAGCACACGATGCGGTCGGCGCGCTTGATGGTGCTGAGGCGGTGCGCGATGCTGATGGTCGTGTTGTCGCCGCGCAGCAGCGCCGTCACCGCCTGGTTGACGAGCGTCTCGCTCTCGGCATCGAGTGCCGACGTGGCCTCATCCAAGATGAGAATGTCTGGGTTTTTGAGCAGCGCCCGCGCAATGGCGATGCGCTGCTTTTGGCCTCCCGAGAGCTGCGTGCCGCGCGAGCCGACGCTGGTTTCCAGACCGTCGGGCTGTCTTGTTAGCTTCGTCTTGATGAGAGAGGGGCACTTACAAAGTCGCTGATGAATTGGCAGTTTGCCTGGCGGGCGGCGGCGATGATTTCGGCCTTGGTTGCGTTGGGCTTGCCGTAGGCAATGTTTTCGGCAATGGTTCCCGAAAAGAGGACGGGTTCCTGACCCACGAAGCCAATCTTGCGCCGCAGCTGTTTGGCGTTCATGGTCGAAATGTCTTTGCCGTTGATGGTGATGCGGCCCTGGTTGGGCGTGTAGAATCGGAGGAGTAAGCTGGCGACGGTCGACTTGCCGGCGCCGCTGGGGGCGACGATGGCTACGTTTTTGCCTTCGGGGATCTCAAAGGTCAGGTCGGAGAAGATGTTGACGGCGGGTCGGGTTGGATAGCTAAAGTCGACGTGCTCGAAGCGGATGGGACCGCGAGCCGATTTGACCGGGTCGCCAACTGTTGGGGGTAGTGTAGGGTTGCGGTCTTGCAGTTCAAACAGACGGCTGGCTGCTCCGACACCTTTCATAAGTTCGGAGTAGAATCCTGATAGACCAAACATGCTAGAACCGGCGTAGGCGGTGTACATGAGAAAGGAGGAGAGGTCTCCAATGCTTATGGCGCCGGATTTGACCATGCCACCACCGACGTACAGCACGGCGAGAATAGTAAAGTTGCCCATCAAACCGGTACTACCGAAGAATGTGGCTGCAACAATTGCTTCTCTCTTTCCAAGATCGAATATCCTCTTGACCTGGCGGTTGTAGCGGCCGACTTCTTGAACTTCTCCAGCAAAGGACTGGGTTGTGCGGACGTTTCCCAACCGCTCCTCGGCAATCTTGGTCAAAGTTCCAAGGTTCTTTTGAATCTTGCGACTAATATTGCGCATGTAGCGTCCAAACAAAAAGGCCGAAACAGCCACGGGCGGAAACATGATACCAAGCACTCCCGTGAGCTTTAGGGAAACCCAGCCCATCATGCCGAGACCGGCTGCTCCACTGACCAAAGATCGAAGTCCATCCGAGAGGTTTTGCGTGATGCTCTTGCCGACAATGATTGTATCAGATCCAAGGCGGGAAATCAAGTCTCCCACCCTGTTGGCATCGAAGAATTCAGCGTTTTGAATCATCGTCCGTCGGTAGAGCTGGGAGCGCAGGCGCGCAACGACCCTTTCGCCGACTATCCGGAGAAGAATGATGCGTCCGTAATTTGCTCCAGCCCCGAGGACGAGGACTCCGGCGAGGGCGGTGTAAAACGTGGTGACGTCCAGTCCGAACAGCAGTTCTTTGTCGCCTTGGGATGTTGCAATGTCGATGATCTTGCCAATGGAAAAGGGAATGGCCATGGTGACGGCCGACGAAGTCAACAAGAAGCAAAAGGCAATTCCAAGCGTTTTGGCCTCTGGTCTTGCAATCTTCACCAGCCGCAAAATCTCCTTGAAACCACCTTGCCGTGATTTTCCTTCGCGGCTCAGTTTTGCGCTTAGATCAACCTTGGCTGCCTGCGCGGCCTTTTCCGATTTGGAGAAGCCTTCATCTTCCTCTTCCGCCTTCTGCAGCTCCTTCATCTCCTGCTTGTACGATTTGTCGGCATATTTTGTAGAGGCGGAGAAGGATCGTATCGCGAATCGAGGCAGTGGCGAAGCCGAGAGTGGGGAGACGGGGCGAGCGCTGGGCGCGAGGGCGGCGGCCACTGAGCGAGCAATTGGAGCATCAAACTTCCTCGAGGCAGAATGAAGAGAAACAAATCCCCGACAGTTCCAGACGCGCTGGAACATGGCGAGTGAAGGGCGCATAGCCGGCGAGTTACCGACGAGAGGGGCGAGTGGATGCAAGCAGTCGGGGCGAGGTGAACATGATGCGAGCAGGCGAGCTACGCGTAGGGCATCAGAGGTGTCGTGTGAGAGAGTTGGTAAAAGTGTAGCCAAGACGGTGGTGATGATGCGATCATACGGTGCAGGGAGTTGAAGGGTCGGCCGCATCAGGGTCCGAGTTGCGGAATCGCAAAGAAGCGCCCCGCGTCGAGCTACTTTACCTAGCCCAACCCACCACATCCTCTCTACCTACCCTCTCCACCATTTCGCACATCTTCACCATGCCAATCGACTACAGCAAATGGGTACGTCTAGTCAACCTCTTCACATCCCTTCTGACCCCCGCAGGACCAGCTGGAGCTCAGCGATGACTCCGACGTCGAAGTCCATCCCAACGTCGACAAGCGCTCCTTTATCCGCGCAAAACAGACCCAAATCCACATGGAGCGCGAGCAGCGAAAGCATCAAATCACCACCCTCAAGTACGAACGCATAATCAACGACGGCCTCCTCCTAAGAATCGACAACCTCCTCACCGCGCTCAAATCTCACAAGGATGCCTCCACCCCCGACAATGTCGAACAGCTCGTCTTTCAATCCATGCTCGAATCCGCCGACCCCTCGGAAGACTCGCCGCCCCCTCCTCCCGAAGGTGTACACACGCATGTCAAGGAAAAGCCGACGTATTCCAAGATGATGGCTGCGCTGGTCGACGAGGTCAAGAAGCAGGTGGACGAAAAGAAGCCGGCACCTGAACAACGCTACGACGCGTTCATCGAGGAGCTGGGAAATGAAAAGAAAAAGGTTGCAGGTCTGCAGGGACAGCTGTTGGAAAAGTTGGCCGAGCTGGAGAGGGAAGCAGCACGTCACATTACCAGCGATGACCTCAGGATGGGCTTTGACTACTCCAATGTCAAGAAGGGCGAGGAGGCCAAGGACCAAAAGACTGAGGTGGAGCTGCTGAACCCTGGCAGGCCCGCCCCCGGTCGTGCAGACACTGGTCAGTCGTCCGGCGCAGATGCAGATATTGAAGACGGCGCAAACGACCCCGACAACGTCGTGGCCAGCAAAGATGCCAAAGAGTTTGCCAAGATTCCCGTCGGCGACTATCGCGCATGCTTGCAATTCCTCTCAAACAATCCGCACATTCTCAAGGAGAGTGAAACGGACGGTCTTCTCGTTGAGGCGTTTGATGCGGAGCTGGAGCAAAAGCACAAGCACGCCCATCAATGCGTGCATCAGGCTCTACTCTTGCAATACTGTCGTCAACTGGGCCGCGATGGAGTGCAGCTATTCTTCAAGCGGTGAGTCAACTCGACTGATCTAGTGGATTCAACTAATTCAGCGTACAGCATCACAACCAAAGAACACCAGGCGCAGAAGCTGTTCCTGGATGACGTCAACAACACCTACGGGCGCATCAGAACGCGGGCGGCAGAAATCAGAGAAGAGCGCAAAAACAGCCCTGAAGGAGTCGAGCAGATTCAGCTGCACGCCGTCGACCCCAACACCACCATCAGCATCCGAGTGCCGCCTGCCGACGATGAAGAAGCCAAACCTGCACGAGCAATTTTCGATTCGTTTCCGCCGGGACTGCAGAGGGCACTTCAGAGCGGCAAGCTGGACGAGGTCAACAAGGTGTTGGCCAAGATGAGCGTGGACGAGGCGGAGCTGATTGTGGAGCAACTGGGCAACGGCGGTATGCTGAGCTTGGAGGAGGGAGTGATTGATGCAACGACGGAGGAGGGTCAGGAGAGGGTCAAGGAGATTGAGAGGACAGGACGTATGCCTGGCGAGGTTGAAGAGTCGGAGCTGGCTGCAGACCCAGAGTAGTTGTTTCAGAGAATAGAATACTGAGATCTGTTCCGTGTTTGTCCCTGTCCCCCCGTCGGGTGTTGCCGAGGTTCAACCGCTCAGTCTGGCGTCACTCGCGGCGGGCAAGCCCAGGCACACTCCACACCTCCACCAACCTCAGCCGACCCTCAACAACCCCGCCGACAGCATTCCTCCGCCTGGCGCATACTATGAAGCGTCAGTTGCGTCTTGCGAGTCAAGGCCCACCTCGCTGACGCTGGCTCCAGCTAAATGACCCCCCTCCTCCACCACCATGTTCAACATTTCGAATCTGGTAGCGAAAGCCCAGCAGTTTATTGAACCCTCGCTGTCCCTGTCTACCGCAAACTCGAGCCGTCCCTCCAAAGCCACCCTCTTCCGCCATCAATTCCGCCTCCCGGAGAACCAAAACCCCCTCCAGGAGATTACCGCCGAGCTCACACTCTCCCCTCAATCCAAGACGGACAATGGTCAGGGAAGCCACTACATTGGAAAGCTGCATCTCAGCGAACAGTTTCTCTGCTTCTCCACTCAGGGCAGCAGCTTTCTGTCGAGCGCCAGCCTGAGTTCAAGCTCCGCCTTTACCGGACAGACCCACGGCGCAGGCCCGGCTGGCAACGGCTTCACCCTCCCGCTATGCACCATCAGGCGCGTCGAACGGCTGCACAGCCAGAGCTACATGTTTGCCCTGGCAATTACCACAATCAACGGTCTCATCAACACGAAAAAGGAGGGCGTCGTGCCTCAGAAGTTGACGATTCAGCTGGCTGGCACCCGACAACAATGCGAAAGGTTTTGCGACGGCCTCAAGCGTGGTCTGCGGGAAGGTGTCAAGGATGTGGAAAATCTCAAGGCGGTGATACAAGATTGCTACTCCGAGTATCTGCTGGAGGAAGGAAAAATTCCACCAGACACTGGCCTCGGAACCCAGTTCAAGTATCCTGGTAACCCCCGCAAGCTGCGAGAACCCACCAAGATTAGGCTGTGGCGCGAGTACCTCCGCGAAAACGGTCGAAACGCGACGTTGATGCGCCAGCCAACCTTTCACAAGCTCATCCGCGTGGGTTTGCCCAATCGTCTGAGGGGCGAAATATGGGAGCTTACTTCTGGCTCATTCTTCCTCCGGCTCCAAAACCCCAAGCAATACGAAGATACCATTTCAAAGAATCAGGGGCGAGAGTCTCTGGCAATAGACGAGATTGAAAAGGATCTCAACAGGAGTTTGCCCGAATACCCCGGCTTTCAGAGCGACGAGGGCATCAATCGACTTCGACGCGTGTTGACCGCGTACAGCTGGACTAACCCGCGGGTTGGGTATTGCCAGGCCATGAACATTGTCGTTGCTGCGCTTCTCATCTACATGTCCGAGCCGCAGGCCTTTTTCCTGCTTTCCGTCTTGTGTGATCGGTTGCTCCCTGGATACTATTCGACCACCATGTACGGAACTCTGTTGGACCAGCGCGTGTTTGAGTCTCTTGTGGAAAAGACGATGCCTATTCTTTGGGAACATCTCGTCAAGCAAGACATTCAATTATCGGTCGTCTCTCTCCCTTGGTTCCTTTCTCTCTACATCAATTCCATGCCTCTGATTTTTGCCTTTCGTGTTTTGGACGTTTTCTTCCTCGAAGGACCAAAGGTTTTGTTCCAGATTGGTCTTGCAATCCTGCGGATTAATGGCGAGGAGTTGTTGGATGCCACCGACGACGGAACCTTCATCTCCGTCCTCAAGACGTATTTTGCACGGCTTGACGAGTCGGCCCACCCCAAGTCGGATAACCCCAAGCTGCGGGCAGTCACAAAGTTTCAGGAACTCATGGTCATTGCGTTCAAAGAGTTTGCCGGCATCACCCAAAACACCATTTCCGAGCAACGCGCAAAACACAAGGATGCCGTGTTGGAAAATATTGAAAACTTTGCCAAGCGAACTTCTCTCCGCAACCTTGGCCCTGATAGCAAGAAGCTGAGCATGAATGATCTTGGCTTTTTGTACGACAGATTTTACGGCGTGCTGTACGAGCGTCAGCAGCGGGCACAATTGGCAAAGCAAGAGGAGGAAAGGAAGGAGAGGGTGAGCAAGATGAGAGCGTCTCAAATCATTACCGGATTTTCTTTTGGTAGCGACGTGGAAAAGGGGCGTGTGGCTCTTGGACCGAGTCCTACAGAGATGGATTATGATGCATTCAGGGAGTTTTTGGCTGGTATGTAAAGTCGGTGCTTGTAAGGCTATGCTGACCTCTCAGGAATCGCACGATGGGCAGTCACGGATTCACCGTCGGAACCACATTCCCCCAGGACTGGTAGCGGCCCCCAGCCTACTGATCATGAATTCATGCAACGCCTTTTCAGACATTGGGACAAGGATGGAAACGGTCAGCTTAGCCTCCAAAACGTCGTGACTGGCTTCGCGGCAGTCAAGGGCTCCAAAGACATCATGGCCAACATTGCATACTTTTTCGATCTCTACGACGACGACAAGGACGGCAAGGTCGATCGTGAGGGCATCCTCAGAATTTCCGAAGCACTCCTCTTCCTCACTCGCCGTGGACTTGAACTCCGCTCAGCATCCAGTTCAACCGACGCCCTCCAGCCAGCAAATCCGGTCGAGCCCGAAAAGGAGAATGACGACGAGGCCATCCTCAACAGCATATCGGCCTTTATCCGTCGATGTTTTGAATATGCGGACCCGGGACAAAAAGTCAAGGACGCCGCCGACGCAGTCAACGATTTCAGCATCGGCGACGATGACGACGACAATTTGATTGACGTCGGCGAAAAGCCAACCACTGACGCCCGACCAAACGTGTCAGCCAACCTCGCCCTCGACCCCGCCCATCCCCTCTACATCACCCTCCCAACCTTTCGCATGGTCATTCTCGCCGACGAAACGCTCGAGCACTTTTTCGACCGCGCCTTTCCAAACTCGTTCCGCCTGTCGGACATTCCCGTCACGCCTGCCGCCACGCTCACCACCTTTGCCAACGCCGGCAAGGTGTCGCCGCCGGGCAGCTCGACGCCGACGGCTTCGTCGAGCATGGGAAGCAACCTGCCCACGATCCCGTCGACCGGTGGCGTGGTCCCGCCCGGCAAGGGCCTCCGCGGCATGCTGGACAACATTGTCAGCGACGGAATGCGCGTGGCGGCCGAGGTTAAGCGCCGCATGGACGAGGCGCAGAAGGAAGCAAAGGACGAGGACGAGGATGGCGAGGAGGAGGACCGAGGTGACGGCGATTTGCTCGAGGGCGCCGAGGCTGCGGATATCAGAGAGGACAGAAAGGGAGGTGACGAGGTGGTCAAGGAGGAGCCACCAAAGCAAGAGATGTCGAGCCGCGCGCGCAGCGGCAGTGCGGCGAGCAAGC
The DNA here is from genome assembly GCF_038381095.1 of Phyllosticta capitalensis. Taxonomy (NCBI): domain Eukaryota; kingdom Fungi; phylum Ascomycota; class Dothideomycetes; order Botryosphaeriales; family Phyllostictaceae; genus Phyllosticta; species Phyllosticta capitalensis. The sequence continues at coordinate 97,410 of NW_027117448.1, read as the reverse complement.
GCGTCGTCGAGTTTGACCGTGGGTCGACTTTGTAGTGTAGCGAATGTATCATGCATTATCGTCTTGAGCCCCGTCTCCACTGCCAGAATGACACCACTCGGCCGGATGCCAGAGGCGGTGATGACAGCCCTGGACGGCCTGGCAAACAGTCTCGGACGCGGAAGATGTTCATGGATACCTACCTACCTACCGCTGCGGCGACCCGACGATGGCGACGCTGAAGAGCAAAGTTGACGACTTGTGCTAATCTGCTCAAAGCTCGCCAGAACAAGACGCTGCGAGGTGACTGACGCTCGATCGAGTCGGCCAATGCCTCATCTAGTCACCTCCTCGGCGCGGCCATCCATACAAGCTCCAATCCCTCACTCTCCCACTCGCATTCGCAACCCTCGCGCCCTCGCACTCACTCACTCCATCCACCTCGCACTTCATTTCGACTCGACTCGACGCGCAAACATGGCGCCACACTTTGAAACCTGCAGTACGTCTTCCTTCACCCTCTCACCAGCACATCTTTCCCCTCCACTCCTCTAACAAGCCGCTCACCCTCCTTGTACAGAAACCTGCCGCCCAGTCGCCCTCCGCATCTCCAAGCTCGCCGCCGACAACGAAGCCCTCGCCCAGCTGGTCGACCGCCACAAGAGCGCCCTCATAGCCTCGATTGTGGATGGCAAGGCCGCTGAGCATGGGTATGCTGATGTTGCTGCTGCTACCAATACAACCAAAAACACCGCCGCCGCCGCGGCCGCTGGCTCCGCTACAACCACAACCACCGGCTCTGGCGACTGCGGCTACGCCTCCGTCACGCAGCAGCGCCGCGACAGCATCGTCGAAAAGGGAAAGGAGGCGCAGTCGGTCTACCTCCTCGCCGTCAGGGACCAGCAGGCGCTGCTGAGGTCAAAGGTCCGCCTGACGCAGCTCATGAAGGAGGCGCTGAGGGCGCAGGATTGTGGGTGTTGAGATGATGACTTGATGGCGAGGAGGGGATGATGGGGGAGGGTAACATGAGGGCGGAATGGAAAAGGCATTGCTCTTCCGCCACTTTCCATTCTCTTCACCACCACGCGTGCACCATCTCAAGTTTTCAACGCAGTATGCCCCTCTGCTCACCCTCATCCTTCTGCAGCGCGTCAAGATTCAAAAGCCAGTCGCCTGCCAGCTGCCCTTCCCTTCTACCGCTCGCTTTCCGCCCTGCCCGTATCCAAGATCAGCGACACGGCGCCGCTGCGGTGGATGAGCCCGCCCACGAGCTGTTCATCATGTCCACGTCATCCCGTCGGCGTGCGCCTCTTTCAGACTCCGCAGGCAGCCTCTTTCTACGGGGCTAGGTAGAACGTCAGACTTGCGGCGGTTCAGTGGATGGAATGAGGGCTTTTGTTGCTTGCTGATGAGGCGTGGCGAGAGGCGGGCGCAGTTTCAGGAAACCAGAAACATCGTGAGAGCAGAGCTTGGTCAGCGGGATTTGATGCAGAGATTGCTGCTGTTGTTGTCGTGATTCGACACCATGTCCTCGCCCGGGCACGCACCAAAAACGCTGCACTCTCCTCCATCTCCGTAGGTACCTCGCCTCCATCCGTCCACTCTCGAGCCTCCCACTCCCAGCAAACAAACGCACCAGACTCTCTCCAACAACCCCTCACATTTCCTCCCGCCAGACACCACCATCCACCGGTAACCCCCTTCCCCCTCCCCTCCGTGCCCATTGTTCGCAAAATCAAACAATTCGCGCCAAAGTTGTGTCGTTGAGGAAGAGACACCACCTACTTCCTCACGTCCAAGTTCTTCGCCGGCCACTTTCCCCTTTCCGTTAGTCTGGCTGCCGCTTTCGACAGGGATGAGCTATTCAGCGGGCCGGCATCCTTGCTTGCAAACTTTGTTTGGACGACGGCAATGGGGAACGGACGCAATGCGAGTCTGCTGTGCGGGTGCTTGATTTGGGATTCTGTAGTATGGTGGTTGATGGTTGTGTTGCGGGTTGCTCAGGCAGTGAAGGTGCGGAGTTCCGGAGGTACGGAGGTTCATGGACACCGAATGCTTTGGCTTCTAGGTATTGTACATGCGGAATATTTGTATATGTCGTCTCATGCTATCTTCTCTTTGCCGTGCTTCTCGGGGTGATTCTTCGAAGTGTCGACAGCCGAAATGAATCCTCGACACCCGCGGCGGCAAATGTCAAGACCACGACAACGCTACGTTGAAATTTCAAGACGAGTTTGTGCTGCACTTCTAAGGGATTCAAGATTGAGCAGCATTGTTTTGCACCCGGTAGGTCTGAACTTTGCTAAATTATACATCATCGCAAAGCCATCCTGCTGCTAGCGTCGAGTGCTCGTAGCACTTCCATCTTCAGAGATTCCCTAACGTCGAGTCCAGAAAGCAAAACGCAGCTCTCACCACCTGGTATCTTCCAAAGAAATCCTACACGTCCCTGTCTTCCGACTCCTCGCCCTCGTCTTCAACACCTTCGAGCAAGGCCTTCTCCTCCCGATGCAGCTCGTTGAGCCTGGCCGCCATCTCGTTCATGGCCGTCATCAGGCGCGTCTTCTCCTCCTGAATCTCCAGCATTCTTTGTCTCTTGCTGTTGTTATCCTGCTGAATTGCATCTTCGTCTGGTCATTTATGAGCGCGGAATGGGTGAAAACCTTTGTCGAGGAAGGCTTACCGGGCTCGGCCGCCTTGCGCTTTTTGCGATACTGGGGGTCGTAGTTGGCTGAGAGGGAACACCTCTTGGTGCCACTGGGAGCAAAGCGCGAGGTGCAAGCTCCGCCCCAGAGCGCGCCATTCTCTCCCACCACCTGCTTGTACGAGCCGAAGAGGCCATTGCCCTTGACGCAGTCGGCACAAATGCGGGCAGGCTCCGTAGCCTTGTTGGAGCATTTGCCCCACAGCGCTGGCATGTAGTTGGTGTAGTTACCCAGGTCCAACGCTTTGTTCGTGTGTCGGGAGTCTGGGTCGGTAATGACTAGGAGTCCGGGGATCTTGAAAATGTCCTTGCGCGCCTGCTTCTTGGTGTTTTGGTTGCGAGCCTTGTCGAGTGAGGTGCGGACGTGGGTCAGGGTGATTTAATCACGCTTTTCGTGCGCAAAGATGGCGCCGTTCGCAGAAATGGTAACTGGGGCTGTGGGTGCATTGGTGGCGGATGACGCGCTCGTATCAAGCTGTGGACAGGCCATGGTCGCCCGGGTCGTTTGAGTGTGAGGGATAAGAGCGAGAGCGGTCGTGAGCTGAGGTTTTGAAGCTCAGAGAACGGTTAAGCGAGTGGAGGATGTGGATGATTTGTGACGACGCTGAATGTGTGACGAAGAAGGTGTGGAGAGAAATTCAAAAGGGGAGGATGTCAAGTTGGGTTTCGACCGACCATGAGAAAGGCCAAAGTGTGCCGGACCTTTTGGGATGAAGGCAGGTGCGCCGGCGGGCGGAACATACATCAATAGGAAGTAGGCTGAACTGTCTCCTTCCTCTTTCCATCTCACCAACTTCTTGTCAATTGCTGTTGATTGCTTCCCATTGCAACACTTGCCGCGCTTGAATTTGTTCTTGCGCTGCTCAGCATCCTCCCTATCTCTCTTGCCCGAAGCTGGCTGTCGAAATTGAGCAACGCGTTTTACTACCTGGTCAGAGAAGTGGCTCCAGACGGCCGTCATGTAGTTTCTGTAGTTGGTGAAGTCCAATAGCTTACTTGTCTGCTGAAAATTGGGTGCCATGATGATCAAAAGCCTAGACACTGCCAATATGGTCTTTTGAGCCGATTTGTACGTATCTTGTGTGCGTGCTACCACTAAAGAGGAACATAAATAGCGAACGTCCCCTATTTTGTAAAGAGGGAGACACCCCGTTTTGCTGCTTCTCGCCGGTATTTAAATGTCATCGGGTCCTTTATTTTTTTCGGCCATTTTATACAGTATGGGTATTCCAGTCAACTTCTCGACCCGTTCCCTTCCTCCACTCACTCGCGTTCTGCATCCAGCTGCCCCTCCAAATTCAAATCCTCCCTGCGCAGCTGGTCAAGCCTGACTGCCATGTCGGCCATGTCCGTCATCAATGTCTGCGTTTCCTCCCTAATCTCCCTCCTCCGCTTCCTGATAGCCCGGTCTCCTACGCCACGGTCAGCCTCTTCAAAATCATGGACAGCCTAGAAAGACGACTAACCCGGCTCTGCGCTGCCAATCTCATCTTGGCCCTGGTCGTTGGTGGCCTTGCGTTTTTTGCGGTACTGGGCGTCGTAGTTGGCTGAGAAGGAACAGTTTTTGTTGTTGCCCGGCGCGAAACAGGAAGTGCACGCCCCATCCCAAAGGAAACCATCATCGCCTTCAACCTGCACGCACGATTGAAAGAACCCTATTCTACCATTTTCGCAGGCCCTGCACACACGGACAGGGTCCACTGCCCCGTCAGAGCAGTGGCCCCAGACGGCCGGCATGTAATTGCGGTACTTTCCAAGGTCCAATGGCTTGCCGGGCTGACGAAAGTCAGGTGCCTTGATGATGGACAGCTCAGACACTTCCAGTATAGCCTTCCTGGCTGACAGCCCGGTGTCTTGCTGGCGTGCTAGGGCCAAAGAAGTACGGACATGGTCGATCTCAACATCTCCTCGGCTGTGGTGGGCGATAATGTCGCCATTGAGGTGGAAGTTCACCGCATCGCCCTCTTCGTTCGGGTTTGGATCGGCCATGGTTTTGTGTGTTTGGAGGTCCTGTCGACATGTCAGCACGTTCTGCTGCGCTGAATGAGCGCTCTTGGGTATCTTACTCTGTGGAACGTGCTTTGAGCGATGGGGAGGAGCACCGAGCGAAAAGGGTTTGGATATAGTGCACGATCTTGGTGCTGGTACTGTAAACCAAGCTGTTGTAACAAATTCTGGCCCGAGGAGAAAAGAGGAGAGGAAGAAGAATGACAGGACGAAAAGCTATGTATCTACGAGGGTCGCTGACATAATGGGCCACAGTGGTAGGGAAGGTGCGGCGTCGCTCTTTGTCGACCACTCCCACCAAGATATCTACGTCATTTCAGAATAATGCGATTCTAATGCCCCTTTATTCAGTTGACGTTTTCGGCTATTTGGCGCAGACAATTCGCCCATTCCGGCGGTCGAATAATGCCAGGTATGCCCGCAATCACTTCGACAATAGTACTTCAAATGTCATCCAACTGATTCGTCTGTTACAGTGCTTTATGGTAAATCTATTCCTCCGCAGTATATCAATATACATCCATAAGGGCCAGCTTTTGGGCGTAATCATGACTGACGTGAAGCATTTCGTGATGTGAGCTATTATTTCGAAATGAGGGTGTGGTAAAATCAAGACAAAGGAGACTAACAGGTCAATGCATGAAGTTGGGTGGCATAAAGGTCATTGAGAACCGTAGTGTCTGTATTTCTCAAAGGAGCAATGACCGCTCCATCTCAATTGACTCTTTGTCTGTACCACCGCTATCTGTCGCTCAACCTTCAAGCTTGTCCAAAATCTCAAGGATCCGTGCATTCGAGTCCTACAATTACAGCGTCAACGCAATGATATCTCCTTCACTGCCGCCCGCTCCGTCGAGCAGCGCAAGCTATTGGGTAGCCAAACGATGCATGGCGCATATGAGGCTTTCGACCTCATCTGCCAACTCATTCTTGGTGTTGTGCTCGTCTTTGGTCTGAGGAGGGCCTATTTGCTTGGTCAGTAGGTCATTTTGATATCATTGCACCGAAGCATACTTTTGCCGGACACACTTCATATCTCCTCTGCATCGATGGCGGCAATACTGCACTTCGCGTCACTTCCGGAGCCGACGCACGCCATGCAAGCTCCATTGTAGATCACATCCGAGTCGGTAGCAACCAGAGTGGAATAAGCCGTTTCCCTTGACACAATCTTTCCAAATGCGGAAGGGGTCCATTGTGTGGTCGGAGCATTGCGCCCAAGTTTCCGGAAGGTAGTTGCCATACTTGCTCGTTTCCAGCGGCTTGTCTGGGAAGCGAAATTCCGGATCGGTCACAATCTGTAATCCTTTGATGCCCAAGATCGTGTTCACGGCCTGTTTGCTCGAGCCGTTGTGGCGAACAATGTCAAGGGAGGTCGAGAGACTTTTCGAGGCGGAAGTCTGGGTCAGCGACAATCACAAGGCCCTCGATGTCCAAGACTCTTCTTCGGCTCTTTTGATCGAGTCTCTCTGTCTGGCAATCTCGAGAGACGTGTGGACATGGCCGCCCTTGATGTCGCGGCGGCTGTGGTGAGCAATGATCTGCCAATTCTCGAGGGTTTTGACTGAAGTATTTGTTCGGTGGTCATCAGCAGCTGTCAGGGGCTGATATGATGCCATAGCGGTCGTGGAGAGGAAGTTTGAGATGGGGGCTCAGGATGGTGGGATGGCGTGAAAGGGGAGAGGTGTGAAAACGGTGTTTGCTCTTGAGAAAATTTGGAGGCGCCAACTCAAAGTCGCCGCGATGTGGAGGTAGGTAATGCGACAACACCGCCAAAGACCTGTCGAAGCTTTCCACGTCGGGTGGACGCGTTGGATATCGGGAGCAGGCACGGCGTCGCTGCCGCCGACAACCTTCTGTAGGGCCCCAAATCACAGGCATCCAGAAATCTAGCTTCGTTCATAACAAAGCACTTGCTCGCCTTCCGCTACTATATCTCGAAATGTTTTTGGCTTAGTCAATGATCCATATAGCCTCGGCATGAGAAGAAATGCCTCTGTGCTCTTCCAGTCCACCAGACTTCCGAGACCTTCCAAGTCGTTGCGTCATCGAGGACATTTGAAGAGCAGCTGTGTAACGATTCAAAAAATTTCTTTACATTACTGCCGCCTTCGCAAAATAGACACAAAATGTACGAAAGGGCGAATCAAAACCCACGAACAACGTCAAAGTCCTTGTCAGGATCTAGAAGATACAGATTGCTCACGTCTGCATCTTTTGCCCCTGATCAAGACGTCTCTTTCCCAGCTTTCGCATCACCACCCTCCTTTTCCATTGCCTAAATTGCGAAACCTAGCCTCGCGAATTCATCGATTTCGCGGTCAAGCTCTGCAACTCTCTGCTGTGCGTCCACTATATTTGAAATGAGAAGCTCCCTTTCCATCTTCAGATCTTTCAAAAGGGAACCAACGCCTGTGACCGATTAGTGACTTGTCATGAAAAGCGTCGTCAGACTTACTCATTTCGCGCCTCGAACGCTTTGCAGGTCGCTCCTCATTTTCAGCATTAGCTGCCGCCTCTGCCGCCTCTGCCGCCTCCCTAGCTTCCCTAGCCTCCTGTTCGTACCTGTCGGCTTGCTCCTCTCTTTCCCTCCGTTTTCTGCTACGGGAGCCGGACATGGGGTCAAAGTTGGTTGCGTTCGAGCATCTCGTAGAAGCGCCCAACGCATAGCAGCTAAGGCACGCCCCTTTCCAAATAGTCTCGCCGTTGAATTCGACCTGCCGGCAGTCCAGAAACACCCCCTTGTTGTTGAGACAGTCGAAACACACTCCTTCCGGGTTTATAAAGGCCTTGTTTGAACACTGGGCCCAAATAGCTGGCAGATAGGCATTGTATTTGGCTGTGTTGAAGGATTTCTCGGGGTTGCGCCAGTCTGGATCCCGCACAATGGCCATGTCTTCCATGTAGAGCAAGGCCCTTTTGAAATGCTTAGAACGGTTTTTTTGTGTGGCTTGGGCTCTGGTATAAGACGCCTGGACATGGCGAGATTTGATGTCGCCGCGGCTGACGGCCTCCATGTGGCCGTTGTCGTGCATGGTTACGCCATCATTTGGGTTTATTGGGATTACTGGATTTACTGGGTTTGCAATCGGTGGGACATTACTAGAAACGTTTGGATCTGCGGTGAAGAGACTGGGGTCGAGGAGACTGGGGTCGATGAAGTTTGCCATGTTGACTGTTGTTGTGGCGGGCAGAGTAGTCGAGGATGAATATTAGATGGATACAGCTACTTAAACTACGTCACGGTTGTTGCTTTGTTGATGGTGGCCTTTATCAGTTGGAACATAGCCATGAGCGGGCGAGAGAGGGCGACTAGACGTGACTAGGCAATTCAGGACAAAGGTGTATTGCGAAGTGTGAGCTTTAGCAAAGAAAGGTGCAATGGCTTATTTGATAGAGGTAGTCATAGCAATGTGGACGCAGCTCGTCTACTTCAGTGCTGAAGTGTTTGGCGGTAGCGACTTCGAACGGATGTTGCTTATGAAACTCTTTGTTGGGTTGTTGCTGAAAGACGGGAAGGCCGAGATGGGAAAAACAAAGATTTCTATCTGGATACCGACCGGTTCCGGGCGTGGAGCAGCAAGATCCTACTCGAGTTGGAACAAGGCTTTTTGGGCAGGTTTTGAACAAAGACATCGTCGAGTCCATCCTGCATTTGGAAGAGGGCACGATTCGTCGTTGACTTCCCGAGTCCTTTGAAGTCAGCGCAGAAATGCCTGCCAGTCTCAACGTTGTATGATGAGTGTTCAAAAGTGCCAATGAGCATCAGGATGAGCCTGTTTCCCTTCTTCGCCTGCGGATTGTTCATGATCCTGTCCCAGGCTCAGCCACTCTCCCAGTCTTCGTCGTCGGCCTCCTGGTTGTAGTTCTCGTCGAGTGAGTCAGCTTCCAAGCTGTAAAAGCAGACAATCCTACTTCTTTGCCTCCGGGGCATTCATCATACGGTCCCAGTAAGCGCCACTCTCGTGGTCTTCGCTCTCCTCCCATTGGATGCCAGATTCCTCGGTGTTATCATTCTGGGCGATGGTGTTGTTGGCGGCGTCGGTCGTGTGAGCAGCATAACAGGCTCGGATGTGGCTCTTGAGCTTGCGAAAGCGCGTGCATGTGTGGACACGGCAATGCGGACAACGGTATGGCTTGGTGCCAGGATGTGCGTCCTTTCAGTGTCTTTCAAGGCCCTCATAGAACAGGAATCTTTAATTGCAGAGACAACATTGCTTCGGGTCGTCAAGGCAGGTAACCCGGTCTACTTTCCCTAGTCAGTGGGTTTTCTTGATACATTGGGATGAGGACTTGCCGGTCTCGAGGGTAGCCACTGGAGACATGGAGGACGGAGCTGTATCTGATGGTAGTCTGGCAGGGCAAAGGTCGTGGAGAGGCAAAGCAAACTTCAAGGCTTAGTAGAGTTTTGTATTCTACCGAGTGTTTCTTCCACCTCTTATACCTGTCGGTATCTCAACTTTGGCCGTGCACATACGATCTAATTCAATGCTTTAGTCAGTCCCCCTCGAGCAAATTACGATTCATCTTTGCAGACAAAAGCATGTGCATTCCTACCAGAACTTGATCAGGCCTGATGCAATTCTCGCGACCTTGTTTTGACTACCCTTGCATCCAATGGCCCTGCAAACAACCCAACTCTCTCGCCAGCAGGGTCCACTTTTGTCTGTGTCGCTTCGTATGTTCGACCTTCTTCATCTCTCTCGCACTTGGATGGCACGATGATGATGACTTTTGCTTTCCACAGAAGTGGTTTACATCCATAATCTAAGACATGAGATTAGTCAATTTGCTCCGAAAAAGGCGCGGGTCATCTCAATGCAAACCAAGCAAAAGGGAACGTCGGACGTAATCCACGTACTCAATCTCTCCATTCCTCCCAGACGCCCCTTTCCATGTCATAGGAAGAGTCGTCGAATGTTCCCATGAGCTGCAAAAGCAGCCTGTCTTCCCTCTGGGCACTGGGAGTGTACATAACCTGCTCCCACCGGATTCCGTATTCGACGTCTTCGTCGCTCTGGACGAGATTGTGGTTGCCTTCGGCTTGTGGAGAGGGACCTTCCTGGAGGGTACTGGCTTCGTCGGTCGTGTATGGCTGCGTGAGATCCCGGTGTGGGCCAGTCTGTCTTTGGGTCATTTCGTGCAGAGCGACGGCATTGCCGCTCGAATTGGCAAAGCTGGATCCGTCTTGCTGCTTGGTCGAGGTAGCGTCGATGGCATGGGATTCGCTCGTGTGTTGGGTTGGAGCGGCGTGAGCGACATTGAGCGCGTCTATCTGCGGAGCTGGGGTGGATTGGATGGCATGGGATTCGTCTGTCTGCTCGGCCTCGGCGGGATTGGTGATGTTGGACCCACTTGGGAGCTGTGCCTGGCCAGGATGGGACTCCTGGACGTGCTTTCGCATCTTTCTGTAGCGCGTAGCGGTGTGGAGATGGCAGTAGGGGCAACGATAGGCCTTGGTGCCGGGATGAATTGCTTTCACGTGCCTCTCAAGGCCCTCGTAGAAGTCGAACCGTTCATTGCACATGCGGCACTGCTTTGGGTCGGCAATGTAGGTGACCTGGTCTGCTTTCTCGCGTCAGTGAAACTTCTTGGTACATCGGAATAAGAACATGCCTTGCTCAGAAGTAGCCATTGCGGGGGAGGTGAATCACACGATGAGCGCAGAGGACAGTTGCTGTGCGACGGCCTCTGCAGGACTGAATAAATTGGATGTTAGGCTCGTTGGTGACGGGTTCTGAATGGGAATGAAAGAGGACGCTGAAACGCAGCAGAGAATGAGGTTCGGGCGTTGATGAGTTTGAGACGCGAGTGCAAAAGGCGCGTCGAAGTGATGGTCGGGCAGGCGGCTGCAGAGAGGCAGGCACCGTGCAAGCCCGTCGGGCAAAAAACTCTCAAAAATCTCGAAAATGTTAATACTCGCAGGCAACTATTGGATCTTGCAATATTTGGGATGTAAACCTCGTCCGTTCGGCGCACCAGGACCTTACAACGATAGATATTGGTACACCCTTTACCACTGAAATGCAGCGCCACCATCAATTCCAACACTATATTCTCACCATCATCACTCCCCAAGACGAATTAATTTCATGTAGAATTCATAAATACGCATCCTGTCCTACAAGCTCTGCTGGAAGCCCATGACCGCTGGAAATCTTTCAAAACATGCTCTAAATGGTTCACTTGAAAGACATTCGTGTAGCAACTGTGCAAAATCAAGGACAAGAGAATTTCACGACCATTTGTTTGCAAGAGCTTGATGAGAGCGGGGAAAACCTCGCTATTTGAACTCCGTCAATCAGAGTTAAAGAGGTGTCCGATCAGAATAGTCATTTACCTTTTTTTGAAAGCATCGAAGGCTCTTGTCAAGTAAATGGAATGGTGAGGGTGATATTGGTTCGTGGAGTTGAGCGCCCGGTTGGAGGCCATATAGGCCTCCAGGCTGACTAATCTACTACTGAGGTGACTACTCAACTGGTGCGTAGACCCGAATCCGTAACAGCTCTCGCCCATGCCAAAGCCCTTGGCAACCCGGGTCCTACTCAGTAAAAATCCCTCCTCGATGACTTTGCATCCTAGGTGATCGATCTGGCAGTGCTTAATGAGCCGCTCATGGCATTGGAAGACCTGCTTGCAGAGGCGGCAGCGAGTCGCGTGTTCCATGTCGGTGACATTTTCTGTCAAGATTTTAGCATACGCCTGAGAGGAGGAAACAGCAATGTTACTAACCAGTGGTGTGCGGGACTGCCATCGTGGAGTTTGGTGTACGAATCGGATCTCATACGGTGGGGAGATGAGGTCGGCGAGACTGCTGAAGGAATACAGAGATCTTGAACCAGATCACGTCGTCGCGGGACGCAATCGTCGTGGGTATGTGGTGTGGCTGTCAAGCTCAATTGATGAGCAGAGAGGTTCATGCAGCAGTCCTCATCTTTAGTTGCGATCATCCTCAGGAGCAGTGCGTCCTCTTCTAAAGCCATGGGGTTATATATCTTGGTGCGCCATTCATTATTGAAAGCGTCGTCCTCGTCGTTAAGAACGGAGCTGGGGGTCGGTTGTGTAGTAGGCGTTCTACACTCCAAGCTTTGCTGTAAGATTTTGGCAGCTGGCCATCTTTTGAAAATACGTTCTGACAGGTCAACTTCAGGAATGATTGCAGAGCAACTGTGCGAAATGAAAGACAAGTGACACAGCGGTGACACGACCATTTGTTAGCAGAAGCTTGATGGGGGAAAAGAAATCTTGCTGTTTGCTGAGTAAAGGAGCGCATCCAATCGAAGTAATCTTTTGCCTTTTTTTTTTTTTTTTTTTTTTTGAGAGTATCAGAGACTCCTTCGCCCGTGTTACAGGTCCTGCCGACCCCAGTGTTTCCCGGCTAGAAGCCCTCATCAATAGACTTCTTGAACTCGTCCCGGCTACATGAATCCATGCAACAGTCGCCGTGCATGCTTCCCATCATCTCGAGCAGCAAGGCGTCCTCCTTCATTGCCTGTGGAGTATACATCTTTGCCGACCACTCTTTATTGAAGAGATCTTCCTCTTCCGCGAGAAGGCGGGTGCTGTCGTCGGTCGTGCTGGCCTTGGTCGTGCCGGCCTTGGTCGTGCCGGCCTTGGTCGTGCCGGCATTGACCGTGCTGGCCTTGACCGTGTTGTAATTGGTCGTGCCGTAGCGGGTTGCGTGATCCATGTTGGTCACACCTTCTATCAAGAGCTCAGCACAAGATCGAGGGGAGAGGTTCGGACGATTTCTTACCAGTGCTGGATAGAGCGGCCGAGTTGGGCAGCTTTGTATGTGGACGGGAGTCCATTGAATTGGATGTAGAATGCTTGAATCGAGAGGTGTCGTTGCTGTGCTCGCGGTTGGTGGAATGGTGATGTGGTGATCAAGCAGATGCTTTGGGTCGAAACGCTGCTTGAAGGCTGTTCGAGTGACAAGAGAGAATTTGGTGGAGGGCCACACCTGAAAATGTTGCGAGAGCTTAGAGCAAAAGGCTGCGTGGAGTCTGAAGGGCTTTGCGTTATCGCCCTTTTGGGAAGCTGCTCAAGTGATGGCAGGTACAGACAGTCGTCCACCAAAGCAGCAGTCGCCTGTGTGACAGCCGCACCAGCTCAGAGTCCCAGTCTTCACAAGGCAAATTCAATGCCTTCACGCTCGCAAATACTGTTAACTAGTCACAATGTCTCCAATAGTTGCTGTCAACTTTGTTCTGTCGGTCGCCATGGAATCTCGGCAAAATGGAAAGAACCCCTGAATATTAGAGCTAGAGGATTCGCCTCAGAGCCTTACTATGAACTATCATTGTGAGTTCTAAGTAGTACAGTCTATTCCAAAGTAATGGACCCCAGCATACTTGATCCTCCTCAAGCATCGTCGTTTCCACTGGGGTCCTGCTGCCTCAAAGGGAAATCACTGGCCTCAATGAGGTCCCAGCACTCCTGCCATATGTCTTCATCCATATGGCAGCAACTCTGGTGCGAAGAACCCATCACGCTCAGCAGACCCTTGTCTTCTGCCATCGCCTTCAATACATGACCTGGTCTCATTTAGTACCATTATCCACTCATCTTTGTCCTTTTCCTTTGTCCTCTCTGTCTCCTCTGTCTCGGTCGCCTACTTCTACGCCTGGTTGGGGCGGCACTTCTCGTACAGGTGTTTTTTCAAGAACTCGAAAAGGCGTGCTTACAAAATTGATCCGGATACCGCAGCGGTAGAGCCCTTCTGGGGATGGTCGGCTTTGACGTGCTCTTTGAGACGAGCAAAATGCTGGAGCTCATCCGAGCAGGGATGCAGGCGAAATGGGCTACCATGGATTCATCTGTCTCTCTCAATTAGCATTTGACCCAAGATCACAGAGTCGGGACCTACCTGTTTCGCGCGTCAAAGTTGTTTACACATCTTCTTAATATACTTCAGACTCGTTGACAGCGCTTGTCTTGAAGCGGCTGTGAGTGTGATCTCCGCATTCAAAATCTATGGAATTGATACTGCGAAGTGCTTACTTAAATCAGCTATCCCTCCACACTTGAGAATCGAAGAAGTTTCTATTCGCCTTGGTCTAGTGCCTCGAATCAAAGTAGGTTTTCCCCCGGATCAATGCCCTCTGTACCCATTTGCTCTTCCAGCATGAGAAGCACCCCAAGATTTGAATGGTGTCCAGTTTCCCAGTTCTGCCGCCCATTCATGAACCTCCCTATCGTCACCCCTTCCTAATGCATGGTCGGCTCCTGATTCTCCGCTTACCAGTCGCTTTTGCAGTCACTTCTGAGCCAATAGACAAGAGTCTGGTACAGAGCAAATTGCTTGCATGAATGATGAGCAGACCTGCTCAACCCAGGGCATCATCGTCTGGTCCATGATCTCGCAGGGGAAAGTCGCTCACTTCGATCAAGTCCCAGCATTCTTTCCAAATGCCCGGGTCCATATTGCAGCATCCCATGAGGGGTGTTCCCATGAGCTTGATAAGACCGCTGTTCTGAGCCTGGGCCTCCTCGTTGTGGAGCGTGTCGTGGACTGGTCCCTCAGTAGCAAAGTGGGCAACCAGAGTGTCGTACATATCCTTTGCGGTTCCAGATAGCATCTGGTTCAGTTCCTCAGAGACAGAGTTGCGGATCGCCATGACAGCACGGTTATTCTTTAAGTCCCATTTGTCAAAAGTCTCGCATGCTTTTTCATAGTCGCCAATGGCATCAAGATCGTTCTTGACTGGCTCAACAGGCTGGGGGAAATCGCCATTGATGTAGTGCCACACTTCCAGAGTCTTGAGGAATGCGACAATCGTCTTGTGCCAGGTTTCGTATGACTCGGGCTGGTCAAGCTTCGGGAGCTTGAAAGACTGAGAGTCCAACATGACGAGAATCGGAAACGGTATCGGTATTGGTATCGGGATCGGTCAGGTTCAGGAACGGGTGTCGGTCGGGTTCAGAAACGGGTTTCGCAGACAGTGAGCTTGCGTGCTCGGTTTCGCAGACGGGATTCGTGGACGGGATTCGTAGACGGGTTTCGAACTACTTAATAGCCAAGTCAGTGCCCAGGAACAGGATCAGGTATAGACGGTGTTGGCATCGTGTACATCTCAAGGCCAGATCATCAGTGGTCGGAAACGGTTGAAGTGTTCAGGTAGGTTGTGGAGCCACGCACCAGAGACGTTAAGGAAGTTCACCGACGAGGAGGTCAGTGACGTTGTGCGTAGGGGTATGCCTCAGATCAAAGGTTGTCGGTCGCAAAAACGGTGTTTCGTGATCAGGTGTCGTTCGACAGTGAAGTGAATGCGCGCGCCGACGACGATGAGGCGCCTAGAGCGCGGACCTGGTGAGCAGAATCGATTCAGGGACGTCAAGTTGCCTTAGATCAAGCGTAGAAGCAATCAGGGACGAGGGCCCATAGCTTTAAGAAGGCGGTGTGGGTTGTTGTTCTGCTATAGAGGACGCGCGCCAGAAGACGCGCCTTACTACTCCCATAACTTCACAGATGTCTTCATGATGCTGGCATTGCTGTCGGTGTTATCATTGTTGCAGGCGCTCTCGGGCAACTTCTTGTCATTACTCGGATGACAGCCTTTGCGGTGCTTTTCCAAAGCGGAGCGATTCTTCTAGGATTCTTAGCACAGATGGCTGTGGGTAGCTTCGTCCATGTTGGTGACGCTCGATGCTTCTCTGAATCAGTCAATGACTGAGTTCTGTACAAGAAGAGGACTTCTCGTGTCAGGACCTGCCTACCATCAACTCGTGAAACAATCAACCATAGTCAGCTTATAGTAAAACCTCGTCTTGAATCACCGAGAAAATTGTAGAAGAGCAAAACCCGCCGCAAAAGTCGAGCATCTTTGGTCTCCAAAGAAGTAATTCGAGCCAATGAGGGTCCCACACCAACCAGGACCGAAGCCGACACCTTCTACGGAAGCGGAACTAACACCAGTCGCTATCCGGCTCTTTCCTTGTCGATGCCTCGGCGTCCAATAGCTCTCTTTCGTCATCCTCCTCTTCCTCGCCACAATCTTCGGATCCATTTTCTTCCCCTCCAGCACCAGTGGCAGTCTTCTGATTCTTATCTTCTTCCATGGCGACGCTTGCGTTATTTTCATCCTGTGTGCTTTCCTGCGGATGGCCATCCATGTCTTCATCCTCGCTGCTGTCGTCCACTTCCTCATCGGTAAGCGGCGCGGGGCCCTGGCATGCATCACGTAGATGGCGCCAGATGGTACCATGTGGGTGGCGTATGACTGCTCGCAGATCGGGCACTTGAAAAGCTTTTCGTGAGAGTGGGATTGCTGGAAGTGTTCTGCCAGCGGCTTGCGGTGTTGGTATTCGCCGCCGCAGTCAAAAGTAGACAATTCTTCCTTAATTCAAAATGAAGAGAAACCATTGTGATCGTTCAATTTATATACCGAAAGCCCATTCCCCGTCTTTATTATGTTACCGGACTCTGCGAATTGTTTCCCCTGCAAGACCCTCTTCCACTTCTGTCCGTGAACCCTATAATCCGCTGCCCTCCCGGAAATCACCTTGATCTTTGTCGCTCAACATTCCAGAAGGAGCCGCTCATGGTTGTCGTGGGCGCAGTTGCCGACGTTTGTCGATCCGTCCCTACACTTCCAATTCCCTTCTGACTTCCAATAAAGCAGAGGGACAAGATCAGGAACTCGTGCCCAAGACTCGATTCTGAAAGACGTCGAGCCTTTTGCTCGTTCTGTCGCGCCTCCTCAGTCAGGTCGGGTGCCTCGGTACTGCTGTCAATTCGAACTTGTAGAGGCGAAAGTTACAGTGTCGTATGCGTAGCAGAATTGTCCAAGGAAGGTCGATGTCCGCTTCTCAAGGGTCCTTGGTCAGCCGGCCGGTCCACAAAGTGGCAGGCCTGCGTGCAATCGGCGAGAGATTTGACCATCGCTTCCTTCACCTTCCCTTGGCGAACTTCAATCGTTCAGCTCGGCCAGCCTCTGGTAGATTTCATGCAATCTTCCTGAGACGGTTGCCTGTGCGTAGTTCCAGCCACGAACCTCTTCCTTCAGGTTGTCATTGCCTTCGGTGTCAGCCTCGTGAATTCTTTTCGCCATATTCCCGAGAGCCGTCCACAAGCCAGAAGCCTCGGCTTCCAGCCTTCCCTTTTCTCCTTCGTCCTCCTCTTCCTCCTGTTCCTCCTCTTCCTCCTCCTCCTCATTGGTCACTTCCTCCTCAAATCTTTGAATCTCCTGAACTTCATCAATGTCCATATCGTCGTCAGAAGAGATGTCCGAGGTGTCTGAAGAGATGGGCCCCTCACAAGCCTCCCGCAAGTGGCGCCAGAGGGTGCCCATCTTTGTCGCGTATGATTGCTCATAAATTGGGCATTTGAACATCTTTTCCTCCGGGTGTTGCTGGAAATGACCTTGAAGTTGACGGTGGCTCTGGCAGCTCGTGCCGCAGAGACGGCAGCGGTAGGGGTCAACGAGGATGGGTGCGTTGCCTGCTTCATGTACTTGTCAGTCTTTGGTCAAATGGCAGTGCATTCATAGGGAGCGAGACTCACTCATTTCACAAACTGAGTGGGAGTGGGCTCCAATGGCAAGCTGAGCAGCAGGGCGCCGAAGACGACTCTTGCGACAGGAAGTTTGGACGAAGATGCTGGGAGAATGGAGGCAGCAGTGATGACTTGCGGTAAAGGCCGAAGAGACTTGAGATGGCGAGATTGAGACACGTCAATGGCAAAAACCTGGTTTGAAGAGTCGAGGTGCGCGAAAATTTCAAGCAACGAGGTCGAGGAAGGTACGCCCACGTCCGGCGCCGCCGCACCTTCCCAAACCGCCACGACGAACGCTGCTCCACGCCGTGCGGGTGTATTCCACTGTTTTGGTTTTCAATACACCAGAATCTCAGACACTGGCTCAAATGCTGGCCGCAAAGGCTTTCAAGACTAAGATTTTGAAGTGTTTGAAGGGTCACTGACCCATAGTAGCTGGATTCGATTGGCAAAACGGCCATCCACGCTCCGACCTTCTCTCAAAGTATTCCCACAGATTACGTTGCAGACACCATACAACGGGTAAAAGCTGCGAAAGAGACTTGTTGGAAGATGCAACTGGGTAACAAGTCTTGTCTTTCAGGACAAATGTGACGACCTTTTCATTCATATGAGAATTGTATTGCTCCCACAAAGTTGGGTTAAACCGTACGCAGACCGCAACAGGGCTTGTATCAGTGACGTTTGAGCGCATTGAGCTGACTCACGTGAGTGTCATTGCAGATTGAACACTTGTAAAGCTGATCAAAGGGATGTTGCAATACAACTGATCTTTGAAGCTCGCTATTTCCCTCTCGACCTCCACTAGTCTTGTTGTCAGAATGTTCAGATCCTCCCTCAATGCTGGCCCCTCGGCCTCTGGCGCTTCCTCATCATGACCCAGTTCTACTAGTCTTGACGTGACTGTTCCAATGACATGCCAGAGGCCTAAGGACTCTGCACGCAGCTCTTCCTTGCTTGCCTGCCATCCCTCTTAGTTCTCGCCGACGCCAGCTATGGCACCAGCCGCTGCTGCAGTGTCGATTGGGCTGCTATTGGTGGTGTTCGTGGTGTTGGTGGAAGTGGTGGTAGTGGCGGCAGTAACAGTCGCGCCCGTCGGCAAAGCGCGGCAGAGCTTGTGAAAATGGCGATTCATAGTGTTTAGCTGGCTGGCGTGGCTACTGTTACACCTGGAGCACTTGAATAGCTTGTCGCCGGGATGATTGATGTGGAAGTGCGCAAGCAGCTGGCCGTGGTTGGTTAACTGCCGGTCGCAAAGACGGCGGCGAGACGGGTTGGCCATACTGACTCCCACTATCACGGATTTCGACAACTGAGCCTCATTTTTGGTAGGCTTTTTCACGGAAATATACAGGGAAGAGGAAACACTATACCGCTACCTTCTATCTCTAGCCCAGGCTTCGGCGCTCAGTAATGAGCGCTACCAGCTTTACCGCAAGCTGGTGCTGAGCTTCGGTGATCTTCTGGATCTCCTCGTCGAGTTCTCTCTTTCGCGCCTCGCGCGTGTCTTCGTCTTCCTCGTCCTCATCATCCTCGTTCCCCTCGTCGTTCTCTGTCTCCTCGTCGCCCTCTTCCTCCTCGTCATGGTCGTTGGGTGAGGGAGCGCTCTGAGTAGAGTCGACGTCCCCGTTCATGTCCGCGTCTTCATTCTCGTCCTCTTCCTCGACTCCCTCGCTTGTGGCGGCCGCGGGTGCAGTGGTAGCAGGAGCTGCTGCGTTGGTGGTGGCTGTGGGCAGGGCGCGGCAAAGCTTGTTGAAATGACGATTCATGGTGTTGAGTTGACCAGCGTAGCTGGTGTTGCAGCGTGGATACTTGAACAGCTTGCTCGACGAGTGGTGTTGATTGAAATGAATGACAAGATGGGCGTGCTTTCCGCATTGTACGCCGCAAATGCGGCACCGAAACGGGTCGGTCATGTCTGTGGAAGCTATTGTCGCTCTTTCAGCAGAATTCTTAAGGAAACTTTGGTAAAAGACTTACACATGGTCAGTTGAGAGATATATAAAGTGTCCGGGAGCTTTGAGGTTCGGGGGTGAGAGATTGGGTGTTGCGGAGTCTTTGGGGTGGATGTGACTTGTTGGATGGTGAGTAGAGAAAGAATCAAGAGGTTGAAAATCTTGAGGTTTTTTCAGGCAGGCGCTACGGCGACTCGCTGCACCTCCCACCCGCCACCTACCTACCCAGAAGAGCATGAGCTACTAGGGGAGAACCCTTGAACGAGATGCTCTACATGAATTACACAGTGACGTCGAATCGTAAGAAGAAAATGAACTTTCAGCTCAGCAGCGAGCACCACATTGATCAAGTGTCTATCAACCCATTTTTCCAATCTCTTGCTGCCCCTGCCAAAATCGGAATCCTCTTGTTCCTTTCAACAGCTAGTAACCTTCCGTCACCATACACACATGGGAGCGTCCTCTACTCCAAAGCCTTGCGTTGCAGGCGAATAGTAGCAAGCCTGGCCTTGAGCTTCTCGATCAATTCCAGAATGTCTTCCTCCTCGATCTCAAGCAAGGTCTTCGCTTGCTCCTTCTTCTCGAAATCTCCCTCTTCATATCCCTCCTCTTCCTTGTCCTCATCGACTTTCGCGTTTCCGCTCTTTTGGTCATCAGCCACTTCGTCCTCGTCGGTGTCGCTCTTGGTGTCTAGGGGCGGAGCAGGAGTAGTTGTGGCAGTGGCAGCTACAGCGGCAGAGGGAGTAGCAGAGGGAGCAACAGCAGGAGCGGGAGCGGGAGCAGCAGCGGGAGCAGCGGCATTGTTGGTAGCAGAGTCTTCTCCCAGCGCGAGGCACTTCTCGTTGTAGTCGTAGTGCCTGGTCAAAGTTCTGACTGCCTCCGCGCAGCTTTTGTTGCAGCGCGGACACTTGTAAGGCTTTTCGTTCGGGTGCACCTGGATGAAGTGCGCGACCAGATCATTATCCCCTGTGTACTGCTGGTCGCAGAGGCGGCAGCGGAAAGGATTCGACATGTCCGTCGCGTCGGTGGCTGTGTGGTTTGTCAGTCTGGTCGCGTCGGGACAACACGGAGGGTGCAGACTTACACATGTTGACCTGTGGGCGGTGGTTCCGTACGGTAAAGCAAGAAAAGCGAGCTCGAGGGTTGACGTTGGAGGGTTGATGGAGTGGTTGATGGGAGGGCCTCAGCGATGTATTGAAAGCTCGACTGGGCCAGGGTTGAAGCACTTGAGGTGATTGATGGGGTATGAAGAGGGGAATGACTGCAACGGCGAGTTTCTCAGACCTTGTAGCTGTGGCTCATATCAGCGAGGTAAACCAGAAGCAGGTGACTACAGTCCCAAAGAAGTGCCCGGACAGGCGTCGAATACGTACCGCAAGACAAACGATTGAAACGAAGTCGGTTATTCATTCTCAGGAGACACTGACATTAGCGATGAGAGGGGGGTTCAGGAAAACTTGATCCATTGAACTATTCTGCTACCTCAACTCCTGAAAAGAGGATACACTGCCTCAGATCTTCCGCTGGACACGACCGTGGCTATTTGGTCCCACTTCTCCAATCTAGCGCTCGCTTCCCCCGCGTTTGTCCTTTGACCTTCAAATCCTCCTTCGTCTCCCTGAACTTCTTCTTGCTACCCTTTTCCAGGCATGTTGCCGTGTTCACACTCTTCTTTGAGCCTATGAAGAAGTGATTTGCGCTACCTGTGATGGAGACATCGTCGTTCTCGTCTACGAGTGTTAGCATGTAGTTAGGAGGGCAGGGGACGACATACCAGAGGTCAAATCGATGACGGCAGGCGGTCCCGCGACCGCGTCGGGCTTGGTCCTCTCTGACTTTCGGAACGGGGCATTCTTGATTGGACGGACTCCGCAGGACGGCGCTTGGAACATGTACCTCAGCTGTTCGAGGACGAAGCTCATGTGGGGCTATCATCGCTGCACTGTTCTCTTTGTTCTGTGGCGGCGGGGAGGAGCGTGGGGCCACGCGCAGCAGGAGAGGAAACGAAGCACGGCTCCTATGGCGGCGCGTAGAAGGTGGCCGGAGCCGAAGTAAAGGGAGAGAACCGGTTGACGGGCGCGTTTGCGGGCGGTGCTGGAGAGACGTAGCAAGCCTCTGGTGAGAAAGTCATTCCAATACCAATCTTAGAGTCCGTTGGCATTGACTTGGTCCTTGTAGTAGTCAAGAATTTTGTCGAGCTCGTGCCGGCGCATGATTGAAGGGCGCTCGTCATGGCTCCAACAGAGATTATCGTTTGTATTTAGGTTGGTATCCCTATTGATATACTTGCTTGGCTTGATCTCAACCACTGCATACGGGACCCGAAAGGGCGCGAGACGGCGGAACGGCAAGAGCGCGTGGAGGTGCGTCGTATGGAAGAGTTGGCGTTCTCCACATGACGACGAGAAGATTGGTGCTCCGGCGACGGCGAGGGAGTGCGCTTTCTCTGCGGAAAGGCGGCGGCGGCGGCGCGTTGGTAGGTGGTGGTGGTGGGATGTGCCACGGGCGCGAGAGGGCGGAGGAGCAGTGCGGGCGCGTGGAGGTGCGTCGTGTTGGAGAATTGGCGCCCTCCAGACGGTGATGGTGGTGGTGGGAGTAGGCGGGTTGAATGGAGCGGCGGTTGGGGACGATCGGGCTTGCTGGGCGCGCTGGGAGTTGAGGAGGAGCCGGTGGTGGAGGTCTCTACGGTGGTTTTGGCGGCACCACCAAGCCCAAGTATGGAGGAGACGAGTGCTTTGCGCATTGTACGCCGCAAATCCGGCACCGAAAAGGATCTGTCACGTCTGTGGCCGGTGCAGCGATTGCCAATCGTTCAGTAGAATTCTCAGAGACACTCTTAGTGGGAGACTTACACACGGTCGCTGTTCAGGACCAGACATATATAGTGCCAGGGCGCTACAAGCTCCATCGCAGTATAGTGGTCGAGTCATTCGCTGAATCTTCAAGGTGAGGATGGGTCATCAAGGCGCGGGTCTGGGTCCCCAAGAATCTTGAAGTGTTTGAGGTAGACAAAGCAGTGGCAGGCCCTATACATTTTTGCCCGGCCAACTTAAGATACGACCACCACAACCAAACAGCCTGCAATGATTTCCTTGAAGCTTTCTGGGAGTCTTGAAAGGGCGTAGACGGATATATTACGACATCCAACGTTGATGGACCGAGGATGGGTGCAAGAGCTGGACGACGTGCTCTTACCGAATCGAAGAGAAGACTGACAGAGAGATCGGAAGACTTGGTGGGAGAGTATCCAAGACGTATTTGGAAGAGTACTTGGAAAAGTGTGTAGACAATGAGAGGGGAAAGAAGGAAATACGTCACTGATCAACGACAGTAACGTCAGCGCAAACTCCATACGCACGACCTATCTATCGACGAGAAGCACAACGAAAGCAGATCGGACCGGCTCCCCACCGACAACACACTTTACCACCTCTCCCTCAAGCCATCATCCACTACCCACCAAACTCCCTCCTTCCAAAGCGCCCCCCTGTACCAGCAGCCTTTGCGCGCGCCGACCTCTCCCTCGCAAGCTGCTCCATCTTCGCCCGCGACTCCTTCGCTCTGGATCCGACGCGCTGCGCTCGAGTCTGCCTCGCACGCTGACTCTGCTGCAAGCGGGCGCGGGCGCCGGCTCCAAAAAGACCGTTGGGATCGTGCGCGCTGTTTTTGATGGCGAGGGCAATCTCTTCCTCTTCGGTGAGGTGCTTCTGCGGCGCCAAGTAGGCGTCGTACAGCCTCTTCTTCTCGCTCTGGGACATGGGTGGTTGAGGCGGTGGAGCAGGAGGGCCCCAGAACGCTTTTGAGCCGTGCTTGTCGTCGTCCTCGGACTCGGTCTCGTCGGCAATGGCGTTGGGGTGGACGAATTGCGGCGCCCACTTGCGGATGCCCTTGAGCCCGCCCATGGCTTCGAGGTTGCGGCGGGCCTGTGCCGCCTGGAACTGGATGGACTGCTGAGTGGCCTCGGAAAGGCGCGATTGCGGCTTGCGCGCTGCTGGTTTGTAGCCGGGGATGTTGGGGCTGGCACGGGGTGGTTTGATCTTCTTCTTGTCGCTGGCGGCGCCGGCCTCGGACCTGAACAGCGTGCCTGGGTTGTTTCCCCTCGCAAAGGAACTCTGCTGGTTCGCAGAGTCCGCAAACAACTTGCCGAACGAGTCGGAGCCAGTATTTGGCTGGCCCCCAAATAGACTACCACCAGAGACTGGTTGCCCCAGGTACGTACTGCCGCCGCCGTGAGTATTGGAGGCCGTTGGCCGTCCTCCAAACAGACTGCCACCGCTGGAGCCCCTCGGCTGTCCAAAAAGACTGCCACCGGTGTAAGTGCTGGATTCTCTTGGCTGTCCAAAAAGACTACCACCGGCGAAAGCATTAGAGCTAGTTGGCTGTCCAAACAGACTGCCACCGCCGAACGTGTTGGAGCCTCTTGGTTGCCCAAATAGACTGCCACCGCCATAAGCATTGGAGCCCGTTGGCTGCCCAAAGAGACTGCCGCCGCCGTACGTGTCGGAGTCCCTTAGCCGTCCAAAAGAAGGGACGCTGTCATAAGTATCAGAGGGCCTTGGCTGTCCAAAAAGAGGGCGGCTGCCAAAAGTATCAGAGGGCCTTGGCCGTCCAAAGGGACTGAAACTGGGACGCGAATCGGAGGGCCTTGGCTGCCCAAACGGCGTGCGCGGTGGCATTCCCCTAAATGAGAATCCGCCCCCATTCGCGCGTTCAACCTCGCCCCGCAGCAGCTCGTACGAGTTCAGGATCTGGGCGTCGACGTCCTGCAGCCCCTCGACGGCCATCGCCGCACTGTGCGTGTTGTCGGTGCGCTGGAGCGCGAGGGCGTGGACTTGGCGGCGCAGTCGGTCGCGGATCGAGCCGTTTTCGATGCGTTCGATGGCGTCGAGGAGGTCGTCAAGCATCTCATTGCTGACCGAGTGACCGGTAGTGTAGTCCATGGTGGAGGGTGGGGGATTGAGCAAACAGGTCTGGTGGTTTTGGTAAAGAGAGATGGAGGGAAGTTGCGGGTAGTTGAATGACTTTTTGAGGGAGATTCAGCGGCCTTTTGTAGGCCAGAAAATGACGGCTGGCGGATTGGCAGTCGATTCAAGCAATCAATCACTGCATAGAAAAACCGACAGCGAGCGACTCACGCCCGCGAAAATCGGCGCGAAGCCTGCGGTATTAAGTACTCCAGTGGCTGTGGTGAAAATACGGCTGCAAACGTCAAGTTGTCCATTCACACTTGCGGCTCAATCGCCAGACTCTTTGCTCCATCAGACAACCGCGGCAGGTGAATAATTGACAAGGGACAGCAACGGCTGGAAGCTGAGATGAAGCCCAAAGGTGACAGGCAGACTGGCAGACAAAGAATCAGTCGAACCCCAGAGCGGCCAACCCAGCTCCTCTGGTTCCAAAAGCGGCGGCTCTCAAAGCTTCGGGGATGCCATTGTGTCGATGCTTGACTGTTCGGGAGACATCTCCATGCCTTCTGATTCGACACCACACGATCCAGGTAGTTGTACTGATTTTTCATAGTCGGTGAGTTCAGAACGACAGACAATCCGCAAGAAACCGCGTTGCAGACACCTTCAGAGTCATCACTTGATTCAAGAGCCAGCTTCTCCGTCGACATGGCCTTCCAGCTCTTTCGCTGTGGAAAAACGGAAAGGATTGCAAAAAGACGTCAACACAACGAGAAAAGTTGTCAAAGACGAGAAGACAAGGTTGACAGTGGGGCAGGAGGCGATGCAACAAAGAACCCACTTACCTCTCCAACACGCACCTAACCCTACCCATACCTGCTTTGATTCAGCTGGGTCGTTCTCAAAACGGCCTGCTACAATAGCAACGTGGTAGCAAGAGGAAAGCTGCGCCATTGTCGTCGGTCGCGAATTGCGTTTGTTTCCTGTCCTGCAACGAGTCCAGCCCCGCTACCCAGTGCGACATGGCTGATTGATTGAGATTGCAGAACTTCAAAAGCTGGTGCCAAAATGTTGTCCTGGAAAACGAGAAAGGAAAGACTCTGTAGGAGATTGTAGGATAGATAGGTCGACTTGAAAAACGAGGTAGCAGACGGGCGGAAGACAAAGAGACAAAGAAACAAGCGCTGAGAAGGGCACGATCAGCGTCACAATACCGTAACTTCTCTAATCTTTGGACTGTATCTGCGACGATGAGCCTTTTGCGCGTGTGTAGCAAGTCAAATGAAGCAGCAACAGCTCCACATCATGAGCAGACAGACAAGCGGAGACGTTGAAAGACAGAGGAGCCTGCTTGCAGGGTAGCATTCAAGACTACGCTACTTGCCTCCTTGTGAGCAATCAAATGATTTCGCCAAAGCCCAAGTGAGTGCACCGACGCCCGGTCAAGAAGATGGTGGTCGTCTGGTTGTCGTTGGCCTGGCCGGTGGAGAGAGATGGCCGGGGCGGTCAAGGGAGGCAGAAATTTTGCCCAAGGCGGCGCAACTTCTCGTCGCCAAGCGCGACCAAATCATCGCAAATCCAACCAACAAGCTGAAGCCGTCTCACCATGGGGAAACGCAAATTGAATGAGCACGATGTGCCCGAAGAGTCTGGCGCTGCCTCGACCGAACAAAACTCGCAGTCTTTCGACAACCTCGGACTCGACGCAAGGCTTTTGCAGGGCATCGTCCGGCAGAAGTTCTCTCAACCCACGCCCGTCCAGGCCCAGGCGATTCCGCTGGCTCTGGAAGGCAAAGACATTCTAGGTAAAACCGTCGCCCACGACATCTTTTCCACTGCTAATGCGAGGCAGCCCGTTCCAAGACTGGCTCTGGCAAGACTGCCGCCTACCTCCTCCCGATCCTCCAATCCATCCTCAAGCGCAAATCCGACCCTCGCTTTTCCAGATGCACGTCGGCTCTGATCCTGGTCCCCACGCGCGAACTTGCTGGCCAAGTCACCAAGACGATCGAGGCTTTTGCGAGCTTTTGCGGCCAGGACGTCAAGACGGCAAACATTGCCTTGAAAGAGGATGACCAGGTGCAGCGCGCACGGCTCGCCAACTCGCCGGACATTGTCGTCGCTACTCCTGGGCGAGCTGTCTACAATTTGAACAGCTCAGCCTTGTCGTTGGATCAGCTGGCCCACTTGGTTATCGACGAGGCCGACCTGGTGCTCTCGTACGGCTACGACGAGGACTTGCAAAACATTTCCAAGTCGATTCCCAAGACTGCACAGGCGTTCCTCATGAGTGCAACTTTGAGCAGCGACGTCGACGACTTGAAGGGCCTGTTCTGCCGCGATCCCGTACTGCTGGAACTCGACGAAGAGGAGGAGGACACGAACAAGCTGAAGCAGTACATTGTCAAGTGCGCCGAGGATGAAAAGTTTTTGCTCATCTACGCCATCTTCAAGCTGAAGCTGGTCAAGGGAAAGAGCATCGTCTTTGTTGCTGACATTGACCGATGCTACCGGCTCAAGCTTTTCCTCGAGCAGTTTGGCATCAAGAGCTGCGTCCTCAACTCTGAACTTCCCGTCAACTCGAGAATTCACGTCGTGGAAGAGTTTAACCGCAACGTATACGACATCATCATTGCTACGGACGAGCACGAGATACTTGGCGACGAGCACAAGAAGAAGCCCAAGAGCAAGTCTGGAGACGAAGAGGAGGAGGCAGAGGAAGAGAAGAAGGAAGAAGCGGATGCGGAGGATGCCCCCGAGGAGTCGAAAACCAACGACGAATCGGAACCGCCGCGCAAGAAGCGCAAAGCACGGAAACGCGACAAGGAATATGGCATTGCCCGTGGCATCGACTTTCAAAACGTCTCCCTCGTTCTCAACTTTGACCTCCCGACCACCTCCAAATCCTACACGCACCGCGTTGGGCGCACAGCGCGTGCCGGCAAGACTGGCATGGCCATTTCGTTTGTGATTCCCAAGGACCAATACCGCAAGCACAAGCCAACGAGCATCGAGTCGTGCAAGAAGGACGAGGAGGTGCTGACCAAGATCCAAAAGTCACAGGAGAAGCGCGGCAGCAAGGTGGAGCCGTACAACTTTGACATGAAGCAGCTCGAAGGCTTCCGTTACCGTCTCGCCGACGCCTTGCGCGCCGTGACCCGCATCGCAGTGCGCGAGGCGCGCGCCCGCGAACTCCGCCAGGAGCTGCTCAAGTCGGAGAAGCTGAAGCGCCACTTTGAGGAAAACCCGCAGGATCTGCAACACCTGCGGCACGACGGCGAAGCCAGGACGGCGAGGACGCAGCCACACTTGAGGCACGTCCCTGAATACCTGCTGCCGGCAGGCGGCAAGAAGGATGCTGCGCAAGAGATTGGGTTCGTGGGATTCAGGAAGGACGAGGCCAAGGAGAATCGCATTCGCAAGGCCAGGGCGACGAAGAAGCGGATGGGCAAGGGCAGGCCGGTCAAGAAGGCGGATCCGTTGAAGACGTTTAATGCCAAGGGCAGGGGCAAGAAATGATTATGCATGGTTTAGGTACGGCGTTGTGGCGGAAAAGTGTGCATTTGGAATAGCATTTGGAGTGAGGTTTAAGAGATACCTTGTGTTGCCAAAATGAAAACAGATTGATTGCACAGGCTTTACACTGTTAAAAGCAACGGTTGCACTTGACACCAATGCTGATGTCTTTGTGCGCTGTTTGAAGCTTTGCCCGTCAAGCCGGAATGGTATAATTCCACAGTTTCTATATGCTGCTGACAGCTCATGATTGACGTTTGACCCATTGCGCGCCGAGACATGCCCCGTGAAGAATTGGAAAAAGAACATTGCGGAGAGGAGTATCATTGTAGTCGAAGAAACCTAGAAACCCGGCGGGTTGAGGCGTTGCGAGACTCTGGTCCACTTGGGCACCTCTGCAAGCTGCGTTAGCACGACTCCCACAGCACCAATACCCTCTCCATCAACTTGCGGCTTGACATACTGTGAATGCCCTTCCTGTATCCCCTCTCATACCGGCCAAACACGGTGTACTTGTCGCGGGCAAACATCTCGGGCTCGGTGGGCATCTCGTCCTTCCAGCGGTCCAGCTTGACGGTGCCGTTGACGCCGGCGCGCGCCAGCGCCTTGTCGACCGTGGCGACGACGTTGTCGATGCGCCGCAGCCGGCCGCGCTGCCGCGCTTTTTGCGGCGGCGAGAGGCGCCACGGAATCTTCCTGCGGGTGGTGCGTGTGAGTGAGGTGTGAGGGTGAGGAGGGCATGGACAATTACCAGAGGAGACCACCCGAGAGCGGTGATGACGGCTTGAATGCTCCGAACATGGTTGCGGCGGGCTGGTGGACGTATGCGGTCGAGATGGCTGCTTGGTGTTGGACTTTTGGCGGCGGATGATCAGCGGCAGAATTGCCCGCGGCCAGCGTGCACCGACCGGGGGTGTCGAGAGCTCCGGAGCTTGCTACACCAACGTCCATCTCCCACTCCACGAATCCAACACGGCGTTTCGGCACCATCATGTCGTACTACTTTGCCATTGTGGGAACCAAGGACAATCCGCTCTTTGAGCACGAGTTTGGCACGTCGCGAGGCGGCGGCGATGGCGTTGCGCGCTTCAGGGAAGAGGCGCGGCACATGAACCAATTCATCGTGCACAGCAGTCTGGACATTGTGGAAGAGGTGCAGTGGGGAGGGGGGCAAATGTGAGCTTCCCCACGGCATCCAAGCCGACAGGCCAATACTGACTTTGGTTGACCAGGTATCTCAAGCACATCGACCGCTTCCAAAACAACTACATCTCGTGCTTCCTGACGGCGGGCAACGTCAAGTTCCTCCTCCTGACCAGCCCGCACAACGACAACCACCGCTCCTCGGCAGCCTCCATGTCGTCTGTCCGCAACTCGGCCTACCCGTCGTCCAGCACGTACAACCCGACCGCCCCCGCCGCCGAGGAGGCCATCAAGAACTTCTTCATGGACGTCTACGACAACTGGGTCAAGACCATCATGAACCCCTTTTACTCGCTCAACCAGCCCGTCCGCAGCCCCGTCTTCAGGCAGAGGGTCGCGGCCGCCGCGAAGAAGTATCTGTGATTTCCGACAGGACCCCAGGGGGGCTTGAGGATTGATTGGTGACGTGCTGAGGAAATGCGGTTGCCTGTTGACTGGCCAAGGATTGGGCTTGGTGATCGAGGCGCGCCCTGCCCTGCCTGCCTGCGGTCTTTCGGTTTTGCGCGCGCGCGCTCAGCTTGCCGACGTTGCTGTCGGTTTGCTCTCGTATCCGGGTCCGCCCTTTGCGACGCGTCTTCTCGCTCATCTTGGGATTTTTCGAACCGCAGAATTTTCGCAATGGCCTCTATCGCATGTTTCAAACCTCGTCTCGGCATCGCTTTTGACGAGCGCGGCTCCGAATCACGCTGATATACGCCGACAACCGGTAGTCTTTCCGGCCGCAACACGCGTCGGCCAATCGGGCTGGTTGATTTTGGGAGACCGTCTATGGCCAAAGGCAGCAGCGCCGATGCCAGCCATGTCATGTCACAAGAGACAAAGGGAAGACAGGCACCTGATCATGTGAATCGCCAAGGGCAAAGTTGCGTGGGTACTACGTACGCTGGGTACGCGGACGCCACTTTTGTACATAGACGCGTATGTGCACGGTACGTGTATTTGAAAGGCGCCACATGCATTTGTTCAAATTCAGCTGCTCAAGCGTCAGAGAGAAATCAGAGAGATATCAAGAGGACATTGCTGCAGTCGTGGTGTTGGAGGTTGAGGGCGTGTCAGTTGTCTACGACAAGTCAAGATGTCTGACTCGCGGCGCCTTCCTGATTGGTCGTGGCCAGACCCTGCGCCACGCCGCGGGCTGCTAGCTGTAGCGTCAGGCAACAGCGAAAAGCACCACCAAGCTGCCCTACCACGGAGCAATAAGTTGGTGCCTGCTCCGCCTCGTCCTACTTCATAATTGTAATCCGTCTCTCCATGCGTGCCGGCCGGTCCACACATCCTCTCCAACCGCTGCCACCATATACCGTGATTTGACAACACCCGCACTCCTGGAGCGGCCGAACGAGGAGCAGCGGGGCCGCGCAATCCAACCACTCGGCTACTATACGGAATAAACCATCATGACGACCCTCGCGCCTCTGGCCAGGCGGCTGACCAAGCTGTACTCGGACACCAAGAAGGACATGCTGGCGGAGCAGGTCAAGCTGCAGGGCGTCCCCGAACTCAATGCCATCCACCGCCGATTCCGCATGCAAAAGGACCGTCTGGTCGCCTGGGGACTGGAATGGAGCGACGACAGCTCGGTCGCTTCGCAAGGCAGCATTGACGAGTCGGTTGCCAAAGCCGGGCTGACCGAGACCGTGTCCAGCGTCCTGGCCACCATCAAGGACATTTTGGACGAGGCCGAGCAGATTCGCATCTCCGAGCAAGCAGCGTCCGACGACATCCACAGCTTGAAGAGCAGGGGAAAGGCCTCGGTGGTGCGCGACTGGCACCCTGCCGGAAAGGCGCGGTATGAAGAGCTGGCAAAAGACTTGAGCGGGTCGATAGACACACTGTACGACCTGTCGCGATCGAGACGGAAGTTTGTGGCCGGCAAGAACCCCATGGCCTTTCAACAGCGCTCCAAAACCTATTCCGAATTTGGCTCTGCCAAAGCGCCGCTCTTGGACGACGATTTTGGATATGCCGATGTCAAGGTGCACCACCAACCGAGCCCGAGACTGGAATCTCTGGATTCCGGCGAGCCCATACCCCGGATAGAGCGTTCAGACTTGATTTTGCAAGAGGAGGAACCGCCCCCTTATGAGACCATTGGTGTTCCTTCTAGCACGCGCTTGATTGGCCAATTGCAACGATATGACTACAAGCGCGACGAGCGCACCCTCCAACCCGTCCTCATCGAATATGCGGGCTTCGACGTCGCCTACCGGACTGGAGGCGCTGGCTTTGGCCCCCCGCTAGATCGGCTCGAGCAGGTCCTTCAAATGTACCAGTCACGCATCGCCCACTTTGAAGACGGACCCGAGGAGTATGGACTCTTCAAGTGTCTTGGTTACTTTGAGGACTTTTCGCAGCCGCGCTTTGGGTTGGTCTTTGAGGTGCCGCAGTTTGCTTGCGGGAGTCTGGCAAGACCACTCCGACCTGCCGAACTTCAGGCCATGCGACCAGTCACGCTTCTCAATGTGCTCCAAGCCTCCTCCAAGTCATCCGGAGCGCAAAGTCAGGCTGTCCCCAACATTCCTCCTCTTGAGCAGCGCTTTCGCATCGCTCATAACCTCGTCATGACATTCTGCCGCCTTCACACGCACGGACTCGTCCACAAAGAAGTCAACAGCGGCAACGTGCTGCTTTTCCGCCGGCCACGGAGCGAATCCGTTAGACATCCAGACTATGAACTTCGATCTCCATTTGTTTGTTCCTTTGACGTCTTTTCCGAGACGAGCATCGACCCTCCAATGGCCAATGTTCTCAACATCTACCGCCATCCTCAAGATCCCAAGTCCGAAAACCGTGTGACTGCGCCGTACGGCCCCCAATTCGACATGTACGGCCTCGCTCTGATGCTGCTCGAGATTGGTCTATGGCTGCCATTAAAGGATGTCTTCAAAGTCAAGTACAGCCTCGCAGACTTCAAGCTGCGGTTAGAAGACATTTGGATTCGACGGCTGGCCAATAAGTGCGGCACGCTGTACATGCATGCTGTTCGCGACTGCATTGCGGCTGGAGATCGGAACCATTCCGATACTGAAGCCAGCGTGCTGTACGATCGCATTTTGAGCAGACTGCAGAGATGCTGCCTTTTGGACGACATGGAGCCGATTGATTACAGCCTATCAGCGCCATCCCCCGCAGACTCGTCCGCCGTTGCGAAGAAATCGCCTTCTGAACTCCGCGGAGCCCCGAGTCCGTACCAATCCAAGCTAGAAAAGGAGTCGACCCGGTCAACCCAACAGAGCGAGCCGCGTGAAAAGGAAAAGACGGAGTCGCCTCCTTTGGATGAAGCGTCGGCCGCCTTTTTGAACATGCCCGAGCTGAGAGAGTACCTCGAAGACGCCGTCGTATCTTTCCAAGCGCTGTACCGCGGACGATGTACGAGGTCGTCCATGGGCGATCTGGAGCGCAGCGTCCGCTTCATCCAAACCCAATGGCGACAGAAGCAGGCGCGCCGCTTTTCGATACCGCGCAAGCCCCTGCGACGAAGACATGCGCCACCGAGAATCGAGACTCGGATATCGTCAGACTATGAGATCAACACAGTGGACGACGTGTCCATCCGCAACAAGATCAAGCAGCACAACGCGCCCAAGAAGAAGAAGCTTTTGGTGCAGCCTTGCTGGCAGCCGTCGCCGAGCGTCATTGACGAGTGGGGACAAGCCCTGCTCCCGCGACTGATGCGGATTTGCGAGCGCGCGCTCAAGGATTCCGACGAGAGCTCCAGCATCGATCTTTTTGGAATTGGGCCCTCCCCTGCAGAGGCCAGACCGACCATTGTCGTCACGTGTTCCAGCACTGCAAAGGTCAAGGCTGCGCTGGCGAAGCGCTTCAATTACGACAAGGCCGTCTACGATCTCAAGGTCCACAAGGGCAAGATTCGTCGCTCCAAGTTGTCCAAGCCTGATGCGCGCAACAGAAGACGGCCCGCTCCGGCGACGTATCGGTCCATGGCCCATGACGACGATGGCATGCCGGCGATGAACAAGTTTTACCAGCAGCGGCCTGTTTGTGGGGCAAGCATCGGTGCATTCAATGGCGAGCATCTGCCGCCGGTCAGCTATGGCGGCGTGGTCCTTGTGGATGGGGAACCGTTTGGCATGAGCGTCCATCACATGCTGGAAGCGCCAAGCGATGATGAAGATGACGATGTCATGAGTGATGATGGGTTGGTACCTCCATGCATTCTGCAACAGTGGCTTCTGCGTCCATGCTCGAAGAATCTCAATTAACGCACAGAAGCGCCGCGCAGGTATACCGCTCAAGCAGCAGAGCACAATCATACCCCTGGCTCTCCTCCATTGGCTCCGGGCCCGCTCTCGAATCACCACCCCTCTCCCCCGAGCCATTCGAAATCTCCGACGACGAAGACGACGACGGCGATTACTACCTCGACGACTCGGCGTCCAGCGCAGCCTACGAGTCGGACCTCGACCTGTCCGACTACGAGAGCGACACGGCGTCGGAGGCGACGTCGAGCCCGTCGGAGCCAGGCGACCTGCCGGGCGTCGAGGCGGGCTCGCCCGAAGCCGACGGCATCCTCATCACCCAGCCGGCCATTGACGACGTCGACGACGACTTTTTCCCCTGCGACGAGGACAAGGACGAGGACCATCTCGACAGCCACGAGCTGGGCTGCGTGCACGCCAGCAGCGGCATCCGCCGCTGGAAGCGCGCCGGCGTCCTCCACGAAATCGACTGGTCGCTGCTGCGTCTCAAGGAAGAGCGTCTGCAGCCGTGGAATCTCGTCCAGGGCGGCCGTCGCTTTTCGCGCCCCGAAAACACCACCAAGATGGCGCAGCCTCGTCCAGCGCTGCTGGATCCCGTCACCCGCACCGGCTTCAGGCCCGAGGAGGACGAGTTCCCCACTGCCGTTGCGCGAGCCACGGATCTCGCTGGCTGGCGCGTGCACAGTTTTGGACGCACGACGGGGCTGCGCGGAGGCGTCATTGGGCACACCATGACGGCCGTCAAGATCCATGGGCGCCGGTCGTACTCGCTGAGCTGGCACGTCGCCGGTGGGCTAGGAGGTGAGTTTTCCTGATCTTTCACATCCATCTGCCAACCAACCGCTCGCGCAACAAGAAAACAACTGACGACTGACGCAACACAGTGGGCGGCGACTCGGGCGCCTGGATCATCGACAACGCGCACGGCCGCGTCTGCGGCCACGTCCTGGCGTGGTGCGCCCGCAGCCGCGTCGCGTACCTCTGCCCCATGGACGTCATGCTCGCCGACATGGCGCGCGTGCTTGGCGCCAAAGCCGTGTGTCTGCCGGGCCAAACCCACTCCGCCTCCCTCTCCCCCTTTTCCTCCTCTCTCGTTGTCGACGAAGAGCAGCCGCCACCTCTCCCCGCGCGCAACTACGCCGGCAACAGGGGCTCGAGGGGCTTTGACGTCGACGAGGGCATGGCGCAGCGGTTTGGCGGGCTGAGCGTTGGTGTTTCTGGGCCGGGTGGTAGTCCTCCGGCTGGTGGTCCTCCTGGTGGTGGCGGCGGCGGTGGCGCGGCAGATTTGCAAGTCGATGTTGCAGAGGTCCGCAGGAAGATTTTGGACGGCAGGGGCCCGGGGAAGTTGCAGGTCAGGGGGAGGAGAGGGCAGATGGCTTGAGAATGCAGAGACGGGACCCTGAGAAACAGACTCTGTGTCGGGTAGTTTTCTTTTCATGTCTGTCGAAAAGCGTATGCCGTGCTTCGTGGATTCGGACTGGGTTTTGAGGCCTTCATTGGGATGGGATGGGATGGCACTGGTTTGTTGGTTTGGTTGGCATTTTGATTGTTTTGTTGCTTTAGGATACCCTTTCCTTATTTGTGGTGGTGATATTGGAAATTTGAAATTTGAATGGACTATCTTTCTTGCCTCATTCTGGGCTTTGCCATTTTCCTGGCGGTGTTGGTGTTGTGGGAATGTCCGTGTTTACTGCTAACCTAAATACATGTGTGGATGGGAGGACTGTTTGGAGGTGGAGGTTGATGTGGTTCCCCATACCCCGGACTCGTATGACGTCGACGGCTCTTGCGCACCCCGGATTCCTTGGGTTGTCCGCCGCTGCACGCGGGGGACCCAGCGGCGCCCGACTGACCTCACATCGCTCACAATACCTACCAATACGGCGTCCTTCACATGCCAAACTGCACGACCCGGCGGCCTAACCCAACCAGAACCGCGCAAGCTTCCTCGAGTTCAATGTTAGCCGCAGCCGCAACCTCGCGGCCAGTTGCTATCGGCTGACATTCTCGGTCTACTTCACGACACTTGGCTGCGCGTCTACATCTTATCCGTTTTGTCTGCATATACACCTACTACTTGCATAGGTTAGATTCTGGACCGGGCCGTTTGGAGCAGCAGCAGCAGCAGCATCTTTTTGACTGCATAGGTACCTACTTACCTACATTACTTACTCACGCACGCTCCTGTTGGAAGCATCATCGCCGCGGGTTCGAGTTCAAGACGAGACGTAGCGCAGCGCAGCGCCATACACCTACCTGGTACCTCAGCAAGCCTATCTCAACTGCCTTCGTTCCTGGTTGGCCATCGACCGCATACATACCTACCTACCTACCTACCTACGCCACGACCGTGAGGGCCGTCGACCTTGCTGTCCGCGCCCGCCTGCCGCCAGAGAAGACAGCAACGCAACGCAACGCAAGCCTGAAAGACGGCGCAAGGAGAACGGCACGGGCACTTCGCCACCATGGCTGACGACGGCGACGATGAACATGCCTGGTTCTACACGGCGCAACTCGTACGTCTCCCAGACCCACCCCTCCTCCCTCAACACACCAGCTCACCTCACCTACTTAGGACGCCTTTGAACTCTACCACATCGTACAAGAAGAGACGCGCCGCCCGTCGCGCGCGCCGCTGGGCCCCGCCCTCCCGGCCCTCGGCCACGCCACGTCGGGCGCCATTGGCTCTGCGGTGGCGAATCTGCTCGTTTATCCCCTTGATGTCGCGGTTACGCGGGTCCAGGTTGCTGCGAGGAGGGGTGCTACCGCTGAGGATGGGGACGAATACACATCAATACTTTCGGCCCTTCGCAGCATCTACACGCACGAAGGCGGACTGTCTGCGCTCTACAGCGGCGTGGGCGACTCGCTGGTCAAGAGCGTGCTCGACTCGTTCCTCTTCTTCCTGGCATACAACTTTGCGCGGCACGCGCGGCAGAGCATGCTCGGACTGTCACGCAAGCGCAGCCTGCCGGTGCTCGAGGAGATAGGCGTCGGCATGCTGGCGGGCGCCGCGGCCAAGCTGTGCACGACGCCGGTGCAAAACGTCGTCACGCGCAAACAAACGGCGGCCATGCGGGCCAAAGGCAAAAAAGGACCCTCGGCGCGCGCCATTGCTGCGCAAATCTACCGCGACAAGGGCTGGACGGGCTTTTGGGCGGGCTATAGTGCCAGCTTGATTCTCACCGTCAACCCGGCGCTGACGTTTCTGCTCCAGGGCATGCTGTCGCGGCTGCTGGTGCCGCGCGAGAGGCGCAAGAGCCCCGGGGCGCGGCTGACGTTTCTCATGGCGGCAGCCAGCAAGGCCGTCGCCAGCACCATCACGTACCCCGTGTCGGTAGCAAAGACGCGGGCGCAGGCAGGGGGCGACGATGAAGAGGGGGAGAAGCAAAAAGGACGCCAACAACCGGGCCGTCCGCGCGCGCGCACGACTATTCTGGCGGCGATAGTCGCGATAGCGCGGCGCGAGGGGGCGGCGGGGTTGTACCGGGGGCTGGGGGGCGAGGTGCTCAAGGGCTTCTTCACGCACGGCCTGACGATGCTGATGAAGGAGCACATCCACGTCGCCGTCATCCAGCTGTACTACCTCATCCTCAAGGCGCTCCGAAGGTTCCCGTCGACACAGGGCGGGCAGCTGGTGGGAGAGGTGGCCAGCAGCGTCGAGGAGGCGGCGGGCGAGGTCAAGGAGCTGGTGGGGGAGGCGGTGGAGTCGGGAAAGGAGGTGGTGCAGCGAGGGACGAATCAAGTGGGCGAGGCGGTGGGATTATACGGAAAGGGGGGTTTAGAAAAAGACAAAAAGGAGTAGGAAATGGATGCGAGATTCGGCGAGTTTTGGGATTTGCAAAGTGACTGATTTTTTGTGACGGCGCCGATGATGGGCACATGGGCGGTGGAGCGGTCAGTCAATAATGGGCGGGGCGGTGACTTGGGCGAGACGGGAGCTGCAATGGCAATCCGGAGCCGCTGCCACGTCAGAGGGAGAAGAGTACCATGATGGAGAGTGAGGAGAGAATGAAGATGGTGTTGATAATGTACATGTCGTATGCTGTGTGTTTGTGGTGTTGATTTTGGCATCACAGGGATCCGGCAAGGAAGCGGCGCCTCGCACGGTCCCGCCCTTAGCAACCGGCAACCCAATGCAGGCGTGCACTCACTGCCCTGCACGAGGTCACTGGTCAGCCAGTACGACTGAGCGACTGTATCCCACTCTGCTTGCTTCTGCGTCGGCTTCCTCTCGTCAACATCGCCCACAACCCACAACAACAACAACACCACCCTCCACCCCGCCTCCCCGCCCGAGGACTCGACATGGCCTGCTCCCGGATCCCCCAATAGACGACTCGAATTTCCTCCCCGCCAGGCCCTGCTTCGTGAAACGCCCTAGGCGCACTTCACCGCTTGGGACCGACTGCGCAACTCCAAGGCACCAACACCAACCGACACACCACACTACCAAGACACCACCGACGACGACTCAACAACAACTACTTCAACGACCCCGACACGGCAACGACTGAACTGACCTCACGAGCCGAACCACCAACCGTGCCCCCGAGCGCACACACCCACCATGGCATCCGCGACCGATGCACCGCTGGCCTCGCCCGGCCTGGCCAACGGCAGCCTGGAAGAGCAAATCGCATACTACAAGTCCCAGTACGAGAGTCTGGAGGCTGAGCTGCAAGACTTTCAGCAGTGCAGCCGCGAAGTCGAGTCGGAGCTCGAGAGGGACATTGAGCAGAGCGAAAAGCGCGAACGCCAGCTCAAGGAGCGACTCGAGGAGCGCGGCTTCGAAGTCGACGAGTGGAAGGTGAGTTGTGCCGTCTGCACGCGTGCAGCGCGCCCACGTTGCAGCCCGCCATTTGGCGATCGCCAGGGGTCGCAGGAACTAACGTCCATCACAGGCAAAGTACAAGCAGGCCAAGACGGAAGCCAATGGGGCGCAGAATGCCCTGCAGAAGGAAATCACGACGCTGCGAGAGCAAAATCGCGCCATGACGCTCAAGCTGCGCGACATTGAGGTCGCCAACGACGACTTTGAGCGGCAGGCCCGGAACCAGACGTCGTCGCTCGAGGACCTCGAGGGAAAGTACAATGTCGCAATCGAGCGCGGCGTCATGCTCGAGGAGGAAATCAAGGTCGGCGAGCAGGAGCGCGAGGACTTGCGGATAGAGAACCAGCGGTTACGTGACGAGCTGTCGGATCTGTCCATCGAGGCCGACATCATCAAGGAGAAGCTGCGCGCCGCCGAAGAGACCATGGCCAGGCACATGGAGCAAAAGACTCATGCCCTCGTCACTGGTGCTTCGGCAAGACCGCGTTCGCCCGTATCCGAGACTTCGTCTTCTGCCACGACGCTGTCTTCTCCCACCACCTCGACGCCACCGCCCTCCAAGTCGAAGCGCTCCAGCGCCACCACTCCTCCTTCGCCGCGCTTCACCGATCTCCAGGAACGCAAGGTCGACAGACGACGACCTCTGACTCTGCAAGACAACACCCCACGGGCAAGAGACTATGGCGCACGCTCCAAGCACTCGCGGGCCCCGTCTGTCCCGTGGAGCTCCGCAAGCGGACGCACAACACCGGGCACCACGACACGCAGGCCGACGGCAAGCCACTACTCCAAACGCAGTGGCGCCGACGGTGCTTTGCCTCGTACCGGCTCTCTGTACCAGATTCGTGGGCTAATCAGCAAGATGCAGAAGCTCGAGTCGCGCGTCCACAACGTCCGCAGCAAGCTGCCCGCCCCCACGCAGACGCCGCCTCGCGCAAGTCCTCGCGGTCCCAGTGCCATGAGCAACCACTCGAATGGTGCTGGGCGTCCGGCGGCGCGCACGCGCACCAGCGGCAGCACGACGAGCTCGGCGGCAGGCGGCGACACGGGCGTGAGCAGGCTCAGCTTCAGCGCTGCTGGTGCCAAGGGAAACTCAGCTGGTCTGCTCCCGGGTGCCAGCAGGCCAACCAGCCAGGCCAGCGAGCGCAGTGGTGTGAGCAATGTGAGCGGCCAGAGTGCCTCGTACAAACGACCGCCTAGCCGCAGCGCTGCACTTCCCGCTCGCACCAACACCACCCTCATGCCTACTCGAAGCAACACGACTGGCGTCCGTCCCAAGACTGCTGGCAACATGAGTGCTCGTCCGCCGAGCCGCGGTGCCGACAGCTTCTTCTCTGCTTCGCTCGGATTCGGCAGAAGCAGCACCATCAGTCAACGCCCGAGCAGCCGCCAAGGTGGCAACCACACGCCCACGCCCTCGCTGTCTCATTCCAACACGACCAGCTTCAGCAGCAGCCTCGGACCTCCTCGTCCAACGGGCCGCAGCCGCGCCAACACGGTCAAGCCGACGCCCCCGCGTCGCAACTTTGACGATGACACGCCGACGCCTCCTAAACCCAAGGCCCGTGACTTTGGCTTTGCTACTCCAGTGAGCCGCAAGCCAGACTTTACGCGCAGCATGGGTCCGGGCTCTGGTATTCCCACTCCTGGAGGTGGCAGCGGCATCCCGACTCCCTCTGCCCTTCCACGCCGGCCTAGCAGGACCTCGCGGCGGTCGAGTGTCGATGCTTTGCACGGCCCGCGGGCCATGCCGCCACCGGGCTCTGCGGCGCGCGAGAGGAAGCTAAGCGAGGTTGGCGAGACCTGGTAAAGCAGACGATGAAGATGGAAGATGATATCCGTGGCACCACACGCCGGGGGAACGTGGAGCAGATACAACAGGAGGCGACTGAGACGACTCGGGCTGTCCCTGCCCCCGCGCGGCCACCACAACAACACCGTCTCCGGCCACAATTATTGAAACCCGGAGAGGTGGTTTCGTTTTCATCTACATTGTCGACATTGTCAGAGAGAGAGCGGGAGAGAGCCAGATACCCGGGTTTCATTACGGAGCTTTGATTTATTCATTTCTTTTAAAAGGGAGACTCTATCTCTCTCAACTGGACTGGGACTGGCGTTTATCATCTGGCTTTGGCTGGCTGGCTGGCTGGCTGGCTGGCTTGCTTGCTGGCATCTGGCGGCGTTTTGCGCTGCTCTTGGTGATGTGCGATTGCATACACCCTTCGTCTTTTGCCGGGATGCCTAGACCCATCTTTCCTCGACTCTGGATGGCATCGCTATGCGTGCGACTTGCCTCGATTGTCGACGCCGTAATCGACCACCTCCGACTTCTCCGGACCTCTCTCATCATCGCCCCTTTCGCGAGACGCTGCTCGCAAGAATCGTCTCGCGACCCGCCGTCGTTGCTTCATTGCAAGCTGCGACGACGTCAACCACGCGCCTCAACTCGAACCAAAATTGACAGCGCACCGATCCTCTCAACACCACCAATCAACACATCCACCAAGCCGACCCGACTACACCTAGTTTTGCGAGCATGATACCCGATACCCCCGATCAAACGTCGGCGTGGACGTGGACGTGGACGCGGGCGCCTAGGCACGAATTCTCCGCCTGCGCGCCTGCCTCCGAAGCCATCTACGTACCTGCTGCTTTGCTTTGCTTTGCTTTGCTTTGCTTTACCTTTTTGCTTTTTCCCTTCTCCCTCGTCTCGTTCCGTTGCTTCGCTGCTGCGCCGCACGCACGACGCCATCTTTTTCGCTGCGTTGATTGCTTTTTGCGCACTCGACCCACTCACTCGCTCTTTCGCTTGCCCTACCTACCTATCGTCTGGGCAACGCAACCCAACCTACCAATCGCCGACTACACGTCATTTTCCTACATACCGACATTGCTATCAACCTACATCTTTGGATGCGGTGCCCCGAGTCATGGCAAAACCAAAACAAACCAGAGATGTGCGGGAAGCCCGCAGACCGTCTTTTACCTGACCGATCACGACGACTCGACTCGAATCGACACTTTCAAGGATTCCTTTTTCTTTTGCGCCTTTTTGCGCTGCGCTTGCTTGCTCTGGCCGGTCACGGTGGTTGTTTGGCTACCTACCAAGGAAGAGAAGGGATACACACGCCGGAACTTGACACCGGTATGCATCCATGTCCAAACTGCCAAGCTCTCCCGGCCAGACGAGAACAGCGTCCATCACATCTCACATTCCTCTCTCTTGGGAAAACAAAAACAAGACCACACACTTTTCCTATTTGCCCGCTTTTTGTTTTTCCTCGACAATGAAAGAAATCATTATCACACACACTCTCTCTCTTTTTTTATACGACTAGAACGGAATGACAAACTCTCGCACTGCTGGACTAAATTGACTTTTTCCCCCTTTTCTTCGTTGAGGTTTTGCTTTTGCTTTTTGTGCTTTGGCAAGGTGCAGTGCGGTTTGGTTGGTGTGCGCTAGGTCAGAAAGGCGAGTTGAGAGGGAAGGAGAAAGAAGGGGGTTGATGGCGCATGAGGCGGGAGCAGCGCTGCAAGGCTTCAGATTGTGCCGTGGTCGAATTGGGGCTGGATGGGCTGGAGGGGTAGGGTAGAGATTGAGAAGAGTGGTAGATAGGAGGGAGGGGTATGAAGGGAATCGAGTGATTAAGACTAAAGTATCGAGAGATTGCAAGACTTTACCTAGGTGCGATGGTGCTGTGGTGTGGATTTAGTGCGCAAGAATTGGCTATGCCTAGGTACATACATCTACCTATGGTACTATGTATTCCACCTCCCGTCTGCGTGCTAGCTCCACCGGTACTCCTAAAACTTTTGCCATTCTTGACCCGTGACTACCCTTCCGTTGCGCAGTCCAACCGCAATCGCCACCCATCACTCACGATCTCTCCGCCCGTACAGCCGCGCTGCGCGCTCCTCCGCCGAGTCATTCCCAATGCTATCGAGGTACCGTCGAAACGACTTGCTCATCTC
Source organism: Phyllosticta capitalensis (assembly GCF_038381095.1). NCBI lineage: Eukaryota > Fungi > Ascomycota > Dothideomycetes > Botryosphaeriales > Phyllostictaceae > Phyllosticta > Phyllosticta capitalensis. The sequence goes on along the minus strand of NW_027117448.1, from coordinate 55,617 downwards.
CATGACGCGTTTGAAATGCTCACTCTCAACAATAATCTCATCGCCCTCCTTATGGTAGTCGCTCGTAACAGCATCATGCTCGGCCAGCGCAATCGCCGTCTGCAGCGCGTTGCGGATCTCGCGCCCGTTCCAGTCCATGGCGCACACGTCGGGCCCGTCGAGGATGAAGCGCACGGCGCCCGGCGCGACCCGGATCTTGCCCGCGCACTCGCGCGCCAGCTTGTCGAGGAAGTTTTTCCAGATTGTTTTGCGCCGGGCGGGCGACAGCTTTTTCATCTCGATCATCATGTGCACGCGCGAGATGAAGGCTTCGTCGATGAAGCCGAGGCGTGTGGTGGTGAGGAAGAGGAGCCCTTCGAAGTATTCCATGCGGCGGAGGAAGGCTGAAAAGTGTTAGCTGCTGGTATCATTCAAAATGCTATGTCCATACCCGAGACTATTGCGTTCCGAGAAATGTCTCTGAGCTGCCGGCGTTCCAGAAAGACGTCTGCCTCGTCAATCAGGAGAATCGCTTTCCATCGGTTGGCCAGTGTAAACCATCGTGCTAGCTCGGCCTCGATGTTTTCCTCGTCGTCTAGATCCGCCATGGTGAGACTGATCAACGGACGGCCGGTCGTCATGGCTGTCGTCTCCACCGTGTACGTCTTGCCGACGCCTGGCGGCCCGTGAAGCAGCACAACGACTCCCTTGCCCTTGTTCTTGATAAAGTCGGCAGACCACGGCACCTTGGTCTTCATCTGACGATCTGAAAGCGCCTTGATGATTTTGAGTTCCTCCTGTGGGATGTTTGCCGGTGGGACCTTCTCCGGCTCTTCCAGTGCCGACGTATTGTCAACATTGATGATTGTCCAGCTCTTGGTCCGAAGCGCAAAGCCCGGCATAATCGGACACAGAAGAAACAAATGCTCCGCGGAAAGAAGATCGGGGGAATGCTCAGGGTCCTTGGTGTTCAAGTCCAGCGGATTGACAATCTTGGACGACGCGCCCCGCTTGGGGTCGTCGAGGCCGGCCGGGCCCTGAGTCACGCTCATGAAGCCGTAGTTCCAGTTGTGGTCTGGAAGGTCGGCTTCAGACTGCGGCGTGCAGGCTATGAGGGGACCGTTGTACTGATCGCAACGTCAGTTGGGCAACTCACATCAGAAGGGAGTTGCGCACCTCCTTCTTCTCATTCACCATGAGCTTTCCGTTGTAGTGAACGTAGGCATGGTCCTGCCACAGGATATCGCGGATGAAGGCGCCTCGCTTCTCGAACGCCATTCGCCGCCTGTTGTCATCCTTGGCGTCGGCGTAGTCGCGAGGAAACACGTCGAGGCTCGTGACAAGCTGCTCGCCGTCAAACCTGTCAATCTTGACCTTGTTGATGGCCGTCGCCACCCACCCGGTTCCCCAGATGGAGTCTTGGAACCAAATTGATACGCTTAGATGGCCCCTGTCGTCCGTCTTGCCGATGACTCCTGGTACATACAAGACACTCTGAATGACGCAGCCCAACCACACTCCGTCGTACTGGCAGTACGAGAGCGAACCCGGGCGCAGCAGGTACCACAGGTCGTCAAACTTGACGGTGGGCTCGTCCTTTTCGAGGCGTTTCTGCGCCGGCAAAATGTCGCGCTGGAATTTTGGGTCCAAATAGTCGAGCAGGATCTGGATGTGATGGCATTTTTCAGCAATTCGCGGCTTGTTGCTGCCGAGCGACAGCTTTTCCTCCAGGCCGCTTTTGAGAGCCCTCAGCTCGTCAATATGGTGCATGAGGGCGCAAAAGGGCTCCCTCATGGTCACTGTGTCGCCGAGCAAGTTCTGACTGCGGCACGTCAGTGGCCAGATTGGCGCCAAGGGTCTGTCTGGCGCAAGTACCTTGGGTAATACTCGACGACCTCGTTGATGGCCTCCAACAAGGCAGAGGAGTAGATGACCATGTTGGCCTTGTCGACGCTCGACACCTTCATGTCCGACAGCGACCGGCTCGCGCCCTCCCACGCGTGCGTCAGCCTGCGTGCCACGGGCGTAATGGGCCTGGCCCAATTCTTGGACTCGGCCTGGACGGACTGGACGATTTCAAACACCTTGGGCGGATTCGTCTGCCGCGGCCGACTGAATTGCAGGTTGAGGGGCGCGTCGTTCCGCTTTTCGATGAACAGCCCGCCGCTCCTGTCGTTGCAGTGGTACACATATCGCACGTTGCAGGGCTCGTCGACGGGCTCGGCGGTGGAGGCGACAGACGCTGTCTCGGCCGTGAGGTGGTCGTCCAGTCGGTCGACGGGCGAGGTTTCGAGCATTGAGTGGTCGTGGTCCATTCCTGTTTGGGATGCCTCGAAGTTGTCGACATCTGTCAAGCGGACGGTCAGGGAGTTGTCGGCCTCCCGGTTGCGGTCGTGATGGACTTGGTCTCTTTCTGCTGTGCAAATATCCGAAGTGGATTGGTTTTCTGCAACACCATTCTGGGCCATGTCACTCGTCTTGTGGAGATTTTGCTCGGCCTATTCTGTCAGCTCTACATTATCACTCTCAGCCTTGCAAAATCTCACTATTGTTAATCTTTGATTCTAAAGCCTTTTGATCGACGACGAATTCACCAAGAACTCAAGCAGGAGGGCAAGTTCTCACGAGGCAGGTCGATCGTTTGGACCAAAAAAGCAGTGTATCATCGCACAAGGCTCGGATAAGGTTGGCAAGCAAAGTTATTTGACCCCGCGCTCCACGTCGCGGCACGCATCCCTTTTCGATCACTATGAGGCGCGCAGGTCTGGTTGTCTAGGGGCGCAATGCAGGTAAGCAAGTATGTGGATTCTGCAGGGCTTGAGACGCGGAGCCACTTGAACTTCAGGCAGCAAAACGACTGTCGGGGAGCTGCCAGACAGCCAGCCTGGGATTTGCTGCGCAGTTTTTGGGTTGGAATATACAGTGGAAGGATCCATCTTTCATAAGATAGAGCGGTCAAGGACCAAAGAATGGAGCCTCCTTGTACTCACCTCTAGGAGGAATCAAGCCTCTATTTTTCTGCGGAGGACACAAGGCTGTCCACTAGCTAGTTGCTCAGGGGCGCTATGCAGGTAAGCAAGACAGTGGATTCTTTAGGGCTTGCGCAGAGCCTCTTGAAGATTATCAGGCAGCGAGAGGACTGTCGGGCTAGCATCCACAGTCTGGGGCTCAGGGCACATGACCACGACAGCTCCCTGTAACTCTACGAGAAGAGTCATTGGTCAGTTCCAGCATCATTTATCTGCAGGCGCTCGAACGTTCCTTGGACCCATGCTATTTTGAAACGGAAGTTTTGATGCCTCGGTAGTCACGCTCTTTTCATTGCTCTCCTGGTGAATATGACTCCATTGCTGCTTGTGTGTGCCGCGACTTTCGATTTCAAGCCTCGGCTGTATCACGCATTCTCCGAGTTTGAATACGGAGTCTTTTGCATGGGAGGCTGCTTTTTGTGTCAATGAACCGACGTAGGACCAAAGTCCATCTACAAGGGAATAAGTTTTCCATTTGTTTCCCTGCAAAAGACACAAAGCTGTTCTGTCTGTCCACCACACATCCAGCCCCGCTTCGTCGAGACTCAGTCCTCCAATACGCCACAAAGGTTTATATACAGCCTGACGAAGTAGGCAGACGCGAGGCACCACATCTCCACAGCTGGTTGGTTTCCCAGTCCGCTGCGTCATCCCAGCCAAGCAAGCACCACAACGCCAGCCTTGCCGCTGGCTGACCGCTCAGCCTTGCAGTCAGACTGCCACGGCCATGACTTGATGGGGCCTCGTTTTCCAAACGTCCGCGCTTCCCGGCACGGCATTTTTCTGACATCAGGAGCGACGATGGACGCATCGGACGCGCTGCAGCTGGTGCGCCGATACAGCGAGACGCAGAGTAGCAGGAAGCCAGACGACGCGCTCTAGTAAAGTCAAGCCCGCCCCTGTGTATATTGAAGGCAAGAAACTGACACGAGAAACAGCAAGAGTCTTGCAGACATGGTGCAGTGGGAGGAGCGGCAGGAGGACAACGGCGAGAGGGGTTTCCGCGACTCGGCCGACAAGAGCGTCCAAATTTACACCGTCGGCGGGAGTTTTGGGGAGAGTAAATAGTACGCAAACCGCGACGCTCGAGTTTGCTTAGCTGACTCGGGCACAGCTACCAAGTATTCAGCGGGGTGGGCGACGTGGAGGAAATATCGCAAGAGCTGGAAAAGTCGTGGGGCCGGGTGTTGAAGCACCTTGGCAGGAAAAAGAGGCACCTCCTGTTGGTCCGCGGCGACGAGTATGAGAAGCCGAGCATGCAGCGGCTGCGCCGGCTGCTGGACGAGGCGAGCAGAGACATGGAGAAGAGGAGGCGGGACACGAGGAGTGGCAGGGCGAAGAGTTGGGTTGGCAAGGTGCTGGATGCGCTGGGCCAGTACGAGTACCTGTTCGCCATGCTCCCGCGGGAGGATCGGTACGCGTCCATGTTCGTTGGGGCGTTCACTGCCAGCGTCAAGGCAAAACCATTCCCCATGTCCGCCAGGCTGGAAGATTGCTAACTGCTGACGCAGGCCGCTCAGACGCGCGAGAGCACCGCAGAGCGAATCTCCGACTGCCTCGGACGGGCATCCGACCAGGTGCGCACGCTGTACAAGTCGAGCAAGGCGGCGCCCGAGTCCGAGTATATCAAGCGGCACGTGGCGTGCTACTACTGCGCGCTGTTCAAGCTGCTCGCCAAGCTGCTGGACGAGTGGTACGGCTCCCCGGCGCACCGTCTGCGGAGCATCCTGGGCGACTCGTTGCAGGCCGACATACGGAATGCGATGGACACGCTGAGGTACCACACGGAGCAGGCGGAGAAGGAGGCGAGTAGCGTGACGAGCAAGAGGTTATTGGACGTCGTGGCGTTGAGGTTGGGCGCGCAGTGTCAGGCCGGCCTCGTGGGCACGGCGATGGACAGCCCGAGACCAAAGGCGGCGCTCGAGAGCCCCCCTGGACGACTGCAGATTGAGCCGGCTTCCGATTTTGAGGGTCAGAGCAGCCAGGCCTCCCAGGATGACGATAAATCGCCAAAGCTTGACGAACCGGACGCTCAGGTCTACTGGTCAGCCGAAACGATCCAAGAAGCCACCCAGCACCTCTCGCAACACTTGCAAACAGAAAAGCTCGGGATGCTGTCCGCCCAATCACGCTACCTCTCAGTCAACAGCGCCATCTACCATGCGCTCGTCTCGTGGGCATCGTCAGGGTCCTCAGGAGCCCTGTGGATAGCGGGGCCGTGGCCGGACGAGCAGCCGTCACGAAACACGCTGACGGCCGCATTTCTCGTCGGCGCGTTGCGCGGCCTCGGTGTCCCCGTTGCGGCGTACTTTTGCGCATACGATGCTGGCCGCTACGGGTCGTTTGATCTGGAGGAGGAGGTTGTGAAGATGGTGGGAGCGTTGGTTCACCAAGTTGCGGCGATTTTGCCGGACGTCGATTCGGAGTCTCGTCCAGAGGATAGAGTGGATCTCTCGACGGAAAGACTTGAGCGGCTGGATGGGAAGGAGAGTCTGGCCGAGGCGATTCAAGTGCTTGGAGATTTGTTATCTGTCGGTCCGCCTCTTGTCTACATTGTCGTCGATGGCTTGCAGGTGCTTGACAAGGCGGACGACAGTCCAAATCTAAAGGGCCTCCTGCGACGCTTCATCGAGGTCCTCGGAAACGCGGTACAGGAGTCGAGGATCGTCAAGGTCGGCTGGTTCACGGATCACCAGAGCGCGACGCTGCAGGAGGCGTACAGGGCCGGGGCGCTTCGAAAGGAAGCGTTTGATTTCGAAGACGAGGACGAGGTGATGGGCATGATCAAAGTGCCCGACGTCATGGAGTTTGGGACGCCTTAGTCGGAATAGGAAAAAGAAGGCTCCTCGTTTTTGCCTTGGTGTTCAATCATGGACAGTTCCGTAGAGCACGAGCAAAACGCAGGCAGCCATTTGCACGTCAAAGGCAAACTCCAGCTCCTCACGTTTCCCCTTTGGTGCTTCGTTGCACGCCTTCGCCGCCTCGTGCAGGGCAAACAAGTCGTCCAGGATGCAGCAGTCGCGCCCAGGCTGCAACGCTGCGTCAGGCCTGTAGATGAACTGATGCACCAACCGCAACTTGTCCTCCACAGACAGATCGTGCCGAAAAGACGTTTTTCGCCGGGGCCGGTCGTTGCGGCAAAACTCTTGCATGCACTCAACGCGGTAGTCTTCAAAAGTCTCCATCGTCTCGGGCTGTCCCGACTCCGCTCCTCTGGCCAGGCGTGCGAGACCCTTTAGCTCCGGCAGAAAGGCGACGTGTGCGTCGGCCCGCTCTCGCCATACCGTCACGAACCAGTTGAGCGCGATGGTGAAGCAGCGGTGTTGGGCCTCGGTGAAAAGCTTGGCATTCGGGCCGCCGTTGAGCAGCGAGCGGGCGGAGATGAAGACCTCGTCTTCGGTGGTGTGGAACACGTTGCGTTCAAGCTTGAGTGGTTTGATCGCTTGGTCGTTGGAGGCCGGGGGCCGGCACTTGTGAGGGTTCTCGGACTCCAGCGACAGTTGATCAGCCTTGCGTTTGGATGGTAGGATCGGAGCATTGTTCCCATGCTCACTACCCGACCAGCTGGCCGTGTCGGGGATGGATGCAGCATCGCCATTGCCCGCGTGCCGTCGGGCGTGCTCCTGTTCGACGAGCAACTTCAAATGCTGATGGAGTTCGTCTGAGGTTTGTCCGTGCGGAAGCTGGTCTGGCTGCAGCACGGGTTTCTCGCAAACGGCCTCTTCGTACGGCGGTGGATCGTCATCGATGACGGGATTCCAGGCGCTGGGCATGGCGTCGTCGTCCTCGATCCCGTAGACGGCCCACTGGTCAACGCCCCACGACCGGCCGCTGTACGTCTTGACGTGGTCGATCAGTGGGGATTCTACGGGCAGACGCCGCGGCTTGGTGGAGAAATGTCCCAACAACTCTTTTGCAGATTCGAGGAAGGGCAAATACACGTCGAAAGTTAAGGTGCATGTGAGCGATCGCAGGCCGAGGAGGAGGCCGCGGGAATTCGACGGTAGGGGGTGCGTGAACGGCTCGGTGGGCATAATGGCGTAGGCGCGTTCTCGCAGGTCAAAGGAGAGCCGGAGCAGCTTGGCAGACGAATCAAGGCCGGCCTTCTGGAACTCGTGTTTTGCCTCGGGATCATCTTGGGCCGTCACGACATCAAGGGAGAAAAAGGAGGACGTGTCCGTGCTGGAAAAGGATTTGGCGGGGAGGACGACGTGGACATCTCGCCTCTTCTTGGTTCCAGCTCGCATTCTCAAAGGCAGCGAGAATCCAATCATGCATTTCTGCTCTGCATCATCGGCGAACCACATGGACAAGGCACCGCAACGACGGCCAGCGGAAGCCAGTTGGCCAAGAAACTGAGTGTGTCCTGTTTGCGCGTCGCGCCATTTCACCAGAAACTCGTTGGCATAATCCAAGTGCGGAGCGGGATCGGCAAAGCAGGGGCAGCCATCCATCATGGCAGCAAATGGGTTTGAGCGAGAGAGCACTGGGGAAAATCTAGAGCCAGCAATCAACCATGACATTCACTACGAAGAAAAGAAGTACAAAACCCCCACGCCGCAGCGCAGGAATCCCTCCCACCCAGGCTTTGACAAGCTTTCGCTTGAGAGCAGCCTTGACTCGACCGATCGACCGAACGGGACCATCAACCGCAACGTTCCTCTTCCCCTTCCCCATGGGCGAGCCCAGCTCGAGACGATTGTGCGAACCAGAGGTCTCCCTCGAGCCAGCACACATCCGGAGAAGACCAGCCCAGGAGGAAAGGAAAGCCGAAATGGAGCGTTATGGATGATCAGGTAAAGACGGCCAGCCCATGCAATGCCAGAGCGAGTCCACCTCGAGAGGATTGTGCGGGCCGGAGGCTATGTCGAGCCAGCACGCAACCAGAGAGGACCGGCTGATGGAGTCGCGAGGGCCGACCGGGTCGATGCCCAGTTGAAAGCACGCGAGATGGACGTACGTTTGAATGACGGAGGCAAGATGGACGCGGGAATGAAGAAGGCGACGATGGTGTTGTGGAGAGGACGTCGGGCTGACGGACGGCTGAAGTTGGCCGGACCTTCGGGAAAACTATTGAACCGAGCATCTGCGCACGGGCCTGGTGGGCGGGCAACATGCGAGCCGAATGGAACACCTGCAGACAACCAACGCTGCATCCTTTCCTCAGGCTTTTCCGCAGGCTCAAATCATCAGAAGCTCTTGAATCTCATTATGTCGCCAAATTTGAGCAAGCTGCACCAGTTCTCTGGCTTCCGCAGCGCAGTCTAACTTTGTTCCCATGGACCACTGACTTTGTTCGACAGGCTTGCAAACGCTTGGGATCGGAATGCACTTGCGCTGTAAATCGACAACTGGTTGCATCTGGAAGTTGCTGCAGTCCCGAAGCTCCCTCTGCGTTAGCTTTCCTGATCTCGTCTCTCCCGGGCATGCCCGCTCCCACCATTTTGCCCGCCGCAAACACTGACGAGGTTGTCATTGTCGAAGGATGCGAAAGCAACAGTCCATCTGCCGCTGAGATTGTGCAGCGGTGTCGTCTCCTGCTCCAATCGTCGGCAGGCCGCTCTCCCATCCAACCGCGTCGCCGACCGCACTGCGAAACGCCCCTCCACCCAAAAACATCACTTCCACACAACAACGTTCCACATGCCTCGCTTGCCCTTCAAAGTCCTCGTTCCATCTCGAGATGGTCGGGAGACGCTCGGTCCACATTTTCCAGCCACCATCGGCCCGGTTACCCGAGCCTCCACCAAAAAGCTTCCCAGGCCGCCCCGGGACCAAAACATCAACCCACAACGCCATTCTACACCGAATGACATAGTTAAAAGAGCAAAAGAATAATGCGTCGGCCGGGAATCGAACCCGGGGCTGATCGAGTCAAATCTGGTGCTAGGAATCACAGGAATCGATGGCAACGATCAATTTTACCACTAAACCACCAACGCTGATTTATTGCTTGTTGATGAAAACTGGATCGCAAGAAGGCTTTATGAATGCAACCAGAGTCTTCCTCAATCACTGCCTGTCTTTATTTGATACTGATTTACTTGAAAAAGTTGACTGAAAAATGTCAGAATGATGCTGGGGGGGTGTCACTTTCGTTTCGGCACCTCGGGGCGGAGCTTACTCCCATTCCGCACGCATGACATTATTCTGCTACCTCTTGAGCATCCGAAAACCGAGCCAAGTAGCGACCGCAACTACAGAGAGAAAAAACGGAACCGCTCGCCAAAAGACAAACTCAAAGCAACCAACCCGCCATCGTATACCAGTCTTGGAAAAATGAACGTATCGTCAATAGCATCTGTCTCTCTCCGTCTGCCAGTACAGGCAAAAATTCTCCATGTCTTCATCGCAGACACGACCGAGATCCTTGACTTTGACGTTGTACTGGATGGGATGGGCGAGCGAGAAATTGATGCGCGAGGCAGGCGTCAGAGAGACGGCGTCATTCGCAGGAACCACTGCGATGGGCTCCTTGGTCATTCCGCGCTCGCGCTCGCCGTGGAGCCACACGGGGATCGAGTTGGTCATGTGGACGACGGCGTGTGCTTCCGGCTCGACGCCGGGCTTGTTGACGCCGCGGTTGCCGTACGTGGAGACTGGGCTGCTAGTGGTCAAGAGAGGTGGGTTGGAGTGCGGAAGGCGACTTACACTGCGTAGCAAAAGCCTTGTTTTGGTTGCACTACGATGAAGCGCCGAATCTGCGAGAAGACGCGCTGGTCGTATATGACTCTGGTTACATTGTCTCCGACGTTTCGAGCGTTTTCGCCCAGCGGCTCGGTGAAGAGGACCGAGAACATCTACATCGTGAGTGGATGAGGACTGGAAAGTAGGTCTTTGCTTACCCGACCGGCATGAAAGAATTGACGAGGCCGTCTTTGCACTTCGTAGCCTGGGGGAATCAGTTACTGCTGTTCGTGTAGGCGGCGACTTACTTGGATCAAGCCCTTCGACCACTCCCAGTGTTCCTCTAATAAGACTCTCAGGGGGGCCTGATGCTTTCAGCTTTCTTCTTGGGGGACAAGGACAGTTTACATACGTTCGTCAAAGAGCATTTGCCCGGGCATGGAATGGACAGAATCGTGTCGCTGACTATTTTCATCGTAAGCTTGCTCTAGATCCGCGCTGTCAAAAACACTCACCGACTCTGCCAAACAGTGATCCACTGCTGCGATTCTGGACGGACGTCATGTTCTGCATACGCATTCTGGTGTCTTCTTCTTACCAGCACTCCATCGATACATGAAAAACCTCCCGCTTGAATCTTGCACCCACTCACGAGTAGGATCCGACATGATGGCAGATGCAATCGACTGGTCGCACCGTCAATACATCCCGTCAAACGCCTATTTATCGACCACGAAGCCACGCGATGTGTGGAGCTTCACAGCAGAGCCGCACTACGCCGCTCACGGCACATTGTTGGACTCCGGAGAGGCGAGGGCTGTTGGGCGTTTTGAATCCCGACAGGTCGAACCCGCAAAGACGCAAAGCCGTTGGAGTCCCCGCTTTTGCGTGGCTGCGCCCCGAATGCCGGGGTGTTTTGGTCTGCAGGTGAGTCGAAACAGAAGGTCGTTGCATGCTTTAATGACAAGCGCGGCGTCGATCGTTCACTGTCGTTGTGCCACGTATTTTTAGACGCGCGCTTCTCCTTATCGCTTGTTTCGCTTCTACGAGAGAAAGATGCACGCCACTTGCATTCCAACGGCACGCTGTCCCCTGTTATTGGATGTCGGCAAGCGAAGCCGACTCTGCAGGCAAGTGGAGAATTCGGAAACCATTCCGTCCCCGAGCGTGTTTTGGGCGTAAGATGCGCATCACCTGTCTATTTACAAGACGCTTTGTCTGCCGCAACGCCTAAGATTGGACCTCCTCAATTCTATACAGGACTCGAATGTCTTGCTGTCCTAGAATAGCCTCTATACGTCTTGCTTTTCACCAGACTGTGCCACAGCAAGCACTGTCAGCAAGCGAACTCCCACCGGTCAAAAGATTGTGTCGGTCAGATCTTTCGTGCTGCAGGAGGACGGCGTGCATAACAACATCTCCGAAAATTTCTCTTCTCGCTCGAGTCGACAGAAAAAAGAGACTGTGCCACAGTCAACATCCCACTCGCGTCCAAACGGTCAGTCGTTTTGATTCCAATAAACACATCCACTGTCTTCGCGTAAACAACGAGATGCTCAGATCACAAATGCTAGGACGACCCGAGTAGACCTCCGTCAAGACTCTTACATCTGCGACCTCCAGACTATTGAATTAACTCAAGCAGGCCCGGGAGTACTGTGAGATTGCTCTGGATTCTGATGATTCGGGGTGGATGACTTACCTTCTCCCACATTCGACGAGGTCGACTCCGCGCTTGCTGCACTCACTTCAAAAGGCAACAAAGACTCCTGGCAACACCCTGGTGATTCTGAAAGCGTGCTACTGTCAACAGCCTTGAAAACAATCAGTCTCTCGAGGAAGGCTGCGCAGCATGGTAGCGCGTCGACAAGCTCATCACAAGCGACTTGAACAACTTGCCATCCTCGACCGTCAGCACCAACCCAGATCAAAACAAGCAGGCGATTCAGGATGTCTTGAAAGAGCTTTGTGCCTCGTTCTCGATCGCGATACAAGCTCCGCGGGTAGTCGCTGACTCTCGCAGAAAAGCAATGAAGTCTCAGGGACAATCAGGCGAACGCCGTGAGCGAGTTCGACAGAGCCGTCACATTGTATACCAGAAAACTCCGTGAATTCATACATGTATCTTTCAACTTGTTCACTGCCCAGAAAATCCCACCCCACTCAAGCTGTCGGGCTATTGAAGCTCAATCGCCACGAGCGCGACGGCGCAAGATCTCCTCAAGACGCTCCCTGCTGCGGATCTGCTCGGGGTGCTGATTTTGCTTCCTGAGCTCGAGCTCACGCTCCTTGTCGGCGATCTCGGCCTCGATACGACGCGACTCTTGCTCTGCGGCTTTTTTCGCTCTTTCAATAGCGATCTGGGTCTGCCTTTCGTAGTTTGCTGTCCAGGTCAGAAAGGCCGTACACAAAGGCTGTCTACATACCGCGGAGAGGAGAGTGCAAGAGAGCATGTTCAGCATAGTCGCACCACTTGCCCATCGGAACCTCGTCGGCGTCCTCGGCACTGAAGCTTGCAGGAAGAGAATTGAGACCCCAACCAGAAGTCGTATACCCATTTCCGATGCGAGTCATCAAGACCTCGCCCGCCCAAGCCTGCTCAACAGCCCAGAGCTTGCAAATGATGAAATGCTTGATGCTATATTGCCGCAGGTATCGGGCACAAATTGCCTCGGCGAGATACATGAGGTAGGCGCCCTTCTGATGCTTCCTGTGCTCTTCAATACGAGTCTGACAATCGACAGCGCATTCAAAGGCTCCCCAAGGACGTGTCATCCTGCCGGTGCCAGGCAAGATGTGTCGACGAGCGTTGCGGATGAAATCGAGGGCTTTGTCACGATGGTCGCCATCTGGAAGGTACCCCTGCTGCTGACCCCAGTTGATTCCTTGGGCGCCATCTGCCTTGATAGCCGTGTCGATGAACTTGACAGTTTTGGCGTCGCCCGCATTGGCGTATTCTTCCATCTTATTGAGGATCCAGGCAGCATATTCTTGCTGTGGAGGTTGTCCGCATGCGTCGACAAGGTAGTGAGCAAGAATGGCTGGCTGCTGCATATCGGCAGCGTGCTCTTGCAAAACCTTCTTGGCCTTGGGATGATGGCCAGCTTCGGGGGACAGGGCGATACTAGCAAGGGTTCCATGGATGCCAGAATGTCATGGGCGTGCTGACGAAAGTGTGGGAGAAGGTGATGGGATGCCTGTATTTCCTCGGTCTCGACCCTGGCCACAAGGTCATCGAAGGAGGTGACGTACTCGGTTATGGAACCGTGGCATCGCTTACGCTGAGCTTCCACTGATCGTTTGCAGGTGGCATATTGGAGGGATATAAGTGCGGCGGTGGAGGTTCAGAAGGTCATGAGGTTGTTGTTGTGGCTATGGACGACGCGCGCAGAAGACGCGCCTAAATACTGCTCATGATCTCACAGGTGACTGCGCCGGAGCGCCCAGACCTCCATCTCCATCAGGAGGTTTTGACAGAGAGCGCTGCGTAGTCACCTACGACGTCATTCTGGCGACGAGTCTACCAACACGACGGGAGCGCCGCACTGCAAAAGCCACCACAACCATACTTCTCGTCACAACGCAATTTCCACAGCAAGATGGAGCGTGGACCCAATATCAAGTCCAAGCTTCGGAGGATTGAGGAGGTCGACTGTCACGCTGATGCTACTTTGCAAGAGCTGGCTATGTGGCTGGGTGTGTGCTTTCTGCCGGCAGCTCGTTTGCGTGGCTTCCCCCTGAGTCACTTTGGGGAAGCGCGTTTGTCTGTTGCGAGTGCGCGGCAATTGTCTCGGGCAGTCAGGAGATTCGGCGGGTTCCGAAATTCCTGAGACAAGTGCGTCTTGCACTACTTGAGGAGATTGTGTATGTGTTGGAGGACGCCCAGTCTCTTGGATGCATGGGAGGCACGCAAAGAGTAGGGATGGGGTGATTGGTTGATCTCCTGGTGAGTGAGAAGGTGCAAAATGAAACTGACGCGACGTCTTGGATGCAATTGCAGGCAACAGTAGCAGTTTGTGGTCCGGTCGATGGCATTCAAAGACTGGTTTGAATCTTGTTTCCCGGAAATCATCGTCGCTGGGTTGCCATTTGCGCCAGAAACGACAGGTCAAAGGAGGCGAAACGTCACAACCGTGGACTGACCGGCAGAAAGTTGACGTGGCGAAACGAGAGAGATGATCCGCATTCCACAACAACGTCTTCTTCGCCAAAGCTCTCGTTTGCCGTCTCCTCTTCATCGGTTCGTTGAGACTTTTCGACACCGCGCTGAGCTTGTCTTGGTGGAATTTCGCTTTTGGGTAGATCAGACTGGCGATTGCTCCTCCTTCAGCGGCGCCGGAGAGTCTTGACAATCTGCGCTGTCTCGGATATTGATTGAGAATGTGTCAAAAGACTGCCAGTGCGCCGTTCCTCAGGGGAAGACAACATGGTAAGTCGACAGCATAAAAGCTTCACTTGTCCCATGAGAAGGCAAAAGGGACATCTCGAAACACACACTCTTCCCAATTGCTAGCCTCCAAATTTCACTATGGCTACTCCCCTGAATACCTGCGACGCCGACCAACTTGGCGGCGGCAGCGGCAAGAAATCTCTTGAGGAGATTTTCCCTCTTGAAGACAGCGCGGTTGACTTCTCCGAGTAAGCAGCCATAGCATGCAGCGCCTGATATCCCACAAGGCCAGGTCCGCACAAAGTTACCATCACTTGCTGATACTGCTTCAGGTTCTTGGAGTCGGGGGATCTCTCTGACATCACCGTCACGTTTCCCGACGGCTCGGAACACGCAGCACATCGGCTCGTGCTGAGTGCAAGAAGCAGCTATTTTAAGGACATGGTCGAAGCGGAGCTAGAGGTTAGTGATTGATGCTTTCCCCAGTCCTTGTAGTGACTGCATTGTTTGGGTTCAGACTAACGTTTGGTTTTCCTTCCCGCAGGGTCCAAGAGGACTCAGTTTGAATTTAATTTGGGGGATCAACTCAGAGTCCTTGAAAGCTCTTCTCAAATACATTTACAGCCAAAAATACCCCAAGATTCCAGGATCATCAGGGCTGCTCAAGCATGCAACGATTTTTCAACTTGGAGAATATTACAGGATACAACGCCTAAGATACATGGCGTACCACAAATTCGTCACCTCTGTTACAAAAGAGGAGCTCTTGGAAAGGCTTGCTTCCATCGTCAGCGTAGTCGACTGGACGTTCCTTAAGCTTGATGACAGGCTCCGTGACTACATCACTCGATTCTGCGCAGATGAGATCGACGAGCTCCTCAAGGGCGACGGCATTGGTCGACTTCATCATCACAATGCTACTTCCGCATTCCTCTTACGCGTGGTGAAATTGCAGTCAGAGAAAATCAAGACGCTGAAGGCGCAGCTGGAGGAGAAGAAGCTGCGGGATGCATCCCCGGAAAGGGACAACAAGACCTCGGCCTAAGGCGGCAAAAGCCTCTTCATGCTCAAATTTGAGCACAAGATTTCAACATCTAGATTGTCTGCAGAATGAGCCGCTCATAATCAACTTCTGACTTTCCTGCAATTCTTCTGCCTCATACTGCCGTGAATACTTACCACATGACCTCAAGAACGCACCGATACTGAAAGCCGTGCATCTTTGGCACACTTGACGATTCTAATCAAGATTCAAAGAGATGACTCTTAACCAGCTTCAAATCAGCATGTCAGCCAGGAATCAGATCGACTCGAGCATGACTGCCCTCGATGGTTTGAACTGACGGTCTACGCCCAAAATGGTTGCACCAGTCGCGCCCGCTAGTTCCCATCAATTGGCTCCAGCTGCAGATCAACGCGGCTGCGAACATGGCACAAGCGTGGGAACACGGCGGCACCTACAGAACACACGCAATTGCCCACCAATGGAATTGCTGCGTGCTTTGACTTTGTCCAATAGAAGTGACGCGCGAAGCCTGGTAACTGAGTGGCCGCCGCATGCTTCCACAGTCCTCCCCATCAAGCAACGCACGTGCGCATGGCAGCGTAGCACATTGACATTTGGTTTGGTTTGGGCCTTTCGAGTTGAGGTTTTTTTGTGACTAAGGAGTTTCGCCAGCAAAGAGCCGCAAGCACGCGGCAAGAATCGTGACCTGGTTCGTGGGTGACAACGGAAGGGGCCCGTCAGAAATTGTGCTACGCACAGTGCTTGCATCTACCTGCGCCAGTCCGGAGCAAACTAGCACCATGTGCCAGCCGGCCAGAAGCAGCGGAAGCGGAAGCGCGACCAGCAACAAGCACCACCTGGCAGCGCGCAGACAGCCGACGCACTCCCTCCTCTCTCGCTCCTCTCTGTCAACAACCCCAAAGCTGACGAGACGGTCACGGGAAAGCAAGTTCTGTAGCCCAGGCGGGCCTTTCGGCGCTCTCCCCTTCATCCATCCATCCGTCCAACCACACGCCGCGCCTCCAACTCACCAACCAATAACCCCCACAGCCGCAAACCCTCCGTCCCCGCAGGAAGCAGCCACGACGCCCATCGACATGATTCTTCACGCTATGGGCTGGGCCGAGCCGTCGTTCGCCAATGCATGCACGCAGGCAGCTCGACGCGGGCTCAGCCTTGTGCTTATCTCACCTGGCATCCATGCTGGAATCTAAGCGGAGAGGGTGGCAGGCGGTCATGATTCTTGGACAGCGGTGCTGGATGGAGAGGGCGACCTGCATGGCATGCTGCGCGTTGTGTGCTGGCTGTCAGGCCTGCAGGTAGGACCAACAAGAGGGAGCTCAGGGCAGAGCGTGAGGATGCGGACGCAGCGGGGCCAGGTCATCTGGATAAAGTGCGTCGAAAGGCGGCGGGCGTTGGAGGGCATTGGCTTCGCAGACGCGGCCGGTCCAGTCACAGCCTGAGATGCGAGAATGACGGCGGCGGCCTCAGCTCACGCTGAAAGGCGTCTTTCTTCAAGCTGGCGGCGTCTTAAACTTCCGCATCAGGAGCCACCAGGCAACTCTTGCCCGTGCGACGGCGTCAGCATTCGGGAAATTTAGGCGCCACCGAGTGACGGCAGGCTACCGTGGCGTGGAGGTGCAGAATGTAAATTTTGATGCAAGGTGTAGCTATGTCCAGGCGTGTCTTGATACCAGTAGAAAAGAAGACTCGTTACGGGCATTTTCAACCGTCATTCAAACGCCCCAGGAGGAGGCTTGCGCAGTTCTGGCGTAGGGGGACCTGTAGCAGGCAGTGATGTCTGCTCCTGCGGGCCCGGCGCTGCCGAAAGCCAGTCGTTGATGGCGTCCCTCTTGTTCTTGCCGCCCGTCGATGGCGGTTGATCCAAAGCAGGAATGACGGGCTCCTGGATGTCTAGCTGCTGGTAGAGCGGCGGAGATATTTGCTCGCGAAACTGATGTTTGGCGGACTCGATGGATATGGAAGATCTCCTGGGTAGCAGCCCCTCGTGGATGCAGCGTGAAAAAAGCACTTCTGCGTCTCGTTGCGCGGCCCGAAAGTCGTAGGCTAGCGATTCCCGCGTCCGACTGTACTCTTGGTAGAATTCAAGATCGGGAGGCGATACAGGCTCCCCGAGGTTGGCTCGGCTTTCTCTCTCTGCCCGTTCCTCCGCGTGTCCACTTTCGAGCTCAAGAAGCCGCTCAAACAGAATGGGCACACTGGACCTCTTGTCGTAGTAAGCCTGCAAAAGGGGGTCCTCTGCCTCAGAAGTCGCAGAAGACTTGATGGGATAACTGAGCTGTCGGTCATCGTACTTGCTTCGCACACCAGGATATATCTTTTCAACAATGTCGGAAATGTCAGTGAGGACATTGGTTAACCGGTACTCGTCGGCTCCTTGTCTTCGCTCCATCTCGTCGAGGTCTTGCTGCTCTTCATCCAAGTCATCTTGAACTCGATAGAGATTGTTTACCGACTCTATGAGTTCAGAGGGGATCTTTTTCGAGCCCATGAAAGACTCGATTCGGGACAATACCTCATCCTGAGCCTCTCGATAGTACTCCCTCCCACGCTTCGTCTTCTCGCGCTGGCTGATTAAATTCACCCGTCCTCCTCCGATAAACGGCTTCAGGTTTCCGAAATGGTCAAGCTTTTTAACCAGTGCCTCTCCGAGTGCTGGTGAGAGCCTCAACTCTGGGGAGTGATCATCGTCGTTTTGCCCAAATGATCGTCGCTCCTGACGTGGCTCGCCGACAAAGCTCTTGCGCAAGGCCTCGTCTGCGTCATTCCGGTCGCACGGCGAGCACTCGCCTGTGTTGTCCATTGCCGAATTTCCGTTGGAAGATTTCTTGGAATGATGACGTGATGGATCGTCTGGACTGCCAGCTGTCAACTTCAACATCGTCACCGGTTTGATACCAGCTCGGAGGAGTTTACCTGGAGTTGGCCCGATTGTTTGCTGGCACTGGCCCAGCCATCTTGGAATTATTATGCTCCATGCTCACCGGTAGTGGCGCTCCAGCCATCAGGATCTACAATCCAGGACAGCGGATGATGTGGTCCTAAAACCAGTTTGCAAGGCTGAAGTAGTTTCTCATGCATACTTAAACGTTCAGGAAAAAAGTCGGCTGACCGGTGCCAGTGGCTGAGCATCTCTGCTCGTCATCCACCGTGACACGGTGTTGCAGTACAAGACCCCGCAAACAATCCCACGTGTTCTTCACGCCAGAGCGGCGGGCCGCGCACCCGGCCTTTGGTTGCCTATTGGGCTTACTACTGCACGTCAGCAGGGTGAAGAAGAAATCTTCACGGGCCATCCTTCAGAGCCTCATTCGCCCCACAATTTATAGAGCGTTGAGGAGCATGTCGAGCTGCTCTCAGTCCTCGACAGAATGACGGACGAAAATCCCAGTGATTGGCCGCCAGACAGGTGGCGCGACCCACCAATGGACCCTTATGGCGCAGACGGGGCGCAGCCCGATGAGGACAAGGCTGAGCCAGATGACCAAGCAACCGGTAACATTGTCGGAGCCGTTATCAAAGTAGGGCCGGTGGAAGAAGTGACAGATCCTCCCGTTTTGAGGGAGGGCATCAGGGCTCGCAAGCGATTCGAGAGGACTCCAGGGGACAGGGAAGGACTTGATCCGAGTATGTCTCTTTGACACATCTTTTCGAGTGCTAATCATAAAGACTATGTTGTGAGGGTCCCCGGATACAGGTTTTACCGCGTCGGAAAGGTGTTTCGAATTCTCTGGCCGGAGCCCGCGGGCAACCCTCAAGCAAATACCACCTTCATATCTGGAAAATGGAATGAAAACATATTTGTCAAGATCCGGTGGTTTGTTGTGATTCGCGAAGGACACGACTGTTGTACATGTTTGTATGCGCACTCAATCTGTCATCTTAGCCGTCTGCTCACATCAACAGGCCCATCCAGACATACCAGTCACAGGGTGTTGCCAAAAGGGGCATCGTCAAAAGCGAGCATTCCATCATCTTCAGCGACAGGACTGCTCCACTGCCCAAGCCGCGAGAGCATCCAGTGGGAATGGAAATTGGCATGAGGGATCCAATTCGAGTCCGAGCGACGCATCCAGAGGAGCGCAACATGGATCCTCTGTCACGAATCAACTACGCAAAGCCATACACGGTGGAGCATTACGTGAAATCATACGACTTTGGTCAAGTCGATCCGGCATATGAGCACGTCTTGCAAAACAACTTTGCTGCGGTTTGGAACAGAGTGCCTGGAGTGCCCGACTTGGGCAACAATCCCACATCGGAAACTTTTTCCATCTCGGTGGATGTCCAGTCGAGGCAGAGGAATACTTGGGGGAGAAGGCAGGGCCAGTCCTCCATAGAAAGACCCCATGCATGGACGCCGCCGCGATCTCCAGAGTCGAGTCCAAGACAACCTGGGAGGAGAAGGCATTCGAGCCAGTCTGGTCAATTCGCGGGACCTTCTTCATTCACCGAAGCTGGAGCCGAGCGCGACGATGAGGACCAGTATGGTCATTCGTACTTTCGTCGTCAGAGCTGACGCAACATGACATCGCGCTGCTTTGGAGGGTCTGGTGGCATTTCGAGGTGCGGTTCCTTTTGTGCGATTTTAACGGTCGACCAGATTGATCTTCTGTAGCAATGTTCTTTATTTCATGATGACCCGAAAGATTCATGGAGTAGCCGTGTCCAGGTCACATGGCTTGAGCTGACAGAGTCTCGCGCCGGAGGCCAACACAACTGCAAGCCCTCGGTACAGAGGACCGAATACAGTTTTCGTCTGCGGCCCGTAACTGCCTGTCGAGCTGCAAAGCGCTAGTCTGGTGGATGATTTGTGTCATGAGCAGTGGAAGAAGTACTCACTCACCATCGAAGCCATCGTGAATCTCCACGAATAGCCAGCGAGCTGTTCCTCAGCCCCGCTTAGGCTCGCTTGCATCAGTGACCCCGGAGGAAATACCACCGAGGGCCTGGGGAAACAGCCGCCGGAGATGTACCGGCAGATGCATCATGCGGACGCTGTATCTCGCTTCTGTCGTTGGTTCCAGGGACTGCAGGAGTATATAGCCGATTTGCCTCCCTGTGAAAGCTTGACGTAGAGCCTCAGGTACGGGATTTGCATCCCCGCATTTGCCATCATGAAGTTCGTTTTCAGTCTCTCATGTCTCCTGGCGTCCGCTCGACATGTCGCTGCAGTCTCTGGACCATTCTTGACGCAATTGAATGAGTCGACTTGGGTGTTTGGAAACAATGCATGGAACGTGACGCAGTACCAGACGTTTGCGACAAAGTTGTGGTACGACGGTCGAGACCTTGTTGGCGATGCAGTTGGGCACTACGTCAGCTACAGTAAGTGGAGAGGCATTCCAAGCTGGGCTTTACTGAGCTCGTCGTACTTAGATGGCGCGGCGTCCAATTTGAATTGGACGTCCGCATCGGTTGCTGCAAACACAAGCGCCTACCTCGACATTGCGTTTTCTGCCATCGAAGGCGATATGCATTGGGTGATATACCCAGACCTGGCAGGCGCATATCAATACTTTGTCAATCGCGGGTTGCCGGTTCTCGGAGAGTTCCGAACTCTGTGGCGACTGGACAATACCACTTTTCCCAACGGGCGAACAAACATCAAGGACGGAGAGCTGCCCGCGTTGAGTGAATATGTCGTAGCAACCAAGGTGCAGGATGAGACGTGGGAGAGGGCGGATGGAACCTTTATCACCAAGTACGACTGGACAGCGTGGACAAGGACGTGGGACTTTTACGGTGTTTATGGACAAGATGTTGGAAGCTGGTACATTGTGAGTCTTGCCGAGTTGCCTGCGCGGGGCGATGCTAATTTTGTAGAACCCGGGAAAAGATTACTACAATGGAAACCACCTCAAGCAAGAACTCACGGTAAGATTCAGGGGTCAGGTCGGTGACACTGCTGACTTCTTGTGTAGGTCCACAGAGAATCTTCTACCGGCGACGCTGTGCAATTGAACATGTTGCACGGCACGCACTTCATGGCCTCGTCTTCTGATGTGTTTGCCGATGGAAAAATTTGGGGCCCCTGGCTGTGGTACCTCGTAGGTTGGATCTGACTCGGGTTCAGTAGTATTACTGATCAGGCGAATTAGAACAATGGCTCCAAAGAGGACGCCGAGGCGCGACAAGTCCAGGAGTTTTCTTCGTGGCCGTACGCCTGGTTCGACAACAGCTGGTATCACAGCAGAGCCTCCGTCGTAAAGGGCAACATCTCACTCTCTGATGGACGACCTGCGAGCGGCGCTGCGGTGTTTCTTGGAGACAACAACCCCAACAAGACGGCCCTCGACATGGGAGGTGGCTACTATTACACGACATACGCCGATGACGACGGCGTGTTCTCATTTGAGCATGTTCTTGCAGGAACATATGGGCTCCAGGCGTGGTCCAACGGTAGTGCACTTGCCAACGTCTCGACTTCATTGCTGGTGAACAACGTCCAAATTACATCGACCAATGGAAGCGTAGACATTGGAGCACACGTGTGGAAAGTCAACGATCGACGTCGAGTCTTTCAGCTCGGGGACTTTGACCGCAAAGCCCTAGGATTCAAATACGGGGGAGCTCCACATCAACATGCGCTGGTGGAGAGATGCCCGGCCAATGTAACCTACATCATCGGCAAGAGCAACACCAGTGACTGGTGCTTTGCACAGTCGGCAAACGGGTCCGCAAACATTGAATTTGAGCTCGCCGCCGTGGCGAATCAGACGGCGGTGCTGACAGTATCCTTGGCCGGATTTTCCTCTGGAAGCAGCGCAGACATTCTTCTCAACGGTGCGAGAATTGGAAACTTGTCGAGCATCGCTTCAGATCAGAGCTTGTACCGATCGGCCACTACAGCGGGCGAATGGCACCTGTTTGAGTTTCCATTTTCGGGGAGCCTGTTCAAGAATGGAAGGAATTCCCTGAGTTTTGCAGTGACAAAAAGCACAGAATGGCGGGGCTGGATCTGGGATAGCATCCTCCTGGAGTGGGCGTAGTGGAGGTGTTTCTGGGGCTGTGTCTGGAGGAGTGTTGTTGGTTTTGGGGGCCAGTCGCTGACTTGTACAGTCGGTGACTCGGGCAAATCCTTCTCTTGAATCACAGGCTTGGCTTCAACTCATTCAGAGTGTGGAGACCACAGGGTCTGAGACGGGTGAAAGTGTCAGCGAGGGTGTTGATAGCCAACGCGCGAATCAGAGCGTCTGCGCTGCGTGAAGCTCGGGGTTGATGATGAGAATGCGAAAATTGCGTGCGAGATTATCGTTGCGAGGTTTTGAAGAAATGTCGAAGCGCGAGAGAAATTGGTGTTTCGGAGAAGCTGCAAAGGGAGACGGGTAGGCACGTGCAAGAGTCGTTTGTGCTGAATCATCAAGCACAGACCAGGCCGCGGAAGTGTCTCGGTCGGCAGGCGCTTCATCGTCACCTCACTGCCCGTCCCGAAAGCAAATCGTCATCATCACCGAATCTTTTCACAACCGATGCCGCTGCTCTGCGATCCCGTGGCCGCCTTTGCGCTGGCCCAAGCACATCCCACGTCGACAGATCGGCACTGCCTCAAAAATTGTCAATTGTCCTCCTCAACCGCCTTCAAGACTCGTAGCTCGCCTTGGTCTGTTACAAGGAAAGCGTTTCAAGGTCTTCGCCAACCTTTTCTCGGCTTCTACTCGCACGTCCCATCAACGGGAATGCCCCGCCCGCCTTGCTTGCCCTTTGAACGTACGCATTCGCGGCCTCTGCGTGCTGATCGCCGTTACTGGGTACGATAGGGGCAGGGGACAACATGGCCCTGTTCAAAACAGTCGCATCACTGCCCTTTCCAAGGCTGTGTCTTGGGGCGAATAGCTTTGCGGTCAGCAGCATCCGCATCTGCCAAGTCGCACATGATGGAAAAGTAGCCGTGGGTTTTTCACGCTCAACTTGTGCGAAGGCCACGTACGCTGTACCAAAGCATTTTAATTAGCTCCCTAGAACTCCAATCATGCAGGAAATCGCTTGGACGTTACTCGGCACGGGTGGCACCAACAGGCGCGGTTGCCGATTTTGTCTTGGCATCGGTCCGTGTTGGCGAAGCATGTCATCCCGTGAAGTTGAAAATGGCCCCAGACATCATATGGAGAAGGACCGACAGCCTGTGCGACGAATGCGGGAATGGCAGACACCTTTTGGACCCCTGAGCGGTGTGAAGTGGGTCTCCATCTGGTGGCATCCTGGAGAGTGGCTCCTGCTGATGTCAACTGGGGACGACCAAAGTTAGGACGCCAGTTCCCACGAGCTTCGTCTTCCTCATCCCAACTTCTCCAGTCTCACCAACAATGGTCGACAATCAAACTCTCGAAGCAGATGGCGCGTCCAGGAAACTGCTGGTGGCCAGGTTTGTCTCTTTTTCATGTCCAAGAAGCTTGCTGAGAATCATAGTCTATGGACCCTTTCTTCGGCCTTGTCTGTCCTCT
Source organism: Phyllosticta capitalensis (assembly GCF_038381095.1). NCBI lineage: Eukaryota > Fungi > Ascomycota > Dothideomycetes > Botryosphaeriales > Phyllostictaceae > Phyllosticta > Phyllosticta capitalensis. The sequence goes on along the minus strand of NW_027117448.1, from coordinate 32,121 downwards.
CAAGTAGATTCCTGCTGCTAGAGTCAAACTACCGTACGTCCTTCTCACCACTGGTGAAGCTTTTCTGACAATTGCAGATTTCCGTGAGCACTTCTGGACCACTGGCCTGGATCTTACTGACCATGCAAGCTCTCCACCTACTTCTCATCAACCTCGTAGTCATCACGATAGTCTTGTCACTGGCGCAATCTCGCCGGCGCCAACCCATATCGCTTCCAGGCACGATAGATGAGAGTGCCGTCGCTGAAGATGGCTCGCGGTACTGGGTCATTCCGGAAACCCTGGCCATGGCATTGTCGTTTCCATTGTCCATGCAAGCTCTGCTCCACTGGACCAATCTCTCAACTTTTACCATGATGCCTGTAAGTAGACTCATAATTTGCGAGAACCGTCTGACAATATCTAGTTGTTTTCGTACCTATCATATGAGGTCTTTGGGCTTGTTGTGAATCTTAAACAGGGATTGAGATGGACCAAAGCCATTCAAGTCACCGGTCTTGCGTGCTCAAGTTTGCTGATCGTGTTTGACGAGTATCGTCTTACCCCTGAGAACATTCTCTGCGCCTTTTTCGCCACCTTTCTAGCAGGACTGTCCTTGGGTTGCAAGCGCATGCGCCCATCGACTTTGAACCCGTCGAGCAATCCTCCCAGTGTTAGGCTCGAGGCCATGTTTGTTTCCATCGTCTGCGCCGCAGGATGGTGCATTTGGAAGGAAGACCCCGTCGCCGCCATTACCAACTTTAAGATCGTTGATCTTTGGATGCTCACTTTGAACGTTGGATCTACAACAGCAGCTGTTCTCACAGGTGGCTCCTTCATCTTCCCTCTGAGTACGGACGACCACTCGGAAATCAACGTCGCAACAACCCAAGCCGCCAAGATTTCCGCCAACTTTGCGATGACAACCATTGTGGGATTCATCTCAACTTTCCTGCCAATCCGGTCATACGCCACCGTCCTCCAGCTTTGTTGCTACTGCGCCGCAACCATTTGTCTGCTTAGCACACCTCAGGTTGAAGATGACCGCTCCGCCAAAACAGAAGGCTTTGGTCTCGAATCGTTTTTCAAGAGAAGAGCTCAAAAGTCGGGCTTTGCGGTTGATGATGACGAAGCGTTGTCCGAAATAAGTCTTGTTAGCGAGGCGGAGCCCTCGCGCAGCCGCATTCTCCCCTCGCTGGTGTCCCTTGCAGCTTACGCGGTTCTACTCGTCACCTGGATCGGCTTTCTCGCTTGCAATTTCGGGCCGCTCCCAGACTCCAACACGCGTGCTCCGGTGACTCTCCTGGATCCATCCTACTCTGCACCCCACGGATTCGATGTTGTTATCAGCATGTACAAAGAGCCCGTGGAGGCAGTCCGCGCAATCATGTCGGAGCTATCGGAAATTCCCCTTGCCAACGCCTCAGCGCCGCGTTTGCACCTCTACACCAAAGACGAAACAGCACAAGTGGACCAACTCAAGGAAGCCACCAACGCGTTCCAAGTGACCAAGCTCCCGAATCACGGTCGCGAGGGGGATACCTATCTCCAGCACATCCTTCGTGAATGGGACAGTCTTGGCCGCCACACGCTCTTCCTCCAAGCCGACGTGCACAACTCGCGAGAAATCTTCGATCGCATCCGCGACTTTTACGTTCCCGAGACCGGCATGCTCAGCTTGGGCTTCACTGGCAAGCTCTGCGAAACTGAAAATTGTGGCGATCGCTGGGGATGGTACGAAGAGCCTGCGCTTCTGCACGAACTTTGCCAAAAGATCAACGGCGACTACTGCGACAAGATTCTCCTTTCATACAAGGGACAGTTTATCGCTTCGGCCAAGCGCATCCGCGGGGTCAGCAAGGATGTCTATGAGGGTCTGCAGTTGGGCATGGCCGACCCTGAGAGTTGGGCGCATCGAGAACCCTATCTCAACGGCCGCAAAGACTCTGTCAATGCACCCAGATTCGGATACACTTTGGAAAGAATGTGGTCCGTCATCATGCAGTGCTCCACCAACGAAATCGCATGGAAGTGCCCATCCCTGCTCAGTCGCACGAGGAGAGGCGGCGACGTTGGCGACTGTCAGTGTTTTGATCCACCGGAGCCGATGATGGTTTTCAACGCCACGGAAAACACCTGAGCGGCGATCCAGTTGGCAGCATCGACTATTACGACAGGCTCTCCACTTTTGGCCCGGCGAAACATGCAATTCGACGCGAAAGCACAGCTCAGCAATGACGGCCTCTCGTTGGCCTTCAATCTTATCGTCTCAATGTCCCTACCACTTCAAGTCTTAAGACGGTGGTTAAGAAGGACGTCAAGACTGCCGTTGTGCCAGCAGAGGCCAAGAATGTTTCTTGAAATTGGGAGGACAAACGAACCACCAACGTCCCGTTTCTGGGCACAACGCTCCAGCTCCATGGATCTTACCTTATCTATGGTGGTCCGTGAGGAACGGCAGCAAAACGGTTTGTCTCAGGGCAGAAACCGTAAGGGTTGCAGCAGGAGGAGAGGAAGATGGGAACATGTCGGCGGACTAGAACTTCAAGAAGATGGAGATGAGTACTTGATGGGAGTAGTCGCGTCAAGCAATGTACGAAGACAGAAAAGAGGAGAATTTCAAGACCAAATCGACAGAGCAACCAGTGCCTTTTTCGGCGAATGGCAACGGTATCCCAGATCATGATGGCAGGGGTTGCTGTTCGGGCCGTGGTGAAACATCAACCGTACCTGTTGCCGCATCTCTGCCAAGTGTACTGTCGATCCCATGGCGCCTTGCACCCACAACTCGAAGATGGTGGCTGACGTTTGCAACTTGTGGCGTTTCTACACTCGATGCGCACACAAGTCACGTCCATCGCTGCTCCACCTAACACCTTGCCTCTGCAGTACAATACAGATGGCAAGAATTCTTCCACCTGTGTTGCTGACCATGGGGTTCAAAATTCTATGCATCAACTGGAATTCCAATAGCTACCCGAGCTTAGATTTTTCCAGATCGATACTTGCTCACGGCAAAATCTCAACAGACACCTCATCCTACTGGCAGACATGGCGTCACAATGTCACACAATAGTCGCAAATTGAGTCAGTGCCAGCTGCACCGCCAACAAATACCAGGTATGTCCCTGACAGCCCTATCAGGGGTAGCACCACTGACCACAGCTACCAGGAAAGGCAATCGCGTATTTGAGACTTGCTGTTCCTTTGCACCACTTCCAGTTGGTTTTGCAGCTCCAAACAACGCGCAGCGCGACGTCACATTCCTTTCACTACCTTTGTCCGGCTACAAAGGATCGGAGCATGGTTCGCTTTGCTCACTGCCATCATGCGACTCCTTGACGACTGTCGCTCTTTTACCTCTGCTGTTGCCATCTTTCTTCTTTTTTCGAGTATACCCAATGCAGCGCATGCGTCTCCCGCAGACCCTGGCGTCTCGTTTGACGACCAGAAGATGCCGACTCTGACTCTTCCGTACGCACGAATCAAAGCAAAGAGCTACGACGCAAAGAATGACGTAGGTCGGATGAAGAGGTTGAGAATGCGGCTGACGTCGACAGATTTACATTTTCAAAAACATACCTTTTGCCGCACCGCCGCAAGACGAGCTGAGATGGACAGCGCCTCAACCACCGCAAAAGTCCGAGTCGCAAATCGACGGGTCGCATGGTCCGCAATGTGTGCAGACGACGAAACCGGGCCCGTTCAAGGTTCTTGGTGAAGCTATGGGGATGCAATCGGAAGACTGCTTGTACCTCGACGTCTATGTACCGAGCAACGCCTTGAACAAGCCTGCTCACAGACTGCCGGTCCTACACTGGATCCATGGGGTAGGTTCATCAACTGTATTGGAAATCTGTGCTGACTTGGTAGGGTGGTTACATTCACGGCTCCAAAGATCTCTACCCTGGTGATATGCTGCTCAAGACTTCCAAGAACAGCATCATATACGTCGCGTCAAACTACCGCCTCGGAGCCTTTGGCTTTCTCGGTGGTTCGACCATGGAAGAGCAAGGAGTACCCAACGCAGGCCTCTGGGACCAGCGCGCTGCCTTCAACTGGACTCAAAACTTCATCAGCCTGCTGGGCGGCGATCCAGAGCAGGTCACGGCGTTTGGCGAATCTGCCGGCGGCGGCTCAATACTGCACCACATCACAGCCTTTGGTGGCAAACAGGACCCGCTATTCAAGCGTGCCATTCTCCAAAGCCCGGCCCTCGACCTCAAGTGGGATCGCAAGGGCGGCATCGAGCGGCAGTTCCAGACGTTCCTCAACAAGGCCGACTGCTCGGGGCAGGACGTCAACTGCCTGCGCAAGACGGGCAAGGAGAAGCTGGAAAAGGCCAACGACGCGCTCGTCCTGGATCTCTACACGCTGCGCAGCGCCTTCAGCCCGGTGCCAGACGGCGGATGGGTGCGGCAGTCGCCGCCGTTGGAGTTGCGGTCAGGGAACCACTGGCGCGGCATCGAGAGCGTGCTCCTCTCACACGTCCACGACGAGGCCGCCATCTTCACCGACCCGCGCGTCGTCACGGACAAGCAGTTCCACGACTACGTCAACTACTACTTCCCCGACCGCAGCGTCGCCGACGGCATCGAGCGCCAATATCCTCCGCCCACCGACGAGCGCGCCCCCTACCGCACGCAGTTCGGCCGGCTGGCGCGCCTGCTCAACCACTCGGGCTTCGTGTGCTACGTGCGCAACGCCGCCGACGCCCTCGCCACAGCCGGCACGCGCGTCTGGAGCCTGACGTACAGCGTGCCGCCGGGCACCCACGGCGCCGACATTGCGCCCATCTTCCAACCGCCCCCGCTGCTCGCCCCCAAGACGGAAAGCGCCTACCGCGAGCCGTTCCGCGCGCTCTTCGTCTCGCTGGCGCAGTTTGGCGACCCCAACATGCTGACGCAGCGGCTGCGCGACGAGGACAAGGCGGGCGACACCTCGGCGGCGGCGCTGCCCGACCCCTGGCTCCCCGTCGACAATAGCACGGGCGAGCTTGGGAATGTGCTGGATGTGGGCGTGGGCAATTTTGAGCTTGTAAATGATACCCAGAATGACCAGGGCACGTGCAATTTCTGGATGGATGTGGGTGCGAGCGTCACGGCGAATGGCGGGTTTGCGCCGCCGGATGGCGTGCTGACCAAGTCGTTGGCGCCCGAGGGCCAGGCGAGCAAGGAGTTTGGTGAGTTGTCCATTAATTCATCACTGCAAGAGTCAAAGGGGGTCGGGGATGAAGGAATCGAGAAGTGCCAGAGACGCGGAGTACGGACTAACACAGCGCAGGCACGGCCGTCCTCACGAACCCGTACACCAAGGTCCCGCTCGACGACCAGACGCGCGCCAAGGGCAGCGGCGGGCCGGGCAAGAAGAAGAAGTCGAACGCGCCGCTCATCGATGCGCCGACGCGGTATGTGTGCCCCTGTCTCCTCCGCGGATGACATGCGATGGAAGTTGGGCTATGATGGTGAGCTGACAGTGGGATTGTAGGAACGCGCTCCTCCGCAACCTGGCGATTGGCGGGGTGGTGTTGGAGTTGCTGTAATCCCCTTACCCTGCCGATTTCGGAAAACGAAAGGGGGGGGGGAAGACGACGAGGGAGGGGGGGCGGAGAAGAGAGAGAAGGTCAAATGTGTAGATGCTTTCAAAGACCATGGGGACGCGAGGAGGGAGGGCCCTGGAACGGTGGTGCAGCGGATTACCATGCTATACCCAGCACAGCAGCACAGCAGCGGATTACATGCTTCCCTTTGATTTCTTGTCGATATGAGACTGAGAGCTTTTGCAAATAATAGACACACGTTTGTACTACACTGCCCCTTTCCCCAGTCCCTTTTGACGTGGCCGCGATGTGAGGCAAGATCTGAGACCAAGATGAGAAAGACTCGCTGAGAAAGAGGGAGATAGCCGGATGGCAGCTTTGCAGTCGCAGGTCAATCGATTGCCTGCGGTGTCCGGAGGTGTGGCTGGCTGGCTGGCGACAATGTGGTGGTGATGTCGTCGCAAGCTCAGTCCCAGCCTGTCAAACCACTTCGAACGTCGCGCCACTGGTCGTTGGTGTAGGTTCGTTCGTGCCCTCTTACACTCCCGTCCTTCTCGCGTCCCTTTCCGAATCGACCAAAGGCCGCCTGATTTGGCACACCTGCCTGCGTGCTCCGTCAACCTCGGCTTCCATTCTTGCTTTCTCATGAGACCTGCTGGCAGGCCGAAGTAAATATATCGAAAGAAGGTCTTGTTGTTCCTTGTCTGCGCTATGCGAATTTCCTACTGCTGCAAGTAGTGTAGTGTCTTACCATGTTTGACAGAATTCGTGGGTCCTTATTGCTCTAGCCAGTTTGGGCGGAGACGCTTGGTCTTTTGTCTTGATATTGTAGACGTTGCCATGTTGGCGTGTACGACGCCTACTCGATTGAGTCTGTTTCCTGGTTTTTGCTTTGTTAGAAAGCAAGGTGCCCGCCCGGGGCGAACAGGGCAATAGAAATCATCTTGGATGCCACGAAAAGAAAAAGTGCTGCAAAAAAGCTGTAGGTTGTTGAATTGCGGCGCGGTGCATCAGATCAACTCGCATTCCAACTCCTACCACTACCCAATCAACTCCCGCAACTTCCTGGTGGGCACAGGGTACGTATGTAGACGGCAGATGGACAGGCAGGCGCATCAGATGACCAGTCAGCCAGTCAGCCAGTCAGAGCAGCCATTAGGTGGGTGCTTCGCATGCAAGAGGAGCAAGTAGGTAGGTAGTCAATGTGCTGAATTTTCCAAGAAGACGAGGTTGGAAAACGGGATATGGAGAAGAAGAAAAAAAAGAAAACCAAACGGACGCTAGGTAAGTAGGTATGTAAAGATGCCAATATGCTCGCTTGCAGCAGGCCAGGCTGGTGTAAGGAGATTTCTAGGTCGACGTTTTCGAGCTGCCAGGGGCAGACGATGGGGATGATGATGAAGGAGAAGAAGAGGGAGAAGCATCTCCATCAGCATCTTTGCCCTTCCCCTTTCCCTTTCCTTTGCCAACAACAGCCTCCGCATGACCACCACCACCAAACCGGCCCCTCATGAACCTCACAAACAAGCCCTCCTCCCTCTTTTCTTTATTTCTTCTTCCCGCTTTTCCTCCTGCCGACGCCATCGCTCCGGCCCGGACTCGCCCCGCCATTACCAGTACTGCCAAACGCCTCGCCGCCAACAAGCCCGCCGACCGCGCGACCCATGCCGAGCGTGATGCCCTTTTCGCCAAACTTGGCCTCGCTCTTGCTGGCGCCCTCTTTGCTGGAGAGGGCGCTGCTCATGCTGGCGCGGCCGGGGCTCTTCTTGCCGGCGGACGAAGGGGGTGGGGGTGGACTGCTGGCTGATGGCGAGTCGGTGCCGCCCACCTCATCGCTGCTCCACCAGCCCTCGGGCCGCGAGGTTGTGCTCTTGTGCGAGACGCGCGAGTCGCGGTCGCGACCGGAGCCCTCAGACGGGGGACGATCCTTTTTCGAGTTGGGCACGCGGATGGCCAGCGGGGAGCCAAAGGGGCTGGTCGGGCGCTTTGTCGCGTCGTCCTGCGCGCCGTCCGTGGCGTGGGTTGAGGCTGATAGCGTCGAGGCTGAAGGCAGGTTCTCGGAAATCTTGCGCGCCGTGTGCGGGCTGCCGCCGTCGTCGTCGATGGAAAACGAGCGCACCTTGGCCGACGGCGTGCGCAGGACGCGGTACGGCGAGGGGCTGCTGGCCGTACCGGCGTACTTGTCGAGCGCGCCGTAGACGTGCGGGAACACCATATCGTCGACGTCGGACGCCCAGAGGAAGTCGAGGTGCTCGTAGTGCGGAATCTCCTTGGCCTGGGCGTGTTTGGGGAGCTCTCTAAGCATAATCTTTATGTCCACCAGGCTGTCGCTGCCGCCGTAGACGAGCACAATCGGAGTCTTGATGTTGCGCGTTGGAAACTTGGCGACCTTGTAGTACTTGGCGTCGTTGCTGATTCTCAGGGGCGCTTGCATCTCGTCGTCGTACATTTGAAAGGTGCCGTTGCGGATAATCTGAAACCAGTGCACCACGGTCTTTGTGCTGGAAAAGGAAAAGAGGTGGGGGTAGGCAGCCAGCTTCTGGTGGGCGCTAATGTTCTTGACAGTCCAACCAAACAGAAATGACAGGCAGAGATCAATCAGACGGACAAAAATTGGAGGGTACAGAATGGCTTGCCACATGGTTGTGCTGCTCAGAATCGATCTCCGGCCGAATGCGAGGAAAAGCAAGTCAGGAGAGGCTTTGACGAGACTGTCGACGAGCCCACTGCTGACGCCCTTGGGAGACATGGCAGGAGCCAGGGCAACAAAAAGGTCCACCTTGTCGTTGAGCGTGGGATGTACAGAGAGGGCGGCAAAGGCCTGGGCGGTACCCTGGGAGAATCCAATATAGGACAATGACGGCTGGCCAGTGGTGGAAAGAATGTAGTCGATGCTGTCGGGAATGTCGTGAAAGGCAAACTGATCGATTGAAAAGTTCCAAAACTGGGGGTCCGTCGGCGCAAAATTGGTCGACTTTTTGGAGTACTTGTTGCCCCGGTTATTCCCCAGCCAGACGTCGTAGCCGCGGTCCACCAGCTGAAATGGGAGACACTGCTCCTTGTCGGTCAAGCAGACCCAGACCTCGCTATTCATCATCAGGCCGTGGTGCAGGTAGACGACCTTTTTCTTGATGCTCCCGGGGCCGCAATTGATCCGCATGTCCTCCTCGCCACGCCTACATCCCAATCGGTGTAATCCCAGCAAGTAGCCATCGCCCGTCTGCACAATGTGCTCCTCGGCATAGTATCCAAACAGCTCGCAGAGCTCGACAAAGTCCGAGGCGTGGGCGATGGAGGTGACGAGGCCCTTTTTCTTGTTGCGCGAGCGGCGGCCTTGGGGCGAGGAGAGGTAGTTGAAGGAGCGGCGCGAGGCGCGGTAGAAGAGGTGGATAATGGGGCCAGGGAGGGCGAGGGTGATGATGCGAATGAAGCTCTCGAGAGCGACGAGAAACAGACTCGAGACGAGATAGATGTACTGCCATGGTTTCAGGCGGCTCAAAAAAGGCACGCGGGCCATTTTGAGGGATGCAGACGCAGTGCGACGGGTGGTGGCAGTAGTGGAGGATATTGCGGATATAAGATGTCGTAAGATTGGCGCAAAGCAGTGATCAAGCCGAGACGCGAGCCATGATTGGCGCTCATGGGCGAGCTCCAGCGGAGAGGAGGAGGAGGAGGAGGTCAGCAAAAGAAATTGAGCAGAGGCGCAAGCAGCATTGTTGAGCTATCGACGGTTGGTGCCAAGGAATGTCAGGACGACGGGGTGTTATCGACGGATGCATGTGAAGAGGGATGGGGAACCCTTTGCTGTGGTGCTCTAGCTCCCGCCGCCATGACGTTTCCGGCTTTGTCCTGGCCGCCCGACTCCCGACGTCGCCGCACTTTAACGGCCACAGGTCTTTCCCACCACTAATCTCCCTCGACAACACCTCACTACTACTTCAACATAACCCTGCCGTCGATTCATCCGCTTTTTCATAGGTTGCGCCGCCGTGTCGTCTAGACAATGAGCTCATGGTGCAGAGCCGCCCGGCCCAATTACCAGAAAAACACGCCAGGCTGATTCGCCAGACTGCCGCAACGTCTCAACGGTCAGCCTCGTCTCCATTCTGCCTCGTCCCGAAGTGGAGATGAGGTGCCTTCATCGGTTGCACCAAGGCTACTGCTGAGCCGCAGCCTTGTCAGTAGAGGCCTCAGTTGCCGGGACCACACTGCCCGCTTCTACTGTCTCTTCTATGGCCTCAGTTTGGCCTGGCGCTGGCTGCAATCCATCCTCTCATCTAATTGGCCAGCCTCGTTGTTGCCGACTACACTCCCATCCCCACAGTCTGGCCATGTATGAAATGCTTCGCATCGAAACGCAAAGGCTGAGCGATTGATGAATGATAAAAGAACCCAAGCCGCTCCTCCAGTTCGTCCTCGCCGGATGCTTAGAGCTTATGCCGTTTTTATCCAAGATCAATCCTCCCTCAGGTCCCACGCCTCACCCACGACCGCGATACGCCAAGCGCCAGGATGCTGCCCTGCTGCCGCCGCTCCACCGCCAGATGGCTCTTGACGTCGAGACTGGCCTCTGTCTGCCATGCCGCCGCGTCTGCCTTGCGGTCCTGGACGTGACTGAGGCAGACGAGACGCACTCCATGGGTCCTGACCGTCCTCCGTCAGCCGTGGCGAAGCTCATCTCCCTTGGCTGGTGTTGATGTCGTCCAGCGGCGCTGCTCTGTGGCACGTCGCCAGTCGTCCAGAATCTTTCAGCCACATCCACGCCGCCCCAGCTTTGACAACTTGCCTATTTGGGACCAACAGCACACATCATATTCTCTCTTTACGTTTGTAGCAATTCAACCTCAGTCATTTCCATCCATACTGTCCTACCATCTCCAACTGCTTTTGACAAGACCTGCATGTCGTTCGTCGACCGCATACGCAAAGAGGCCTCCGCTTGTCCAACGCCTCAGGCTGCCAGGCTGTTTTTGCATCGTGCCTGAGGTGTGGCGTATGTGCGTTATTTGCTCCGCGACCTACGTGCCACATCTACAACCACTCATCCAGAGATCAAGCATGCACAGCCGCAGCTATTGGCCGTGCCAGAGATTCGTTCTTCAGCTAGACGGCACGGCCGTGGCTCAGTTGGTGTTTCGTTCGGACTGTCAGTGGTAAGGAAAGACCTTCATCAAAGATACGTCACGAACTAACCAATTCGCAGACTCAGGCTCATGTCCCATGGCGTCGTCTTGCGTATTCGAGACCAAAGCAGCTCGTCTTTCAACGCATCGAGTCGGATTGGTACCATCCATACCGCGCCTCCCTCCTCTCCCTCAACCTACCTACCCCACGGTCAACAAGGCCTCCCTGCATGTCTGCCTTCCATTTCCCTTCTTTACATCACTCCCCCCTCTCTCCGCCGGACCTCGCCGACGGTGTGCTCCCACGCCATTCGACCGTCACCTCGCACCCGTCATTTCACCAGCTCGCGCGCCTCACCCACCTTTTGCCCGAAGAAGCAATCGTCCGGAATGCTTCTAGAGGCGTGGGTGGCTTGACTCACTGTCGTCTGCCCTACAGCTGTAGGCCTCTGGTGAATGGCTGCTGCTGAGTGGATGGAGAGGAGATTCGAGCGCTCTGCCACACGCATCGCGGGCCTTGGGCTTGGTCCCGACTGAGGCACACATGAGCGCAACACACCGTTCGGTGACGGCGATACTAGGTGTCGTGGTTGATTGATGCCTTGGGGAGAGCTAGTTGGGGTTGTTGCTGCGGTCGAGTCACAGCAGGGCGAAGCAGCTAATGGTGTTCCTCCATGGCGGCGTTGCGCGAGAATGCGTGTATAAGAGTTTCCGCTGTCTACTGCTCCTCCTCTTTCTTGTCTCTATCCTGCATCTACAGCTACAGCTACAGCTACATCAGCTTCGTCGCCAGAATCAGCTCCTGCTACACACTGCAAAATTGTCACATCCGAATTGTCCAGTCTACTCTACTCTTTGCTCTGCTCTTCAATCTATACACTACGCACAAGCAACCTACCTACCTACCGCCAAAGTCGCCAGCCAGCCAGCCAGCCAATCATCATGCAATCCACCGTCTTTTCTCCCTCCGCCGCCGTTGCTTGCGTCTCGCCCTGTACCTCGCGCTCGCGCTCCTCGTCCATCTGCTCCGTCTCCTCCGTCTCGTCCATGGACCAACAGGAAGCCATGAGCCTGGTCGACCCCTTCGCCATCAGCCAGGAGCAAGCAAGCATGCCCGACTCGACGAGCGCAGACGTTGCGGGCCTCCCTCTGGTCGTCCCAGGCGTCCGCTCCCACGCCAGCTACTGGTACTGCTGCGAGTGCGGCACCGGGCCCATGAGCACGTCGCTGTGCAAGGCTTGCACCGGCTGCTGCCACGGCCGCTGCGGCGGGTGCTCGACCAAGTAGACCGACTACCGGTGGGTCGTGTCGTCGAGCTAGGTACGTTTGTCTGATGGGGACGCAGGGAGGGGTCAGGGTGTAACGGGCTTGGCTAACGAGTGATGATAGAGGATGGATGTCTTGGGGGTGGCTGGCGAGTAGACGGGATGGTTTCCTCTACCGTCGGCGCATGGCGAGTGAATGAGTGAGTGACTGGTATGGATGGGGGCGAGCTGGGCTGGTCCTGCTCTCGACCCGACTACATCGTTAGGGGTGAGGTGAGATGGGGTGAGACGTTTGTGGCACAGGGGGCGGATGGAGTTTTTGCTTTCCTTTCCTTTCCTTTCCTTTTCTCTCGCGTCTGTTTTTTTTTTGGATGGGTGGATGGATGGTCTCTCTTGCTTTGCTCTTACCGCTGCGTTTTGCTTTCTAGACCTCATCAGCTCCGCTGCACTTGTCTGTCCGTCGTTTTTAGCATTCACTGAGGAGGAGAAGGGGGATTTGGGTGGTTGGTTTGTTTTCGCTTTGCTTTGCTTTACTTTCTAGATGAGATTGATTCACGTGTATGATTACAGATTGCATTCGTACGCACGCTTGCATGTTTATAGACTGCGCATCCCGACCAAATCTCTTGCTCTTTGGAGGCGTTGGCATTGTGATATGATTGAAGCTTTGCCCGTGGTTCTTTGCGTAGACGAGACTTCTGACTTCATCATCTGTGTCGCTCCGGGACAGAATGTCATTCAACATCATCCACACCCCTGGCACCGACTCGTCCACCGTCGTCGAGAGCAGAGAGCAAGGCATCAAGGTAGTTGACAGCACGGCAGGCCAAAATATCCGCGCCCAGCGTGTCTGGTTTGTCGAGATTTGGCAATCCAGATGGGTCTGTCGACAGGTAATGGCCACATTCACTTGGAGACTTTGGCGCCTTGATCCCATCCATCTCTCTCGATGCAATTTGTTGTACCGCGTCAAGTTGAGAATATACCTCGTGGATATGTGGCTCGCTCGTGGCTGTGAACAAAATTGGCTTTGCTATGTAGGTATACTGTACAACGCACCCGGTAGCGCCAGCCCCCCGCCGCCCCTTTTGATAGTGTTTGGCCCCGACGCTAATGACGGGATGCGTGAGGTCAGACGTAGCTACTCACGATGTGCTCGGCGAGAAGGTGAGGTTGAGGTACGCGTGTGTGTGGTCGGGATAATATAAGACGGACGGATTGTGGGTCGGGCGGCGGAACGAGCCGCAGCATCCTGCCCGCTCCCCATGCTGCATCCTGCATCCCGCCATGATGATGGTAATCCCGGAAGGATGCAAAACGGTCCCGCTGCGCTTCGGGGGCCGGTGCGGTGCTGACACTACAGGCACCGCAGGTAAGTGGAGTTGCCTGATTTTTTGGGGGCGGGGGCTTGTGGTGTTTGGACTTCATGTTGAGTTGAGGTGCGTCTTTTGATCTTGGTGCAACTGCCTGTTCCTACATCTGTACTGTACCTGCGCATCACGTCGTTCTCATCCAGCCACACGTGCGTCTGCTCCATCCCCGCCCGTCGGGGGTTATCATTTTTAATATCTTCTCTGTCATGCCTGCCCAGTGCTGCTACAAAAACGATGCCCATGTCCAAACGCCGTTCCAATGCCGTAGTTTTTGTTGAGTGGAGACCGTCTGTCTGCTGGTCTGCGATCTCTTGTTTGTACAGTATGCCTGCCCTACTCTGCCCCGTTCTCCCGCTCACCATGGCCACCATGAGCTCTTCTTCGGCTGCTGTGCGGGGTCTGCTTGCGGCGGCGACTGAGGATTTACCGGGATGGATGGCGGCGGCGGCGTTGTCGTCAATGGGTTCGCAGGCGCAAAAGTCGTCGACTCATCCTCCCCACTTCTCTCACTCCCGGCCTGCGCATCATCCCTCCCGCTCGATGCCCTCACGACATCTGACAGCGGGCGGCCCGCATACAACTGGCCCTTGTTCTTTTCGTCGTTTGTCTGCGCGTCGTCCAGGCCGGCGTCCTTGGCCAGCGCGACGGGCATGTTGCCGCGGAAGCGCTTGCGCATGTCGACCATGCCGCGCTTGCACTCGCCGTAGCCCTTTTTGAGCTGCTGGCAGCGCGTCGGGAGCGTGTCGACGAGCGGCGGCCGTAGGCAGTCGGCCGCGCTGTTGCGCTGCACCATGACGCAGTCGGAGTTTTGGAGGCATTCGGCCAGCGCGTCGCCTTGGAGAGTTAGTGGGTTGAGATGGAGGAGGGCGATTGGGGCGTACGTAGGTCTTTGCAGGAGGATGGCATGGTGGTGGTTGTGGTGTGGTGTGGTGAGGTGGGTTTGGACTGTGGAACGGTCGACGGGTAGGGTTGAGTGAACCCTTGCAGGCGATCTTCTGCACCGGATCGGCTGCGGGCTGCCAACCAACGGCCGCTGATGGCGTCACGTCGACTCTGACTTCATCTCGACTGGAGTCTGGTCCTCGGCATCGCAAAGTCTCTCAAACCAGTTGTTGATTCGTCGCCTTTGCCATGGCCTCCGCCGTTTCATGATGCCGTCGACGCCGTTCCGCGCCTCGCCTCTGCCTCTGCTGCGCCATCTCACCTCCTCCCGCTGACGAACTCCCCTCCATCAAATCCTCGCAACTTCAAGACTATCCCGCCCTCAACATCCTCGACCACCATGTCGGGAGCCCCGTCGCCGCGCCCGACTTCTCGCCCCGAGTCCGAGTTGACCACCACGGGCGCCTCGCCGCCGGAACCACAACAAGTCGACGCGACGACGCTGGAAGACATCAACCGCGGCAACAGACCAATCAGGGCATCGCTGATATCCGCCTTTGTCGTGCCCGTCTTGGTCATTGGCCAGGCAGCATGGGCAACCTACGTCGTGTGCTACAAGCTGGCGCATCAGCGTCTGATTATGCGCGATCACCAGAAAGGAGCCGGATGCGCCGTCATTGTCCTTCACGCTTTGCTCATGTTCGCAGCCGGGGTTGCCTACATGCGGCTGATCCAGGTCATCTACACGGACCCGGGACTGTTGCCGTTGGGTATCACGAGAGCGAAACGGGGCGAAGGAGGCAACGACGACATGAAGACGGTCATGAAGAGATGGAGCGAGAAGAGATCGGTCATACACACGACGAGACCAGAAGACCCGCATAGCCGGGAGGAGCTGTTCAAAGAGCTGGCAGCGCACAATCAACACCAAGCCGACCTGCGGATGGAGGCGCTCAAGACGTTTCGCCCCAAGGAAATGTTCATCGTCGCTCCCGACTGTCTGCCGCGCTGGTGCAAGACGTGCGAGACCTTCAAGCCGGACCGGACGCACCACTGCTCGGACCTGGGGCGCTGCGTGCGGCGGATGGACCACTTTTGCCCGTGGGTCGGCGGCATCGTGTCGGAGACGACGACCAAGTTCTTCGTCCAGTTCCTCTTTTACGCCATGCTCTTCTGCGTCTTCATGCTGGCGACGACCATTGCCCTGTTCAAGCGCGACAACGACCGCTACGGCGAGCGCAACCCGTGGCTGATAGCGATGCTGGTGCTCAGCGGCGTCTACACCCTCTTCACCGTCGGCATGTTCCAAAACTCCATGTGGATGCTGGCCAAGAACTTTACCACGGTTGAGCAGCGCCAGTTTGGCATGCCGCTACATCTGGCTGTCCGCATTTCAGACTGGTACACGGGCGACATTGACCATCTTCCTTGCTACGCCGTCGTCGGCTTCCCGTCTGCTCCCGGGGAAAAGTGGGCTGTTTTTGAAACCGAACCTCGCGCCAGACTGTGGGATCTTGGCAGCGCATATGCCAATATTTGTGAAGTCATGGGCAACAGCGTGTGGGACTGGCTTTTACCTTTCAAATACAGTCCGTGTGTCACGCACGACGACGATATTTCCGAGTATCAATTTGGTCCCGCGGCACTGGCCGTGAAGAATCGGGTGCAGGCGTAGAGGTCATCGTTCAACATTTTGATTTCTTCTCATTCGACTGGATTTCAGCCCGGCGTTTGGCTTTACTCCTTCTGCGCGCTTTGATACCCCCAGCATTTGACTGGCACCCTTGACAAGGATAGCAACGACATTAATATCATCTCAGTCATCTCCAGAAGAGAAGAGCAACATCGAAATTCACTATCGATGCAAAACTAGATGCAAATACGGCTTCTAAGATCGATATTCCCAGGTGACGTCCTCCCATCCTTTCCTCCTCGAAATTTTGACCATGGGCTCCCAACGTGGCCTGATGGCACCAAGTGGAATAACGTCATCAACCACGGGCGGCACAGTGAGTGGACCATCTGCGCCTTCAATGTCAAAACCAGTGATGACCGGAACCAACAGCCCAAACAACTCAATCTGTGCAATATTTCTGCCTGGGCAGTAGATGTTGCCGCCACCAAAAGCACGATAGCTGGCCGACGGGACCATGGATCCGTCCTTCCTGGTGCCGCTCGCCGAATCCATGAACCGCCGGGCGTTGAATTCAGAGGCATCTTCACCCCAAATTTCTGGTTTGGAGTGCAGGAGACCGCCCTCTAGTAAGAGCAGAGACCCCTTTTTCACCAGGTACCGGTCCAGCTGCGTGTCTTCAATGACGGTGCGCCATGAGGACGTGGGCATGCATAGGCGCAGGACCTCGCGGAACGTCGACATGAGCAGGGGACAACGGGTGCGTGCCGCGTCAATATCGACAACGGCCTTGTCCCCGTCGCGCTCAACGGCCGCGGCTACGTCGTCCCTGAGGTCTCGCAGCAGCGCCTCGTCTGCAAAGACGCGGCAGAGGAACCAAAAGCTCGAGTACGCCGAGTTGGGGAACGACGCAATGACCATGCCCAGCTCTATGTAGCCAGCCATGGCCCACGAATACCCAAGGCTCATGTGCAGCGCCACGCGATCCTGCAGCATCTGGCAGCCCTCCTTGTACCTGCCCGTCTCCATGTACGTCTTGAGGGCGCGCTGCAGTCTGCGGCGGCCTAGGTATGCTCTGCGGTACGTCAGCCAAGGCAACGGCGCCAGCGTGAGCTCCACCAGCGCGCTGTCCCAGTCCCAATACGCCTGGGCGATGCTGGCATCCAGCTCAATCAGCCCCGGCCCAAAAATGGCGTTGAGCGTCGAGTCGCCAAACATTTCCTTGGGGACGTCGGCCAGGTTGACGCGCTCGCGCCCCCGGCCCCAGCCGTTGATGTTGCGCGCCAGCCCGCCCAGCAGCTCGCGCGCGATGCCGTCCGACACGGGCCCGGACAAGACCGCGTTGTTGACAATCTCGTGACTGCGCGCGAGCAGGCCGTTGGGGTCGCCAAGGGAGTCCATGTTTATCTTGTGCGCGTTGGCGTCCATCTCGGCCACGCGCGTGAAGATTTCCGCAATGAAGGGCCGGAACGATATCGTCTTGGACGCGCGGTACACGGCCGTCACCAGCTGCGGCGCCGTGACGACGTAGACACGCAGCCCCAGCATCGGCAGCGCGTACAGCTCGTAGCCGTACTTTTTGCTGTGCATCGTGAGTACACAATCGTCATTCAAGGCTTCTACAGTACTCTATCATTTTGAAATATCGCTTGCCGTGCCGGAACAGCCCGACGACGTGCCCCATCCACGGCACCGTCGCCGGCACAAACGGCGGTTCGCCCGGCTCCGGCGAAATTGACAGCTTGCGCTGGAGGAGCAGCGTCGACAAGATGATGCCGATTGCAATGGCGAGCGCTGTCAGAGAGGGCGTCGATAGCGCGCGGAGCGCCGGCATTTCTGTCATGGACGTCATTCCGCGCGGCAGATGCCAGAAGGGAGGGGCACGACAAAAGTCCGAATGCAATTCGATAGTGGGGTTTGACAGCTTGAATGACGACAGAGCTCTCAAAAAGCGTTCAGCAGTTCAACCGTCGAGGAGGAGGAGGAGGCTGTGAAAGAGTTGAGTGAGATCTCAACGGCCGGTAGTCTGCGAGCCGAGATCAGCCTCTCCGCCGCCGACCGTCGTGCAAACAAAGGAAGGGATATGGGAAAAGCAAAAGGTCGGCGGCGGCGGTGAGAGGCGGGTGCTAGCGCGTGGTCGTGCCCAAGTGGCCGCCCTGTCTGTCGACGGACTGCTCCCGTTGCCGTCTTGGCTCGGTCTGGTACGAGATGCAGTACGAGATGCGGTTAGCTCAAGGATGTGCTGGGTAAACCTTAACCACCACGGCTCTTTCCCTTTTGGGATCATCGTCGTTCTCGCGAGATATGCAAACGCCGTGGTGCGCATTCCGACGGAATTGTCATCCTGCTTTGGGAATTCGACTGAGTAGAGGAGAATGCGATGGTTGCAAAATTCGATACCGGCAACGATGCTGCTGTTGCGTTCTTGGCGACCGACGGAGCGTTGGTCCAGCTCATGAGCGTTGCCGGCAAAACCAGCTGCCCATATCGCGAGGCTCTTCAGCTCGAGTTTCAGATTGCTCAGCTCGGGAACAAACCGTAAAAATCTATGGACGTTGGCGCAGCCACGATTCTGGGGAAGGTGGGATTGCCTTCCAGCCTCCACAACAGGAAGATTGTTTCCCGGCATCTGGAAGGCCACGGGCGCTGTCTGTCCGTCCGTCTTTGCGGTGGGTCGGTCGTGATAGGCGCCGCCGGGGGCGTGGAATGCGCCAGAGTGGCTGAGGCGAAGCACTCCCCGCATTCCACCCAACTGCTTTCGACTTGATGCTTGACGGCATGGACGGTTTCTGAAGTCGGGGTTGAGGTGGAAAGTTTGTTGCTCTTGGCAGGGTGTCGTGCTGGAGTCTGGATGCATGAAAGCGTTGGTGAGTTGAAAATCTTGGAATTCGCCGAGTTTGGCGTCTTGGAATTTCGAAGGCTGCCCCGGGCACATCTTTGAAGCGTGCGTGGGAAAACGGTCCTCTACTCAGATCTAGGCAAAGCCAACATTTGGACAGTCTACCACGACTAGGGAGAATAATAGAAAACAAGAGACTGACGTGGTCAGGAAAATATCAAAGACCTTCTCGCCAATCAGACCACGCCCCTGATGCAACAAATTCACTGACAGCTGACTGTCCACGACGAACTCTTTCGCCTCCAGAAATATCGCCTGGTAAAACGAGACTATCTGGATCGAGAGCACGCCCGTTGAGACCACCCAGCTTCCAGCCAAATGGAAGCTCCCCGTGGCTTTGGATAGATTCTGTCCACCTCTTGCCAAATCCGGCGAAAACCCAGGACCCTTGTCCAAACAGGAAAGTGCGAATCCTACCTCTAAACAGCTTTCTCGGTATCCCTTGGCTTAGAACGCCCACGAAAGCGCTACAGAACACACGTGGAATACCCCGTGCTCAGCTAGTCTTCCCGACTTGACTTCTGAACCCAAGCTGCCAAGCCTCGATCTAGGCTCTCCTCCAAAGATGTGGAGAATTGTGTGATGGCTCCTAACTGCATTGGAAGCAGGAAGAAGTGTATAAAGATGTATTCAATTCCACCATCAACAGCATCCAAATCAGCATTCGCATTCTCGTTTCTCACTCTCCAGTCCTCACAATCATGTTTTCCTCTGCATCTCTCGCTTTTCTTCTCCCGCTGCTGGCAGCGGCTGCTCCTCTGGAGGAGCGCCAGTTGAACAACATCATTCCCGCCATCCTCAACAAGCCCGGCAACTTTACCCTCGCCCAAGAGGCCCACGGCCTGCAGCTGCGCAGCGGTCCCATCGAGTACTACAACCTTTTTAACCGCTACGGAGTCCAGCCTCCTGCCTTGGTCGCCGCCGGAGCCGCCATTGCCTCTGCTGCCCCCACGATTCTCGCGACAACGGGCCTGGTGCCAACGGGAGTCACTGATGCTCTTGCTGCTGCGGGTTCGGCGGTTCCTACCATTGCGTCTGGTCTCACTGGCTCAGTTAGTGAGGGTATCGGTGGCCTGGCAGGCCGCATGGTCCGTCGCAAGGCGCAGTCGGTGACGGGAACGGACAATGCTTACCCGGTCAACTCTTACGATACTGCCTACATGGTTCCGGTAAGTCTTTTCTTCATTTGAATTGTACATGGCTAATTCTCTAGATTGTCTTTGGCGGATCAAACACCTGGAGCAATGTCGACACGGGAAGCAGTGACTTGTGGGTGTGCTCCACTCTCCAGCCAGCCAACCAAACCTCGAACCACAACACCTACGACCCCTCTTCGGGCGTGCTCATGAAGAACCTCACGTGGGGCATTTCGTACCTGGACGGCAGCAACGCCAAGGGCATTGTGTACAACGACACCATCACCATGGCCAAGTCTGTGTGGAGCGGCATCGCCGTCGAGGCTGCCACCAACATGTCCAGCCAATTCGTCAGCGCCGCGTACGACGGCCTCATGGGTCTCGGCTTCGGCAACCTCAACTCGGTCAAGCCCACCAAGCAAAAGACCTTTTTCGACGCCATCAAGCCGTCGCTGACCCTGCCCCTCTTCACCTCGATGCTCCGCAAGCAAAACGTCGGCACCTACAACTTTGGCTACATTGACAAGACGCAATACAACGGCACCATCTCGTACGTCCCCGTTGTCAACACGAGCGGCTGGTGGCAGTTTGCCGCCAGCAACTACCGCGTCGGCACCTCGGGCACCGTCGTGGCCAAGAGCTTCAACGCCGTCGTCGACACGGGCACCACGCTCCTCGCCCTCCCCAACGACATCGTCACGGCCTACTGGAACACGGTCCCCAAGGCGACGTACAGCAGCACGTGGGGCGCGTGGCTGTACCCCTGCTCGACCAAGCTGCCCACCTTTACGCTGTACGCCCCCACGGCCAACATGACGGTCCCCGGCTCCTACCTCAACTACGGCCAGGTCGACTATGCCGGCAACTGCTACGGCGGCCTGCAGAGCAACGGCGGCATCTCGGTCGCCATTTTGGGCGACATTTTCATCAAGAGCCAGTTTATCGTCTATGATCAGACGCAGCCGACTTACCGCTTGGGTTTCGCCCGCCAGAACAACATTACCTACACTTAGGCGCCTGCTCGCTCTTCTTGCTTGAGTGTCGTTGAGTTTGGTTGCAAAGATGGCGTTGAATGCTGCACATCAAAAGGTGCGCGGCATGAGCTGTCGCTGGGTCTGGTCACCCACCCCTGAGGCGAGCTGGGTTCGCCAATCCCATCCGATGAATCTTGGTCCTCTTGTCAAAAGTCAATCGTCAAACATCAACAGATACATGACTCCAAGAGGCCGCTTGGGCTTCGGTAGGCAGGCACCACGGCGCTCCCTTCCTTCACTCCAGTCGCTGGAACGATCGGAGTCTTCCTCTCTCCTCCTCTTCGCGAACTGGATTCGCGGGATCCTCTCCCATCTCAACCGCCCGTCCGCAAACACAGCTCATGACAAGATGAGAGAGCTGGCGGCGGCAGACTTGCAGACACGCAGGCGACGTGTTGCACTTCTTCTAGGGGACTGGCCGACGGACAGACAGACGTGCTCGACGCATGTCCTTTCCCGGTCCATCTCTTCCTGTCCCCTCCTTAATCCCCATTCGACCCCGACAGTTACTGGCCGTGCCGTGTCTTGCCTGTCGGGTCGCTTCGGCGACCGCTCATTCCTCTCGATTCTTGTCAATCGTCGCGACCTTGCTTTGTGTGCTTTTGGCTGGCTGCCCCGTGCGTGTGATGGCGTCCTGTCTGTCCGCTCTTTCCTCCACCCTCCTTGAAAATGTCGATTTTGTTGCTGCGGCTTTGTTCTCTGATTGGTGGATTGGAATGTGACGAGGCAGTAGAGGAGGGAAGGGAAGGGGAGAAAAAACGGTGTCGAGCTCGCAGTGCTTTCGCTTATAGACCGCTCAATTCCATCGTCGACTTTACTTGAATCCTCCAGGTCAAAATGCTGTGCTGCGGGCGTGCTCAATTTCCCACAATCAGCTCTATCAACGAAAACTTTCATCAGTCTCACCACACCCACTCGCGTACCAATCAACTCTTGCCGTCATCGTCGCCAGCGCAAGGTATCGCAGTTGGAGCG
Source organism: Phyllosticta capitalensis (assembly GCF_038381095.1). Taxonomy (NCBI): domain Eukaryota; kingdom Fungi; phylum Ascomycota; class Dothideomycetes; order Botryosphaeriales; family Phyllostictaceae; genus Phyllosticta; species Phyllosticta capitalensis. The sequence continues at coordinate 10,283 of NW_027117448.1, read as the reverse complement.
CCTGGGCGCCGCTGTCGTCCAAATCCACAGAGCGAACAATAGCATAGCCAACACCACCGACCGCCACGTTGTGCGTGTCAAAAACAATAGCTTTCTTTATTCCAACCCTTTCTACCTGGTTCACTGAACCGGGGAAGGGAGGGTTAAGTCAATCGAGCTTGTGGTCCTAGCGTGAGGGCGAGGCCTGGTAGCAAAGGTCGGGACACACATAGGATCTCGCCAAAGAGAAAGCTGAAAGAAGCGGCCGTAGAGCAGTAGAAAGTTTCTACATGGAGCATTCAAGCGCCTTGCGCACCTGATATTGAACTCACCAAGTCCTTTGCATCGAACTACAGGGCGTAGTTGAAGCTATGTGTGCCACGACTTTTGCGACCAGGCTTCGGTAGGTGTGGTGTGTTGGACGCAAACGGAAAGGCCGTGCGGCGGCACTGTGAGCTAGGTGGTTTGATTTAAGGGCGTTTGGGGGCTTCGGCGCGGTGCGAGGGTGGAGGGGTTGATTGCGAGTGAGTGGGTGATTGAGAGAGGTGAAAGTGGGCGCATGTGTATTTGTGCTTTTTCAATTCTGTTCCTTGGCGTCGTTGAAGAGGTACTGGATAAGTGTTCTCGACGTGAAAGACTTGTCAAGCCTCCACCATCCCCATCGACTGGTTTTCGTTTGCATCGTACGGCGTCTGTGTTGAACATCTCCTGGATAGCGGTGCCGTGCTCTAATTCCCGGCATGAGAGACGGTGGGACATCCTGGTCTGCTTGGTCGAGTTCCAACGCTGCAAACGCCTCAACCTGCTCCATCTGACGGAGAAGCTCATGGATTGCAGGATCAAGAGCGTCAGCCGAGTTGCCGAGGGTCAGCTCACTTCACGGCGACTCGTTTCATGCGATCGATGTTGGGAAAGGTTATGGCAACTGGCGGACCACTTGGCAGAAGAGTATCCAACAGTTGGAGGGACGTTTGCGTTTTCCTGCGTCTCTAATCACAGGTCCATCATATCCATGACCTCTTCCCTGACATTCAACTCAGCCCGCAGCTTGTCGGCATCCTGTTGACGCTTCCGCTCTTTCGCCATGTCGATCGGTAGGTCGCGACCAGCTCCGACTACCTCAAAATCCGCCGCCGTTGCAGACTGCCTTTCTCAATTTCCAGATTTCCCAACTCCTACTAGCCTCGGACCTCGCACACTTCTCGATCTTTTCAAAGCTGAGCCCAATGCTTGTCGCAAAACTTTCCAGTCCTGTTATTTTTGTCCTGGAGTTGCGGCCGGAGGTCAATCCGACTGGCTGTTAGGGCGAGTTGATGTGCGCCTCCAGCTGGGATTTAAGCTCGTCAATTCTTCCGTCCTTTGAATCGAGGACACTTCAGTGGCCGGCTTTGGTGAGTGCTATCCTCCAGCCCAGCTGTCAGATGATGTTGGCACCTGCTGCGATAGTGTTGGGGGTGATGTGCACCGCGGACAGGTGCTTCATGTCCGGATGGACCAGGGCTCGGACTGCCCTTCAATGTCTCGTGGCGACGTTGATTGAGTCAGCAATGGCATGATTAGTGTCTGCTCCAAGCCCGCAGAATATGGGATCAATTGCGCCGTAATATTCTGGAAGCCGAGTTGGTCAACTTTGTGAAGAAACTGGGCGAGGATTGATGATTGGGTAGAGATGGTCTGAGTTTTGGAACGATTGGTTTTGGTGCAGGAGTGAGACGCGTTGGAGTGGTGATTGCAGCACTTCGGCAACGCCAAAGGTCGACATCCCGCAAACAGCCTTATTGACGTGGCGTTCAAAGTGTCGGCAGCAGTGCCTACGAGTAATCCAGGCCAACGCAGGGGAATGATAATGCAGATTACACTACCACCGTGGGTGACGAAAGAAATTGCTAATCCAGGAATTTCTGTTGCTAAATTAAAACACGTAGAGATGTGGAGTTCTCAAGCGCTTGATACCTTCAACATAGAGAATTTTTCTCTGAATAGGTAGTCACAGGGAGCATTCAAGCACTTGCGTCTGCGACGGTGCGACGCGATGTGAAGCTGGGCCTGGGTTGAATTCCTTACTGTGGTACAAATGTGCGGGGGAGTCGGCGGACCGGGCCGGTGGATCAAGTCCCTGGCGATCCTGGACCCTTGCCTGGACCCTTGTTTGGCCACAAGTCAAAGGTAAGTCTACAGAATCGTTTGAGCGTCTATCATCATCTGACTCTTAATTTCCACAAGCAGCGCGATGTCCCTCTATGGTACTCCAATGCCCCGCCGCTCCGTCCTGCGTCGCGCGACTCTCCAAGCCAACAGTCAACATCTATGAGCGCTCCTCGACGGCCTCCAAATCTTGAATCACTGCCCGCGAGCGACGCACTGCCGAACAACGAAGAAGAAGAAGATGGCAATGCCCGGATGACATGCGATTTGCCGCCGCCACTGTATCCTGCGCCGGAGCAGTCAACACCCGCAAATTCTACGAGGGTGGCACATCGCTCAGGTTGAGCAATACACGGGGCCACTAAGCCCGTTCCCGCTTTGAATTACTGCCCGCCTATACTAGCGCGGTCGCCGAAAAACACAATAGAAGGATGGAATCGAGAGGCAGAACTTGAGATTGTGGACAATCGGGGGATGGCTCAAGACACGAGAGATATGCGCGAAGTCGGGGTGGAAAAGTGGTACGGCGCTCGCTCTGTTGAGTTTGCTTTTGGTCGGGCTAGGTAGAAGTGAGCGAAGAGTGCTTCTCGAAGGCAAGACTCTTGCGACTGGGCCATTGATAATTTTGAAAGGCTTGACTAGAAAGTTCGTCCGTTTCTGGTGGCAAGACTGATCCCTCAGGCCACATCAGCACCGCTTTTCGTCTTCCATGCCCCTCCTCCCTCGTCCCAAAAAGTGTAGCCGAGTTGATAGGTCGAAACAAGCTTCAAGGTAAGGGTGGATGCTGCACCAAGTTAGCGAAGACTAACGAAGTGGGCAGGACGTACCATATCTCGGAGGTCGATCATTCCGCAACGAAGGCTTTCAAATGAGCAGTGTTTGGGAGATGATGTTGCCGCATGCTTTTCGTGTCGGGCGGATGAAAATCAAATCAACTCAAATCGAATACTGGACCAAGACTTTTTCCATTCGATCGAGCGCTTCGACCATCGATGCCACCACCTTGTACAGCTTGGAAACCAGCTCCTTGGCTTCAGTGTCAAAGTTCCTGAAAGTCTCCTTGGCCATGGCGAATTCCTGGTCGAATATGGTATGCTGCTTGTCCAGATTGTCGGCGATGTTGACGGAGTTGACGGTTGCAGGCACGCCGCTGACAGTCAAGATTCTTTCGCGTTGGTCGTCGAGAAACGCCTTGGACCTCTGTCGGAACGCCGCCGCCGAGTCCTTGAACCTGCAGGAGGCTTGCCTCTTGGTCTTGAAAAAGTCCTCTGATGGAATCTCCTTCCACGCAGTGATGAGATCTTCGAGCCTTGCAACTCCAGCATCCACGGCAGAAACATGGAGATCCTCGCGCTGGGACTCCAGGATCGTCTCCACCGTCGGCTCTGTGCCCTGTCGCGCGTGCTTCCGGCCGTTGATGATTTGGACCATTATGTCTCGCGAGGAAATTGCCTGGACGTGGCGATCCGCGATGCTCGAGAATTTCAACTGGCAGCCGGTGTTGCTCTCGTAGGCGAGCTGCTCGCTGCGGACGAGTTGGATCTCAAACTTGTTGACTTGTTCGAGGAACGAGTTTTCCTCCACGTACCGCGCGAGGGCATGCTCAATGGAATGTTGGTCGGGGAGGGGATCGACGGGAGGAGCCATGGTGCTGGTCAATAGTGTTGCACAGCGACGTTTTGGCTTTGGTGTTGTTGGTTTGTTCAAGAGACGAGAGCTCGCCGCGTCGAGGTAAACGCAGCGCGCACGACTACTCAGCGTCACCGCGCAGCAGTGGGTGATTATCTGTTGCCAAGTCAGCGCACGTAGTGACTAGGTGTCTTGCGCCAGAAACAGAAAGAAACTTTCTCGGTGAATAGGCACAGCGCTGGAGTCTGCATGCGCGAAGACTTGAGTAAAGCCTAGGTCAGATTTCATCACTTACCAACGCGCAAACTCCAAACACGACCACAACACCAGCCATCTCTCGACTTTGCCACCACCACCATGCTGCCGCACCATCCACCCCAGGCGCAGCCACAGAATCTGCGAGAACCAAGCCTGGAATCTGAAACTGTGTCCAATGATAGCCAGTACCGGCCACGCAGCGCAATCCCAGGCCCGGACAACAATGTCGACCCTCCGCGATCCTCCCACTCCGACTACCAGTACTCCGACCCGCCCTCACCTGTGCTCGGATCGGAAAGCCAATCGCCTCCAGAAGAGCACCACCCGTTCTTTGAAGATGCCGTCGTAGACACTTCTGGAAGACCAACGCAAACTTCCCCAGTTGAAGACTACCGCCCATTTTTCCAGGACGCTGTTGATGCAGAGACCGCCCACGCAGGCACTTCCGGTCAACTGTGCACTGAAGATGACGAGTATGAAAACGAGGGCTATGGCATGTACCGTGGCGAGCTCCAAGCACCGCCTGTCATTGAGGGTTGGGATGACCCAATACTGACCCCATTGACCCGCGCACTGCAACTCGCGCCCGCACAAAACGTCGAACCAGTGCGCCAGTACATGCACGACTTTCTCGACTCTTACATTTCCTTGGTGCGAAGGGTTTGGGAGGAAGAAAAGCTGCAGGACGACTTGTACAAAACATTCATGACAGAGGGCGTCGCCATCCTGGCGGGCATGAGCCGGGAAATGATTGCTTGTATCATGGAAGGGATGATTGCACGCCTCGCCCACTCCAGCCGTGCCCAGGCCAAGGCATTTGTCGACCTGTACCAGGCGGAAATGGAGCGGACTTGCAGGGACGGCCGCTTTCAACCCTGCATTTACGCGCAATACTTTTGCGATGACCAAGGCCACGGCCCCTCCGTTCCCGTGCTGCGGCAGATTCTGGATGCGCTCATACAGTACCTTGACGACGACCAATTCGCCGCAGTTGTCGACGAGATCAAGTTTCCCCATCATTCTACCCTCGGACATCGCCGTTACACCAAGCAAGAGAACCGAGAGGACAAGCTGCGCCAGTTTGTCGCTCACGTCCGCAAGCGCATTGACCATGAAGGGCCGACCAGGCCGTTTTCAGAGTTTGGCTTCACCAACAACCACCACCGCCGACTCGAGGACCACGCCAGACACCACAAGTCAAACTTCATCATGAACCTCATGGAGGCAGTCTCGGCCGTCATCGCACCAGGCGTATTCAAAGTCAAGCAGTTTATTATTTACATGTGCTGGGGACCCGAACAGGGCTGGGTCGGCGAGATTTTGCTCAACTGTGTTGGACTTGGCTACATCACTTCAGGCCACAGAATGAGCTACGGACCCGCACGACACAGCAACAACTTTGCTGGGACCATGTCCGTCGAAGACTGCAACAGGTGGGCGAGGAAGGTAAATGACTTTTCCCCGCTCAGGGAGACACTTTGCTGGCAGGAAAAGATTGAGATGGAAAAGGCGGGAAGGCGTTGAGGTGAATTGGCTGATGTGGAGCGGTGGATCGAGTGGTACCGTTGAGAGACGGAGAATCTGAGGGAGCAGAATGATAGGGGGCTGCAGGAAATTCATCAGACGGTGAATCAGCTGGTGGAGATGTCAAGGGGTTCGAGTAGGTAGAGCGTCGACAAACTTGACTTCCCTCTGTAACATGACTGACGACGTGAGTGTCTCCTTGCTACATTTCAGCAACTTCAACAGGACGGCGGACCAAATTGACTTCATCAAATCACTCCGCAGTCATCTCCCACGTTGCTTCAGCGCCGCCCATGTCTCAACAGTGCTCCTGTCCACCGTGGTTCCTTGATGCGTCCCTCAACAGTCTCAAATTGCGCTATAGTGTTGCTGTACTTCTTGTCGTGGGTCTCGACAGACTTGAAGACACCCTCCAGCTTTTCCATAAGCTGATGTCGATGGCTCGTCCTGGCCGTGCATGGGAAGATTAAAAGCACTACTAAGCCTCATTATAGTGAGGCTTTGTTGCAAAAGTCATGGCGCATGTAGCTATGACTGCTCCCTGTCACTCTACTTAGAGGACTTGGTGGAATCTTTTTTCTGGTCCTTTTTCCAGTTGTTCAGGGCGTCCATATCCACTAACTGAGCTCGTCGCTCAACACGACCGTCAACCAAGGGCGAGGCATTGCAATACCGGCTCGAGAAGCCATGGTGGTGGTCAAAAGCAGTGTTGCACGGCGATGGCTTTGGATTTGGTGTTTTTGGTTTGTTCCAGGAAAGAGAGCTCGCTGGCATGGAGGTAAACACAGCGCGCACGACTACTCGGCGTCACTGCGCAGCAGTGGGTGAAAAACATCTTTTGCCAAGTCAGCACGTGTAGAGACTGGGAGTCTTCAAGCGCCTGATGGGTCAGAAACAGAGAAACCTTCCATAAATAGGCACAAGGAGCATTCAAGAGCTTGCGTCTAACTTCGCGACAACTTGAACCAAAACATGGTTGGATTCGGTTTCCCACCCAACCTCTAAAACTCCAACACCTGCAACTCTTGACCTCTGCAACCTCCCAGCACCATGGCCGACGATGTTAGTATCCCCCTCGTTTCCAGTCATCGCTAACAAAACCAGGACTTGGTTACCCCCGCTGCATGTCAGCAGCGTCAACAGGACGAGGCCGACCGAATCAACTCTCTCAAATCGCTCTGCAGTCAACTCAACATGGCTCTCAACAACGCCGCGACAGCCTGCGCTGAAGCTCGCCGTCCCATGGCACGAATCAAGAACAACGCCCAACTTGCCGAGCGAGGGCTTCAGATTATGAAGCAAACAATCTCAGACAACCGCATCCGGCGCCACGAGACGCACAAGGACTGGAACGCCCTCGAGTTCCTGCAGCAGGCCCAGGCAGCAGAGCGCGAGGACATCGAAATTGCCAGAATCGAAGCGATCATTGTGGAACTCGGTCAGCATCGCGAGCTGGCCCTGCAGCACTGCGCCAAATCAGACAAGTTGTACAACGACTCCAAAGCCGAATGGACCAAGTACTCTTCCTTGACTCGTGAGTACTGCGACATCTCCGCGGCACTCGTAAAGGAACTCGACGAGCGCATGACCCTACTGCGTCGCGACAAGGACGCCTTCGCCAAAGCCGACCATCCGTCGCCCATTACACACGAGTATCGCCGCAAGTTGGACGCCGTCTCCAGACAACGCATGAAGATGAAGGAGCTGTACGAGGCTTTTCTCGCGAACTTGTACAAATCGGTAGCGGCTGAGGCAACGGTGGTTGGTGCTTTGCATGCGCAATGCGAAGAGCTCATGGCCGTGTGTCTGCCATATCAGGCGCAAGAGTAGGACTAAAAACGAATTGGTTCCTCCCTAAAAACTGACCCATTATCTCTGTCAAAGCATCCTGCATGGTGAGGCTCCGGCATACCGTCGAAGTTGAAGCTCGCAAGTTGTCCCATGGCCTACAGAGTCAGTCTAATTGCACCGGACAAGATCTCGTCATCGAGATGAGTGGTTGTAGCCGCTTCCTTTGCCCAAGAATCCCCATGTCTCAGTGGTGTTCTTGTCTACCACGAGTTCCGTGTTTCGGCCTCCTTGGCTTGATGTTTTGTAGCAAAAGCTGTGGCACACGTAGCTACGAATGCTCCCTGTAGTGACGCGCAAAGGACTTGGGCAGCCGTCAATCAAGGGCGAGATCTTGCGGAACTCAACACCAATCCGAGTACTTCCAAAAATCAGCGTAGCACTCATCGAGGCAGCCCAACAGCGAGAATCGACCGCGAGCAACGTCACCTATGCACTCCCATCCTCAGCTCGCCTTTGGTGAACGCCCAGCAGAAGCAGCTCGGGTATTTTCTGCCAGTTCCGAATTACCCCTCATCCTCAAGGATCCCTGGACCACAAGGCCACCTCTGCACCTCCAGTCTGGCTTGCTCAACGAATTGAAAATATTCACAGTACGATTCAATTCAACCCAGAGATCGTCGCTCTCGTACTGACTGGCACGCTGCACTCGACGCTCAAGAGCCCACTCCGTGTCAGCAAGTACGGAGAGCTGCCGCGCGACCAACTCACGCCGGGATTGGAAAGCGACACACCTGCCTCAGATACCTGCCCAAGTCAAAATAAACCACCAGGAATCAGCACCGCACGTAGCCCAGCCCGCAAGCTACAGCGGCGTAACAGACCTGTCATGACATCGAAAAAATGCCCGGTGTACGATCACAAGGAGCATTCAAGTGCTCGCATCTAAAAAGACTGCGGCGACTGGTCCAAGCCTATTGAATTTCTTTCGCCGCCTGCTGTGGTGCTGCCTCCAAAACCCCAAGCCGAAAGAAAACGTTGTCGCTGAGAATGGCGTCACTGAATCCGCAGTCCCACCTCCACCCTCCACTGCCAACGCCGTCGAAAGAGCATGTCACGTAAACCAGCCCCTGAAATACCTGCCCACGCTGAAAGCAGCACCGCCGTAATCCAACCCGCCACTAAAGGACTTCAGCGAGTAGCACAGCCCACTGACCCCTAGCTCGAATAAATCCAGCGCGGTCAAAAGGTACCGCGCAGTATTATCCCTCAGCCAGTTCATCTCAAACTCAAACTCAGCGCATCCAATTACCTCGCCATCACTTGGAAAATTCACGAGCCCCTGAGTAACCGCACCTACCATATTACCACTTCACAGCCGGAAAGCATCAGAGCGTTATTTTTCAAAACCCCCAAGCCGAAGAAAACGATTGTTGTCGAGAATCGAGCCATTGAACGCAGCCCAACGTGCTGCAAAGCCCGTCCCAATAGTTCCGCCTCTGCCGCCAGCGCCGTCGAATGACCATCAGCACGTAGCCCAGCCCGTCGTAGACTTCCAGCTCGAATGAAGCCGAGCGACGTAACCCCTTCACTGTCAATGCCGTCGAAAGGTCTGCCCGCCGTAAACCCGCCCACGCACCCGCTAGAAAATCAAGAGGATAAAACAGCCATCAAAGGAATTCAGCACGAAGCCTAGCCTACTTCGAATCCTCGGCTCGAAAAGAACGCCCAGCACTGTTGAAGTACTGCGCTGTGGCACCCCATCCACTTCGACCCCCTTTTCATCTCAACACCCAAGCCCAGCAAGATTCCTGCGCGCGACTGAATCCGACCACTGAATGTCCAAGCAAATCGAATAATGCCTAGCGCCGTAGTTCTGCCTCCATAGCCAACGCCGCTGAACAGCCCACTGCAGAATCCTGGCTCAGATAAAGCCCAGCGCCACATCCCTCTCGCTCGTGCAACTTCCTCCCGGAGCACTTTGTATGTCATCGTGAACAGGGTCCCTATCGAAGGGGTCCGGAGCGAAGTCAGGAACGAGGATGACGGTGGAGACGGCTTGAAATCTCGGGTTTGGACGAATGTTGGGCCATCTTGGTCTTGGTTCGGGGCGAAGACGAGGATGGAGACGAGGACGACGAGAGTGAGGACGGAGGGCAGGTCTTTGACACGGCGAGGCTTTCGAATGCTCCTCGTGCGCGAAGCTTTGTGATGAGAGAGTTGCTCATGGAGGTGGAGGTGGACGAGCTTGCTGCGGAGGAAAGATGTCGCGCATGATCACTCCCTGTTGGCGGAGCGCGGTTTGGTTCCGACCGAGAGCCGTAGCGAAGGCGGTTTCAGACCCATTGGCGATGTTGTGCAAAGGAACAGAGAGTTGTTGTGAAGAAGTCGAACTGGTCTTTGCAAGCTTCAGCCAATGACGTCGTGTCACACCGCCTGCCCTACCGCCTCCTTGTCCGCACCGACTCCCGTCCGCCGACCAGCGGCCTGCCCACCCACCAACTGCACCACTCAAGACTCGACAGTCAAACAATTCGCACGCTTGCACTCTCGACAGCGCTCCTCTTCATTGAACAAACGCGCCCACGAAAGAGACGCCGAAGTGGGCCACCGGGAACGTCTCCGCCACAGCAACGCTCGAGTCACCTTTACCGCGCAATGGCTCTCGGCGGCGTTGTCCAATGTCCCCTTCCCAGGACCTGACCTCTCTCGGTAAATTGCCCTCCTCAGCTAGTGTGGCGCTCCTTTCTAACGGAATTGGGTAGTTTGAGACCCTTGCATTCAAAGCTTGTTTCGACCGGAACCGTTGATCGAGGAGCGATTCTCGCTCGGAACCCAAAGCCATCCGAACATCCGAACTCTCAGGGCCCACCGAATGGAAACAATTGCGGGTTATGTGGCAGCTGGGGAAGTGGTTCGCAGGGCATCCGGCTCACAACCTGCCGGACCTTGGTGCGCCA